>NW_027362972.1:2282500-2882500 GCF_046119375.1 Phyllobates terribilis | reverse complement strand
TTACGGCAAAAAATGCCAAAAGCAGGATAATAGAGATTTTTTACCGTGGAACAGCACAACCACAGTAATAATTTACTGGTGTATAACAAACTTTTTTCAATATATATATTTGCGGCTTAACAGTGAGCGACACACTCAAACTGGTTTTTTTTTTAGGTACAAATAACCCAAAAGAGGATAATACAGAGGTTTGAACCGTGGAACTGTAAAACCACACTTCTATTTCTCGGGCCTACACCAGACTATTTTAAACAGATATATTGGTGTCTGAACAATCAGGAGAAACTATTACTGTTTTTCTTTACGGAAAAAATACCAAAAGCTGGATAATAAAGATTTTTTACCGTGGGACGGCAAAACCACAGTTATAATTTACTGGTGTATATCAGATTCTTTTAAACAGATATATTGGTGTCTGAACAATCAGGAGACACTATTACTGTTTTTCTTTACGGAAAAAATACCAAAAGCTGGATAATACAGAGATTTTTACGGTGGAACAGCAGAACCACAGTTATAATTTACTGGTGCATACCAGACTTTTTTAAACATATACAGTACAGAACAAAAGTTTGGACACAGCTTCTCATTTAAAGATTTTTCTGTATTTTCATGTCTATGAAAATTGTACATTCACACTGAAGGCATCAAAACTATGAATTAGCACATGTGGAATTATATACTTAACAAAAAATTGTGAAACAATTGAAAATATGTCTTATATTCTAGGTTCTTCAAAGTAGCCACCTTTTGCTTTGATGACTGCTTTGCACACTCTTGGCATTCTCTTGATGAGCTTCAAGAGGTAGTCACTGGAAATGGTCTTCCAACAATCTGGAAGGAGTTCCCAGAGATGCTTAGCACTTGTTGGCCCTTTTACCTTCATTCTGCGGTCCAGCTCACCCCAAACCATCTCGATTGGGTTCAGGTCTGGTGACTGTGGAGGCCAGGTCATGTGGCGTAGCACCCCATCACTCTCCTTCTTGGTCAAATAGCTCTTACACAGCTTGAAGGTGTGTTTGGGGTCATTGTCCTGATGAAAAATAAATGATGATCCAACTAAACGCAAACCGGATGGAATAGCATACCGCTGCAAGATGCTGTGGTAGCCATGCTGGTTCAGTATGACTTCAATTTTGAATAAATCCCCAACAGTGTCACCAGCAAAGCACCCCCACACCATCACACCATCACACCATCACACCTCCTCCTCCATGCTTTACGGTGGGAACCAGGCATGTAGAGTCCATCCGTTCACCTTTTCTGCATCGCACAAAGACACGGTGGTTGGAACCAAAGATCTCAAATTTGGACTCATCAGACCAAAGCACAGATTTCCACTGGTCTAATGTCCATTCCTTGTGTTCTTTAGCCCAAACAAATCTCTTCTGCTTGTTGAGTGTCCTTAGCAGTGGTTTCCTAGCAGCTATTTTACCATGAAGGCCTGCTGCACAAAGTCTCCTCTTAACAGTTGTTGTAGAGATGTGTCTGCTGCTAGAACTCTGTGTGGCATTGACCTGGTCTCTAATCTGAGCTGCTGTTAACCTGCCATTTCTGAGGCTGGTGACTCGGATAAACTTATACTCAGAAGCAGAGGTGACTCTTGGTCTTCCTTTCCTGGGGCGGTCGCCATGTGAGCCAGTTTCTTTGTAGCGCTTGATGGTTTTTGCAACTGCACTTGGGGACACTTTCAAAGTTTTCCCAATTTTTCGGACTGACTGACTTAATTTCTTAAAGTAATGATGGCCACTCGTTTTTCTTTACTTAGCTGCTTTTTTCTTGCCATAATACAAATTCTAACAGTCTATTCAGTAGGACTATCAGCTGTGTGTCCACCTGACGTCTACACAACACAACTGATGGTCCCAACCCCATTTATAAGGCAAGAAATCCCACTTATTAAACCTGACAGGGCACACCTGTGAAGTGAAGACCATTTCCGGTGACTAACTCTTGAAGCTCATCAAGAGAATGCCAAGAGTGTGCAAAGCAGTCATCAAAGCAAAAGGTGGCTACTTTGAAGAACCTAGAATATAAGACATATTTTCAATTGTTTCACACTTTTTTCTTAAGTATATAATTCCACATGTGTTAACTCATAGTTTTGATGCCTTCAGTGTGAATGTACAATTTTCATAGTCATGAAAATACAGAAAAATCTTTAAATGAGAAGGTGTGTCCAAACTTTTGTTCTGTACTGTATATTTGTGGCTGAACATTGAGCGACACACTCAAACTGTTTTTTTTTAGGTACAAATGGCCCAAAAGTGGATAATACAGAGGTTTTAATTTTGGAACTGCAAAACCACACTTCTGTTTCTCTGGCCTACACCAGACTAATTTAAACAGATATATTTGTGTCTGAACAATCAGGGAGACACTATTACAGTTTTTTTTTACCCCAAAAAAATGCCAAAAGCAGGATGATAGAGATTTTTTACCGTGGAACAGCACAACCACAGTTATCATTTACTGGTGTATACCAGACTCTTTTAAACAGATATATTGGTGTCTGAACAATCAGGAGACTCTATTACTGATTTTCTTTACAGCAAAAAATGCCAAAAGCAGGATAATACAGAGATTTGACCCGTGGAACGGCAAAACCACAGTTCTACTTCTCGGGCCTACACCAGACTATTTTCAACACATATATTTGTGTCTGAAAAATCAGGAGACACTATTACTGTTTTTCTTTATGGCAAAATACAGCAAAAGCAGGATAATAGAGATTTTTTACTGTGGAATAGCAAAACCACAGTTATAATTTACTGGTGTATACCAAACTTTTTTTTAAAAAAAAAGGCTGCACAGTGAGCAACACACTCAAACTGATTTTTTTTAGGTTCAAATGGCCCAAAAGTGGATAATACAGAGGTTTGAACCGAAGAACTGCAAAACCACACTTCTCTTACTCTGTCCTACACAAGACTATTTAAAACAGATATATTTGTGTCTGAACAATTAGGGAGACACTATTACTGTTTTTTTTTACGGCAAAAAATGCCAAAAGCACAATCATAGAGATTTTTTAGCATGGAATAGCACAACCACAGTTATAAATTACTGGTGTATACCAGACTTTTTTCAATATATATATTTGCGGCTTAACAATGAGCGACATACTCAAACTGTTTTTTTTTAGGTACAAATGGCCCAAAAGTGGATAATACACAGGTTTGAACCGTGGAACTGCAAAATCACACTTCTATTTCTCGGGCCTACACCAGACTATTTTAAACAGATATATTTGTGTCTGAACAATCAGGGAGACACTATTACTGTTTTTCTTTAAGGAAAAAATACCAAAAGCTGAATAATAGAGATTTTTTAACGTGGAATGGCAAAACCACAGTTATAATTTACTTTTGTATATCAGACTCTTTTAAACAGATATATTGGTGTCTGAACAATGAGGAGATACTATTACTTTTTTTCTTTATGGAAAAAATACCAAAAGCTGGATAATAGAGATTTTTTAACGTGGAACGTGAAAACCACAGTTATAATTTACTGGTGTATACCAGACTCTTTTAAACAGATATATTGGTGTCTGAACAATCAGGAGACACTATTACTGTTTTTCTTTACGGCTACAAATGGCAAAAGCAGGATAATACAGAGATTTTTTTACCGTGGAACAGCACAACCAAAGTTATAATTTACTGGCATATACCAGACTTTTTTCAATATATATATTTGCGGCTGAACAGTGAGCGACACACTCAAACTGTTTTTTTTAGGTAAAAATGGCCCAAAAGTGGATAATATAGAGGTTTGAACCATGGACCTGCAAAACCACACTTTTGTTTCTCTGTCCTACACCAGACTATTTTAAACAGATATATTTGTGTCTGAACTGTCACAGACACACTTTTTTTTTTTTATTTTGAAGGAGGGGGACACTAAAAGGTTAATAAGACGGGTATTTGTACGGTGTGAAGGAGGGAAAAAAAAAAGAGGATTTAGATGAGAAAAAAAGGATTTTTCCTGGCCGCTAGGAACTGGAGCTGAGTCCAGAAATTTCAGCAACAGGAGCACACAGGACTGTAATGCAATGTTTTCTGCTTTAACCTTTGCGTCTCCTATACAGCCTGCCTGCCTGCCTGCCTGACATTTGGGATGGATATTAGTCCTGAGAAGGACTGTTTGTTTGATTTGGCAGCCTTTACAGACCCTAAACTAACTATTTCGCAGTATAAATCTCTCCCTAGCTCAGCAGTGCTTTCCCTACACTGGCTAATCCAGAGCGACTGTGTCCAAGATGGCGGAGCCCGGTTTTAAATACTCGAGGTGACGCTGTGCAGCCAGCCAATCAATGTAATGCCCGCAACCAACATGGCTGCGGCATTACAGTGACTGGCTGGCAATCCCTGCATGATCATTGGCTCTGTAAAGGTGCCAAACATGCAGGGCGGAGACCCAAGCTCCCGCCCGAGTAACCTGGAAATGCTCGGTGCTCGCCGAACATCCCGAGGGGTGTGTTGCTCGGGCGAGTACCGAGCAGTGTCGAGCATATTCGCTCAACACTACTACTGTGACCTCCACGTCTCTTCCACGGGGCATTTATATTGTCTTTTTATTCCAGTGCGACCTCCACCACTCTTCCAAGGGGCAAGAAAACCGTCTTGTTAAGCTACTGTGACCTACACGTCTCTTCCACGCAGCATTGATACTGTCTTTTTATTCCACTGCGACCTCCTCCACTCTTGCAAGGGGCATTGATATTGTCTTTTTATTCCACTGGAACCTCCACCACTCTTCCAAGGGGCATTAAAACCATCTTGTTAAGCTACTGTGGACTCCACGTCTCTTCCACGGGGCATTGATATTGTCTTTTTATACCACTGTAACCTCCACCACTTTTCCAAGGGGCATTAAAACCATTTTGTTAAGCTACTGTGACCTCACTTCTCTTCTAAGGGGCATTAAAACCATCTTGTTAAGCGATTCTGAAATCCACAGCTCTTCCAGATTGCATTGAAACCGTCTTCTCAAGCTACTGTGACCTCCACGTCTCTTCCACGGGGCATTGATATTGTCCATTTTATCCACTGCAACTTCAACCACTCTTCCAAGGGGCAATAAAACCATCTTGTTAAGCTACTGTGACCTCCACATCTCTTCCACGGAGCATTGATATTGTATTTTAATTCCACTGCGACCTCCTCCACTCTTCCAGGGGGCATTGATATTGTCTTTTGATTCCACTGCGATCTCCACCACTCTTCCAAGGGGCATTAAAACCATCTTGTTAAACCACTTTGAACTACACAGCTCTTCCAAGGGGCATTAAAAGCGTCTTGTTAAGCTACTGTGACCTCCACGTCTCTTCCACGGGGCAGTGATATTGTCTTTTTATTCCACTGCAACCTCCATCACTCTTCCAAGGGGCATTAAAACTGTCTTGATAAGCTACTGTAACCTCCACGTCTCTTCCACGGGACATTGATATTGTCTTTTTATTCCATTGCGACCTTCACCACTTTTCCAAGGGACATTGATATTATCTTTTTATTCCACTGCGACCTCCACCACTCTTCCAAAGGGCACTGATATTGTCTTTTTATTCCACTGCAACCTCCACCATTCTTTCAAGGGGCACTAAAACCATATTATTAAGCTACTGTGACCTCGACGTCTCTTCCACAGGGCATTGATATTGTCTTTTTATTTCACTGTAACCACCACATCTCTTCCACTGGGCATTAAAACCGTCTTGTTAAGCTAATTTGACCTACACGTCTCTTCCAAGGGGCATTAAAACCATCTTGTTAAACCACTCTGAACTCCACAGCTCTCCCTCAGGGCAATAAAACCGTCTTGTTAAGCTACTGTGATCTCCACATCTTTTCCATGGGGCATTGATATTGTCTTTTTATTCTACTGTAACCTCCACCGCTCTTCCAAGGGGCATTAAAAGCCACTTGTTAAGCTACTTTGACCTCCATATCTCTTCCAAGGGGCATTAAAACCATCTTGTTAAAACACTCTGAACTCCACAGCTCTTCCAAGGGGCATTAAAACCGCCTTGTTAAGCTACTGTTATCTCCACGTCTCTTCCACGGGGTATTGATATTGTTTTTTATTCCACTGCAACCTCCACCACTCTTCCAAGGGGCATTGATATTGTCTTTTTTTTTCCACTGCGACCTCAACCACTCTTCCATGGGGCATTGATATTGTCTTTTTATTCCACTGCGACCTCCACCACTCTTCCAATGGGCATTAAAACAATCTTGTTTAGCTACTGTGACCTCCACGTCTCTTCCACAGGGCATTGATATTGTCTTTTTATTCCACTCTAACCTCCAACACTGTTCCAAGGTGCATTAAAACCATCTTCTTAAACAACTCTGAACTCCACTGCTCTTCCAAGGGCATTGAAACCGTCTTGTTAACCTATTGGGACCTCCTCGTCTTTTCTACTGGGCATTGATATTGTCTTATTATTCCACTGCGACCTCCACCACTATTCCAAGGGGCATTAAAGCCTTCTTGCTAAGCTACTGTGACCTCCATGTCTCTTCCAAGGGGCATTGATATTTTCTTTTTATTCCACTGCGACCTCCAACACTCTTACAAGGGGCATTAATATTGTCTTTTTATTCCACTGCGACCTCCACCACTCTTCCAAGGGGCATCAAAACCGTCTGGTTTAGCTACTGTGTCCTCCATGTCTCTTTCACGGGGCATTGATATTGTCTGTTTGTTCAACTGTAACCTACACCACTCTTCCAAGGGGCATTAAAACCATCTTGTAAAGCTACTGTGACCTCCTCGTCTCTTCCAAGAGGCATTAAAACTGTCTTGTTAAACCACTCTGAACTCCACAGCTCTTCAAAGGGGCATTAAATCCATCTTGTTAAGCTACTGTGACCTCCACGTCTCTTTCGCGGGGCATTGAAATTGTCTTTTTGTTTCACTGCAACCTCCACTATTCTTACAAGGGGCATTAAAACTGTCTTCTTAAGCTTCTGGGACCTGCACGTCTCTTCAGCGGGGCATTGATATTGTCTTTTTATTTCACTGCGACCTCCACCTCTCTTCCAAGGACATTGATATTGTCTATTTATTCCACTGCGGCCTCCACCACTCTTTCAAGGGGAATTAAAACCATCTTGTAAAGCTACAGTGACCTCCACGTCTCTTCCACGGGGCATTGATATTGTCTCTTTAATCCTCTGTAGACTCCACCACTATTCCAAGGGGCATTAAAACCATTTGGATAAGCTACAGTGACCTCCATGTTTCTTCTAAGGGGCATTAAAACCGTCTTGTTAAGCTACTGTGACCTCCATGTCTCTTCCACGGGGCATTGATATAGTTTTTTTATTCCACTGCGACTTCCACCACTCTTCCAAGGGGCATTAAACCATATTGTTAAGTAACTGTGGCCTCCTCGTCTCTTCCACGGGGCATTGATATTGTTCTTTGATTCCACTTCGACCTCCACCACTCTTCCAAGGGGCAATAAAGCCGTCTTTTTAAGCTACTGTGACCTTCACGTCTCTTCCACGGGTCATTGATATTGTCCTGTTATTCCACGGGAAACTCCACCACTCTTTCAAAGGGCATTAAAACTGTCTTGTTAAGCTACTGTGAGCTCCACGTCTCTTCCAAGGGGCATTAAAACCATCCTGTTAAGCTACTGTGATCTCCAAGTCTCTTCCACGGGGCATTGATATTGTCTTTTTGTTCCACTGCGACCTGCACTACTCTTCCAAAGTGCAATAAAACGTCTTGTTAGGCTACTGTGACCTACACGTCTCTTCGATGGGGAAATTGATATTGTATTTTTATTCCACTACGACCTCCACCACTCTACCACGGGGCATTAAAACAGTCTTGTTAAGCTACTGTGACCTCCACATCTCTTCAAGGGGCATTGTTATTGTCCTTTTATTCCACTGCGACCTCCACCACTATGCCAAGGGGCATATATATTGTTTTTTTATTCCACTGCGACCTCCACCACTCTTCCAAGTGGCAATAAGACCGTCTTGTTAAGCTACTGTGACCTCCACATCTCTTTCACGGGCCATTGATATTGTTTTTTTATTCCACTGCGACCTCCACCACTATTCCAAGGGGTATTAAACCGTGTTGTTAAGCTACTGTGACCTCCAAGTCTCTTCCAGGGGCATTGTTATTGTATTTTTATTCCACTGCGACGTCCCCCACTATGCCAAGCGGCACAGATATTGTTTTTTGATTCCACTGCGACCTCCACCACTCTTCCAAGTGGCATTACGACCGTCTTGTTAAGCTGCTGTGACCTCCACATCTCTTTCACGGGCCATTGATATTGTTTTTTTATTCCACTGCGACCTCCACCACTAATCCAAGGGGCATAAAAACTGTCTTGTTAACCTACTGTGACCTCCACGTCTTATCCACAGGGCATTGATGTTGTCTTTTTATTGCACTGCGACTTCCACCACTCTTCCAAGGGGCATTGATATTGTAATTTTATTCCACTGCAACCTCCACCACTCTTCCAAGGGGCATTGATATTGTCTTTTTATTCCATTGCAAGCTGAACCACTCCTCCAAGGGGCACTAAAACCATCTTGTTAAGCTACTGTGACCTCCACGTCACTTCCACGGGGCATTAATATTGTCTTTTTATTCCACTGTAACCTCCACCACTCTTCGAAGGAGCATTAAAACCGTCTTACTAAGCTACCGTCACCTCCACGTCTCTTCTAAGGATCATTAAAACCATCTTGTTAAACCACTCTGAACTCCACAGCTCTTCCAATATGGCATTGATATTGTCTTTTTATTCCACAGCGACCTCCACCATTCTTCCAAGGGGCATTAAAACTATATTGTTAAGCTACTGTGACCTCCATGTCTCTTCCACGGGGCATTGATAGTCTTTTTATTCCACTGCGACCTCCACCACTCTTCCAAGGGGCATTAAAACTATATTGTTAAGCTACTGTGACCTCCACATCTATTCCACAGGTCATTGATATTGTCTTTTTATTCCTCTGTAACCTCCAACAGTCTTCCAAGTGGCATTAAAACCATATTGTTAAGCTACTGTGACCTCCACGTCTCTTCCAAGTGGCATTAAAACTGTCTTGTTAAGCTACTGTGACCTCCAATTGTCTTCCACGGGGCATTGATATGGTTCTTTTATTCCACTGCGACTTCCACCACTCTTCCAAGGGACATTAAACCGTTTTGTTAAGCTACTATGGCCTCCAGGTCTCTTCCACAGGGCATTGATATTGTCTTTTTATTCCACAGCGACCTTCACCTCTCTTCCAGGGGCAATAAAAACGTCTTGTTAAGCTAATGTGACCTCCAAGTGTCTTCCACAGGGCAATGATATTGTCTATTTATTCCACTGCGACCTTCACCACTCTTCCAAGGGGCATTGATATTGTCTTTTTATTCCACTGCGACCTCCAGCACTCTTCCAAATAGCAATAAAACCCTCTTGTTAAGCTACTGTAATTTCCATTTCTGTTCCACGGGGCATTGATATTGTCTTTTTATTCCACTGCAACCTCCATCACTCTTCCAAGGGGCATTAAAACTGTCTTGATAAGCTAATGTGACCTCCACGTCTCTTCCATGGGACATTGATATTGTCTTTTTATTCCACTGCGACCTCCACCACTTTTCCAAGGGACATTGATATTATCTTTTTATTCCACTGCGACCTCCACCACTCTTCCAAAGGGCACTGATATTGTCTTTTTATTCCACTGCAACCTCCACCATTCATTCAAGGGGCAGTAAAACCATATTATTAAGCTACTGTGACCTCGACGTCTCTTCCACAGGGCATTGATATTGTCTTTTTATTCCACTTTAACCACCACCTCTCTTCCACTGGGCATTAAAACAGTCTTGTTAAGCTAATGTGACCTACACGTCTCTTCCAAGGGGCATTAAAACCATCTTGTTAAACCACTCTGAACTCCACAGCTCTCCCATGGGGCAATAAAACCGTCTTGTTAAACTACTGTTACCTCCACGTCTCTACCACGGGGCATTGATATTGTCTTTTTTTTCCACTGCGACCTCCATCACTCTTACAAGGGCCATTAAAAACGTCTTGGTAAGCTACTGTGACCTCCAAATCTCTTCCACGGGGCATTGATATTGTCTTTTTATTCCACTGCGACCTCCACCACTCTTTCATGGGGCATTGATATTGTCTTTTTATTCCTCTGCGACCTCCACCACTCTTCCAAGGGGCATTAAAAATATGTTGTTAAGCTACTGTGATCTCCACATCTTTTCCATGGGGCATTGATATTGTCTTTTTATTCCACTGTAACCTCCACCACTCTTCCAAGGGGCATTAAAACCATCTTGTTAAGCTACTTTGACCTCCATGTCTCTTCCAAGGGTCATTAAAACCATCTTGTTAAAACACTCTGAACTCCACAGCTCTTACAAGGGGCAATAAAACCCTCTTGTTAAGCTACAGTGATCTCCACGTCTCTTCCACGGGGTATTGATATTGTTTTTTAACCCACTGCAACCTCCACCACTCTTCCAAGGGGCATTGATATTGTCTTTTTTTTTCCACTGCGACCTCAACCACTCTTCCATGGGGCATTGATATTGTCTTTTTATTCCACTGCGACCTCCACCACTGTTCCAAGGGGCATTAAAACCATTTTCTTAAACAACTCTAAACTCGACAGCTCTTCCAAGGGTATTGAAACCTTCTTGTTAACCTACCGGGACCTCCTAGTCTCTTCTACTGGGCATTGATATTGTCTTATTATTCCACTGCGACCTCCACCACTATTCCAAGGGGCATTAAAGCCTTCTTGCTAAGCTACTGTGACCTCCACGTCTCTTCCAAGCGGCATTGATATTTTCTTTTTATTCCACTGCGACCTCCACCACTCTTCCAAGGGGCATTGATATTGTCTTTTTATTCCACTGCGACCTCCACCACTCTTCCAAGGGGCATCAAAACAGTCTGGTTTAGCTCCTGTGTCCTCCATGTCTCTTTCACGGGGCATTGATATAGTCTGTTTATTCCACTGTAACATACACCTCTCTTCCAAGGGGCATTAAAACCATCTTGTTAAGTACTGTGTCCTCCACTTCTCTTCCAAGGGGCATTAAAACTGTCTTGTTAAACCACTCTGAATTCCACAGCTCTTCCAAGGGGCATTAAAACCATCTTGCAAAGCTACTGTGACCTCCACGTCTCTTCCTAGAGGCATGAAAACCGTCTTGTTAAACCACTCTGAACTCCACAGCTCTTCCAAGGGGCATTAAACCGTCTTGTTAAGCTACTGTGACCTCTAAGTCTTTAAAACGGGTCACTGATATTGTCTTTTTGTTCCACTGCGACCTCCACCACTCTTCCAAGGGGCATTAAATCCATCTTGCTAAGCTACTGTGACCTCAATGTCTCTTTCGCGGGGCATTGGTATTATCTTTTTGTGTCACTGCAACCTCCACTACTCTTACAAGGGGCATTAAAACTGTCTTGTTAAGCTTCTGGGACCTGCACGTCTCTTCTTTGGGGCATTGATATTGTCTTTTTATTCCACTGCGACCTCCACCTCTCTTCCAAGGGCATTGATATTGTCTTTTTATTCCACTGCAACCTCCACCACTCTTTCAAGGGGCATTAAAACCGTTTGGATAAGCTACAGTGACCTCCATGTTTCTTCTAAGGGGCATTAAAACCGTCTTGTTAAGCTACTGTGACCTCCATGTCTCTTCTTCCACGGGGCATTGATATAGTTTTTTTTTTCCACTGTGACTTCCACCACTCTTCCAAGGGGCATTAAACCATCTTGTTAAGTTACTGTGGCCTCCTCGTCTCTTCCATGGGGCATTGATATTGTTCTTTTATTCCACTGCGACCTCCACCACTCTTCCACGGGGCAATAAAGCCGTCTTTTAAAGCCACCTTCACATTTCTTCCACGGGTTATTGATATTGTCCTGTTATTCCAAGGGAAACTCCACCCCTTTTCCAAAGGGCATTAAAACTGTCTTGTTAAGCTACTGTGACCTCCACGTCTCTTCCAAGGGTCATGAAAACCGTCTCGTTAAACCACTCTGAACTCCACAGCTTTTCTAAGGGGCATTTAAACCATCTTGTTAAGCTACTGTGATCTCCAAGTCTCTTCCACGGGGCATTAATATTGTCTTTTTATTCCACTGCGAGCTGCACTACTCTTCCAAAGTGCAATAAAACATCTTGTTAGGCTACTGTGACCTACACGTCTCTTCGACAGGGGAAATTTATATTGTCTTTTTATTCCACTACGACCTCCACCACTCTACCAAGGGGCATTAAAACCGTCTTGTTAAGCTACTGTGACCTCCACGTCTCTTCAAGGGGCATTGTTATTGTCCTTTTATTCCACTGCGAGCTCCACCACTATGCCAAGGGGCATATATATTGTTTTTTTATTCCACTGCGACCTCCACCACTCTTCCAAGTGTCATTAAGACCGTCTTGTTAAGCTACTGTGACCTCCACATCTCTTTCATGGGCCATTGATATTGTCTTTTTATTCCACTGCGACCTCCACCACTATTCCAAGGGGCATTAAAACCATCTTGTTAAGCTACTGTGACCTCCAAGTCTCTTCCAGGGGCATTGTTATTGTCTTTTTATTCCACTGCGACCTCCACCACTATGCCAAGGGGCAAAGATATTGTTTTTTGATTCCACTGCGACCTCCACCACTCTTCCAAGTGGCATTAAGACCGTCTTATTAAGCTACTGTGACCTCCACATCTCTTTCACGGGCCATTGATATTGTTTTTTTATTCCACTGCGACCTCCACCACTATTCCAAGGGGCATAAAAACTGTCTTGTTAAGCTACTCTGAACTCCACGTCTTATCCACAGGACATTGATATTGTCTTTTTATTGCACTGTGACCTACACCACTCTTCCAAGGGGCATTGATATTGTAATTTTATTCCACTGCGACCTCCACCACTCTTCCAAGGGGCATTGATATTGTCTTTTTATTCCACTGTGACCTGAACCACTCTTCCAAGGGGCACTAAAACCATCTTGTTAAGCTACTGTGATCTCCACGTCACTTCCACGGGGCATTAATATTGTCTTTTTATTCCACTCTAACCTCCACCACTCTTCGAAGGAGCA
Source organism: Phyllobates terribilis (assembly GCF_046119375.1). Taxonomy (NCBI): domain Eukaryota; kingdom Metazoa; phylum Chordata; class Amphibia; order Anura; family Dendrobatidae; genus Phyllobates; species Phyllobates terribilis. Next base: position 2,869,374 of record NW_027362972.1, on the reverse strand, counting down.
TTAAAACCGTCTTATTAAGCTACCGTGACCTCCACATCTCTTCCAAGGGTCATTAAAACCATCTTGTTAAACCACTCTGAACTCCACAGCTCTTCCAATGGGCATTGATATTGTCTTTTTATTCCACTGCGACCTCCACCAGTCTTCCAAGTGGCATTAAAACCATATTGTTAAGCTACTGTGACCTCCACGTCACTTCCAAGGGGCATTAAAACTGTCTTGCTAAGCTACTGTGACCAATTGTCTTCCACGGCGCATTGATATGGCTTTTTTATTCCACTGTGACTTCCACCACTCTTCCAAGGGACATTAAACCATCTTGTTAAGCTACTGTGGCATCCAGGTCTCTTCCACAGGGCATTGATATTGTCTTTTTATTCCACAGCGACCTCCACCTCTCTTCCAGGGGCAATAAAAATGTCTTGTTAAGCTACTTTGACCTCCAAGTGTCTTCGAAGGGGCATTCATATTGTCGTTTTATTCCACTGCGACCTCCATCATTCTTCCAAGGCGCATTGATATAGTCTTTTTATTCCACTGTCATCTCCACCACTCTTCCAAGGGGCATTGATATTGTCTTTATATTCCACTGCGACCTCCAGCACTCTTCCAAGGGGCATTAAAACCGTCTTGTTAAGATACTGTGATTTCCATTTCTGTTCCACGGAGCATTGATATTGTCTTTTTATTCCACAGCGACCTCCACCACACTTGCAAGGGACATTGACATTGTCTTTTTATTCCACTGCGACCTCCACCAATCTTCCAAGGGGCATTAAAACCATCTTCTTAAGCTACTGTGACCTCCACGTTTCTTCCTCGGGACATTGATATTGTCTTTTTATACCGCTGTAACCTCCAGCACTCTTCCAAGGGGCACTAAAACCGTCTTGTTAAGCTACTGTGACCTCCACGTCTCTTCAACGGGGCATTGATATTGTCTTTTTATTCCACTGTAACCTACACCACTCTTCCACGGGGCATTAAAACCGTCTTGTTAAGCTGCTGTGACCTCCACGTTTCTTCCAAGGAGCATTAAAGCCATCTTGTTAAAACACTCTGAACTCCACAGCTCTTCCAAGGGGCATTAAAGCCGTCTTTTTATGCTACTGTTACCTCCAAGTCTCTTTCACGGGGCATTGATATTGTCTTTTTATTCTACTGCGACCTCCACTACTCTTCCAAGGGCATTGATACTGTCTTTTTAATCCACTGTGACCTGCACCACTCTTCCAAGGGGCAGTAAACTGTCTAGTTGAGCTACTATGACCTCCACGTCTCTTCCAAGGGGCATTAAAACCGTCTTGTTAAACCACTCTGAACTCCACAGCTCTTCCAATAGGCATTAAAACCATCTTGTTAAGCTGCTGTTACCTCCAAGTCTCTTCCACGGAGCATTGATATTGTCTTTTTATTCTACTGCGACCTCCACCACTCTTCCAAGGGGCATTAAAAACGTCTTGTTAAGCTACTGTGACTTCCACATCTCTTCCACGGGGCATTGATATTGTCTTTTTATTCCACTGTGACCTCCACCACTCTTCTAAGGGGCATTATAACCATCTTGTCAAGCTACTGTGACCTTCACGTCTTTTCCAAGTGACAATTAAACCGTAATGTTAAACCACTGTGAACTGCAAAGCTCTTCCAAGGGGCATTAAAACCGTCTTGTTAAGCTACTTTGTCCTCTATATCTCATCGAAAGGACATTAAAACCGTCTTGTTAAACCACTCTGAACTCCACAGCTCTTCCAAGGGGCATTAAAACCGTCTTTTTAAGCTACTGTTACCTCCAAGTCTCTTTCACGGGGCATTGATATTGTCTTTTTATTCTACTGTGACCTCCACCACTCTTCCAAGGGCATTAATACTGTCTTTTTAATCCACTGTGACCTGCACCACTATTCCAAGGGGCAGTAAACTGTCTAGTTGAGCTACTATGACCTCCACGTCTCTTCCAAGGAGCATTAAAACCGTCTTGTTAAACCACTATGAACTCCAAAGTTCTTCCAAGGAGCATTAAAACTGTCTTGTAAAGCTACAGTGACCTCCACCTCTCTTCCAAGGGGCATTGATATTGTATTTTTATTCCACTGCAACCTCCACCACTCTTCCAAGGGCCATTAAAAACGTCTTGTTAAGCTGCAGTGAACTCCATGTCTCATCCAAGGGGAATTAAAACCGTCTTGTTAAACCACTCTGCACTCCACAGCTCTATCAAGGGGCATTAAAACAGTCTAGTTAAGCTACTGTGACCTCCACTTCTCTTTCAAGGGGCATTGATATTGTCTTTTTATTCCACTGCGACCTTCACCACTCTTCCAAAGGGCATTAAAACCGTCTTTTTAAGCTACTGTGAACTCCACGTCTCTTCCATGGGGCATTGATATTTTCTTCTTATTCCACTGTAACCTTCACCATTCTTCCAAGGGGCATTAAAAACGTCTTGTTAAGCTACTGTGACCTACACTTCTCTTCCAAGGGGCATTAAAACCATCTTGATAAACTACTCTGAACTCCATAGCTCTTCCAAGGGGCATTAAAACCATCTTGTTAAGCTACTGTGACCTCCACGTCTCTTCCACTGGTCATTGATATTGTCTTTTTATTCCACTGCGAACTCCTCTCTTCCAAGGGGCATTAAAACCGTCTTGTTAAGCTACTGTGACCTCCACGTATTTTCCATGGGGGATTGATAATGTTTTATTCCACTGCGACCTCCACCACTCTTCCAAGGGGCAATAAAACAAACTTGTTAAGCTACTGTGACCTCCACGTCTCTTCCACCTGCTATTGATATTGTCTGTTTTTTCCAAAGCGACCTCCACCACTCTCCCAAGGGTCACTAAAACCATTTTGTTAAGCTACTGTGACCCCCACGTCTATTCCACCGGGCATTGAAATTGCCTTTTTATTCCACTGCGACCTCCACCAGTCTATCAAGGGGCATTGATATTGTCTTTTTATTCCACTGCGACCTCCACCACTCTTCGAAGGGGCATTAAAACCGTCTTGTTAAGCTACTGTAATCTCCAAGCCTCTTCCATGGGGCATTGATATTGTATTTTTATTCCACTGTAACCTCCACCAATCTTCCAAGGGGCATTAAAACCGTTTTTTTAAGCCACTTTGACCTTAACGCCTCTTCCAAGGGGCATTAATCCCGTCTTGTTAAACCACTCTGAACTCCACAGCTCTTCCAAGGGGCATTAAAACCGTCTTCTTAAGCAACTGTGACCTCCACGTCTATTCCACGGGGAATTGGTATCGTCTTTTTATTTCATTGTGATCTCCACCACTCTCCCAAGGGGCATTAAAACCGTCTAGTAAAGCTGCTGTGACCTCCACGTCTCTTCCACGGGGCATTGATATTGTCTTTTTATTCCACTGCGACCTCCACCACTCTTCCAAGGGACATTGATGTAGTCTATTTATTCCACTGCAACCTCCACCACTCTTCTAAGGGGCATGAAAACCGTCTTGTTAAGCAACTGCGACCTCCACCACTCTTCCAAGGGGCATTGATATTTTCTTTTTATTCCACTGTAACCTACACCACTCTTCTAAGGGGCATGAAAAGCGGCTTCATAAGCTACTGTGACCTCCACATCTCTTCCACGAGGCATTAAAACCATCTTGTTAAACCACTCTGAACTCCACAGCTCTTCCAAGGGGCATTAAAACTGTCTTGTTAACCTACTGTGACCTCCACCTCTCTTTCAAGGGGCATTAAAACCGTCTTGTTAAGCAACTGCGACCTCCACCACTCTACCACGGGGCATTGATATTGTTTTTTTATTCCACTGCGACCTCCAGCACTCTTCCAAGGGGCATTAAAACCATCATGTTAAGCTACTGTGACCTCCACGTATATTCCACGGAGCATTGATATTGTCTATTTTTTCCACTGCGACCTCCACCACTCTTCCAAGGGGCACTAAAACCGTCTTGTTAAGCTACTGTGATCCCCACGTCACTTCCACAGGGCATTGATATTGTCTTTTTATTCCACTGTAACCTCCACCACTCTTCCAAAGGGGATTAAAACTGTCTTTTTGAGCTACTGTGACCACCACGTCTCTTCCACGGGACATTGATGTTGCCTTTTTATTCCACTGCGACCTCCACCAGTCTTCCAAGGGGCATTGATATTGTCTTTTTATTCCACTGCGACCTCCACCACTCTTCCAAGGGGCATTAAAACCGTCTTGTTTAGCTACTGTGACCTCCACGTCTCTTCCACGGGGCACTGATATTGTCTTTTTACTCCACTGTAATCTCCACCAATCTTCCAAGGGTCATTAAAGCCGTTTTGTTAAGCCAATGTGACCTTCACGCCTCTTCCAAGGGGCATTAATCCCGTCTTGTTAAACCACTCTGAACTCCTCAGCTTTTCCAAGGGGCATTAAAACCGTCTTGTGCAGCTACTATGACCTCCATTCCTTTTCCACGGGGCATTTTTATTGTCTTTTTATTCCACTGCGACCTCCACCAGTCTTCCAAGTGGCATTGATATTGTCTTTTTATTCCACTGCGACCTCCACCACTCTTCCAAGGGGCATTAAAACTGTCTTGTTAAGCTAATTTGACCTCCATGTCTCTTCCACGTGCATTTGAACCGTCTTGTTAAACCACTCTGTACTCCACAGCTCTTCCAAAGGGCATTAAAACAGTCTTGTTAAGCTACTGTGACCCCCACGTCTCTTCCAAGGGGCAATAAAACCGTTTTATTAAACCACTCTTCATTCCACAGCTCTTCCAAGGGGCATTAAAATTATCTTGTTAAGCTCCTGAAACCTCCACATCTCTTCCACGGGGCATTGATAATGTCTTATTATGCCACTGCGACCTCAATCACTCTTCCAAGGGGAAATAAGAGTCTTGTTAAGCTATTGTGACCACCACGTCTCTTCCACGGGTCATTGATATTGTCTTTTTATTCCACTGCAAACTCCACTATTCTTCCAAGGGGCATTGATATTGTCATTTTATTCCTCTGCGACCTCCACCACTTTTTCAAGGTTCATTAAAACTGTCTTGTTAAGCTACTGTGACCTCCACTTCTCATCCAGGGGGCATTAAGATCGTCTTGTTAAACCACTTTGCACTCCACACCTCTTCCAAGGGGCATTGAAGCAGTCTTGTTAAGCTACTGTGACCTTCACATATCATCCAAGGGCCATCAAAACAGACTTGTTAGACTACTCTGAACTTCACATCTCTTCCAAGGGGCATTAAATCCCTCTTGTTAAGCTTCTGTGAACTCCACGTTTCTTCCAAGGGGCATTAATATTGTCTTTTTATTGCACTGCGACCTCCACCACTCTTCCAAGGGGCATTAAAACCATCTTATTAAGCTACTGTGACCTCCACGTCTCTATCACGGGGCATTGATATTGTCTTTTTATTCCCTTGTAACCTCCACCACTCAACCAAGGGGCATTAAAACCGTCTTGTTAAGCTACTGTGACCTCGACGTCTCTCCCAAGGGGCATTGATAATGTCTTTTTATTCCACTGCGACCTCCACCACTCATCCATAGGGCATTAGAAGTGTCTTGTTAAGCTACTGTGACCTCCAGGTCTCTTCCACGGGGCATTGATATTGTCTTTTTTATATCACAGCAACCTCCACCACTCTTCCAAGGGTCATTAAAACCGTCTTGTAAAGCTACTGTGACCTTCACGTCTTCTCCCCGGGGCATTGATATTGTCTTTTTATTCCACTGCGTCCTCCACCACTCTTCCATGGGGCATTGATATTGTCTTTATATTCCACTGCGACCTCCACCACTCTTCCACGGGGCATTGGTATTGTCTTTTTATTCCACAGCTACCTCCAACACTCTTCCAAGGGGCATTAAAACCGACTTGTTAAGCTACTTTGACCTCCACGTATCTTCAACGGGGAAATTATATCATCTCTTTATTCCACTGCGACCTCCACCACTCTTCCAATGTTCATTGATATTGTCTTTTTATTCCACTCCGACCTTTACCACTCTTTCAATGGGCATTAAAACCGTCTTGTTAAGCTACTGTGACCTCCACTTCTCTCCCACGGGGCATTGATACGGTCCTTTTCTTCCACTGCAACCTTCATCACTCTTCCAAGGGGCATTAATATTGTCTTTTTATTCCACTGCGACCTCCACCACTCTTCCAAGGGGCACTAAAACCGTCTTGTTAAGCTACTGTGATCCCCACATCACTTGCAAAGGATATTGATATTGTCTTTTTATTCCACTGTAACCTCCACCACTCTTCCAAAGGGGATTAAAACTGTCTTGTAGAGCTACTGTGACCAACACGTCTCTTCCACGGGACATTGATGTAGCCTTTTTTTTTCCACTGCGACCTCCACCAGTCTTCCAAGGGGCATTGATATTGTCTTTTTATTCCACTGCGACCTCCACCACTCTTCCAAGGGGCATTAAAACAGTCTTGTTTAGCTACTGTGACCTCCACGTCTCTTCCACGGGGCATTGATATTTTCTTTTTATTCCACTGTAACCTACACCACTCTTCTAAGGGGCATGAAAACCGGCTTCATAAGCTACTGTGACCTCCACATCTCTTCCACGAGGCATTAAAACCATCTTGTTAAACCACTCTGAACTCCACAGCTCTTCCAAGGGGCATTAAAACCGTCTTGTTAACCTACTGTGACCTCCACCTCTCTTTCAAGGGGCATTAAAACCGTCTTGTTAAGCAACTGCGACCTCCACCACTCTACCACGGGGCATTGATATTGTTTTTTTATTCCACTGCGACCTCCAGCACTCTTCCAAGGGGCATTAAAACCATCTTGTTAAGCTACTGTGACCTCCACGTATATTCCACGGAGCATTGATATTGTCTATTTTTTCCACTGCGACCTCCACCACTCTTCCAAGGGGCACTAAAACCATCTTGTTAAGCTACTGTGATCCCCACGTCACTTCCACAGGGCATTGATATTGTCTTTTTATTCCACTGTAACCTCCACCACTCTTCTAAAGGGGATTAAAACTGTCTTTTTGAGCTACTGTGACCACCACGTCTCTTCCACGGGACATTGATGTTGCCTTTTTATTCCACTGCGACCTCCACCAGTCTTCCAAGGGGCATTGATATTGTCTTTTTATTCCACTGCGACCTCCACCACTCTTCCAAGGGGCATTAAAACCGTCTTGCTTAGCTACTGTGACCTCCACGTCTCTTCCACGGGGCACTGATATTGTCTTTTTATTCCACTGTAACCTCCACCAATCTTCCAAGGGTCATTAAAGCCGTTTTGTTAAGCCAATGTGACCTTCACGCCTCTTCCAAGGGGCATTAATCCCGTCTTGTTAAACCACTCTGAACTCCACAGCTTTTCCAAGGGGCATTAAAACCGTCTTGTGCAGCTACTATGACCTCCATTCCTTTTCCACGGGGCATTTTTATTGTCTTTTTATTCCACTACGACCTCCACCAGTCTTCCAAGTGGCATTGATATTGTCTTTTTATTCCACTGCGACCTCCACCACTCTTCCAAGGGGCATTAAAACTGTCTTGTTAATCTAATTTGACCTCCACGTCTTTTCCACGTGCATTTGAACCGTCTTGTTAAACCACTCTGTACTCCACAGCTCTTCCAAAGGGCATTAAAACAGTCTTGTTAAGCTACTGTGACCCATACGTCTCTTCCAAGGGGCAATAAAACCGTTTTATTAAACCACTCTTCATTCCACAGCTCTTCCAAGGGGCATTAAAACCATCTTGTTAAGCTACTGTGACCTCCACGTATATTCCACGGAGCATTGATATTGTCTATTTTTTCCACTGCGACCTCCACCACTCTTCCAAGGGGCACTAAAACCATCTTGTTAAGCTACTGTGATCCCCACGTCACTTCCACAGGGCATTGATATTGTCTTTTTATTCCACTGTAACCTCCACCACTCTTCTAAAGGGGATTAAAACTGTCTTTTTGAGCTACTGTGACCACCACGTCTCTTCCACGGGACATTGATGTTGCCTTTTTATTCCACTGCGACCTCCACCAGTCTTCCAAGGGGCATTGATATTGTCTTTTTATTCCACTGCGACCTCCACCACTCTTCCAAGGGGCATTAAAACCGTCTTGTTTAGCTACTGTGACCTCCACGTCTCTTCCACGGGGCACTGATATTGTCTTTTTATTCCACTGTAACCTCCACCAATCTTCCAAGGGTCATTAAAGCCGTTTTGTTAAGCCAATGTGACCTTCACGCTTCTTCCAAGGGGCATTAATCCCGTCTTGTTAAACCACTCTGAACTCCACAGCTTTTCCAAGGGGCATTAAAACCGTCTTGTGCAGCTACTATGACCTCCATTCCTTTTCCCGGGTTATTTTTATTGTCTTTTTATTCCACTGCGACCTCCACCAGTCTTCCAAGTGGCATTGATATTGTCTTTTTATTCCACTGCGACCTCCACCACTCTTCCAAGGGGCATTAAAACTGTCTTGTTAAGCTAATTTGACTTCCACGTCTCTTCCACGTGCATTTGAACCGTCTTGTTAAACCACTCTGTACTCCACAGCTCTTCCAAAGGGCATTAAAACAGTCTTGTTAAGCTACTGTGACCCCCACGTCTCTTCCAAGGGGCAATAAAACCGTTTTATTAAACCACTCTTCATTCCACAGCTCTTCCAAGGGGCATTAAAACCGTCTTGTTAAGCTCCTGAGACCTCCACATCTCTTCCACGGGGCATTGATAATGTCTTATTATGCCACTGCGACCTCAACCACTCTTACAAGGGGAAATAAGAGTCTTGTTAAGCTATTGTGACCACCACGTCTCTTCCACGGGTCATTGATATTGTCTTTTTATTCCACTGCGAACTTCACTATTCTTCCAAGGGGCATTGATATTGTCTTTTTATTCCTCTGCGACCTCCACCACTCTTCCAAGGGGCATTAAAAACGTCTTGTTTAGCTAATGTGAATTCCAAGTCTCTACCACGGGGCATTGATATTGTCTTTTTATTCCACTGTAACCTCCACCACTTTTTCAAGGTTCATTAAAACTGTCTTGTTAAGCTACTGTGACCTCCACTTCTCATCCAGGGGGCATTAAGACCGTCTTGTTAAACCACTTTGCACTCCACACCTCTTCCAAGGGGCATTGAAGCAGTCTTGTTAAGCTACTGTGACCTTCACATATCATCCAAGGGCCATCAAAACAGACTTGTTAGACTACTCTGAACTCCACACCTCTTCCAAGGGGCATTAAATCCCTCTTGTTAAGCTTCTGTGAACTCCACGTTTCTTCCAAGGGGCATTAATATTGTCTTTTTATTGCACTGCGACCTCCACCACTCTTCCAAGGGGCATTAAAACCATCTTATTAAGCTACTGTGACCTCCACGTCTCTATCACGGGGCATTGATATTGTCTTTTTATTCCCTTGTAACCTCCACCACTCAACCAAGGGGCATTAAAACCATCTTGTTAAGCTACTGTGACCTCGACGTCTCTCCCAAGGGGCATTGATAATGTCTTTTTATTCCACTGCGACCTCCACCACTCATCCATGGGGCATTAGAAGTGTCTTGTTAAGCTACTGTGACCTCCACGTCTCTTCCACGGGGCATTGATATTGTCTTTTTTATATCACAGCAACCTCCACCACTCTTCCAAGGGTCATTAAAACCGTCTTGTAAAGCTACTGTGACCTTCACGTCTTCTCCCCGGGGCATTGATATTGTCTTTTTATTCCACTGCGTCCTCCACCACTCTTCCATGGGGCATTGATATTGTCTTTATATTCCACTGCGACCTCCACCACTCTTCCACGGGACATTGGTATTGTCTTTTTATTCCACAGCTACCTCCAACACTCTTCCAAGGGGCATTAAAACCGACTTGTTAAGCTACTTTGACCTCCACGTATCTTCAACGGGGAAATTATATCATCTCTTTATTCCACTGCGACCTCCACCACTCTTCCAATGTTCATTGATATTGTCTTTTTATTCCACTCCGACCTCCACCACTCTTTCAATGGGCATTAAAACAGTCTTGTTAAGCTACTGTGACCTCCACTTCTCTCCCACGGGGCATTGATACGGTCCTTTTCTTCCACTGCGACCTTCATCACTCTTCCAAGGGGCATTATTTTGTCTTTTTATTCCACTGCGACCTCCACCACTCTTCCAAGGGGCACTAAAACCGTCTTGTTAAGCTACTGTGATCCCCACATCACTTGCAAAGGGTATTGATATTGTCTTTTTATTCCACTGTAACCTCCACCACTCTTCCAAAGGGGATTAAAACTGTCTTGTTGAGCTACTGTGACCAACACGTCTCTTCCACGGGACATTGATGTTGCCTTTTTTTTCCACTGCGACCTCCACCAGTCTTCCAAGGGGCATTGATATTGTCTTTTTATTCCACTGCGACCTCCACCACTCTTCCAAGGGGCATTAAAACCGTCTTGTTTAGCTACTGTGACCTCCACGTCTCTTCCATGGGGCACTGATATTGTCTTTTTATTCCACTGTAACCTCCACCAATCTTGTCTAATAATGTCTTATTATGCCACTGCGACCTCCACCACTCTTCCAAGGGGAAATAAAAGAGTCTTGTTAAGCTACTGTGACCACCACGTCTCTTCCACGGGTCATTGATATTGTCTTTTTATTCCACTGCGAACTCCACTATTCTTCCAAGGGGCATTGATATTGTCTTTTTATTCCTCTGCGACCTCCACCACTCTTCCAAGGGGCATTAAAAACGTCTTGTTAAGCTAATGTGAATTCCAAGTCTCTACCATGGGGCATTGATATTGTCTTTTTATTCCACTGTAACCTCCACCACTTTTTCAAGGTTCATTAAAACCGTCTTGTTAAGCTACTGTGACCTCCACTTCTCATCCAGGGGGCATTAAAACCGTCTTGTTAAACCACTTTTCACTCCACACCTCTTCCAAGGGGCATTGAAGCAGTCTTGTTAAGCTACAGTGACCTTCACATCTCATTCAAGGGCCATCAAAACAGACTTGTTAGACTATTCTGAACTCCACACCTCTTCCAAGGGGCATTAAATCCCTCTTGTTAAGCTTCTGTGAACTCCATGTTTCTTCCAAGGGGCATTGATACTGTCCTTTTATTCCACTGCGACCTCTATCACTCTTCCAAGGAGCATTAATATTGTCTTTTTATTGCACTGCGACCTCCACCACTCAACCAAGGGGCATTAAAACCGTCTTGTTAAGCTACTGTGACCTCGACGTCTCTTCCAAGGGGCATTAAAATCATCTTATTAAACCACTCTGAACTCCATCACTCTTCCAAGGTTCATTAAAACCATTCTGTAAAGCTACTATGACCTCCATGTCTCTTCCAGGGGGCATTGATATTGTTTTTTTATTCCACTGCGACCTCCATCACTCTTCCAAGGGGCATTGATATTGTATTGTTATTGCACTGCGACCTCCACCACTTTTCCAAGGAGCATTAAAACCATCTTATTAAGCTACTGTTACCTCCAAGTCTCTTCCAAGGGACATTGATATTGTCTTTTTATTCCACTGCGACCTCCAACACTCTTCCAAGGGGCACTGATATTGCCTTTTTATTCCACTGCGTCCTCTACCACGCTTCCAAGAGGCATTAAAACCGGCTTGTTAACCTACTTTGACCTCCATGTCTCTTCCACTGTGCATTGATATTGTCTTTTTATTCCACTGTAACATCCACCACTCTTCCAAGGGGCATTAAATCCGTCTTGTTAAGCTACTGTGAACTCGTCTCTTCCAAGGGGCATTAAAACCATCTTGTTAAACCACTCTGAACTCCACAGCTCTTCCAAGGGGCATTAAAACCATCTTGTGCAGCTACTATGACCTCCACGCCTTTTCCACGGGGCATTTATATTGTCTTTTTATTCCACTGAGACCTCCACCACTCTTCCAAGGGGCATTGATATTGTCTTCTTATTCCACTGCGACGTCCACCACTCTTCCAAGGGGCAGTAAAACCGTCTTGTTGAGCTGCAGTGACAACCACGTCTCTACGATGGGGCATTGATATTGTCTTTTAATTCCACTGTGACATCCACCACTCTTCCAAGGGGAATTAAAACCATCTTGTTAAGCAGCTGTGACCTACAAGTTTCTTCCAAGAGGCAATGATATTTTCTTTTTATTCCACTGCGACCTCCAGCACTCTTCTAAGGGGCAATAAAACCGTCTTGTTAAGCTACGGTGACCTACACTTCTCTTCCAAGGCACATTAAAACCATCTTGATAATGCACTCTGAACTCCACAGATCTTCCAAGGGGCATTAAAACCATCAATTTAAGATACTGTGACCTCCACGTCTCTTCCACGGGGCATTGATATTGTCTTTTTATTCCACTGCGACCTCCAACCCTCTTCCATGGGGCATTAAAATCGTCTTTTTAAGATACTGTGACCTCCACGTCTCTTCCACGGGGCATTGATATTGTTTTTTTATTCCACTGCGACCTCCACCACTCTTCCAAGTCGCATTAAAACCATCTTGTTAAGCTACTGTCACCTACAAGTCTCTTCCAAGGGCATTAAAACCATCTTAATAAACCACTCTGAAATCCACAGCTCTTCCAAGGGGCATTAAAAGCATCTTGTTAATCTACTGTGACCTCCACTTCTCTCCCACAGGGCATTGATACTGTCCTTTTCTTCCACTGCGACCTTCATCACTCTTCCAAGGGGCATTAATATTGTCTTTTTATTCCACTGCGACCTCCACCATTCTTCCAAGGGGCATTAAAGCCATCTTCTTAAGCTACTGTGACCACCATGTCTCTTCCACGGGGCATTGATATTGTCTTTTTATTCCACTGTAACCTCCACCACTCTTCCAAGGGACATTAAAACCGTCTTGTAAGCTACTGTGACCTCGACGTCTCTTCAAAGGGGCATTGATATTGTATTTTTATTCCACATAACCTCCACCACTCATCCAAGGGGCATTAAAACCGTCTTGTTAAGCTACTGTGACCTCCACGTCTCTTCCAAGGTGCATAAATACCATCTTGTTAAACCACTCTGAACTCCACAGCTATTTCAAAGGGCATTAAAACCGTCTATTTAAACTACTGTGACCTCCACGTCTCTTCCATGGGGCATTGATACTGTCCTTTTATTCCACACCTACCTCCAACACTCTTCCAAGGGGCATTAAAACCGACTTGTTAAGCTATTGTGACCTCCACGTCTCTTCCACGGGGTATTGATATTGTCAGTTTATGCCACTGCGACCTCCACCACTCTTCCAAGGGGCATTAAAACCATCTTGTTAAGCTACTGTGACCTCCACGTCTCTTCAACGGGGAATTGATATCATCTTTTTATTCCACTGCGACCTCCACCGCTCTTCCAATGTTCATTGATATTGTCTTTTTATTCCACTCTGACCTCCACCACTCATCCAACGGGCATTAAAACCGTCTTGTTAAGCTACTGTGACCTCCACGTATCTTCCAACGGGCATTAAAACCGTCTTGCTAAGCTACTGTGATCTCCACGTCTCTCCCACGGGGCATTGATACTGTCCTTTTCTTCCACTGCGACCTTCATCACTCTTCCAAGGGGCACCAATATTGTCTTTTTATTCCACTGCGACCTCCACCACTCTTCCTAGGGGCATTAAAGCCATCTTGTTAAGCTACTGTGACGTCCATGTCTCTTCCACGGGGCATTGATATTGTCTTTTTATTCCACTGTAACCTCCACCACTCTTCCAAGGGACATTAAAACCGTCTTGTAAGCTACTGTGACCTCGACGTCTCTTCAAAGGGGCATTGATATTGTATTTTTATTCCACAAAACCTCCACCACTCATCCAAGGGGCATTAAAATCATCTTTTTAAGCTACTGTGACCTCCACGTCTCTTCCAAGGTGCATAAAAACCATCTTGTTAAACCACTCTGAACTCCACAGCTATTCCAATGGGCATTAAAACCGTCTATTTAAGTTACTGTGACCTCCACATCTCTTCCACGGGGCTTTGATAGTCTTTTTATTCCACAGCGACCTCCACCACCCTTCAAAGGGGCATCAAAACCATCTTGTTAAGCTGCTGTGACCTCCACATCTCTTCCACGGGGCTTTGATAGTCTTTTTATTCCACTGTAACCTCCACCACTCATCCAAGGGGCAATAAAACCGTCTTCTTCAGCTACTGTGAGCTCGACGTCTCTTCCAAGGGGCATAAAAACCGTCTTTTTAAACCACTCTGAACTCCACCACTCTTCCAAGGTGCATTAAAACCATCTTGTTTACCTACTATGACCTCCATATCTCTTCCACGGGGCATTAATATTGAGTTTTTATTCCACTGTATCCACCACCCCTCTTCCAAGGGGCATTGATATCATCTTTTTATTCCACTGCGACCTCCACCACTCTGCCTAGGGGCATTAAAACCATCTTGTTAAGCTACTATGACCTCCACGTCTCTTCCTCGGGACATTGATATTGTCTATTTATTCCACTGCGACCTCCACAACTCTTCCAAGCAGTGTTGATATTGTCTTTTTATTCCAATGCGACCTCCACCACTCTTCCAAGAGGCATTAAAACCATCTTGTTAAGCTACTGTGACCTCCACGTCTCTTCCAAGGGGCATTAAAACCATCTTGTTATACCAATAGGAACTCCACAGCTCTTCCAAGCCGCAATAAAACCAATTATTTAAGCTGCTGTGACCTCCCCGTCTCTTCCACGGAGCTTCAATATTGTCTTTTTATTCCACAGCGACCACCACCGCTATTCCAAGGGGCATTAAAACCGTCTTGTTAAGCTACTGTGACCTCCACGAGTCTTCCACGGGGCATTGATATTGTCTTTTTATTGCACTGTAACCACCACCCCTCTTCCACGGGGCATTGATATTGTCTTTTTATTCCACTGCGACCTCCACCACTCATCCAAGGGGCATTAAAACCGTATTGTTAAGCTGCTGAGAACTCCACGTCTCTTCCAAGGGGCATTAAAACCATCTTGTTTAACCACTCTGAACTCCACAGCTATTCCAAGGGGCATTAAAACCGTCTATTTAAGCTACTGTGACCTCAACGTCTCTTCCTCGGGGCATTGATAATGTCTTTTTATTCCACAGCGACCTCCACCAATTTTCCAAGGGGCATTAAAACCATCTTGTTAAGCTACAGTGACCTCCACTTCTCTTCCACAGGGCATTGATACTGTCCGTATATTACACTGTGACCTCCACGTTTCATGCGCGGGACATTGATATTGTCTTTTTATTCCACTGCGACCTCCACCACTTTTCCAAGGGGCATTGATATTGTCTTTTTATTCCACTGCGACCTCCACCACTTTTCCAAGGGGCATTGATATTGTCTTTTTATTCCACTGAGACCTTCACCACTCTTCCAAAGGGCATTAAAACTGCCTTGTTAAACTACTGTGACCTCCACGTCTCTTCCAAGGGTCATTGATATTGTCTATTTATTCCACTGTAGCCTCCACCACTCTTTCAAGGGGTATTAAAACCTCCTTGTTAATCTACTGGGTCCTCGACGTCTCTTCCAAGGGGCATTGATATTGTCTTTTTATTCCACTATAATCTCCACCACTCATCCAAGGGGCATTAAAACCGTCTTGTTACGCTGCTGTGACCTCCATGTCTCTTCCAAGGGGCATTAAAACAATCTTGTTAAACCAATCTGAAATCCACAGCTATTCCAAGGGGCATTAAAACCGTCTATTTAAACTACTGTGACCTCCACGTCTCTTCCACGGGGCTTTGATTTTCTCTTTTTATTCCACTAAAACCTCCACTACTCATCCAAGGGGCATTAAAACCGTCTTGTTAAGCTACTGTTAACTCCATGTCTCTTCCACGGGGCATTAATACTGTCCTTTTATTCAACTGCAACCTCCATCACTCTTCCAAGGGGCATTAATATTGTCCTTTTATTCCACTGCGACCTCCACCACTCTTCCAATGGGAATTGATATTGTCTTTTTATTCCACTGTGACCTCCACCACTCTTCCAAAGGGCATTAAAACCGTCTTGGTAAGGTACAGTTGCGTCAACGTCTCTTCCATGGGGCATTGATAATGTCTTTATATTCACTGTAACCTCCACCACTCTTCCAAGGGGCATTAAAACCATCTTGTTAAGCTACTGTGACTTCCACGTCTCTTCCAAGAGGCATTAAAACCATCTTGTTAAGCCACTATGAAATCCACATCTCTTCCAAGGAACAATAAAACCATTTATTTAAGCTACTGTGACCTCCATGTCTCTTCCACGGGGTTTTGTTATTATCTTTTTATTCCACAGCGACCTCCACCACTCTTCCAAGGGTCATTAAAACCATCTTGTCAAGCTACTGTGACCTCCACGTCTCTTCCACGGGACATTGATATTGTATTTTTATTCCACTGCGACCTCCACCACTCATCCAAGGGGCATTAAAACTGTCTTGTTAAGCTACTGTGACCTCCATGTCTCTTCCACGGGGCATTGATATTGTCTTTTTATTACACTGTAACCTCCACCACTCTTCCAAGGGACATTAAAACCGTCTTATAAGCTACTTTGACCTCGATGTCTCTTCGTAGGGGCATTGATATTGTCTTTTTATTCCACTGTAACCTCCACCACTCATCCAAGGGGCATTAAAACCGTCTTATTAAGCTACTGTGACCTCCAATTCTCTTCCAAGGTGCATAAAAACCATCTTGTTAAACCTCTCTGAGCTCCACAGCTATTCAAAGGGGCATTCAAACCGTCTATTTAAGCTACTGTGACCTCCACGTCTTTCCCACGGTGCTTTGAAATTGTCTTTTTATTCCACAGCGACCTCCACCACTCTTCCAAGGGGCATTAAAACCATCTTGTTAAGCTACTGTGACCTCCACGTTTCTTCCACGGGGCTTTGATACTGCCCTTTTATTCAACTGCGACCTCTATCACTCTTCCAAGGGGCATTCATATTGTGTTTTTATTCCACTGCGACCTCCACCACTCTTCCAAGGGGCATTAAAACCATCTTGTTAAGCTACTGTGACCTGCACATCTCTTACATGGGACATTGATATTGTCTTTTTATTCCACTGCGACCTCCACCACTCTTACAAGGGGTCATTGATATTGCTTTTTATTCCACTGCGACCTCCAATACTCTTCCAAGGGGCATTGATATTGTTTTTTCATTCCACTGCGACCTCCACCACTCTGCCTAGGGGCATTAAAACCATCTTTTAAAGCTACTGTGACCTCCACGTCTCTTCCAAGGAGCATTGATATTGTCTTTATTCCATTGCGACCGCCATCACTCTTCCAAGGGGCATTAATATTGTCTTTTTATTCCACTGCGACCTCAACCACTCTTCCAAGGGGCATTAAAACCATCTTGTTAAGCTACTGTGACCTGCACATCTCTTACATGGGACATTGATATTGTCTTTTTATTCCATTGCGACCTCCACCCTCTTACAAGGGGCATTGATATGGTCCTTTTATTCCACTGCGACCTCCAACACTCATCCAATGGGCATTAAAACTGTCTTGTTCAGCTACTATGACCTCCACGTCTCTTCCACGGGGCATTGATATTGTCTTTTTATTCCATTGTAACCACCACCCCTCTTCCAAGGGGCATTGACATTGTCTTTTTATTCCACTGCGACATCCACCACTCATCCAAGGGGCATTAAAACTGTCTTGTTAAGCTACTATGACTTCCACTTCTCTTCCAAGGTGCATAAAAACCATCTTGTTAAACTACTCTGATCTCCACAGCTATTCCAAGGGGCATTAAAACATAGTTACATAGTTACATAGTTACATAGTTTATAAGGCCGAAAAAAGACAAGCGTCCATCCAGTTCAGCCTATTTCTTGTGCACTGCAGCTATTCCGCAGCGTTGATCCAGGGGAACGCAAAAAAAAACAAAACAAAACAAAAAAAAACATGCGGTATAGGCCAATTGACATCATTGAGGAAAAAATTCACTTCCCGACACCAATCTGGATTAATTAACTATCACTAAGCATAAGATGTAATTTTATTGTTCTCAAGAAAGGCGTCCAGGCCTCTCTTGAACTCATTAAGTGAGTTGGACATCACCACTTCCTCTCCCAGAGAGTTCCAGAGTCTCACGGCTCTGACCGTAAAGAATCCCCTTCTATGCTGGTGCAGGAACCTCCTTTCCTCCAGACGCATAGTGTGCCCCCTCGTCTTTGTCACCATCCTTGGTATAAACAGGTCATGGGAGAGATCTCTGTACTGCCCCCTGATGTATTTATACATGTTTATGAGGTCTCCCCTAAGCCTTCTCTTTTCCAACGTAAATAGGCCTAATTTTGACAACCTCTCTGGGTATTCTAGTCCCTCCATTCCCTTTATTACCTTAGTCGCCCTCCTTTGTACCCTCTCTAGCTCCAATATGTCTTTCCTGAGCCCCGGAGCCCAGAACTGTGCACAATATTCTAAGTGCGGCCTTACCAGCGCTTTATACAGAGGAAGAACAATGTTCTCATCATATGCCCCTATTCCTCTTCTGATGCATGCCATGACTCTATTTGCCTTCGCAGCTGCTGCCTGACACTGGGCACTCCAATTTAATTTGCTATTAACCAAGACGCCCAGGTCCTTCTCCATGTCAGATTTCCCCAACGGTTTCCCATTTAATATGTATGGGTGACTGCTGTTTTTCTTTCCCATGTGCATGACTTTACATTTATCGGCATTGAACCCCATTTGCCATTTTTTGGCCCAACTCCCCAATTTATCTAAATCCTCCTGTAGCTGTGCCCTATCCTCATCTGTGTTAACTACTTTACAAAGTTTAGTATCATCTGCAAATATTGCTATTTTACTATGCAACCCTTCCACTAGATCATTAATAAATATATTAAATAATATAGGGCCCAAGACAGACCCTTGAGGCACCCCGCTAGTAACCCTGACACACCCTGAGCTTACTCCATTGATAACCACCCTCTGCTTTCTATTACTCAGCCAGCTATTTACCCACTTACACACATTATCCCCCAGACCAAGCATTCTCATTTTATATACCAACCTTTTGTGTGGCACGGTATCAAACGCTTTGGAGAAGTCAAGGTATACAACATCCACTGACTCTCCCCGGTCCAGCTGTGAGCTCACCTCCTCGTAGAAGGCAATCAGGTTTGTTTGGCAGGAGCGATCTCTCATGAATCCATGTTGATATGGAGTTAGACAGTTATTATCATTAAGATATTCTACAATAGCATCTCTAAGAAATCCTTCAAACAATTTACCCACAACAGACGTTAAGCTGACTGGTCTATAGTTCCCAGGGTCACTTTTAGACCCCTTTTTGAATATTGGTACCACATTTGCTTGGCGCCAGTCTAGTGGGGCAGTCCCTGTCCATAAAGAGTGCTTGAATATAAGATACAGCGGTCTGTCTATCACATTACTTAATTCTTTTAGAATCCGGGGGTGTATGCCATCTGGGCCTGGTGACTTGTCTATTTTGATATTATTTAGGCGTTTCTGAACTTCCTCCTGGGTTAGGTGGGTGATATTTAGCGGAGGGTTTACTTTATTACTTTGCATTTCCTCCGATAAATTGTTTTCTTTTGTGAAAACAGTGGAGAAGAAGCTATTGAGTAGGTTTGCTTTACCCTCATCGCCCTCTATGATTTTACCCAGGTTATTTTTCAATGGGCCAACTCCATCAGTTTTAATCCTTTTACTGTTTATATAGTTAAAGAACAGTTTGGGATTCGTTTTACTTTCTTTGGCAATTAGTCTCTCTGTCTCCTCTTTTGCTATTCTTATTTGTTTCTTACAGATTTTGTTTTTTTCCCTATAAGTTATTAGCGCTTCCTCGCTGCCTTCTTGTTTAAGTTTACCGAAAGCCCTTTTTTTGTTTTTCATTGCCCTCTTGACTTCCTTATTTAGCCACATTGGCTTCCTCCTAAAAACCATCTATTTAATCTACTGTGACCTCCACGTCTCTTACTCGGAGCTTTGATATTGTCTTTTTATTCCACAGTGACCTCCACCAATCATCCAAGGGGCATTAAACCGTCTTGTTAAGCTACTGTGGCCTCCACGTCTCTTCCTTTGGGCATTGATACTGTCCTTTTATTCCACAGCTACCTCCAACACTCTTCCAAGGGGCATTAAAACCGACTTGTTAAGCTACTGTGACCTCCACGTCTCTTCCATGGGGTATTGATATTGTCAGTTTATGCCACTGCGACCTCCACCTCTCTTCCAAGGGGCATTAAAACCATCTTGTTAAGCTACTGTTACCTATAAGTCTATTCAACGGGGAATTGATATCGTCTTTTTATTCCACTGCGACCTCCACCACTCTTCCAATGTTCATTGATATTGTCTTTTTATTAAACTCTGACCTCCACCACTCTTCCAACGGGCATTAAAACCGTCTTGTTAAGCTACTGTGACCTCCACGTATCTTCCAACGGGCATTAAAACCGTCTTGTTAAGCTACTGTGACCTCCACGTCTCTCCCACGAGGCATTGATACTGTCCTTTATTTCCACTACGACCTTCACCACTCTTACAAGGGGGATTAATATTGTCTTTTTATTCCACTGCAACCTCAACCACTTTTCCAAGGGGCATTAAAGCCATCTTGTTAAGCTACTGTGACCTCCATGTCTCTTCCACGGGGCATTGATATTGTCTTTTTATTCCACTGTAACCTCCACCACTCTTCCAAGGGACAGTAAAACCGTCTTGTAAGCTACTGTGACCTCGACGTCTCTTCAAAGGGGCATTGATATTGTATTTTTATTCCACATAACCTCCACCACTCATCCAAGGGACATTAAAACCATCTTGTTAAGCTACTGTGACCTCCACGTCTCTTCGAAGGTGCATAAAAACCATCTTGTTAAACCACTCTGAACTCCACAGCTATTCCAAAGGGCATTAAAACCATCTATTTAAGCTACTGTGACCTCAACGTCTCTTCCACGGGGCTTTGATAGTCTTTTTATTCCACAGTGACCTCCACCACTCTTCCAAGAGGCATTAAAACCATCTTGTTAAGCTGCTGTGACCTTCACGTCTCTTCCACGGGGCATTGATATCATCTTTTTATTCCAGTGCGACCTCCACCACTCTTCCAAGGGGTCATTGATATTGTCTTTTTATTCCACTGTGAACTCCACCACTCTTCCAAGGGGCATTAATATTGTCTTTTTATTCCACTGCGACCTCCACCACTCTGCCTAGGGGCATTAAAACCATATTGTTAAGCTACTATGACCTCCACGTCTCTTCTTTGGGACATTGATATTGTCTTTTTATTCCACTGCGACCTCCACAACTCTTCCAAGCGGTGTTGATATTGTCTTTTTATTCCAATGCGACCTCCATCACTCTTCCAAGGGGCGTTAAAACCATCTTGTTAAGCTACTGTGACCTCCACGTCTCCTCCAAGGGACATTAAAACCATCTTGTTAGGCTGCTGTGACCTTCACGTCTCTTCCACGGGGCATTGATACTGTTCTATTATTCAACCAAGGGGCATTAATATTGTGTTTTTATTCCACTATGACCTCCACCACTCCTCCAAGTGGTATTAAAACCGTCTTATTAAGCTACTGTGACCTCCACGTCACTTCCACGGGACATTGATATTATCTTTTTATTCCACTGCGACCTCCAACACTCTTCCAAGGGACATTAAAACGGTCTTGTTAAGCTATTGTGACCTCCATATCTCTTCCACGGGGAATTGATATTGTCTTTTTATTCCACTGTAACCTCCACCACTCATCCAAGGGGCAATAAAACCGTCTTCTTCAGCTACTGTGAGCTCGACGTCTCTTCCAAGGGGCATAAAAACCGTCTTATTAAACCACTCTGAACTCCACCACTCTTCCAAGGTGCATTAAAACCATCTTGTTCACCTACTATGACCTCCATGTCTCTTCCACGGGGCATTGATATTGAGTTTTTATTAAACTGAATCCACCACCCCTCTTCCAAGGGGCATTGATATCATCTTTTTATTCCACTGCGACCTCCACCACTCTTCCAAGGGGTCATTGATATTGTCTTTTTATTAAACTGTGACCTCCACCACTCTTCCAAGGGGCAGTGACATTGTCTTTTTATTCCGCTGCGACCTCCACCACTCTGCCTAGGGGCATTAAAACCATCTTGTTAAGATACTATGACCTCCACATCTCTTCCTTGGGCCATTGATATTGTCTTTTTATTCCACTGCGACCTCCACAACTCTTCCAACCGGTGTTGATATTGTCTTTTTATTCCAATGCGACCTCCACCACTCTTCCAAGGGGCATTAAAATCATCTTGTTAAGCTACTGTGACCTCCATGTCTCTTCCAAGGGGCATTAAAACCATCTTGTTAAGCTGCTGTGACCTTCACGTCTCTTCCACGGGGCATTGATACTATCCTATTATTCAACTGCGATCTCTCTCACTCTTCCAAGGGGCATTAGTATTGTGTTTTTCTACCACTTTGAACTCCACCACTCTTCCAAGGTGCATTAAAACCATCTTGTTCACCTACTATGACCTCCATGTCTCTTCCACGGGGCATTGATTTTGAGTTTTTATTAAACTGTATCCACCACCCCTCTTCCAAGGGGCATTGATATCATCTTTTTATTCCACTGTGACCTCCACCACTCTTCCAAGGGGCATTGATATTGTCTTTTTATTCCACAGCGACCTCCACCGCTATTACAAGGGGCATTAAAACCATCTTGTTAAGCTACTGTGACCTCCACGAGTCTTCCACGGGGCATTGATATTGTCTTTTTATTGCACTGCGACCTCCACAACTCTTCCACGGGGCATTGATATTGTCTTTTTATTCCACTGCGACCTCCACCACTCATCCAAGGGGCATTAAAACAGTCTTGTTCGGCTGCTGAGAACTCCACGTCTCTTCCAAGGGGCATTAAAACCATCTTGTTAAACCACTCTGAACTCCACAGCTATTACAAGGGGCATTAAAACCGTCTATTTAATCTACTCTGACCTCAACGTCTCTTCCTCGGGGCATTGATTGTCTTTTTATTCCACAGTGACCTCCACCAATTTTCCAAGGGGCATTAAAACCACCTTGTTAAGCTACAGCGACCTCCACTTCTCTCCACGGGGCATTGATACTGTCCGTATATTACACTGTGACCTCCACGTTTCATGCACGAGACATTGATATTGTCTTTTTATTCCACTGTGACCTCCACCACTCTTCCAAGGGGCATTGATATTGTCGTTTTATTCCACTGAGACCTCCACCACTCTTCCAAGGGACATTAAAACTGCCTTGTTAAGCTACTGTGACCTCCACGTCTCTTCCAAGGGGCATTGATATTGTCTATTTATTCCACTGTAGCCTCCACCACTCTTCCAAGGGGCATTAAAACCTTCTAATTAATCTACTGGGACCTCGACGTCTCTTCCAAGGGGCATTGATATTGTATTTTTATTCCACTATAACCTCCACCACTCATCCAAGGGGCATTAAAACCGTCTTGTTATGCTGCTGTGACCTCCACCTCTCTTAAAAGGGGCATTAAAACAATCTTGTTAAACCACTCTGAAATCCACAGCTATTCCAAGGGGCTTTAAAACCGTCTATTTAAACTACTGTGACATCCACGTCTCTTCCACGGGGCATTGATATTGTCTTTTTATTCCACAGCGACCTCCACCACTCTTCCAAGGGGCATTAAAACCATCTTGTTAAGCTAATGTGACCTCCATGTCTCTTCCACGGGGCACTAATACTGTCCTTTTATTCAACTGCGACCTCCATCACTCTTCCAAGGGGCATTAATATTGTCCTTTTATTCCACTGCGACCTCCACCACTCTTCCAATGGGAATTGATATTGTCTTTTTATTTCACTGCGACCTGCACCACTCTTCCAAGGGGCATTAAAACCGTCTTGTTAAGCTACTGTGACCTACATGTCTCCTCCAAGGGGCATTAAAACCGTCTTATTAAAACACTCTGCACTCCACATCTCTTCCAAGGGAAATTTATATTGTCTTTTTATTCCACTGTGACCTCCACCACTCTTCCAAAGGGCATTAAAACCGTCTTGGTAAGCTACAGTTACGTCAACGTCTCTTCCACGGGGCATTGACATTGTCTTTTTATTCCACTGTAACCTCCACCACTCTTCCAAGGGGCATTAAAACCATCTTGTTAAGCTACTGTGACTTCCACGTCTCTTCCAAGAGGCATTAAAACCATCTTGTTAAAACACTATGAAATCCACATCTCTTCCAAGGAGCAATAAAACCATTTATTTAAGCTACTGTGACCTCCACGTCTCTTCCACGGGGTTTTGTTATTATCTTTTTATTCCACAGCGACCTCCACCACTCTTCCAAGGGTCATTAAAACCATCTTGTTAAGCTACTGTGACCTCCACGTCTCTTACACGGGACATTGATATTGTATTTTTATTCCACTGCTACCTCCACCACTCATCCAAGGGGAATTAAAACTGTTTTGTTAAGCTACTGTGACCTCCATGTCTCTTCCACGGGGCATTGATATTGTCTTTTTATACCACTGTAACCTCCACCACTCTTCCAAGGGACATTAAAACCGTCTTGTAAGCTACTTTTACCTCGATGTCTCTTCGTAGGGGCATTGATATTGTCTTTCTATTACACTGTAACCTCCACCACTCATCCAAGGGGCATTAAAACCGTCTTGTTAAGCTACTGTAACCTCCAATTCTCTTCCAAGGTGCATAAAAACCATCTTGTTAAACCACTCTGAACTCCACAGCTATTCCAAGGGGCATTCAAATCGTCTATTTAA
Source organism: Phyllobates terribilis (assembly GCF_046119375.1). Lineage (NCBI taxonomy): Eukaryota > Metazoa > Chordata > Amphibia > Anura > Dendrobatidae > Phyllobates > Phyllobates terribilis. The sequence goes on along the minus strand of NW_027362972.1, from coordinate 2,844,549 downwards.
GCTACTGTGACCTCCACGTCTTTCCCACGGTGCTTTGATACTGCCCTTTTATTCAACTGCGACCTCTATCACTCTTCCAAGGCGCATTCATATTGTCTTTTTATTTCACTGCGACCTCCACCACTCTTCCAAGGGGCATTAAAACTGTCTTGTTCTGCTACTGTGATCTCGACGTCTCTTCCAAGCGGCATTAAAACCATCTTATTAAACCACTCTGAACTCCACCACTCTTCTAAGCGGCATTAAAACCATTTTGTTCAGCTACTATGACCTCCATGTCTCTTCCACGTGGCATTGATATTGAGTTTATATTTCACTGTAACCACCACCCCTCTTCCAAGGGACATTGATATCGTCTTTTTATTCCACTCCGACCTCCACCACTCTTCCAAGGGGTCTTTGATATTGCTTTTTATTCCACTTTGACCTCCAATACTCTTCCAAGGGGCATTGATATTGTCTTTTCATTCCACTGCGACCTCCACCACTCTGCCTAGGGGCAATAAAACCATCTTTTAAAGCTACTGTGACCTCCACGTCTTTTCCACGGGGCATTGATATTGTATTTTTATTCCACTGTAACGTCCACCACTCTTCCGAGTGGCATTAAAACCATCTTGTTAAGCTACTTTGAACTCTACGTCTCTTCCAAGGGGCATTGATATTGTCTTTTTATTCCACTGCGACCTCCGCCACTCTTACGAGGTGCATTCATATTGTCTTTTTATTACACTGCGACCTCCACCATTCTTCCAAGGTGCATTAAAAACGTCTTGTTAAGCTACTGTGACCTCCACGTCTCTTCCAAGGGGTATTGATATTCTCTTTATTCCATTGCGACCTCCATCACTCTTCCAAGGGGCATTAATATTGTCTTTTTATTCCACTGCGACCTCAACCACTCTTCCAAGGGGCATTAAAACCATCTTGTTAAGCTACTGTGACCTCCACATCTCTTACATGGCACATTGATATTGTCTTTTTATTCCACTGCGACCTCCACCAATCTTACAAGGGGCATTGATATGGTCTTTTTATTCCACTGCGTCCTCCACCACTCTTCCAAGGGGCATTAAAACCATCTTGTTAAGCTACTGTGACCTCCATGTTTCTTCCACAGTGCATTCATATTGTCTTTTTATTCCACTGTAAACTCCACCACTCATCCAAGGGGCATTAAAACCCTCTTGTTAAGCTACTGTGACCTCCACGTCTCTTCCAAGGGGCATTAAAACCATCTTGTTAAACCACTCTGAAATCCACAGCTATTCCAAGGGGCATTAAAACCGTCTTATTAAGCTACTGTGACCTCCACATCTCTTCCACGGGACATTGATATTGTATTTTTATTCCACTGCGACCTCCACCACTCTTCCAATGGGCATTGAAATTGTCTTTTTATTCCACTGCGATCTCCACCACTCTTCCAAGGGGCATTAAAACCATGTTGTTTAGTTACAGTGACCTCCACGTCTCTTCCAAGGTGCATTAAAACCACCTTGTTAAACCACTCTGAACTCCACCACTCTTCCAAGGGGCATCAAAACCGTCTTGTTCAGCTACTATGACCTCCCCGTCTCTTCCACGGGGCATTGATATTGTCTTTTTCTTCCACTGTTACCACCACCCCTCTTCCAAGGTGCATTGATATTGTCTTTTTATTAAACTGCGACATCCACCACTCATCCAAGGGGCATTAAAACTGTCTTGTTAAGCTACTGTGACCTCCACTTCTCTTCCAAGGTGCATAAAAACCATCTTGTTAAACTACTCTGAACTCAACAGCTATTCCAAGGTGCATTAAAACCATCTATTTAAGCTACTGTGACCTCCACGTCTCTTCCTCGGAGCTTTGATATTGTCTTTTTATTCCACAGTGACCTCCACCAATCATCCAAGGGGCATTAAACCGTCTTGTTAGGCTACTGTGACCTCCATGTCTCTTCCACGGGGCATTGATATTGTCTTTTTATTCCACTGTAACCACCACCCCTCTTCCAAGGGGCATTGATATTGTCTTTTTATTCCACTGCGACATCCACCACTCATCCAAGGGACATTAAAACCGTCTTGTTCAGCTACTATGACCTCCACGTATCTTCCACGGGGCATTGATATTGTCTTTTTATTCCACTGTAACCACCACCCCTCTTCCAAGGGGCATTGATATTGTCTTTTTATTCCACTGCGACATCCACCAGTCATCCAAGGGGCATTAAAACTGTCTTGTTAAGCTACTTTGACCTCCATGTCTCTTCCATGGGGCATTGATATTGTCTTTTTATTCCACTGTAACCTCCACCACTCTTCCAAGGGACATTAAAACCGTCTTGTAAGCTACTGTGACCTCGACGTCTCTTCGTAGGGGCATTGATATAGTCTTTTTATTCCACTGTAACCTCCACCACTCATCCAAGGGGCATTAAAACTGTCTTGTTAAGCTACTGTGAACTCCAATTCTATTCCAAGGTGCATAAAAACCATCTTGTTAAACCACTCTGAACTCCACAGCTATTCCAAGGGGCATTCAAACTGTATATTTAAGCTACTGTGACCTCCACGTCTTTTCCACGGTGCCTTGATATTGTCTTTTTATTCCACAGCGACCTCCACCACTCTTCCAAGGGGCATTAAAACCATCTTTTTAAGCTACTGTGACCTCAAAGTCTCTTCCATGGGGCTTTGATATTGTCTTTTTATTACACTGTAACCTCCACCACTCTTCTAAGGGGCATTAAAACTGTCTTGTTCTGCTACTGTGACCTCGACGTCTCTACCAAGCGGCTTTAAAACCGTCTTATTAAACCACTCTGTACTCCACCACTCTTCCAAGGGGCATTAAAACCATTTTGTTCAGCTACTATGACCTCCATGTCTCTTCCACGGGGCATTGATATTGAGTTTTTATTCCACTGTAACTACCACCCCTCTTCCACGGGGCTTTGATATTGTCTTTTTATTCCACTGCGATCTCCACCACTCTTCCAAGGGGTCATTGATATTGTCTTTTTATTCCACTGCAACATCCAACACTCTTCCAAGGGGCATTGATATTGTCTTTTTATTCCACTGCGACCTCCACCACTCTGCCTAGGGGCATTAAAACCATCTTTTAACCCCTTAAGCCCAGGAGCATTTTCCGTTTTTGCATTTTCGTTTTTGCTCCCCTTGTTCCCAGAGCAATAGCGTTTTTATTTTTTGGTCAATATGGCCATGTGAGGGCTTATTTTTTGCGAGACGAGTTGTACTTTTCAACGCCATTACTAGTTTTACCATATCCTGTACGGGAAAACGGTAAAAAAATTCCAAGTGCGGTAAAATTGCAAAAAAAGTGCAATACCACAGTTGTTTTTTTTTTTTTTTTTTTTACCACGTTCACTGAATGCTAAAACTGACCTGCCCTTCTTATTCTACAGGTCATTACGAGTTCATAGACACCAAACATGCATAGGTTCTTTTATATTTAAGTGGTGAAAAAAAATTCCAAAATTTGGTAAAAAAATAAATAAAAAAATAGCGCCATTTTCTAAGACCTGTAGCGTCTCCATTTTTCGTGATCTGGGGCTGGTTTATGGCTTATTTTTTGCGAACCGGGCTGTCGTTTTTATTGATAACATTTGGGGTAGATCCGATGTTTTGATCGCCCGTTATTGCATTTTATTTCAATTTTGCGGCGACCAAAAAAAGTAATTCTGGCGTTTAGAATTTTTTTCTCGTTACGCCGTTTACCGATCGGATTAATTTTTTTTTTATATTGATAGATCGGACGATTCTGAACGCGGCGATACCAAATATGTGTATGTGGGGTTTTTTTTTTATATATATATATATATTTTATTTTGAATGGGGCGAAAGGGGGGTGATTTAAACTTTTATATTTTTTTATTTTTTTTATATTTTTAAAAACTTTTTTTTTTTATTTTTTGCATGCTTCTATAGTCTCCATAGGAGACTAGAAGCAGCAACTATCCGATCGCCTCTGCTACATACAGAGGACGAGCAGATCCCCTGCATGCAGCAGAAATGGTCCTGTGTTATGAGCGCCGACCACTAGGTGGCGCTCATAGCGATAAGATCATGACAACCACAGGCGTCTGCTGCAGACCCTGGGTTGTCATGCACGCCCATCGGCGACCCGCGATCACGTGACGGGGTCGCCGGTGGGCGTGGCTTATGACGTGCCACCCGGAAGCGACCGTTAAATGCTGCTGTCAGAGATTGACAGCAGCATTTAACATGTTAACAGCCACGGGTGGATCGCGATTCCACCCGCGGCTGTTGCGGGCACATGTAAGAATCAGCTGACATGTGCTCCGTTCAGTGAGGGCTCAGCGCAGCAGCCCTCACTGAACGGGCAGTACGCAAATATGCTTACTAATACGTCCTCGGTAGTTAAGGGGTTAAAGCTAGTGTGACCTCCACGTCTTTTCCACGGGGCATTGATATTGTCTTTTTATTCCACTGTAACCTCCACCACTCTTCCGAGGGGCATTAAAAACGTCTTGTAAGCTACTATGAACTCTACTACTCTTCAAGGGGCATTGATATTGTCTTTTTATTCCACTGCGACCTTCACCACTCTTCCGAGGTGCATTCATATTGTCTTTTTATTCCACTGCGACCTCCACCACTCTTCCAAGGGGCATTAGAACCATCTTGTTAAGCTACTGTGACCTACACGTCTCTTCCACGGGGCATTGATATTGTCTTTATTCCACTGCGACCTCCACCACATTTCCAAGGGGCATTTAAACCGTCTTGATAAGCTACTGTGACCTCCATGTCTCTTCCTGAGGGCATTGATATTGTCTTTTTATTTCCCTGTAACCTCCACCACTCTTCCAAGAGACATAAAAACCGTCTTGTTCAGCTACTGTGACCTCCACCACTCTACCAAGGGGCATTAAAACCGTCTTGTTAAGCTACTATGAACTCCACGTCTCTTCCACGAGGCATTGATATTGTCTTTTTATTCCACTGTAACCTCCACCACTCTTCCAATGGGCATTAAAACCATCTTGTTAAGCTAATGTGACCTACACGTATCTTCCAAGGGGCATTAAAACCATCTCAATAAACCTCTCTGAACTCAACGTCTCTTCCAAGGAGCATTAAAAGCGTCTTGTTAAGCTACTTTGACCTCCACGTTTCTTCCACGGGGCATTGATATTGTCTTTTTATACCACACCAACCTCCACCACTCTTCCAAGGGGCAATAAAACCATCTTGTTAAGCTACTGTGAGCACGACGTCTCTTCGAAGGGGCATTGGTATTGTCTTTTTATTCCACTGCGACCTCTACCACGTTTCCAAGGTACATTAATACTGTCTTGGTAAGCTGCTTTGACCTCCACGTCTCTTCCTCGGTCATTGATATTGTCATTTTATACCACAGCAACCACCAGCACTCTTATAAGGAGCAATAAAACCATCTTGCTAAGCTACTGTGACATCCACGTCTCTTCCCCGGGGCATTGATATTGTCTTTTTATTCCACTGCGACCACCACTACTCTTCCAAGGGACATTAAAATCGTCTTTTTAAGCTACTGTGACCTCTACGTCTCTTCCAACTAGCAATGATACTGTCCTTTTATTCCAATGCGACCTCCATCACTCTTCCAAGGGGCATTAATATTGTCTTTTTATTCCACTGCGACTTACACCACTCATCCAAGGGGGATTAAAACAGTCTTGATAAGCTACTGTGACCTCCACGTCTCTTCCAAGTGGCATTGATATTGTCTTTTTATTCCACTGCCACCTCCACCACTCTTCCAAGGGGCATTAACAGCTTCTTGTTAAGCTACTGTGACCTACATGTCTCTTCCAAGGGGCAATAAAACCATCTTGATAAACCACTCTGAACTCCACAGCTCTACCAAGGGGCATTAAAGCCATCTTGTTAAGCTACTGTGACTTCCACGTCTCTTCCACGGGCCATTGATATTGTCTTTTTATTCCACTGCGACCTCCACCACTCTTCCATTGGCCATTGATATTGTCTTTTTATTCCACTGCCACCTCCACCACTCTTCCAAGGGGCATTAAAACTGTCCTTTAAAGCTACTGTGACCTCCACGTCTCTTCCAAGGGACATTGATATTGTCTTTTTATTCCATTACGACCTCCACCACTCATCCAATGGGCATTAAGAAAGTTTTGTTAAGCTACTGTGACCTACACGTGTCTTCCAAGGGGAATTAAAGCCATCTTGTTAAACCACTCTGAACTCCACAGCTATTCCAAGGGGCATTAAAACCGTCTATTTAAGCTACTGTGACCTCCACGTCTCTTCCACGGGGCATTAATATTGTCTTTTTATTCTACTGCGACCTTCATCACTCTTCCAAGGGGCATTAAAACCATCTTGTTAAGCTACTGTGACCTCCATGTCTCTTCCTTGGGACATTGATATTGTCTTTTTATTCCAGCGTAACCTCCACCACTTTTCCAAGGGGCATTAAAACCGTCTTGTTAAGCTACTGTGACCTCCACGTCTCTTCCAAGGGGCATTAAAACCATCTTGATAAACCACTCTGAACTCCACAGCTCTTCCAAGGGGCATTAAAACCATCTTGTTAAGCTCCTGGGACCTCCACGTCTCTTCCACGGGGCATTGATATTGTCTTTTTATTCCACTGCGACCTCCACAACTCTTCCAATGGGCATTGATATTGTCTTTTTATTCCACTGCGACCTCCACCACTCTTGCAAGGGACATTAAAACCGTCTTTTTAAGCTACTGTGACCTCCACGTCTCTTCCAAGGGGCATTAATATTGTCTTTTTATTCCACTGCGATGTCCACCACTCACTCAAGGGGCATTAAAACAGTCTTGCTAAGCTACTGTGAACTCCACATATCTTCCAAGGGGCATTAAAACAATCTTGTTAAACCACTCTGAACTCCACAGCTATTCCAAGGGGCATTAAAAACATCGATTTAAGCTACTGTGTCCTCCACGTCTCTTCCACGGGGCTTTTAAACCATCTTGTTAAGCTACTGTGACCTCCACGTCTCTTCCACGGGCCATTGATATTGTATTCTTACTCCACTGTCACCTCCACCACTCTTCCAAGAGACATTAAAACGGTCTTGTTAAGCTACTGTGACCTACATATCTCTTCAAAGGGGCATTAAAACCGTCTTGTTAAACCACTCTGAACTCCACAGCTCTTCCAAGGGGCATTAAATCTATCTTGTTAAGCTACTGTGACCTCCACGTCTCTTCCACGGGGAATTGATTTTGTCTTTTTATACCACAGCGACCTACACCTCTCTTCCAAGGGGCATAAAACCTTCTTATTAAACTACTGTGACCTCCACGTCTCTTCCCCGTGGCATTGATATTGTCTCTTTATTCCACTGTGACCTCCACCACTCTTCCAAGGGGCATTGATATTGTCTTTTTATTCCACTGCGACCTCTACCACTCTTCCAAGGGGTATTAAGAACGTCTTGTTAAGCTACTGTGACCTCCACGTCTCTTTCTCGGGGCATTGATATTGTCTTTTTATTCCACTGCGACCTTCAACACTCTTCCAAGGGGCATTAAAACCATCTTTTTAAGCTACTGTGAACTCCACATCTTTTCCATGGGCATTGATATTGTCTTTTTATTCCACTGTAACCTTCACTACTCTTCCAAGGAGCATTAAAACCATCTTGATAAACCACTCTGAACTCCACAGCTCTTCCAAGAAGCATTAAAACCATCTTGTTAAGCTACTGTGACCTTAACGTCTCTTCCACGGCGCATTGATATTGTCTTTTTATTCCACTGCGACCTCCACCACTCTTCCAATGGACATTGATATTGTCTTTTTATTCCTCTGCGACCTCCACCACTCTTCCAAGGGCATTAAAACTGTTTTAAAGCTACTCTGACCTCTACCTCTTTTCCACGGGGCATTGATATTGTCTTTTTATTCCACTGTAACCACCACCACTCTTCCAAGAGACATTAAAACCATCTTGTTAAGCTACTGTGACCTCCACGTCTCTTCCAAGGGGCATTTATATTGTCTTTTTATTCCACTGCGACCTCCACCACTGATCCAAGGGGAATTAAAACCATCTTGTTAAGCTACTGTGACCTCCACGTCTCTTCCACGGAGCATTGATATTGTCTTTTTATTCCACGGTAACCTCCACCCCTCTTCCAAGGTGCATTGATATTGTCTTTTTATTCCACTGTGACCTCCACCACTCTTCCAAGGGGTCATTGATATTGTCTTTTTATTCAACTGCGACCTCCACCACTCTTCCAAGGGGTCATTGATATTGTATTTTTATTCCTCTGTGACCTCCACCACTCTGCCTAGGGGCATTAAAACCGTCTTGTTAAGCTACTGTGACCTCCACGTCTCTTCCACCGGGCATTGATATTTTCTCTTTATTCCACTGTAACCCCCACCACTCTTCCAAAGCGAATTAAAACCGTCTTTTGTTAAGCTACTGTGACCTCCATGTCTCTTGCAAGGGGCATTAAAACCGTCTTATTAAACCACACTGAACTTCACCACTCTTCCATGGGTCATTAAAACTATCTTCTTCAGCTACTATGACCTCCACGTCTCTACCACGGGGCATTGATATTGTCTTTTTATTCCACCTTTACCTGCACCCCTCTTCCAAGGGGCACTGATATTGTCTTTTTATACTACTGTAACCTCCACCACTCTTCCAAGGGGTCAATGATATTGTCTTTTTATTCAACTGTGACCTCCACCATTCTTCCAAGGGGCATTGATATTGTATTTTTATTCCACTGCGACCTCCACCACTCTGCCTAGGGGCATTAAAACCATCTTGTTAAGCTACTGTGACCTCCACGTCTCTTCCATAGGGCATTGATATTGTCTTTTTATTCCACTATAACCCCCACAACTCTTCCAAGGGGAATTAAAACCGTCTTTTGTTAAGCTACTGTGACCTCCCCGTCTCTTCCATGGGGCATTAAAACCGTCTTATTGAACCACACTGAACTCCACCACTCTTCAAAGGGGTATTAAAACCATATTGTTAAGCTACTGTGACCTCAACGTCTCATCCACGGGTCATTGATATTGTCTTTTTATTCCATTGCGATCTCCACCACTCTTCCAAGGGGCCATAAAACCATCTTCTTAAGCTACTGTGACCTCGACGTCTATTCCCCGTGGCATTGATATTGTCTTTTTATTCCACTGCCACCTCCACCACTCTTCCAAGGGGCATTAAGAGCTTCTTCTTAAGCTACTGTGACCTACATGTCTCTTTCAAGGGGCAATAAAACCATCTTGATAAACCACTCTGAACTCCACAGCCCTACCAAGGGGCATTAAAGCCATCTTGTTAAGCTACTGTGACTTCCACGTCTCTTCCACGGGCCATTGATATTGTCTTTTTATTCCACTGCGACCTCCACCACTCTTCCATTGGCCATTGATATTGTCTTTTTATTCCACTGCCACCTCCACTACTCTTCCAAGGGGCATTAAAACTGTCTTTTAAAGCTACTGTGACCTCCACGTCTCTTCCAAGGGGCATTGATATTGTCTTTTTATTCCATTACGACCTCCACCACTCATCCAATGGGCATTAAGAAAGTTTTGTTAAGCTACTGTGACCTACACGTGTCTTCCAAGGGGAATTAAAGCCATCTTGTTAAACCACTCTGAACTCCATAGCTATTCCAAGGGGCATTAAAACCGTCTATTTAAGCTACTGTGACCTCCACGTCTCTTCCATGGGGCATTAATATTGTCTTTTTATTCTACTGCGACCTCCATCACTCTTCCAAGGGGCATTAAAACCATCTTGTTAAGCTACTGTGACCTCCATGTCTCTTCCTTGGGGCATTGATATTGTCTTTTTATTCCACCGTAACCTCCACCACTTTTCCAAGGGGCATTAAAACCGTCTTGTTAAGCTACTGTGACCTCCACGTCTCTTCCAAGGGGCATTAAAACCATCTTGATAAACCACTCTGAACTCCACAGCTCTTCCAAGGGGCATTAAAACCATCTTGTTGAGCTCCTGGTACCTCCACGTCTCTTCCACGGGGCATTGATATTATCTTTTTATTCCACTGCGACCTCCACAACTCTTCCATGGGCATTGATATTGTCTTTTTATTCCACTGCGACCTCCACCACTCTTGAGAGGGACATTAAAACCGTCTTTTTAAGCTACTGTGACCTCCACGTCTCTTCCAAGGGGCATTAATATTGTCTTTTTATTCCACTGCGATGTCCACCACTCACGCAAGGGGCATTAAAACCGTCTTGTTAAGCTACTGTGAACTCCACGTATCTTCCAAGGGGCATTAAAACAATCTTGTTAAACCACTCTGAACTCCACAGCTATTCCAAGGGGCATTAAAACCATCGATTTAAGCTACTGTGTCCTCCACGTCTCTTCCACGGGGCTTTTATATTGTCTTTTATTTCCACAGCGACCTCCACCACTCTTCCAATGGGCATTAAAAACATCTTGTTAAGCTACTGTGACGTCCACGTCTCTTCCAAGGGGCATTGATATTGTCTTTTTATTCCACTGTAACCTTCACAACTCTTCCAAGGGGCATTAAAACCATCGTGATAAACCACTCTGAAATCCACCACTCTTCCAAGGGGCATTAAAACCATCTTGTTCAGCTACTGTGACCTCCACGTCTCTTCCCCGTGGCATTGATACTGTCTCTTTATTCCACTGTGACCTCCACCACTCTTCCAAGGGGCATTGATATTATCTTTTTATTCCACTGCGACCTCCAACACTCTTCCAAGGGGCATTAAGACCGTCTTTTTAAGATACTGTGAATTCCACGTCTATTCCATGGGGCATTGATATTGCCTTTTTATTCCACTGTAACCTTCACAACTATTCCAAGGGGCATTAAAACCATCGTGATAAACCACTCTGAACTCCACAGCTCTTCCAAGAAGCATTAAAACCATCTTGTTAAGCTACTGTGACCTCCACGTCTCTTCCACGGGGCATTGATATTGTCTTTTTATTCCACTGCGACCTCCACCACTCTTCCAATGGACATTGATATTGTATTTTTATTCCTCTGTGACCTCCACCACTCTGCCTAGGGGCATTAAAACCGTCTTGTTAAGATACTGTGACCTCCACGTCTCTTCCACAGGGCATTGATATTGTCTTTTTATTCCACTGTAACCCCCACCACTCTTCCAAGGGGAATTAAAATCGTATTTTTTTAAGCTACTGTGACCTCCACGTCTCTTGCAAGGGGCATTAAAACCGTCTTATTAAACCACACTGAACTTCACGACTCTTCCATGGGTCATTAAAACCATCTTGTTCAGCTACTATGACCTCCACCTCTCTACCACGGGGCTTTGATATTGTCTTTTTATTCCACCTTTACCTCCACCCCTCTTCCAAGGGGCACTGATATTGTCATTTTATACTACTGCGACCTCCACCTCTCTTCCAAGGGGTCACTGATATTGTCTTTTTATTCAGTTGCAACCTCCACAATTCTTTCAAGGGGCATTGATATTGTATTTTTATTCCACTGCGACCTCCACCACTCTCCCTAGGGGCATTAAAACCGTCTTGTTAAGCTACTGTGACCTCCACGTCTGTTCCATAGGGCATTGATATTGTCTTTTTATTCCACTGTAACCCCCACCACTCTTCCAAGGGGCATTAAAACCATCTTGTTAAACCACTCTGATATCCACAGCTCTACCAAGGGGCATTAAAGCCATCTTGTTAAGCTACTGTGACTACCACGTCTCTGCCACGGGGCATTGATATTGTCTTTTTATTCCACTGCGACCTCCACCACTCTTCCATTGGCCATTGATATTGTCTTTTTATTCCACTGCCACCTCCACCACTCTTCCAAGGGGCATTAAAACTGTCTTTTAAAGCTACTGTGACCTCTACGTCTCTTCCAAGGGGCATTGATATTGTCTTTTTATTCCATTACGACCTCCACCACTCATCCAATGGGCATTAAGAAAGTTTTGTTAAGCTACTGTGACCTACACGTGTCTTCCAAGGGGAATTAAAGCCATCTTGTTAAAAAACTCTGAACTCCACAACTATTCCAAGGGGCATTAAAACCGTCTATTTAAGCTACTGTGACCCCCACGTCTCTTCCACGGGGCACTAATATTGTCTTTTTATTCTACCTCGACCTCCACCACTCTTCCAAGGGGCATTAAAACCGTCTTGTTAATCTACTGTGACCTCCATGTCTCTTCCTTGGGGCATTGATATTGTCTTTTTATTCCACCGTAACCTCCAGCACTTTTCCAAGGGGCATTAAATCTGTCTTGTTAAGCTACTGTGACCTCCACGTCTCTTCCAAGGGGCATTAAAACCATCTTGATAAACCACTCTGAACTCCACAGCTCTTCCAAGGGGCATTAAAACCATCTTGTTAAGCTCCTGGGACCTCCACATCTCTTCCACGGGGCATTGATATTGTCTTTTTATTCCACTGCGACCTCCACAACTCTTCCAATGGGCATTGATATTGTCTTTTTATTCCACTGCGACCTCCACCACTCTTGCAAGGGACATTAAAACCATCATTTTAAGCTACTGTGACCTCCACGTCTATTCCAAGGGGCATTAATATTGTCTTTTTATTCCACTGCGATGTCCACCACTCATTCAAGGGGCATTAAAACCGTCTTGTTAAGCTACTGTGAACTCCACGTATCTTCCAAGGGACATTAAAACAATCTTGTTAAACCACTCTGAACTCCACAGCTATTCCAAGGGGCATTAAAACCATCGATTTAAGCTACTGTGTCCTCCACGTCTCTTCCACGGGGCTTTTATATTGTCTATTATTTCCACAGCGACCTTCACCACTCTTCCAATGGGCATTAAAAACATCTTGTTAAGCTACTGTGACGTCCACGTCTCTTCCAAGGGGCATTGATATTGTCTTTTTATACCACAGCGACCTCTACCACTCTTCCAACGGGCATTAAAACATCTTGTTAAGCTAATGTGACGTCCACGTCTCTTCCACGAGGCATTGCTATTGTCTTTTTATTCCACTGCGACCTCCACCAATCTTCCAATGGGTATTGATATTGTCTTTTTATTCCTTTGTGACCTCCATCACTCTTCCAAGTGGCATTTAAACCATCTTGTTAAGCTACTGTGACCTCCACGTCTCTTCCACGGGGCATTGATATTGTATTCTTACTCCACTGTCACCTCCACCACTCTTCCAAGAGACATTAAAACGGTCTTGTTAAGCTACTGTGACCTCTTCCACGGGGAATTGATATTGTCTTTTTATACCACAGCGACCTACACCTCTCTTCCAAGGGGCATAAAACCATCTTATTAAGCTACTGTGACCTCCAAGTTTCTTCCCCGTGGCATTGATATTGTCTTTTTATTCCACTGTGACCTCCACCACTCTTCCAAGGGGCATTGATATTGTCTTTTTATTCCACTGCGACCTCTACCACTCTTCCAAGGGGTATTAAGAACGTCTTGTTAAGCTACTGTGACCTCCACGTCTCTTTCTCGGGGCATTGATATTGTCTTTTTATTCCACTGTAACCTTCACCACTCTACCAAGGGGCATTAAAACCATCGTGATAAACCACTCTGAACTCCACAGCTCTTCCAAGAAGCATTAAAACCATCTTGTTAAGCTTCTATGACCTCCACGTCTCTTCCACGGGGCATTGATATTGTCTTTTTATTCCACTGCGACCTCCACCACTCTTCCAATGGACATTGATATTGTCTTATTATTCCTCTGCGACCTCCACCACTGTTCCAATGGCATTAAAACTGTGTTTTAAAGCTACTCTGACCTCCACGTCTTTTCCACGGGGCATTTATATTGTCTTTTTATTCCACTGCGACCTCCACCATTCATCCAAGGGGAATTAAAACAGTCTTGTTAAGCTACTGTGACCTCCACGTCTCTTCCACGGGGCACTGATATTGTCTTTTTATTCCACGGTAACCTCCACCCCTCTTCCAAGGTGCATTGATATTGTCTTTTTATACTACTGCGACCTCCACCACTCTTCCAAGGGGTCACTGATATTGTCTTTTTATTCAACTGCGACCTCCACCATTCTTCCAAGGGGCATTGATATTGGATTTTTATTCCACTGCGACCTCCACCACTCTGCCTAGGGGCATTAAAACCGTCTTGTTAAGCTACTGTGACCTCCACGTCTCTTCCATAGGGCATTGATTTTGTCTTTATATTCCACTGTAACCCCCACCACTCTTCCAATTGGTATCAAAACCGTCTTTTGTTAAGCTACTGTGACCTTCCCGTCTCTTCCTAGGGGCATTAAAACCGTCTTATTGAACCACACTGAACTCCACCATTCTTCCATGGGGCATTAAAACCATCTTGTTCAGCTACTATGACCTCGACGTCTCTTCCACGGGGCATTGATATTGTCTTTTTATTCCACTTTAACCTTCACCCCTCTTCCAAGGGGCATTGATATTGTCTTTTTATACCACTGCGACCTCCACCACTCTTCCAAGGGGTCACTGATATTGCCTATTTGTTCAACTGCGACCTCCTCCACTCTTCCAAGGTGCATTGATAATGTATTTTTATTCCACTGCGACCTCCACCACTCTGCCTAGGGGCATTAAAACAGTCTTGTTAAGCTAAAGTGACCTCCACTTCTCTTCCACGGGGCATTGATATTGTCTTTTTATTCCACTGTAATCTCCACCAATCTTCCAAGAGGCATTAAAACCGTCTTTTGCTAAGCTACTGTGACCTGCCTGACTCTTCCAAGGGGCATTAAAACCGTTTATCTAAGCTACTATGACCTCCACGTCTCTTTAACAGGGCATTGATATTGTCTTTTTATTCCACTGCGACCTCCAGCACTTTTCCAATGGGCATTGATATTGTCTTTTTGTTCCACTGCGACTTCAACCACTCTTCCAAGGGGCATTAAAACTGTCTTTTTAAGCTACTCTGACCTCCACGTCTCTTCCACAGAGTATTAAATCCATCTTGTTAAACCACTCTGAACTTCACAGCTCTTTCAAGGGGCATTAATAAGGTCTATTTAAGCTACTGTGACCTCCACGTCTCTTCCACGGGGCTTTGATATTGTCTTTCTATTCCACAGCGAGCTCCACCACTCTTCCAAGGGGCATTAAAACCGTCTTGTTAACCTACTGTGACCTACACGTCTCTTCCAATGGGCATTAGAACCATCTTGTCAAAGCACTCTGAACTCCACAGCTCTTCCAAGGAGCATTAAAACCACCTTGTTAAGCTACTGTGACCTCCACGTCTCTTCCACGGGGCATTGATATTGTCTTTTTATACCACAGCGACCTCCACCACTCTTCCAAGGGGCAATAAAACCATCTTATTAAGCTACTGTGACCTCCACGTGTCTTCCCCGTGGCATTGATATTGTCTTTTTATTCCACTGCGACCTCCACCACTCTTCCAAGGGGCATTGATATTGTCTTTTTATTCCACTGCAACCTCCACCACTCTTCCAAGGGGCATTAAAACCGTTTTTTAAATCTAATTTGAACTCCACGTTTTTTCCACGGGGCATTGATATTGTCTTTTTATTCCACTGTAACCTCCACTACTCTTCCAAGGGGCATTAAAACTGCCTTGTTAAGCTACTGTGACCTACACGTCTCTTCCAAGGTGCATTAAAACCATCTTGATAAACCACTCTGAACTCCAAAGCTCTTCCAAGGGGCATTAAAACCATCTTTTTAAGCTACTTTGACCTCCACGTCTCTTCCAAGTGGCATTGATATTGTCTTTTTATTCCAATGCGACTTCCACCACTCTTCCAAGGGGCAATAAAACCATCTTATTAAGCTACTGTGACCTCCACATCTCTTCCACAGGGCATTGGTATTGTTTTTTTATTCCACTGCGACCTCCACTACTCTTCCAAGGGGCATTAATATTGTCTTTTTATTCTACTGTGACCTCCACCACTCTTCCAAGGGGCATTAAAACCAACTTGTTAAGCTACTGTGATCTCCACGTCTCTTCCATGGGGCATTGATATTGTTTTTTTATTCTACTGTAACCTCCACCGCTCCTCCAATACGCATTAAAACCGTCTTGCTAAGCTACTCTGACCTACACGTCTCTTCTAAGGGGCATTAAAACCATCTTGATAAACCCCTTAGAACTTCACAGTTCTTCCAAGTGTCATTAAAACCGTCTTGTTAAGCTACAGTGACCTCCACGTCTCTTCCACAGGGCATTGGTATTGTTTTTTTATTCCACTGCGACCTCCACTACTCTTCCAAGGGGCATTAAAACCGTTTTTTTAATCTAATTTGAACTCCACGTTTTTTCCACGGGGCATTGATATTGTCTTTTTATTCCACTGTAACCTCCACCACTCTTCCAAGGGGCATTAAAACTGCCTTGTTAAGCTACTGTGACCTACACGTCTCTTCTAAGGTGCATTAAAACCATCTTGATAAACCACTCTGAACTCCAAAGCTCTTCCAAGGGGCATTAAAACCATCTTTTTAAGCTACTTTGACCTCCACGTCTCTTCCAAGTGGCATTGATATTGTCTTTTTATTCCAATGCGACTTCCACCACTCTTCCAAGGGGCAATAAAACCATCTTATTAAGCTACTGTGACCTCCACATCTCTTCCACAGGGCATTGGTATTGTTTTTTTATTCCACTGCGATCTCCACTACTCTTCCAAGAGGCATTAATATTGTCTTTTTATTCTACTGTGACCTCCACCACTCTTCCAAGGGGCATTAAAACCAACTTGTTAAGCTACTGTGATCTCCACGTCTCTTCCATGGGGCATCGATATTGTTTTTTTATTCTACTGTAACCTCCACCACTCTTCCAAGGGGCATTAAAACCGTCTTTTTAAGCTACTGTATACTCCACGTCTCTTCCACGGGGCATTGATATTGTCTTTTTATTCCACTGTAACCTCCACCACTCTTCCAAGGGGCATTAAAACTATTTTGCTAAGCTACAGTGACTTCCACGTCTCTTCCACAGGGCAATAAATCCATCTTGTTAAACCACTCTGACCTCCACAGCTATTCCAAGGGGCATTAAAACCGTCTATTTAAGCTACTATGACCTCCACGTCTCTTCCACGGGGAATTGATATTGTCTTTTTATTCCACTGCGACCTCCACCACTCATCCAAGGGGCATTAAAACCGTGTTATTAAGCTACTGTGACCTCCACGTCTCTTCCACGGGACATTGATATTGTCTTTTTATTCCACTGCGACCTCCACCACTCTTCCAAGGGGCATTGATATCGTCTTTTTATTCCACTGCGACCTCAACAACTCTTCCAAGGGGCATTAATACCATCTTGTTAAGCTGCTGTGACCTCCATGTCTCTTCCACGGGGCATTGATATTGTCTTTTTATTCCACTGTAACCTCCACCACTCTTCCAAGTGGCATTAAAACCATCTTTTGTTGAGCTACTGGGACCTTGACGTCTCTTCCAAGGGGCATTAAAACCATCTTATTAAGCCACTCTGAAATCCACCACTCTTCCAAGGGGCATTAAAACCATCTTGTTCAGCTACTGTGACCTCCATGTCTCTTCCACGTGGCAGTGATATTGTCTTTTCATTTCACTGTAACCTCCACCACTCTTCCAAGGGACATTAAAACCGTCTTGTCAAGCTACTCTGACCCCCACTTCTCTTCCAAGGGTCATTAAAACCATCTTGATAACCACTCTGAACTCTACAGCTCTTTCAAGGGGCATTAAAACCGTATATTTAAGCTACTGTGACCTCCACGTCTCTCTCACAGGGCTTTGATATTGTTTTTTTTTCCACAGCGGCCTCCACCACTCTTCCAACGTGCTTTAAAACCATCTTGTTAAGCTACTGTGACCTGCACCTCTCTTCCAAGGGGCATTGATATTGTCTTTTTATTCCAATGCGATCTCCACCACTCTTCCAATGGGCATTAAAACCATGTTGTTAGGCTACTGTGTTCTCCAAGTCTCTTCCACGGGGCATTGATATCGTCTTTTTAATTTCACTGTAACCTCTATCACTCTTCCAAGGGGCATTAAAATTGTCTTGTTAAGCTACTGTGTTCTCCACGCCTCTTCCACGGGGCATTGATATAGTCTTTTTATTCCACTGCGACATGCACCACTCTTCCAAGGGGAATTGATATTGTCTTTTTATTCCACTGTAACCTCCACCACTCTTTCAAATAGCATTAAAACCGTCTTGTTAAGCTACTGTGTTCTCCAAGTCTCTTCCACAGGACATTGATATCGTGTTTTTATTCCACTGTGACATCCAGCACTCTTCCAAGGGGCATGAAAACCTTCTTGTTAAGCTACTGTGACCTCCACCTCTCTTCCACGGGGAATTGAAATTGTCTTTTTATTCCACTGTAACCTCCCCCACTCTTTCAAGGGACATTAAAACCATCTTGTTAAGCTACTGTGACCTCCACGTCTCTTCCAAGGGGCATTAAAACCATCTTGTTAGAACACTCTGAACTCCATGTCTCTTCCAAGGGGCATTAAAACCGTCTTGTTAAACCACTCTGAACTCAACGTCTCTTCCAAGGGGCATTAAAATCGACTTGTTAAACCACACTTAACTCCACGTCTCTTCTAAACGGCACTAAAACCGTCTTTTTAGGTTACTGTGACCTCCAAGTCTCTTCCAAGGGGCATTAAAACCTTCTTGTTAAACCACTCTGAACTCAACGTCTCTTCCAAGGGGCATTAAAATCGACTTGTTAAACCACACTTAACTCCACGTCTCTTCTAAACGGCACTAAAACCGTCTTTTTAGGCTACTGTGACCTCCAAGTCTCTTCCAAGGGGCATTAAAACCGTCTTGTTGAACCACTCTGAACTCCATGTCTCTTCCAATGCGCATTAAAACAGTCTTGTTAAGCTACTATGTCCTCCACGTTTCTTCCAAGGGGAATTAAAAGCGTCTTGCTAAACCACTTTGAACTCCACGTCTCTTCCAAGGGGCATTGATATTTTCTCCTTATTCTACTGTGACCTCCACGTCTCTTCCAAGGGGCATTAAAACCGTCTTGTTAAACCACTCTGAACTCCATGTCTCTTCAAAGTGGCATTAAAATTGTCTTGTTAAGCTACTATGACCTCCACGTCTCTTCCAAGGGGCATTAAAACCATCTTGTTAAACCATTCTGAACTCCACGTCTCTTACAAGGGGCATTAAAACCGTCTTGTTAAACCACTCTGAACACCAAGTCTCTTCCAAGAGGCATTAAAACCATCTTGTTAAGCTACTGTGACCTCCACGTCTCTTCCAAGGGGCATTAAAAACGTCTTGTTAAACCACTCTGAACTCCACGTCTCTTCCAAGGGGCATTAAAACCGTCTTGTTAAGCTACTGTGACCTCCACGTCTCTTCCAAGTGGCATTAAAAACGTCTTGTTAAACCACTCTGAACTCCACGTCTCTTCCAAGGGGCATTAAAACCGTCTTGTTAAGCTACTGAGACCTCCACGTCTCTTCCATGGGGCATTAAAAACGTCTTGTTAAACCACTCTGGACTCCACGTCTCTTTCAAAGTGCATTAAAATTGTCTTTTTAAGCTACAGTGACCTCCATGTCTCTTCCAAGGGGCTTTAAAACCGTCTTGTTAAGCTACTATGACCTCCACGTCTCTTCCAAGGGCCATTAAAACCGTTTTGCTAAACCACTCTGAACTCAACCTCTCTTCCAAGGGGCATTGATATTGTATCTTTATTCCACTGTAACCTTCACCACTCTTCCAAGGGGCATTGATATTGTCTCTTTATTCCACTGTGACCTCCACGTCTCTTCCAAGGGCCGTTAAAACCATCTTGTTAAACCACTCTGAACTCCACGTCTCTTCCAAGTGGCATTAAAACCGTCTTTTTAAGCTACTGTGACCTCCACGTCTCTTCCAAGGGGCTTTAAAACTGTCTTGTTAAACCAATCTGGACTCCACGTTTCTCACAAGGGGTAATAAAACCGTCTTGTTAAACCACTTTGAACCCCAAGTCTCTTCCAAGAGGCTTTAAAACCGTCTTGTTAAGCTACTGTGACCTCCACGTCTCTTCCAAGGGGCATTAAAACCGTCTTATTAAACTACTCTGAACTCCACCACTCTTCCAAGGGGCATTAAAACCGTCTTGTTCAGCTACTATGACCTCCCCGTCTCTTTCACTGGGCATTGATATTGTCTTTTTATTTCACTGCGACCTCCACCACTCTACCAAGGGGCATTGATATTGTCTTTTTATTCCACTTCGACCTCCACCACTCATCCAAGGGGCATTAAAACCGTCTTGTTAAAAAACTCTGAGCTCCACAGCTCTTCCAAGGGGCATTGATATTGTCTTTTTGTTCCACTGCGACTTCCACCACTCTTCCAAGGGGTATTAAAACTGTCTTGTCTAGCTATTCTGACCTCCACGTCTCTTCCACAGGGTCTTAAAACCATCTTGTTAGACCACTCTGAACTCCATGTCTCTTCCAAGGGGCATTAAAACCGTCTTGCTAAGCTACTGTGACCTCCACGTCTCTTCCAAGGGGCATTAAAACCTTCTTGTTAAACCACTCTGAACTCAACGTCTCTTCCAAGGGGCATTAAAATCGACTTGTTAAACCACTCTTAACTCCACGTCCCTTCTAAACGGCACTAAAACCGTCTTTTTAGGCTACTGTGACCTCCACGTCTCTTCCAAGGGGCATTAAAACCGTCTTGTTAAGCTATTGTGACCTCCACGTATTTTCCAAGGGGCATTAAAACTGTCTTGTTGAACCACTCTGAACTCCACGTCTCTTCCAAGGGGCATTAAAACCATCTTGTTAAGCTACTATGTCCTCCACGTCTCTTCCAAGGGGCATTAAAACCGTCTTGCTAAACCACTCTGAACTCCACGTCTCTTCCAAGGGGCATTGATATTGTATCTTTATTCCACTGTAACCTCCACCACTCTTCCAAGGGGCATTGATATTGTCTCTTTATTCTACTGTGACCTCCACGTCTTTTCCAAGGGGCATTAAAACCGTCTTGTTAAACCACTCTGAACTCCAATTCTCTTCCAAGAGGCATTAAAACCATCTTGTTAAGCTACTGTGACCTCCACGTCTCTTACAAGGGACATTAAAAACGTTTTGTTAAACCACTCTGAACTCCACGTCTCTTCCAAGGGGCATTAAAACCGTCTTGTTAAGCTACTGTGACCTCCACATCTCTTCCAAGGGGCATTAAAAACGTCTTGTTAAACCACTCTGAACTCCACGTCTCTTCCAAGGGGCATTAAAACCGTCTTGTTAAGCTACTGTGACCTCCACGTCTCCTCCAAGGGGCATTAAAAACGTCTTGTTAAACCACTCTGAACTCCACGTCTCTTTCAAAGCGCATTAAAATCATCTTTTTAAGCTACAGTGACCTCCATGTCTCTTCCAAGGGGCTTTAAAACCGTCTTGTTAAGCTACTATGACCTCCACTTCTCTTCCAAGGGGCACTAAAACCGTGTTGCTAAACCACTCTGAACTCAACCTCTCTTCCAAGGGGCATTGATATTGTATCTTTATTCCACTGTAACCTCCACCACTCTTCCAAGGAGCATTGATATTGTCTCTTTACTCCACTGTGACCTCCACGTCTCTTCTAAGGGGCATTAAAACCGTCTTGTTAAACCACTCTGAAATCCACGTCTCTTCCAAGGGCCGTTAAAATCATCTTGTTAAACCACTCTGAACTCCACGTCTCTTCCAAGGGGCATTAAACTTGTCTTGTTAAACCAATCTGGACTCCATGTTTCTTACAAGGAGTAATAAAACCGTCTTGTTAAACCACTCTGAACTCCAAGTCTCTTCCAAGAGGCATCAAAACTGTCTTGTTTAGCTACTGTGACCTCCACGTCTCTTCCAAGGGTCATTAAAAACGTCTTTTTAAACCACTCTGAACTCCACGTCTCTTCCAAGGGGCATTAAAACCATCTTGTTAAGCTACTGTGACCTCCACGTCTCTTCCAAGGGGCATTAAAAACGTCTTGTTAAACCACTCTGAACTCCACGTCTCTTCCAAAGTGCATTAAAATCGTCTTGTTAAGCTACAGTGACCTCCATGTCTCTTCCAAGGGGCATTGATATTGTCTTTTTATTCCACTGCGACCTCCACCACACTTTTAGTCAGCTTTTGCTTTTCAATGCATAAGTGAACACTAAGGGAGACCCACTCCCCAATAATGGGTAGAAGGTTTTTAGTATGCTGTAATCCACGTCTGTTTCAAGGGGCATTGCAGTTCCTCATAATTTTTGGAAAGCTTTCCATTCACTGCTTAGGCCAACAGTGTACAGTAGACCCAGTTGCTATAAATGGAAAAAAAGGTTTAGTTAAGGCCCTCTGACCTCCATGTCACTTCTAAGGGGCATTGGAGTGCCTCAAAATTTTTGGTAGGCATTGCACTCACTGTATGCCCTATAACTGTGTAGCCAAACCTCTCCTTTTGGTACAGAAACATATCCTACAAGACATGTGTGGTTGACTGACCTGACATTGGTGTGAATGGTTCCTGTTCCTCCTGCTCTTTCTCCTTTGCCACCACCTCATCCATCATTCATCACATCAAGCTTTTTTTAAACGGGAGTCATAGAACAGGGATAGTAGCAGGAAAACATCCAGCAATCCTCGTAGGAGGTAGGATATGCGCCAAAACGCTGACCACCTCAGGCCTAGCTGCTACTACATACATGCGCTTGCATTCCAAGGAACAGAAAACTAAGGAGATGGATGGCCTCATGATCATGAATAATTTACTCGTTGTGTAGGAGGCCGACCACTGCTGCTGTCTACCTTCGGAACTTTGTCAGTCAACATAACTGACCAATAGAGTCATGCAGAAATTTAGTAGGAGGGACCCAAACGTGACGCTGTTCAACGTCAACTAGTAAGTATATCAAATAGAAAAAAGACGTAAACTGAATATTATCCAAAAAATACAAAGAATTCTTTATTAGTAATATTTAAAATCAGACAAAAACACAATGTTTAAAAAAAGGCAGTAAGTATTAATAATTAACCAAAAAAAAAAAGAAAAGAGCACCATAATAGATACCCACATGAGCATGAATTACAGTAGTACAGGTCAAACAATGAAAAATAGAAAAAATCTTTATAAAACTTGTTCAAGCCAAGTCACTAAGCAAATCATCAATCTAGATCATATGAGGATCTGTACCTCACCTCACCTCACCTCATATGATCTAGATTGATGATTTGCTTAGTGCGCATGTGGGAGACCTCGTTTCTGAAACTCTATGACGTGTACCATTGCTATCACTGTTCCAAAAAGCCCATTTTTGATGTCTTTCAAATGGCTGCTGAGTTTCAGTGAAAATACGCGTGCGACTTTCAGTGAAAATACAGCAGATAGTCCTACTGAAAGACTGTTAGAATTTGTATTATGGCAAGAAAAAAGCAGCTAAGTAAAGAAAAATGAGTGGCCATCATTACTTTAAGAAATGAAGGTCAGTCTGTCCGCAAAATTGGGCAAACTTTGAAAGTGCAGTTGCAAAAACCATCAAGCGCTACAAAGAAACTGGCTCACATGAGGACCTCCCCAGGAAAGGAAGACCAAGAGTCACCTCTGCTTTTGAGGATAAGTTTATCCGAGTCACCAGCCTCAGAAATCACAGGTTAACAGCAGCTCAGATTAGAGACCAGGTCAATGCCACACAGAGTTCTAGCAGCAGACACATCTCTTCAACAACTGTGAAGAGGAGACTTTGTGCAGCAGGCCTTCATGGTAAAATAGCTGCTAGGAAACCACTGCTAAGGACAGGCAACAAGCAGAAGAGACTTGTTTGGGCTAAAGAACACAAGGAATGGACATCAGAACAGTGGAAATCTGTGCTTTGGTCCGATGAGTCCAAATTGAGATTTTTGGTTCCAACCACCGTGTCTTTGTGAGACGCAGAAAAGGTGAACGGATGGACTCTCAATGCCGGGTTCCCACCGTGAAGCATGGAGAAGGAAGTGTGATGGTGTGGGGGTGCTTTACTGGTGACACTGTTGGGGATTTATTCAAAATTGAAGGCATACTGAACCAGCATGGCTACCACAGCATCTTGCAGCGGCATGCTATTCCATCTGGTTTGCGTTTAGTTGGACCATCATTTATTTTTCAACAGGACAATGACACCAAACATACCCCCAGGCTGTGTAAGGGCTATTTGACAAGAAGGAGAGTGATGGGGTGAAACGCCAGATGACCTGGCCTCCACAGTCACCAGACCTGAACCCAATTGAGATGGTTTGGGGTGAGCTGGACTGAGTGAAGGTAAAAGGGCCAAAAAGTGCTAAGCATCTCTGGGAACTCCTTCAAGATTGTTGGAAGACCATTTCCGATGACTACCTCTTGAAGCTCATCAAGAGAATGCCAAGAGTGTGCAAAGCAGTCATCAAAGCAAAAGGTGGCTATTTTGAAGAACCTAGAATATAAGACATATTTTCAGTTGTTTCACACTTTTTTGTTAAGTATATAATTCCACATGTGTTAATTCATAGTTTTGATGCCTTCAGTGTGAATGTACAATTTTCATAGTCATGAAAATACAGAAAAATCTTTAAATGAGAAGGTGTGTCCAAACTTTTGGTCTGTACTGTATATATTCTGTTTTGTATATTATAGTGACTGTCGGGGGCGCTCTTTTACACCTCTCCCCGTGGAGCTCCGCACACTCTTCACTATGTCGGGGCTGTGGACAAATGGGAAAAGTCACATTCTGGCAAAACTGAATAATCAGTGCTGAGTGTAATTTTTTATATTGCAAAAAGTGACAATGCAAGTTTTATTAATCTGGAAAAAAAAGAATTTTGCCCAAACACAAAGTATAAGAGTGTAAAAATAGAAAAAATATATAACAGTGCATAAAAAAATCCTGTTTGACCTGTGATGTTTGCTCCATTAAAAACATGAGCAATTCCATAAAAAAGCATTAAAACTACAATAAAAAGCCAGAAGAGGCATCTAGATTGCAGAGTGTATGAGAAGCTCCTGGAATCAACTACGATCTAGTGGTGTCAGTGCTGAACTGTCTACATTGGAGTTGTTCTCTTGAGGCCCTCACTCCAGCAACTCCGATCTAGTCACCTCAACACTGAAGCATCTAGAGTGGAACTGTTAAAACGGTTAACACAAAAGATAAACTCCAATCTAGACACCTCAGCACTGAAAGCACTAGATCGAAGAGGAGAATGTGAGAACCTCAAAAGATAAACTCCGATCTAGACGCCTCAGCACTGAAAGCACTAGATCGAAGAGGAGCATGTGAGAACCTCAAAAGATCAACTCCGATCTAGAAAGTTCAGCAGTGAGGCGTCTAGAATGGAGTGGCTAAAGTGAGGACCACAAAAAATCAACTGCGATCTAGACGCAACCGTGTAATGAGACAAGGATCTGACAATTGGCCACTTCCTGTTTCATAAGTTGCAATGGAATCTGAGCAAAAGGACCTGCATGACTCACTTCTGGTCATGTGATCAGGTCACATGATCGCAAACACGGAAGTAACAAGCACAAATGTGTATGTCGCCACCCGGTGTCATGTTATTGGATCTGCAATAACCCAGATCCAAATAGAAAAGAAAAAAATAGGTAAAGGCAGTTAAAATGAATGGGGAATATATATATAATAGAATCACAGGTGTTCATAAAGCGTAGACCTCTGGCTACCAATGGTATTAGTAAGAAAAATATAGTAATACATGTTTAAGGGATAAACTAGACCAAGGGGAAAAAAATATAAGGAAAAATAATTTAGGGAAATATACTGATCACTACCCAATGTAGTATTAGATTGAAATAAAAGAAAAGAAAGGAAGAGAAGAAAATAGAGAGGAGTAGGTGATATCTAGCATTAATCAACAGACAACATCATCACCCACAGGAGTGAATAAAGTTCTATGAGAAGAAATGTGATTTCATGCAGTTCCAGAGAAAGGAATCAAGTAGTACGTGTCTGAAACAGAAAAACAATAATTAATACATTTACAGAAAGCTAGATAACTCATACTCTCTATTTAAATCCCGAGGTTACAACGTATCCAACGTATGGATCTAAAAAGCTTCACGACGTTTTAATGCCTGAATCCTATTATCCCCACATATTAATGGTGGTACATGTTCCAGAACCTGAAAATTGACTTGTTCTACGGAGTGCTTCTTTAAATTAAAATGGTAAGATAAGGGGAGATAAGTCTTCCCACATCTTATACTCGACTTGTTTTGAGATATGCGGTCTCGTATAGGTTAGGTTGTCTCACCAACATATATGAGACCATCAAGGACATTTGATCGCATACACTACAAAAGAAGAATCACAAGTAAAAAAACCTTGAATTCTAATCCCGGTATGGGGGTGGAAAAAAGTATCACCCCGCTGTATATTGCTACATTGCGGGCAGCGTAGGCATGGGTATGTACCTTTTTTCTGAGTTCATAGAAAGGTTTGTATTGGCGTCTTTCTCAAGGAATGCCAATACAAACAAGTTGAAAGAGTACTTGTTTAAAATTTGCTCGAATCTTTTACAAAAATTGTCATTATCTTTAAACATTGTTGGTTGAAAGTTTACCCTCAAGCCATGTGGTATTCTTTGTGCCAAATCACTGGGAATTCAGACATTGGAAATAATTTCAGCTACTTCATTTGTAGTATAAGAAAAGGTTTCACTAGACATACAGTTAGGTCCATATATATTTGGACAGAGACAACATTTTTCTAATTTTGGTTCTAGACATTACCACAATGAATTTTAAACAAAACAATTCAGATGCAGTTGAAGTTCAGACTTTCAGCTTTCATTTGAAGGGTATCTGTGTCACCCTGACCTGGATGCCACAAGTGTAATTAAAGCTGTGTCTGAGAGCAAGGGGGAGGTTCTCTAGTCAGGGGAACATTAGCATGCAATGCCTCCTGTCTCAGGCCAGTAGGGGGAGCTGGCTGCCCCTATAAAAGCTGGTACTGAGGGCAGGGTTAGAGAGAACTGGATTGCCTGTCTCAGCACTGAGACGTGTCCCAGAGTGGAGCAGGGACAGAAAGTTGATTGCACCTAAGAGGAAGTGTGGCAGTAGGAGAGCCACAAGTCAGAGACAAGAGGCGAAGAGAGCCTGTCTTGGCAGAGAAAAGACTTAACTTTACCAGACTTTGGTGTCTGAGGCTGGAAGGATTCCACATCCCCCAGCAGAGAACCAGTCCGCAAGGGACTGTACATTCCTTGGCCTAAGAAGCCTGGAGGCCCTGCCACAACCGAAGGGACCAGTAAAGCCGTACAAGGCTGGGAGCAGAAAGGAACCCACGTCGCAGGCCATACAGGCGAGAATACACGGAGAGCTCGGAAACGTGGGCTGTTATCCTATCAGGAGGAGATAGCCAGAAGGAGCGCAGAAAGCACGGTAGGCCTACACCCTCACCCTGACCAGGGCCAATTTCCCCGTTGCTCTCAGACATCCAGGTCCCCTCCTAGCCGGGACTGTTTGTGGGTCAATTTACCTGTTTTAGTAAAGACCCTGGACTGCAACCTGTTGTCTGTGTGCTCCTTGCTCCTCCAGCACTACCAGCACTGGGACTCTCAATACCATCACTCCCACCATCCACTATACTGCCCTGGGGCCGCACTCTTCCCGTGGGGAGTCACACTACCCTAGCTGCACACCTCATCAGCCCCAGCGGTCTGCATGCAGCGGCGGTTCCTAATAACCGCAATCCACGGGTGGCGTAGTCGGACATAAACATCAGTACATAACGGACTACCACTGGCCTGACCACCCTGAGCCACGGAACCGGGTTGCCACTACTACTCCCACCGTTTCCCTATTGCCCGGATCCGAGTGCCCCACGGCCCAGGGGGCGAGTCAGCTTTGGCGTAGTCGGCAGGATTTCGTGCCCGCAACCACCGGGTACTGCGTGCCTGAAAAAGACTTTTGTAACTTACCTGTGGAGTCGTTTCCCGCCATCCGGAGCCGATTCCCGCCATTAGACGCCATCTTGGACCGTTTCCCGCCGTCCGGAGTCGTTTCCCGCCATCCGGAGCCGATTCCCGCCATCAGACGCCATCTTGGACCGTTTCCCACCGTCTTCGGCCGTCTTCCCGCCATCCGCGGCTGCTTCCCGCCATCGGACGCCATCTTCAGGACGCCGCGCGGGAAGAAGAGGGGCGTGGACGTCAAAACCGCGCGAGATCCGAAGCTCCGCCCCACGCACCGACGCTGCGCAAGGTCCTGGAAGGGAGAGAGAGCGACGCTGACGTCATCAGGACGCGACGCCAGGTCCTCGTCCATAGCAGCAGCAGCGGAGCCGCGGCCTACAGAAGAGGATCGTCGGAAGGTAGGCCACGCTTAACTAGGGGGGAGGAAGATGTCGGACACAGAGGCGCCCACTACCACCAACGCAGCTGCAGCAGCGGTGATGCCCTTTGCCCTGCCCTACATCCCTGGAGCGGCCTGGCTGCCCAAATACTCAGGGGAGCCCCATGCCCTAACTGACTTCAAGGAAAGGCTATACAGTTTGTTCCAGGTTTACCCCCTGACAGAGGAGCAGAAGGTCAGCATATTAACAGGGCAGTTAACTGGCGCAGCCCAAAGGGAGGTAAAATCATGGCCCACTGAGGAGAAAAGGACTGTGAAGGGTATTCTGGCCCGGCTGCGGGGTACCTTTGATACACGTACCTCCGCTGAGATTAAAATGAGGTTCTATGGATGTAAGCAGCGGGCACAGGACAGCATCAGAGACTATGCCCTAAATCTGCAGGAAGCCTTGAGGGCTATTCAACAAACTGACCCTGGCAGTGTGCAGGAAACCGATAAGCTGCTAACAGAACAATTCATAGAAGGTCTGCTGTCTAGCGCCCACAGGGCCCAACTGCGCCTCATGTTCTTTCAGAACCCCGACCTGACCTTTGCCCAATTTAAGGACAGGGCCATAAGGGTGCTCCGTGAATCTGCAACCAGTGGCGCTATAAAACCCCCGGCGCCCTGCTATCACCTACCACCAGGAGGCGGCGCCCTCCTCTATGGACTCCGTGGAGGCTGATGCACAGGCCCTGAACCAAGCCCCGTCGAAAGGCCTGCACCACCAAGTCCAGGAGCTGACCAGGAGCGTCGCGGCGTTGACCAGGACCGTCCAGGCGTTGCAAGTGGACCCGTCAAGACCCATCGAGCTGGCTTCAAGTCCGGAGGATGTCCCGTGGTGTCGACAGAGGAGGATCCCGTCGTTCCGAGGGAGGCCCACAGACCGCTACGCAGAGGATGGACAGCCCATTTGCCGTCGATGCAACCAGACCGGACACATTTCCAGGTACTGTAATTTAAACGGGTCCTACCTGGGGCAGAGGGCCGACCCCCAGGCATAAGATCACCAGGCCCTTATAATTGGCGTGATAAGTACATTGGGGGGCGCCCGGTTTTACCCGTGGTGCTGGACGGTATCCCCATGAGCGCCTTGCTGGATACTGGGTCGCAAGTAACCACAATCCCTTATGTACTTTTTAAGCAGTATTGGACTGATGCTGATATCACACGGTATCCAGACAGTAACTTGAGCATCATCGCCAGTAATGGCTTACCCGTGCCGCAGATGGGGTTCAAGGAGATGACCATTAAAATTGGTAAAGTTGAACTGCCGGCACAGGGAGTGATTATTGTGGACATTGACCGTCATGAAAGTCACCCTAAAATAACTGTGGGTACTAACATAATTGAAAATTGTCTTTCAGAGGTAATTGTAATTCAACAACAGGTGGCGGTGAATGCTAGTTCCAGCCAACAGAGGGTCCTCAACAAGGAGATAAAAGCCCTGATGAGACGGCAGCAGGTAGAACTGTCTGGTGGTGAGATCGGTAGCGTAAGACTCAGTGATCCATTCCCCATTTCCATGCCTCCCAAAAGTGAAATGATGATCTGGTGTCGGACTGCAATCGGGTTGAGAGGTAGAGACTACCAAGCCATGGTAGAACCCGTGTACTCAGACAGCAGGCCCACCATTTTGACAGCCCGGGGGGTGGTTGATGTCCGTCATGGGAGGGTGCTCGTCCGCATCCTCAACATTGGGGAGAGGGAAGTACACTTACCCAGGTACGCTACACTCGCCAAACTGTTTGTTGTCGAACACCAAGCTATCAGGGCCGTGGAACCCTTGCCTCCATCTCCTCAGGCGGAGGGTAATGGCTCCCAGAAACAAAAAGAGGACTGGTGCCAGAAACTCCACGTGGGTGCTGACTCCACTCCCCTGCACCAAAAACAAGGAGTCTACCGGGTGGTACAGGAGTACGAGAGAGTCTTTAGTAAGCACCCGCTAGACTTCGGCAGAGTAAAAGGGATAGAACACCACATCCCCACAGGGAGCCACCCACCAATAAAAGAGAGGCACAGACCTGTACCCCCTGCACATTATCAGAACGCCAAGGGTATGCTGCGGGAAATGAAAGAAGCTGGGGTCATTAGAGATAGCTGTAGCCCCTGGGCAGCCCCCTTGGTTCTGGTGAAAAAGAAAGACGGCACCATGAGAATGTGCGTGGACTATAGACAAATCAACCGTATCACCCACAAAGACGCATATCCGCTGCCTAGAATAGAAGAGTCTTTAGCCGCACTAAAATCTGCTAACTTCTTTTCTACTTTGGACCTTACTAGCGGGTACTGGCAGGTTCCTGTGGCAGAGGCTGACAAGGAGAAGACCGCCTTCACCACCCCGATGGGACTGAGCGAATTCAACTGTATGCCTTTCGGGCTCTGCAACGCACCAGGGACCTTCCAGCGGCTGATGGAATGCTGTCTAGGGCACCGAAACTTCGAGACGGTCCTCCTTTACCTGGACGACGTGATCGTCTATTCGAAGACCTACGAGGACCATCTCAAGCACCTGGCCGAGGTGTTCGAAGCCCTGGCAGGCTATGGCCTGAAGGTGAAACCATCGAAGTGTCACCTGCTGAAACCAAAAGTCCAGTACCTAGGGCACGTGGTAAGTGCGGAAGGAGTAGCCCCCGACCCTGACAAGGTCACGGCAATCAAGAGCTGGCCAAGCCCCTCGAACATCAAAGAGGTGAGACAGTTTCTCGGGTTGGTAGGCTACTACCGAAGGTTCATCCCCGGGTTCACTAAGATGGCAGCTCCTATGCAGGACCTCCTGATCGGACAGTCCAAGTCCAGGAGTCAAAAGCCACCCTTCAAGTGGGATAAACCAGAAGAGGAGTCCTTCCGCCAGCTAAATATGGCCCTCACGGGGGATGAGATCCTGGCCTACCCTGATTACGGCCAGCCTTTCATTCTCCACACAGATGCCAGTAATGTGGGACTGGGAGCCGTACTGTCCCAAAACTAACAGGGCACAGAACGGGTGATCGCATACGCCAGCCGGAAGCTGAGGCCCACCGAGAGGAACCCGGAGAATTACAGCTCCTTCAAGCTAGAATTCTTGGCGGTGGTGTGGGCCGTGACGGAACGCTTCAAGCATTACCTGGCCTCCGCGAAGTTCACCGTGTACACGGACAACAACCCGTTGACACACCTGGACAATGCAAGACTGGGTGCCCTGGAACAGCGGTGGATGGCCCGTCTCTCCAACTATGACTTCTTGATCAAGTACCGGGCAGGCAAAACCAACGCCAACGCGGACGCCCTATCAAGAATGCCTCACTTACCTGAAGGTGACGAAGACCCAGAAGAGCTGGAGGAGGTAGAACTCCCCGCGTTTCACCGGTATGGAGCCTCTCAACACTCTCACCGCGTGAAGGAGGAGGATCTAACAACTGTGATGATGAATCCCCTACCTCACCACAGCTGGGCCGAGACCCAAGATAGTGACCCTGCAGTCCGCCTGGTGAAAGATCTGCTGACCCGGGAAGACGCCCGCCTAGATCCAGATGCCCCAGAGGAAGCCAAGCAGCTATGAAAGGAGAAGAGCAAGCTGTTCCTCTACGAAGGCAAGTTGTGCAGAAGGATTGTCAACCACCGGACGCACGAGCTGACCTGGCAAGTCCTGGTCCCAAGGCGGGATGCAGCTATGGTCCTGGGGGCTTACCATGACAGAGCGGGACACTTCGGTTGGAAGAAACTGGAGTTCCTACTAAGAGGAAGGTTCTTTTGGGTCGGCATGAGAGGAGCAGTAGAAAAGTGGTGCAGAGACTGTGTCCCTTGTCACCTGAGGAGGAAGGACCGCACCAGCCAGAAGACATCCTTGAGGCCCATCGTCACCACGCAGCCTCTTGAGCTGGTAGCTCTGGACCACGTCAAGTTGGCTCCAAGCCGGTCCGGATACATCTACGCACTGACAATCGTGGACCACTATTCCCGTTTTCTAGTGGTGGTCCCGGTAAAGGACTTGACAGCCCAAACAGCGACCAGAGCCTTCCAGCAGTACTTCTGCCGTCCACACGGGTATCCGGAACAGGTCCTGACAGACCAGGGTCCAGCGTTCGAGGCTGAAATCTTCCAGGAGTTCTGCAACCTCTATGGCTGTAAGAAAATTCGTACAACGCCTTACCACCCACAAACCAACGGGATGTGTGAGAAGATGAACAATATAGTCATTGATCTCCTGAAGACGTTGCCCCTGGAGGAACGCAGCCAGTGGCCAGAAAAACTGCCGGACCTGATAGACCTATACAACAATATCCCGGTGAATGCTACAAACTGCACCCCGGCTTATCTGATGCGAGCTAGACCAGGTAAGCTGCCTGTAGACCTGGAGATGGGAGTCCTAATACCTGAGGACACCTCCCCGGATGCAGACTGGGATACGGAAAGGCAACTGCAGTACAAGAAGGTACAGGAGAGTGTGGAGAAGAGCCTGGCCCAGGTGAGAGAGAGGCAAGAAAAACTCTTCAACCAACACACCCCTGCTGGTCCCCTAGACCCTGGTGAGCAAGTCCTAAAGCGGAAGAGAAGGCTACATAAGTTGGACGACCAGTGGGAAAGGGAACCCTACACCGTACTGCAGTCTGACCACGACAACCCAAAGGTGTGCGTAATCACCAAGGACGGAGGAGAAACCACTAGTGTCGTCTCCAGAGACGACCTCAAAAGGTGCCCCGAGCAACTCCGTAGTGCAGAAGAAGATCAGAGTGACCTTGAACCCGCAGAGGACAAGGAAGAAATGATCAGCACCGTTCTCGGAGAGATCCCTCAGTCCTGGACTCGCATAAATGATGCTATAGTGGTACCCGTCCTGCATTTCCTGCAACCGGCCCAGCAACAACCAACACCAGAGCCGGAAGGTGAAGAGGAGCAAGCGGTTCCAGAGGCAGAAGAGCCTGTTCCAGCAGCCCAGGAGAGTCAACCCTCTGCTGACAGTGAGCCTGCCATACCTGCGGTAAGCCAAAGGACCCGCAGACAGCTGCCTGCCCTACCTGTACACCCAGCTGGTAGCTGTACCCCTAACGCTATTGAGGAGAGCCAAGTTGGTCCACCA
This sequence comes from Phyllobates terribilis, assembly GCF_046119375.1. NCBI lineage: Eukaryota > Metazoa > Chordata > Amphibia > Anura > Dendrobatidae > Phyllobates > Phyllobates terribilis. The sequence goes on along the minus strand of NW_027362972.1, from coordinate 2,811,115 downwards.
CCAGACAGTGGGCTACGTAGGTCAACCAGGAGCACAGAGGGGCAGATACCCGCTCGCTGGAGAATATAGAGTGTGCTAAATTGTAAATAACCCTGTTGCCAAATGTTGAAATGTTTGCCAAGTTACCTGCATGTTTATTAATAGTGTGTTTCAGTTTCTTGCAGCTACCGTAAGGACTCACAGGTTATGGACTTTTTATAACCGGGACCTTGTATGGACTGCATTCTGAGCCTAACCCAGGAATGAACTAAGACTGTGAAGGACTTGGGGTAGGACAGACCCCCACCTGGTTAAGGCTCCCGTTGTTTTGGTGATATGGACACCTGGTCACAGACCACACTGTGACCTTAAGAACTCAATTTGTGCGTCGTCTGTCTATTAATGTTTTATTGTTATGTATATTATCTTTGTTTACTGCTTAGTCCCGGAGTACTAAATTTCACTAGGGGGGAATGTGTCACCCTGACCTGGATGCCACAAGTGTAATTAAAGCTGTGTCTGAGAGCAAGGGGGAGGTTCTCTAGTCAGGGGAACATTAGCATGCAATGCCTCCTGTCTCAGGCCAGTAGGGGGAGCTGGCTGCCCCTATAAAAGCTGGTACTGAGGGCAGGGTTAGAGAGAACTGGATTGCCTGTCTCAGCACTGAGACGTGTCCCAGAGTGGAGCAGGGACAGAAAATTGATTGCACCTAAGAGGAAGTGTGGCAGTAGGAGAGCCACAAGTCAGAGACATGAGGCGAAGAGAGCCTGTCTTGGCAGAGAAAAGACTTAACTTTACCAGACTTTGGTGTCTGAGGCTGGAAGGATTCCACATCCCCCAGCAGAGAACCAGTCCGTAAGGGACTGTACATTCCTTGGCCTAAGAAGCCTGAAGGCCCTGCCACAACCGAAGGGACCAGTAAAGCCATACAAGGCTGGGAGCAGAAAGGAACCCACGTCGCAGGCCATACAGGCGAGAATACACGGAGAGCTCGGAAACGTGGGCTGTTATCCTATCAGGAGGAGATAGCCAGAAGGAGCGCAGAAAGCACGGTAGACCTACACCCTCACCCTGACCAGGGCCAATTTCCCCGTTGCTCTCAGACATCCAGGTCCCCTCCTAGCCGGGACTGTTTGTGGGTCAATTTACCTGTTTTAGTAAAGACCCTGGACTGCAACCTGTTGTCTGTGTGCTCCTTGCTCCTCCAGCACTACCAGCACTGGGACTCTCACTACCATCACTCCCACCATCCACTATACTGCCCTGGGGCCGCACTCTTCCAGTCACACTACCCTAGCTGCACACCTCATCAGCCCCAGCGGTCTGCATGCAGCGGCGGTTCCTAATAACCGCAATCCACGGGTGGCGTAGTCGGACATAAACATCAGTACATAACGGACTACCACTGGCCTGACCATCCTGAGCCACGGAACCGGGTTGCCACTACTACTCCCACCGTTTCCCTATTGCCCGGATCCGAGTGCCCCACGGCCCAGGGGGCGAGTCATATCCACATTAAAATTGGATGAAGGGTTTAGGAGATGCTCGGCGCTCGGTGAGTACTTCCTGGATGCTCGGGCGGGAGCTCAAGTTCCCGCATCCGCATGTTTGGCGCTGTTTAGACAGCAAATAAACATGCGGGGATTGCCTGCCAGTCACTGAAATGCCACGGCCATGTTGGTTGTGGCGTAACAGTGATTGGCTGGCCGCATAGCGTCATCTGGTCTATAAAAGACTCGATGACCTATGCTCATAACAGTCTACAGTTCAGACAGGCAGAGCTGCAGCTGAGTGAGGGAGAGAATTGGTGGTTTATTTAGTGAGGTATTCCACAACAATAAACATCTAAACTAACAGTCCTCCTAAGGACTAACCCATATGCATATCAATCCTGGTGATAGCAGGAGTTAGGCAGGCATAGTTTGTGGAGAGTGTATAGAACAGAATAGGGTGCATTGCACATTCTGTCTGCTGCTGTTACTGATATCCATAGCCCTATATATCAGGGCTAATATTCTTTTTGGTCTTAATCCTGATTATTTGCTTGAAAAGCAATATAATACATAATTGTTACAGCTCCATTTGCTTGTTAGCAGCATACAGCCAGGTTTGTTTGATTTTAATAGCATTGCTGTATTGTAGAAGCAGAGAAACTTGTCCGTCATCTCAAGTAATCTGATATTACTGTGGTAATAATCCATTTTTGGGAACGTGACAAATATTATACTCCATTGAAAGTCTGCCAGTTGTGTGTTGTTCAAACCTATTCACACTTGGTCCCTTACCAACATAATACTACTAGGTCACTGCCTAAAACCGTGGTCATCAGACGTGATCCGATATTATAGTAATAATGCTGTCATTTTTGGGAGCGTGCCTAATATTACACTCCTTTTAAAGTCTGCCAGTTGTGTGTGGATCAAACCTATTTACACTTGGTCGCTGACCAATACAATACTATTAAGCCAGTGCCCAAAACCGTGGTCATCAGACGTGATCCGATATTATTGTAATAATGCTGACATTTTTGGGAGCGTGCCAAATATTACACTCCATTTAAAGTCTGCCAGTTGTGTAATGTTCAAACCTATTCACACTTGGTCACTGATCAATACAATACTATTAAGCCAGTGCCTAAAACCATGGTCATCAGACGTGATCCGATATTATTGTAATAATGCTGACATTTTTGGGAGCGTTCCAAATATTATACTCCATTTAAAGTCTGCAAGTTGTCTTTTGTTCAAACCTATTCACACTTGGTCGCTGAGCAATACCATACTATAAGGCCGCTGCCTAAAACCGTGGTAACCAAACATGATCCGATATTAGAGCAGTTATAATGCTGACATTTTTGGGACTGTGACAAACATTATACTCCATTTAAAATGGGCAAAGCGCATAGCAAAGGACTGGGAAGTGGACGTGATGGTGATGGTGCACGCAGAGGCTGAAGCCGTGGGCAAGCTGAAATTGTGCCTGCTGAGGGAGCACAATAAGCACCCACATCATGTCACTCTACCTTCCTGTCCATTTTTGTAAGTGGCCGTAGAACACCACTATTGAAGCCAGAGCAGAGTGAAAAGTTGTTGGTTGGATAGCAGATAATGCTTCCAGTAAGTTTGCCACCAAAACTACCTTGTCTTCCACATGGTTTAGTCTCTGTAGCCTTAAGTCTGAACCACATATTCCTCACCCTGATCATTAATCCCACCATGCCGAGTGCCTGGAGACAACTGATCCCACACTTGGACACGCCAAAGAGCTGTTCACTTTTCCATTTATAGATTCGGGCCTCTTGCCCGGTCCGCTTCAAGCTGGGCAAGAGGAGATCACATGTAGCGATGCCCAAGTATTTGAGCAGCCATGGTCACACGAAGACAATGGTGGGAAAGTGCAATTACTGTGGCAAGAGGTGGGTGATGATGATGAGACACAACTGCCAGCAAGTCAGGAGGAGGCTTAGGGTGTGTATGTGGATGACGAGGTGGTGGACGATGAAGTCACTGAGCCAACCTGGCAAGCAAGGAGGGCAGCACAGAGGAGGAGGGAGGTGTAGCACCACAACAGGCAGGAATAAGCAGTGGGGTGGTCACAGACACAAGGCGGGCAGTTGTTCCCCAGAACATCAATATGAGGGAAGTTGCCAGTCCAACTGTTAAGTCTTCCAAAGACTGTCAAGTTAACCACAAAAAGGCCATTTGCAACATGTGCCATGCCAGAATCAGCAGGGGCAGCAAAACTACCAGCCTGACCACAACCAGCATGCTCAGGCACATGACAGCAAAGCACCTGTCACGGGTGTGTCGCCACGAAGATCGTCACGAGTACACAGCCTGACTTCTCGCAGCTGACTTGTTGGTGCTTTGTGTTTTTCGGCAGTGAGGGAGTTAATTCTCTCTCTCTCTGTGCTAGATGAGGTCCAGCCTCGCCCAGCTGCAATCAATATTTCTGTAGTGAGACTCCTTCAAATGCCTGCTGGTCTGTTTGGGAAGTGTCGGTGAAAGCATTTCATTCAGACTTACAGAGCGGATCGTGGTGTTTGGAGTTTCTGAGATAAATGTATTTGGAAGTGTTTTTTCCCTTTCCTCGCTTTATCATTTATCTCCTTTCCCGTTGGTGTTCCCTCTGTTGTAGTTGTGTAGTTGTTGTATGCAAGGTGGTTTTGGTTTTTCCCTTGTACTGTCTCGTTCGTCTAAGTACTGTGTGTGGGCATATTATTTCTTGTTCCCTTTTGTTGTGATCGGGGTCCTTCTCAGGACTAGATTACTTAGGTGCAGGGATCCTCAGGAGGTAGGGGTTACGCTGGCGGCCTGGACATCTGTACCTTTAACAGTACCTCCAGGTTGAGGGATTAGTCAGGGCCCCAGCTTAGGGTCAGCTTAGGCCCCCTACCTCCAGTATACTGAGACAGCGTGACATTTTCACCGACCCACTTAGCTTTTTTCCAGCTACCATGGATCCAGTAGCCGGTCTAGCTCGGCAGTTGCAGAGTTTGTCCATGGAGCTGGCGGACGTTAGGTCCAAGGTTTTGCATCCTCAGGAGCAAGCCGGACCAGAACCTAAAGTAGCTCTCCCTGACATGTTCACTGGGGGGCGGGACAAGTTTTTTGTTTTCCGGGAGGCATGCAAATTGTACTTTCGGCTGCGGCCTCGGTCATCGGGGAGTGAAGAACAAAGGGTGGGAATTGTCATCTCGCTCCTACAAGGGGACCCACAATCTTGGGCGTTCTCTCTTCCCCCGGGCTCCCCGGCTCTCCAGTCAGTGGATAGGTTTTTCGCTGCTCTGGGACTCGTATATGATGACCCAGATCGGATCTCCCTTGCTGAGTCTAAGTTACGTAGGATCCAGCAGGGAGATCGTCCGGCGGAGGAATTCTGTTCGGAGTTCCGTAGGTGGGCCACGGACACCCAGTGGAATGACCCGGCTCTTAGGAGCCAGTTTTGTCATGGTTTATCCGACAAATTACAGGATGTGTTGGCACAGTATGACTCTCCCGCGTCACTGGAAGCCGCTATGGCCCTTGCTATTCGCGTTGACAGACGGCTTCAGGAGAGGTGCGGGATAACTCTACCCCCTGTGATGACTCCACCTCCTACAAGGTCCCCTCATATGGTGGTTCCCCTGGTCAGTCCAGAGGAGCCTATGCAATTAGGAGGGACATCATTTCGGGGGAGGGGACCGGTGGTGCGCCATAAGACAGGAAGGTGTTTCTTCTGCGGGAGAAAGGGACATTTTATTGGGGGGTGTCCATCCCGTTCCTTGCAGAGTGAAGAGTCGTCGGAAAACTGTTGATCCCAGGTTGTGTGGTGGACGGCAATCTGGGAGTAGGTATTTCGTCCCTAGGTTTGTCTCAGTTTCTCGTACCGGCGGAGGTGGTGGTGGGTACGAGAACTGAGAGGATATCTGTTCTTCTGGATAGTGGGGCCGGGGCTAATCTGGTTGATGCTCGGTTTGCCCGGGTTCAAGGTATGCGATTGAGTGAGTTGGCTAAACCCATCCCCATATTCTCGATCGATGCCAGGCCTCTCGGTCAGGGAAGTTTTTTGCAAGCTGTGCATGACGTAAAACTTCAAGTGGGGGCAATACATAAAGAACTGTTGTCTTGCTACGTGTTGGAGGGTCTTCCCACTCCTATAGTGTTGGGCCTTCCTTGGTTAGCTAAGCATAACCCGGTTATTAATTGGCAAACCAGAGAGATAAGCCAATGGAGTAAATTCTCTAATAAAAACTGCATGAACACGGTCATCGGTGCGGTTTCTCCTTGGGTCTTACCTCCATTTCTGGCGGACTTTGAGGATGTATTCTCGGAGAAAGGGTGTCAGGAACTACCTCCTCATCGCGAGTATGACTGTTCTGTAAAACTGCTCCCTGAGGCCAAGTTACCTAAAGCTAGGTTGTATAACCTTTCTGGTCCTGAGAGGCAGGCCATGAAGGATTATATTTCAGAAAGTCTGGCTAAGGGGCATATTAGACCTTCATCTTCACCGGTGGCTGCGGGGTTCTTCTTTGTTAAGAAGAAAGATGGAGGCCTACGCCCTTGCCTGGATTTCCGTGAACTTAATCGGATTACGGTCCGAGATCCGTATCCGCTCCCACTTATTCCCGATCTCTTTAATCAGATCGTGGGCGCCAAATGGTTCTCTAAGTTGGATCTCAGGGGGGCGTACAATCTGATTAGGATGAAGGAGGGGGATGAGTGGAAGACGGCGTTTAACACTCCGGAGGGGCATTATGAGAACCTTGTCATGCCATTCGGTCTGACTAATGCCCCGGCGGTGTTTCAACACTTTGTTAATGACATTTTTCGCCGCCTGGTGGGACAGTTTGTTGTCATATATCTGGATGATATCTTAATTTACTCGCCGGATCTGGTGTCTCATCAGGAGCACGTTAGGCAGGTGTTACAGATCTTGCGGGATAATAAACTGTATGCCAAGTGGGAAAAGTGTGTGTTCGCCGTACAGGAACTCCAGTTTTTAGGCTTCCTGGTTTCAGCGTCCGGTTTTCGTATGGACCCTGGGAAAGTGCGGGCAGTTCTTGAGTGGGATCGGCCAGAGAATCTTAAGGCACTACAACGTTTCCTGGGGTTTGCTAATTATTACCGGAAGTTCATTCGTAATTTCTCGTCCATGGTTAAGCCTCTCACTGACATGACTAAAAAGGGGACGGATTTTTCTAGGTGGTCTGACAAGGCTTGTCAAGCATTCTCCTCCTTGAAAAAATGTTTTGCCTCGGCACCCATACTCATTCAACCTGATGCGTCACAGCCATTCATTGTAGAGGTAGACGCTTCCGAGGTAGGGGTGGGAGCAGTATTGTCACAGGGTTCGTCCCCTGGTAAGTGGCATCCGTGCGCCTTTTTCTCTAAAAAATTGTCGTCCGCTGAGAGGAATTACGATGTCGGCAATAGGGAACTCTTGGCCATTAAATTAGCTTTTGAGGAGTGGCGCCATTTTTTGGAGGGGGCAGTTCATCCGGTCACCGTCATCACCGATCACAAGAACCTGCTATATCTGGAGTCCGCGAAACGTCTGAATCCCAGACAAGCTAGGTGGTCATTGTTTTTTACCAGGTTTAATTTTGTCGTTACATATCGTCCTGGGTCAAAAAATGTAAAGGCGGATGCCTTATCTCGTAGTTTCCCTGGGGCCGGGAATACGGACGACCCGATTCCTATCCTTCAGGAGGGGGTGGTGGTTTCGGCAGTATGCTCTGAGCTGGAGGAGGAGGTATTGGAGGCTCAGGGGGACGCCCCTGCTGGACCTCCGGGGAGACTGTTTGTTCCAGATCAGTTGCGACAAAAGGTTATCGAGGCACACCATAACTCAGTTTTTGCAGGACACCCGGGGAGTAAAGCAACTGTGGATCTCCTCTCGCGTCGGTTTTGGTGGCCTAACTTACATAAGGAGGTGGTAACTTTTGTCGCGTCCTGTGGGGTTTGTGCGCGCTCTAAGACCTCACATACCCGTCCGTCTGGGGCCCTCTTACCTTTGAAGATCCCGGAGCGTCCTTGGACTCATCTGTCTATGGACTTTATTACGGACCTCCCTCCGTCTTCGGGTAAAACGGTCATACTCGTTGTAGTGGACAGGTTCAGCAAGATGGCACATTTTATCGCTCTTCCGGCTCTCCCTAATGCTAAAACTCTTGCGCAGGTGTTCATTGGGGAGATTGTGAGGCTTCACGGGGTACCCTCCGAGGTGGTGTCTGATCGGGGGTCTCAGTTTGTGTCCAAGTTCTGGAAGGCGTTTTGTGCACGGCGGGGGATGCATTTGTCATTCTCATCGGCTTTTCATCCTCAGACCAATGGTCAGACGGAACGTATGAACCAGAGCTTGGAGACATATCTCCGGTGTTTTGTGTCAGAGAACCAGGAGGACTGGGCTTCTTTCTTACCTCTGGCAGAGTTTGCTCTTAATAATAGGCGGAGCGAGTCCACTGGTAAGTCCCCGTTTTTTGGGGCATATGGTTTTCACCCCCAGTTTTGTACTTTCAGTAGGGGGGGCTCTTCGGGGGTTCCTGAGGAGGAACGATTTTCCTCATCACTCGCTTCAGTATGGAGAGGGGTGCTGAAGAATCTGAATACTATGGGAAACCGATACAAACGTATGGCTGATAGGAGGAGAGTGTCTGGTCCGGACCTAAGTGTGAACGATCGGGTATGGTTGTCTACCAGGAATATTAAACTTAAGGTTCCCTCCTGGAAACTGGGTCCCAGGTTCATCGGGCCGTACAGAATCAGTTCTATTATTAATCCGGTGGCATTCCGTCTTGACCTCCCCCCTACGTTTAAAATTCACAACGTGTTTCACAGATCATTGCTTAAGAGGTATGTGGCGCCGGTGGTACCGTCACCTTTACCTCCCCCTCCAGTGGTGGTCAATGGTAACTTGGAGTTCCAGGTATCGAGGGTCATCGATTCACGCTTTAATCGCCGGTCCCTTCAGTACCTGGTTCATTGGAAGGGGTATGGTCCTGAGGAGAGGATGTGGGTTCCTGCGTCGGATATTAACGCAGACCGATTAATTCGGGCCTTCCACACGACTCACCCGGATAAACCTGGCCCTGAGGGTCCGGAGGCCCCTCGTAGAAGGGGGGGTACTGTTACGGGTGTGTCGCCACGAAGATCGTCACGAGTACACAGCCTGACTTCTCGCAGCTGACTTGTTGGTGCTTTGTGTTTTTTCGGCAGTGAGGGAGTTAATTCTCTCTCTCTCTGTGCTAGATGAGGTCCAGCCTCGCCCAGCTGCAATCAATATTTCTGTAGTGAGACTCCTTCAAATGCCTGCTGGTCTGTTTGGGAAGTGTCGGTGAAAGCATTTCATTCAGAATTACAGAGCAGATCGTGGTGTTTGGAGTTTCTGAGATAAGTGTATTTGGAAGTGTTTTTTCCCTTTCCTCGCTTTATCATTTATCTCCTTTCCCGTTGGTGTTCCCTCTGTTGTAGTTGTGTAGTTGTTGTATGCAAGGTGGTTTTGGTTTTTCCCTTGTACTGTCTCGTTCGTCTAAGTACTGTGTGTGGGCATATTATTTCTTGTTCCCTTTTGTTGTGATCGGGGTCCTTCTCAGGACTAGATTACTTAGGTGCAGGGATCCTCAGGAGGTAGGGGTTACTCTGGCGGCCTGGACCTCTGTACCTTTAACAGTACCTCCAGGTTGAGGGATTAGTCAGGGCCCCAGCTTAGGGTCAGCTTAGGCCCCCTACCTCCAGTATACTGAGACAGCGTGACAGCACCTGTCTAGTTGGGCCGAATGCCAGGGTCCAGAAACAGTGTCTAAGGGAGACACCACTGCCAGTTCTGCTGTTGAGCATGCACGCCAATCCCCTGTCCATGGTGCAGGCGAAGATGCCTCCTGCCATGCACCTGTCATTGCACATTTATAACCACCATCATCAGCAACCAAGTCCACAATCTTGTCCCAGGGCAGCGCCTCTAAAAATTTTCCCCACGGGCATCATAAACACCCTTAAAAAATTATGTGGCTGTTGCATCTCGGTCACCATAGTGATATGGTGGTGGAGGATGAGGAGAAGGACAAGAAGGACAACATAAAATAGGTATACGCTTCAGGATTTTGTCTGTCTTGGTGTGAAGAGGTTAATGGGAATAGACCCCCACAAAACCCCCACTGGATTTGACTTCATGTTCCGCTGCTATCATCCAGTGGTGTTGAGAAGTTTGGCCCAATCCAGCCTGTGAGGCAGTGACCGGGATCGTATACGAGGGACATTATATATCCCCCAGAATGTGTACAGAGACCTATTAAGTCCATTGGAGTGCATTGCAGTTGTAGCACCCCGAGGGTTCGGTTGCTACAGAGGTATTGCATCTCACCCAGATGTGCGATATCTCACTTCCAGGTAAGGATGGAGTGTGGCTCAGGACCCTAACACCCACATGCACTACACCACATTTCCGGGGGACAGCTCGACGGTGCTCCCATTAGTTATGCAGGCACGAGTGAGCATGTCCCTGGCTGGAGTGGGGGGAGGGAACACCTAGAGAAGGGAACCCGGTAGTGTGTGCGTGGGGGAAGTAGATCCTGGGTGCACTCTGTACAGGAGTATAAGAGGGGGGCACCATTTTGGAAAAGGAGTGAGTTCAGAGAGGAGAAGCCAGAGAGCAGAGCTGCTTTATGGGCTCTGCTCCACAGGCAAGGAGAAGCCAGGGAGCAGAGCTGCTTTATGGGCTCTGCTCCACAGGCAGGCCCTGTCAGGAGGAGAAGCCAGGGAGCAGAGCTGCTTTATGGGCTCTGCTCCACAGGCAGGCCCTGTCAGGAGGCCTGAGCCTGGAGGAGGGAAGAAGGAGGAAGAGGAGCAGACTGGGCTCCAAGAAGGACAGAGGGGACCCCAGGGGTGTGGACTGGCTGGTAGCCACCACACGCCCGCCGCTACCCGAGTAGGGGGGTCAGGTCAAGAAGAAGGGAACCGGATCCCAAATTAGTGGAGGAGAGAAACTACCCTCAACTAAGAACCGGAGGCTGCGACATTACATGTGGAGCAGCCCCTCACCAAACCCGCTAGAAAGGCACCACATAGGACCTGGGAAACGCAGGCCAACGTTTGCCCACCAAGAAGGTCCGAGGCAGCTGGACATAAGCGTGGTCACTAGTGGGGTTGAAGACCAGAAACAGGAGACATAAAGGGGGTCCTGCAAAGCACTCCAGAAAGACCTGGGGGTTAATCGAGCCCCTCACCTGGTGAGCACAGCGCGACACAGGCGGCCACCTCTGCAGCGGTGGCCTGGAGCAGTAACCGAGTAACCGTGAGTAAAGACCCTGAACTGCACCATCAAGACTCCGAGTTATCTTTGTTGCGCTCATGTACCACCATCACCCCCATCATCCGCACAAGCTGCCCTGAGGCCATACCTCTCCCGTTGGGGGTTATACCACCATTGCTGCACACATACCACCGGCCTCAGCGGACTGTTCTGCAGCGGCGGCTTCAAAGCCGCACTCAACGGGTGGCGTAGTCGACATTCATCCAACATCTACTACTAGTACTCTGCCACTTAGTCTGACTCCCTGGGCACGGACCGGGTCACCGCCACGAGACTACAACCCTCAACAGATCCGGCTCCGGGTAAGCTCCCGCGTGCGCAACGCAGTGCGACACAGGCCCAGGGGCGCGTCAACTTTTGGCGTAGTCGGCAGGATAACGTGCCCGCAATCACCGGGTACTGCGTGCCTGAAGAAAAGTTCACATTTACTTCAAAAAGAAGTCTCCCGCCGATTCCAGAGGGTCCCCGCCATCGGACGCCATCACGGATCGTTTCCCGCCGGTTGCCCGCCATCTGCAGCTTTTTCCCGCCATCCACGGAGTTTCCCGCCGCTGGGAGACGATTCCCGCCATTTCAGAAGATTTCCCGCCCTGGCAGAGCGGACGCCATTATGGGCGTGCCAGAGGGTGGCAAGAGGCCACCTCCCATCGTGGGCCAGGTCCAAGAATGGCGCCAAAAGCGGAAACCGCCCCCACTAACAGAGACTGTGATGATAGAAGTGTCCATCAGCGTGAGGGAACTGCCCCTGGAACTGACAATCACCAAGTTGCCCCGGGACCATCCCCAAAGGGGGCGGATACAGAACAAAAGAGCGAAGATGGGTGCCGCCTGGAGGAGTCTGGAGAGAGCGCACCCGGAGATGAGGAGTCTGGAGAGGAGTCCGGAGAAGTCGCACCCGGAGATGGAGGGAGAGTCAGGCAGCACCGACCCTGTGGTCAGGAGCCTGCTGCAAGCGACAACCCCACTAGGCATGGTGGAGATCCTGGCACAGCTCCCCCGAGACCGGGAGTGTGCACAGACCGCGCTGGAGGGCCTCGCACGGAGGATGGCCCAGGTGCAGCGAGAAACGCTGACGGAATGGAGCAGGGAGATGGCCCAGCAGGCTGGAACCCGCCAGCGGAGCACACCACCCGCAACGAGGAGCACGCCTGCCCCTGAAGAGGATGCAGAAGGGACGGAGGCAAGTAAAGGGGACGTCACTACCCCAAGCCCAGCCACCGTAAGCCTATCCCCGCTCCCCGTCGCAGAGCCCGAAATCCCACCGCTCGTGCCCGTTGCCGCACCGCTACCGCTCCAGACTAGGCCTCAAGCAGAAGCCGCGACCACGCCCCCTGGGACGTCACGCGCCTCAACCCTGAGCGCGGCCAAGCAGGAGACGCCACCAGCCTGGTCGCAAGGCCGAGTGCCCCCGGGCGCCGCAGTGCCAACAGCGCCCTCTACTTCCACTGAGCCATCGGCCTGGTCGCTGGGCCAAGTAACCCCGGGCGCCGCCGTCCTAACGGTGCCCTTTACCTTTAGGATGCCCCAAGCCTGGTCGCAAGGCCTGGTCAACCCGGGCGCCGCTACCACCACCGCGCCCTCAACATCTAGAGTGCCGCACCTGGGTGAAGACTTGTTTGCTCAGCACACTTGCCCGGATGGGCAGCCCTTTATATGGCCACCGGAGTACTACCAACTACAACTCCAAAAGGAAAGGCCCCTGTGCGAGCCCCTGATTCCGGCTCCGAAGCCCGTCAAGAGGACCCCGCTCTCGTTGGAGGAGGCACAGTTTGAGTGGGATCCCACTGAAGGAGACCTCATGGGGTTCACCCAAGAAACTCGGGCGGCCGCAGCTGAGCGTGCGGAGTGCTGCCGCCAGCAGTTGGAGGTCTTTGAGCAAGAGCGGAGAGAGAGGCGGGTCCGTGAGCAGCGGCTGCAAATACAAAGTGCAGAACAGAAGAGTCGGACCCGGAGGAACCCCCGTGCAGCTCATGGTCCCCGTGCCACCGGGACTGTGATTAAATTCCAACTGCAGCACGGTTGGGGTTTCATCAGGGATCACCGCACCCCCGGCGACGTCTTCGTGACCAGGAGAGATGTCGAGTCCCACCTACCGGAGGGACACAGAGGACGTGACCTATACGTAGGGGATGAGGTCACATTCACCCGGCACAAATGTGCCAAAGGACCCTATGCCCTTCATGTACACCGTTTGACGGAGGAAGAGCTGAAGTGTCAGGAGGAGCAAGAGGACCCGGACGGGTCTGAAGCTTACCCGCGAGAAGGAGCAGGAGGACGCCGTTACTAGAGTACGGTAAAGAGAACTGTAAAATAGTTACCCGTCAGGGTACAGAGAACTGTTAATAGTTAAAATATGTTCCCGTTGGGACAAGTGTGAACTGAAACCCGTGTGTCCCTATTCCCACTGACCGAGGACTGAGAGCGGTCATCCTTTCCTAATACCTGGCCGAGGACTGAGAGCGGCCATACCTCCCCTTGTATATAGTTGCGCTTTCTAAGGCGCCCCCTATTGGTTTTATAAGGAACTGTGTTTTTTTCAGAAGAGACTGTTGCACTTTACCCGGTCACAAGTTGCACCGTGGCCGGAGGCACAAGAATGTTGATAATGAACAGTTTATAATGAAAAAGTTTTTATGCTGCTGATAATATATATATAATGTTTTCTATGTTTATGATGTTATGAAAAAAAATTGTATGTTTTTGTATGTTTTTGCTCTTTTACAGCCCGAGGACGTGCTGTGATTTACCAGGGGGGAATGTAGCACCCTGAGGATTCGGCTGCTACAGGGGTATTACACCTCAAGCCAGAGGTGTGGTATTCCACTCCCGGGTAAGGATGGAGTGTGGAACTGAGCTAGTAGGCTGCATGCACTACATACATCCCATTTCCGGGGGACAGACCGACGGTACTCCCACCAGTATATGTGCAGGTACGACAGCGTCTGTCCCTGGCTGGAGTGGGAGGGGGGTGGAACATCCCAGTAGTGTAGGGGCAGATAGGGGGAGTAGTCTGGGTAAGGCTAGGAGCTCATTGGGTGCTGGTCACCTGAGCTCACACATAGAGGGAGTATATAAGGTGGGCACCATCTTAGGACAAGGAGTGAGTTCAGAGAGGAGAAGCCAGGGAGCAGAGCTGCTTTATGGGCTCTGCTCCACAGGCAGGCCCTGTCAGGAGGAGAAGCCAGGGAGCAGAGCTGCTTTATGGGCTCTGCTCCACAGGCAGGCCCTGTCAGGAGGCCTGAGCCTGGAGGAGGGAAGAAGGAGGAAGAGGAGCAGACTGGGCTCCAAGAAGGACAGAGGGGACCCCAGGGGTGTGGACTGGCTGGTAGCCACCACACGCCCGCCGCTACCCGAGTAGGGGGGTCAGGTCAAGAAGAAGGGAACCGGATCCCAAATTAGTGGAGGAGAGAAACTACCCTCAACTAAGAACCGGAGGCTGCGACATTACATGTGGAGCAGCCCCTCACCAAACCCGCTAGAAAGGCACCACATAGGACCTGGGAAACGCAGGCCAACGTTTGCCCACCAAGAAGGTCCGAGGCAGCTGGACATAAGCGTGGTCACTAGTGGGGTTGAAGAACAGAGACAGGAGACATAAAGGGGGTCCTGCAAAGCACTCCAGAAAGACCTGGGGGTTAACCGAGCCCCTCACCTGGTGAGTAACCGAGTAACCGTGAGTAAAGACCCTGAACTGCACCATCAAGACTCCGAGTTATCTTTGTTGCGCTCATGTACCACCATCACCCCCATCATCCGCACAAGCTGCCCTGAGGCCATACCTCTCCCATTGGGGGTTATACCACCATTGCTGCACACATACCACCGGCCTCAGCGGACTGTTCTGCAGCGGCGGCTTCAAAGCCGCACTCAACGGGTCGCGTAGTCGACATTCATCCAACATCTACTGCTAGTACTCTGCCACTTAGTCTGACTCCCTGGGCACGGACCGGGTCACCGCCACGAGACTACAACCCTCAACAGATCCGGTTCCGGGTAAGCTCCCGCGTGCGCAACGCAGCGCGACACAGGCCCAGGGGCGCGTCACAGTCACAAACTCACCTGCGGCTGCAATGCAGGAATGAAGGTGAGCATTGATCTGGTCAGGCTATCTGGATAAGGCAGATTAAGTAAAACCTGGCAGGGCCTTCATTTCTTGGGGGAGGCTACAGGAAGGCAGTGGGACGGCCTCCTCCCTCCAACCGGGGTTTTCCAGTAGCTCTTGCCACAGGTCCTTTAAAAACCCTGCACTAAGGATTAGTGTTGTTCTGTATTGGAACCTGCTAGGAGCTTAGCAGGAAAGCTCAGCAGGATTGAGTGTGGCTGAACCCACGCCTGGGAAGGCTCTGCACATGTCAGGCTCTGAGCGGCCCGGCATGGCCGTTGCCCACGGCAACCGTTGTTTAAGGAATCGTGTTAACCCGGCTGCAAACCGGAGGACTTTTCTGTTTCCCCGTGAGTTGCTGAATAAAGCTTGCTTGGATTTGCTTGGGTCACCGTCTCAGTTACATAACGGTGTGAACACTGCCGCCTTACAGCTTGGTGGAGAATGCGGGCATAGTGACTGAGGCATACCCCACCGGCAGCTGCATGACCACAATCCGGCCGGCCATCTTTCCGCCCCACCCCGTTGACAAAATGGAGCAGCTGGTACTTACCCAGCAGCAGCAGCTGCAGTGTCAGTGGCAACAGCAGGAGCAGCACCAGAATCTCCAACAGCAACAGCAGGAGCGGGAACAGCAGCATAAGCAGCAGCAGCTACTGTACCAGCAGCAGCAAAAAACAAATGAACTGTTGCTGCAACAGATTGCTGCCCTGCGGGAGACGCCAACAGCACCAGCCTCAGAACGTAGTGAGGCCCGGGACAAGGTTCGCTCAGCGAAGATGGGACCGGAGGACGATGTGGAAGCCTTCCTGACCAGCCAGTCAGTGGGCAGAAGTGGTGGCTCCGTTTCTGGTCGGCGATTCCCAAAAGGCCTACTTCGACCTCAGTCGGGGGGACGCCCAGGACTAACAGAGGCTCAAAGGTGAGATCCTTGTCCGACTGGGGGTCAATATATATGTGAGGGCTCAGCGTGTATTTACATGGGCCTATGTGGAGACCCGACCCGCCCGTTCTCAGGCTTATGACCTACTGCAGCTGGTAGAGGTGGCTCCAGCCTGAGACTTTGTCTCCAGCCCAGATGGTGGAGAGGGTGGTGGTTGACCAGCTGCTGAGGACTCTGCCAGCCGCTATCCAACGTTGAGTGGGGCAAGGGGACCCCGGCACACTCGACCAAGTGGTCAGCCTGATCGAGCGCTACTCGGCCACTCAGGACTTTATCTGGGACTCTGCCCCCTCACGGCTGTCACGCCGATCCCTGTCAACCCAGGAACCGGGAAAGGGGTCGCGTCCCTCTGCTGAGGACAGTCAGCACCGTACCCGTGCTGAAGGGGTATCCCGGAATGAGAGTGGTAGGAGACCGGTTCCCTCCCAAACAGTCATAAGACCTAACAGTACCTCCACCATTAGGTGCTGGCGGTGTCAGGGGCCGGGACATGTGATTGCTAACTGTCCCCTGACTACGGAACCCATGGACTGCGGGTTTATCCGCCAGGTCTCAATGTACGCCCAGACTGTCTGCACTGCGAGTGCCGACCCCCCGGACAGTGAACCCCAACTGTGCCAGGTACTGGTTAATGGGTACCACACGGAGGCCCTCTTAGATTCGGGAAGCCTAGTGACTTTGGTACATGGGTCGCTGGTGGCAGGAGACAATCCCAGTGGATGGACAGTCGGGGTTGTGTGTATCCATGGGGACCTCTGAGAGTACCCAACCGTGGAGGTAGTTTTGTCCACGCCTTGTGGAGACATAAAACATGTGGTGGGGGTGGTAAAAACTCTTCCCTATGGGACTGTGTTGAGAAGAGACTTGACCCTGTTCTGGACTCTATGGAAAAACAAAATCCACTCTCCCCCGGTAAAATGTGTTACAGGCGCTGTACCCGATGAACCCGAGTCACGGGTACCTGCCGTAGGGGTGTCCAACCTAGGGACAGAGTGTGACCCCGATAGGTTTCCCCTAGAGGTGCTGGCAGGAGAGGTCGAGGAGACCCCATCGATCCTGGAGCTGGAAGTGTCCCGGGGCACGTTTGGGACAGCTCAGCTACAGGATCCTACTCTGACTCGGAGCTGTGGGAAAGGGTGTTAAAGGTAAATGGCGTAGCTCAACAGCCCGGTGCAGATACTGTATTTCCACGCATGGTAGTCAACGGTGAGTTGCTCTATAGGGTAGACAAAATCAGGGACGAGGTCGTGGAACAGTTAGTGGTACCTCAGTCGTACCGTTCTGGAGTTGGCACACACACACCTTCTGGGTAGACACTTAGGGGTTAAAAAGACGCAAGAGCGTATCTTGCAGCGGTTCTTTTGGCCGAGGATTTACGCGGCGGTCCAAAAGTACTGCGAATCCTGCCCCGAATGTCAGTTGACCACACCCACCGCAAGTTTCCGTAGCCCATTGGTACCTCAGCCAGTAATAGAGGTACCTTTTGAACGAATTGCAATGGACTTGGTAGGGCCCATTGTAAAATCCGCTCGTGGCCACCAACATATACTGGTGGTCGTCGACTATGCCACCCAGTACCCGGAGGCTATACCGCTACACCGCTACGCCACACTTCGACAAATCTGATTGCACGGGAGCTGTTTGCCATGTTCTGTTGCCTTGGACTACCTAAGGAGATACTGACGGATCAGGGGACCCCTTTTATGTCCAAAGTGACAAGGGAACTGTGCAAACTGCTAAACATTAAACAATTGCGCACCTCGGTGTACCATCCTCAAACCGACGGGCTAGTAGAACGGTTCAATAAAACCCTCAAGTCCATGTTAAAAAAGGTGGTTTCTAAGGACGGAAGGGATTGGGACATGTTGCTACCCTATTTGATGTTCGCCGTCCGTGAGGTACCCCAGACTTCCACAGGGTTCTCTCCCTTTGAGTTATTGTACGGCAGACACCCTAGGGGTCTGTTGGACATAGCCAAAGAGATGTGGGAACAAGAGCCGACTCCACATAGGAGTATAATTGAACATGTGGCTAGTATGCAGGACCGGATCGCGGCGGTCATGCCCATCATGAAAGAACATCTGTTAGATGCCCAGGCAGCCCAGAGACACACATATAATAAAAGAGCCAGAGTCAGGTCTTTAAATAAGGGCGATCGGGTGTTAGTACTGGTACCCATAGCTGAGAGTAAGCTCATGGACAAGAGGCAAGGGCCATATGAGGTTTGAGAAAAGGTGGGGGAGGTAAATTACCGGGTGTATAAACCCGGAAGGAGGAAACCTGAGCAGCTTTATCATGTAATCCTGCTAAAACCTTGGAAAGATCGAGAGTGTTTAGTTACAGACGTCACTCTGGGCATATCGCCAGAGAGTTCTCTACCTTCAGCCAGGGATGCGTCCGGGGGAGAGGTGAGGATAAGTGATGCTCTCACTAAACAGCAGCGACGGGAGGCTCGCTCACTGGTGCAGCAGAATACCGATATGTTCTCAGAGCTACCGGGTAGGACTACAGTTCTCCAACATGACATTGTCACCGAACCTGGGGTAAAGGTGCGAATGAGACCGTACCGGGTACCCGAAGCCCGGAGGCAATCCATCAAGGCTGAGGTAAAACAAATGCTCCAGTTAGGCGTCATCGAGGAATCACTGAGTGAGTGGGCTAGCCCCAACGTACTGATTTCGAAACCAGACGGATCGTTACGCTTCTGTAACAATTTCCGAAAACTAAATGAAGTGTTGAAGTTTGACCTTTATCCAATGCCCAGGGTGGATGAGCGGATTGAGAGACTGGGGCAGGCCCAGTACTTTACCACGCTCGATCTCACCAAGGGTTACTGGCAGGTGCCTCTCACGAAATCGGCGAAGGATTTGAACGCCTTCATAACTACGGAGGGTCTATATCACTATGTGGTTTTACCTTTTGGGCTACATGGGGCCCCGGCTACATTCCAGTGGTTGATGGACATAGTGCTCAAGTCTCATCAGGTGTACGCGTCCGCGTATCTAGATGATATTATCATCTTTAGCACCGACTGGCATACGCATCTATCCCAGGCACAAGCAGTGCTGGATTCTCTCAGAGCCGCTCGATTAACGTCAACCCCAAAAAAATGTGTGATAGGGCTAGAGAAAGCCCGATATTTGGGGTATGTGATTGGCCGAGGAATTATCAAGTCCCAAATCAATAAAGTTGAGGCCATAAAAAATTGTCCTAAACCGTCAAGTACAAAGCAGGTGAGGGCGCTCCTTGGCATTCTTGGGTATTACCGCCGGTTTATACCTAATTTTGCTGGGAGAATGGTGGCCCTGACCGATCTCTTGAAAGGAAAAAAATCAAGTAATGGTTCGGTGGAACCCTCAGGCAGAAAAAGCCTTTCAGTAAATGAAGTTGGCCCTGTGTGGACAGCCGGTCCTCATCAGCCCCAACTTCAAGGAAACCTTCATTGTACAGACAGATGCCTCGGAGGTAGGCCTAGGGGCGGTATTGTCACAAAAAGTGAATGGTGAAGAGCACCCGGTCACCTACTTGAGTAGAAAACTTGTCCCGGCAGAGAAAAACTATAGCGTGGTAAAGAAAAAGTGTTTGGCTATTAAGAGGGCCTTGGAATCGCTACGTTATTATTTACTCAGGCGTCAGTTCCACTTGGTGACGGACCACTCACCCTTGGTATGGATGAAAAATGCCAAGGAGAGGAATGCGCGAGTCACCGGCTGGTTCGTGTCACTGCAAAATTTCAGGTTCTCTGTAGAACATCGCCCTGGAAAGTCGCAGGCAAACGCGGATGCCCTGTCCCGGGCACTCTGTATGATGTCAAATGTTCAACCCCACAAGTTTGAACAGAGGGGGGGGATATGTGAGGCAGTGACCGGGATCGTATACGAGGGACGTTATATATCCCCCAGAATGTGTACAGAGACCTATTAAATCCATTGGAGTGCATTGCAGTCACAAACTCACCTGCGGCTGTCATCTGGGAAGGCTCTGCACCTGTCAGGCTCTGAGTGGCCTGGCGTGGCCGTTGCCCACGGCAACCGTTGTTTAAGGACTCGTGTTAACTCGGCTGCAAACCGGAGGACTTTTCTGTTTACCCGTGAGTTGCTGAATAAAGCTGTTTGTGCTGGACTTGCTTGGGTCACTGCCTCAGTTACTGCATGGTGTGAACACCGCCGCCTTACAAGCCCTTGTTCATTTTTATAAGATGCGCCTATCAGTTATAATGCCCCCGGCAGCACTAAAAACACGCTCTGACAAAACACTAGCTGCAGGGCTGGGCCTCTAACTCCAAGGCATAGAGTGCCACGTGTCCAGCTCGGATACCCTATAGTTATAAGGCACAGAGGAATCACGGAGGACGTTGGTACGGTCATCAAGGTACTCTTTCAGCATCTTCCAAAACTTTTCCATCCTTGTCAGAGTACCCCGCGCATCAGGGCCTGGGCACTGGGAGGGGCTGAGAAAGCTGTCCCAGACCTTTGACAGTGTTCCCCTGCCTCTGCTTCATCGTATTTGTGTCTCCCTCTCCTGTACTCCTTGGTTGTCCAACAAACTGTGACATCTGCCACCAGCGTTTTGAGATGGGAATTTTAAGAATTCTTCAACAAGAGCCTTCTGGTACTGCAACATTTTATTAGATCTCTCCGACACGGGAAGAAGAGATAAAAAGTTCTTCTTGTAGCATGGGTCTAGAAGTGTGACCAACCAGTAACTAGTGTTGACCAAAATGCATACAATGCGAGGGTCACGGGAAAGACAACGGAACATAAAGTCAGCCATGTGTGCCAGATTGCCAACAGCCAAGACTTCCCTGTCCTGACCAAGAGGGCGACTGTCCATGCTCTCCTCCTCATCCTTTTCCTGGTCCTCCTCCTCCCTCTCCTCAGGCAATTCACGCTGAACAGACGGTATGACTGTTGTGTGGATAGTACCGTCTGTAGTGCAGGAAAACAGCTCCTGTTCCTCCTCCTCATTATCACCCAATTCGCGTTGAGATGAGGCTGGGTTGTGTGGCATCACCCTGTATAGTTCCTTGCTCTATCTCATCGTGCTTTGCCTTTAATGCCTCCTCTTTAATTGTGAGCAGCGAGCGTTTCAGTAGGCAGAGAAGATGGATGGTGACGCTAATTATCGCATCATCACCGCACACCATCTTGGTGGAGTCCTCAAAGTTTTGTAGTGCAGCACAGATGTCAGACATCCATGCCCACTCATCAGCTCTTATGTGCGGAGGCTGACCTGAATACCGACGGGCGTGTTGAAGCTGGTACTCAACAACTGCCCTCTGCTGCTCACTAGTCCTTACCAACATCTGAAACGTTGAGTTCCATCGCGTGGTGACATTGCACACCAGTGGATGAGCTGGAAGGTGCTGAAGCACGGCAAGGTTAAGAGAAGCTGTAGGTGACTTTCTGAAATGTGCACACACGCGGCATACTGTCACAAACTGCTCAGTCAGATCCAGGTAGGTTTTGAGAAACAGCTGAACCACTAAGTTGAGCAGATGGGTCAGGCAAGGTACCTGTGCAAGGTTGCCAAGCCTCAGAGCTGCCATCAGTTTCCGGCCATTGTCACACACGACAATGCCTGGCTGTGGGTTCAGCGGTGACAGCCACAGATGTGTCTGCTCTGTTACAGCTATCTATAACTGTGCAGCGTTGTGCAGTTTGTTACCTAAGCACATTAGCTTCTGCACAGCCTGTTTCCGCTTGGCTGAGGCAGTGCTGCAGTGCTTCCAGCTTCTGACTGATGTGGTCATTTTGTAGATGGAGGCTGAAGAGGAGGAGGAGGTGCAGGAGCTATAGAATATGGAGGCAACTCGGATTGACCCAGGGCCCGCAATCCTTGGCATCGGGAGGACTTGTTCCGTCCCAGGGTCCGACTGTGTCTCAGCTTCCACAATATAAACCCAGTGTGCCATCAGTGAGATGTACCGTCCCTGGGACTTGTCCACATGTCCGTGGTTAGGTGAACTTTCCCAGTAACTGCGTTGGTGAGGGTATGGCTAATGCTCTTTGACACGTGCGTGTGTAAGGTGGGGACGGCATACCAGGAGAAATAGTGGTGGCTGGGAACCGAGTACCAAGGGACGGCTGCCACCATGAGGTTGCAGAAAGATTCCATCTCCATGAGCCTAAAAGGCAACATTTCAAGTGCAAGCATTTGAGAAATGTGGCAGTTTATTTGCACTTGCGTTCAAATGACTGGGGTAGGGACAATTGAATGCTGCGCTGGAACAAGGACGTGGACGCTGATGGAGGTGGTTGCAAGTGTGTCACGCATGTCACCTTGTCAGGTTGGGTTAGTGACTTCATCTTCCACCACGTCGTCTTGCACGAATGCACCCTGGGCCTCCTCTTGGCTTGCTGGCAATTGTGTCTCATCATCATCACCCACCTCTTGTGACAGTAACTGCACTTTCCCATCGTCGCCTATGTGTGACTGTGGCTACTATATGCAATCTCATCTTTCATGGCTTGAAGAGGGCCAGGTGAGAGGCCCTAATCTGTAAATGGAAAAGTGAACAGCACTTCAGACTGCCCAAGTTTGGAATCACTTGTCACTGGGCACTCGGCATGGTGGGAGGAACGAGGATCAGGGTGAGAAATATGTGGTCCAGACTCACGACTACTGAGACTGGACTGTGTGGAAGACAGGGTGGTGGTGGTGGCAAAGAAACTGGAAGCATTATCTGCTATTCAACCAGCAACCTTTTCACACTGCTCTGGCTTCAATAGTGGTGTCCGCGGCCTCCTACAAAGTGGGACAGGAAGATAGAGCGACATGATGTGGGTGCTTGTTGTGCTCCCTCAGCAGGCACAATTTCAGCTTGCCCAAGGCCTCGGCCTTTGCGTGCACCATCACCATCACGTCCACTTTCCAGGCCCTTGCCACACGCCTTGCCCATTTTAAATGGAGTATAATATTTGGCATGCTCCCAAAAATGTCAGGATTATTACCGCAGTAATATCGGATTACGTCTGATTACCACGGTTTTAGGTAGTGGCCTTATTGGCATGGTATTGGTCAGCAACCAAGTGTGAATAGGTTTGAACAACACACAGCAGGCAGACTTTAAATGGAGTATAATACTTGTCACATTTACCAAAAAAGTCAGGATTATTACTGCATTATTATCGGATCACCTGAGATGATGGACAAGTTTCTCTGCTTCCACAATACAGCAATGCTACTAATATCAAACAAATCTGGCTGAATGCTGCTAACAAGCAAATGGAACAGTAAAAATGGTGCATTATATTTCTTTTCAAGCAAATAATTATGATTAAGAGCAAAAAGAATGTTAGCCCTGATATCTAGAGCTATGGATATCAGTAATAGCAGCAGACAGAACGTGCAATGGACCATATTCTATTCTATACGCTGTCCACAAACTATGCCTGCCTTACTCCTGCTATGACCAGGATTGATATGCATCTGGATTAGTTATTAGAAGGTCTGTCAGTTTAGATACATATTTCTGTGGAATACTTCACTAAATAAACCACCAATTCTCTCCATCACTCAGCTGCAGCTCTCCCTACTCTGCCTGTCTAAATGGTACACTGTGACGAGCATAGGGTCAGAGGTTCTTATATAGACCTGATGATGCTATCACTGTCATGCCACAACCAACATGGCTGCTGCATTTCAGTGACTGGCAGGCAATCCCCATATGTTTACTTGCTGTTTAAATAGTGTCAAACATCCAGGGCGGGGACTCGAGCTCCCGCCCGAGCATCCAGAAAGTACTCGCCAAGCATTTCAAACAGTGAGATGTCCAGGCGAGTACCGAGCAGTTGTGAGCACGCTCACTCATCACTACTGTAGATGCATCCGCAGTTGGTCCTTCAGGGTTCTGGACTGATTAGCACTAGACCTCTTTAAAAGGTGCTGGCTGACTGCTTACAGAGGCTCTTATTGAAGCTTGATCCATTCCCGGCCGACAACGTAGAGGTTTTTGGCTTTCAGTGGGTGACTGGGACTGCCGTTGTGGAATCCACCTATCTCCTGTGTGGATTGCTGTGGCAAAAAATAAATGCACCTGAAAGATAAGCAAAGCCTGTTTCTTTTGACTTTGGACAAGTTAATAACATTCACAATGAGGCTGAAGAAATCAGAAATCAGTGCATAAAGATTCTACATTAAGTATTTTTATACAGGTTTTTGGATTCCTCAAAACAGACAGAAAGTTCACTAGCTCATCCCTATGAGCACATGAAAGCTCAGCTTCCCTCCAAACTGTTAGAAGAGTTACATGGACTGAATTTGTATATAGCAGGCCTCAGTGATCTCCCAAACCATATTCTTGAAGCTTTTTCCACTCAACAACATGACAAGGTCCTGTCAGCTTCTTGGCATCTGCTCCACCGGCACCTGGATACACATTGGTCTACTTTAGAAATTCTGCGGTTTTTGGGAGAAAAGTTGAAAGATCAAATTGTTTATGCCCATCAATATATTATTATTATTATTTATTATTATAGTGCCATTTATTCCATGGCGCTTTACATGTGATAGGGATATACATAGCAAAAACATTTACATAATCTTAACAAAACGAGTCAGCGACTGGTACAGGAGGAGCGAGGACCCTGCCCGCGAGGGCTAACATTCTACAAGGGATGGGTGAGGATACAGTAGGTGGGGGTAGAGGAGGCCATGCAGTAATGTGGTGGAGTGGTGGTTACTGCAGGTTGTAGGCTTGTCGGAAGAGGTAGGTCTTCAGGTTTCTTTTGAAGGCTTCCATGGTAGGCGAGAGTCTGATGTGTTGGGGTAGAGAGTTCCAGAGTAGGGGGGATGCACGGGAGAAATCTTGTATACGATTGTGGGAAGAGGAGTTAAGAGGGGAGTAGAGAAGGAGATCTTGTGAGGATCGGAGGTTGCGTGCAGGTAAGTACCAGGAGACTAGGTCACAGATGTATGGAGGAGACAGGTTGTGGATGGCTTTGTATGCCATGGTTAGGGTTTTGAAGTAGGATTCTCTGGGCAATGGAGAGCCAGTGAAGGGATTGACAGAGGGGGGAGGTCGGGGAATAGCGGGGAGACAGGTGGATTAGTCGAGCAGCAGAGTTTAGGATAGATTGGAGGGGCGCAAGAGTGTTGGAAGGGAGGCCACAGAGCAGGAGGTTGCAGTAGTCAAGGCGGGAGATGATGAGGGCATGCACTAGTGTTTTTTGCAGAGTCTTTGCTGAGGAATGCACGGATCCGGGAAATATTTTTGAGTTGGAGTTGGCAGGAAGTGGAAAGGGCTTGGATATGTGGTTTGAACGAGAGATCAGAGTCCAGGGTTACCCCAAGGCAGCGAGCTTGTGGGACTGGGGACAGTGAACAGCCATTGATGTTGATGGATAGGTCAGATGGGGGATATGAATGAGAGGGTGGAAAGATGATGCACTCTGTTTTATCCATGTTGAGTTTTAGAAATCTGGCAGAGAAGAAGGATGAGATGGCGGACAGACATTGTTGGATTTTGGTTAGTAGGGAGGAGATATCGGGTCCAGAGAGGTAGATCTGTGTGTTATCAGCATAGAGGTGATACTGAAAGCCGTGAAAGTGTTAAATAGCTGTTTAGAGTTGTGAGTAGTGTTGAGCCACCCCCGTAGTATTCGGGTTCGGTTCGGTTCGTCGAACACCGGGATGTTCGAGGAACTGTTCGTCGAACACCTTAGAACACCGTCGAACACCATTAAAACCAATGGCAGGCAAACAAAAACACATAGAAACACATATAAAACACCTTCAAAGGTGTCCAAAAGCTGACAAACTGCTCAGAAGACGCTCTCTTTAAAAAAGCCGGCCGGCAATTCAGCAGCGGCATACACCGGTACCCGACAATTTAGACAAGAAGGAATAGAGCATCACACATAGATTAGATAGATAGAAACATGTCAGTCACATATATAAGAAGTACAGTGTCAGTGTTGGTTACTGTACTTGTCATTTAGTGTAAAGGATTTATTAAAAAAAATATTAGTGTTTTCGTGCACCGTCTCTTTAAAAAAGCCGGCCGGCAATTCAGCAGCGGTACCCGTCAATTTAGAACAGAAAGAATAGAGCTTCACACATAGATTAGATAGATATAAACATGTCAATCACATATATAATAAGTACAGTGACAGTGTTGGTTACTGTACTTGTCATTTAGTGTTAAAATAAAGGATTTATTAAAAAAAAAATTGGCGTGGGGTTCCCCATAATTTTAGTCTCTAGCGGAGGTTAAGCAGACGGCTGGGGCAGATGTTTGAAGCCTGGGAAGGGGGTAATACCCACGGAGCTTCCCAGGCTACTAATTTCAGCCCCCAGCTGAATACCTAGCCTTTCCTAGCTATTAAAATGGGGGACCCCCCCCAAAAAAATGACGTGGGGTCCCCCCTATTTTAATAGCTAGTAAAGGCTAGGCAGACAGCTGGGGGCTGATATTAATAGCCCAGGAAGGGTGCCATGAATATTGGCCCCCTCCCAGGCTAGAAACACCAGCCGTCAGCCATCCCAGAAATGGCGCATCCATAGGATGCGCCAATTCTGGCACTTAGCCTCACTCTTCCCACTGCCCTGTAGCGGTGGCAGTGGGGTAATAGGGCTGGGGTTGATGTCAGCTTATAATGCCAGCTGACATCAAGCCCAGGTTAGTAATGGAGAGGCGTCTATAAGACACCCCCATTACTAACCCCATAGTCAAAGTTAAAAAAAAACACAAACACCCAGAATAAAGTCCTTTAATTGAAATAAACACACAATTCTTTATTGTTCTAAATTAAACCATACTTACCATCACGCCCATTCCAGCTGAAGCCAACGATCTCCTGCAATAAAAGTAAAATAATAAAGCAACATCATCCTTACCTTTCCATGGTTCCCACGACAGCTCCAGCTCTGCTACATCGAGATGACAGGCTGGACCGCAGCAGAAAGCTGCCATCCAGCCTGTCATCCCGCAGACACTGAGAAGCGCAGGCATGCTTGCGCTCCTCAGTGTCTGGCTGTGACGGCATCCAGATGAGCCGACAATGAACTCAGCTCACCTCATGCACGTCACTGACAGCGTGGGAAAATTCTCCTGCAGTCAGCGCTTCAGCGTGAGAATTTTCCCACGCTGTCAGTGACGTGCATGAGGTGAGCTCATATCCAATGAACTCAGCTCACCTCATGTACGTCACTGACAGCGTGGGAGAATTCTCACGCTGAAGCGCTGAGTGCAGGAGAATTTTCCCACGCTGTCAGTGACGTGCATGAGGTGAGCCGAGTTCATTGGACATGAACTCGTCTCATCTGGATGCCGTCACAGCGAGACGCTGAGGAGTGCAAGTATGCCTGCGCTTCTCAGTGTCTGGGGGATGACAGGCTGGATGGCAGCGTTCTGCTGCGGTCCAGCCTGTCATCTCGATGTAGCAGAGCTGAAGCTGTCCTGGGAACCATGGAAAGGTAAGGATGATGTTGCTTTATTATTTTACTTTTATTGCAGGAGATCGTTGGCTTCAGATGGAATGGGCGTGATGGTAAGTATGGTTTCATTTAGAACAATAAAGAATTGTGTGTTTATTTCAATTAAAGGACTTTATTCTGGGTGTTGTGTTTTTTTTTAATACTTTACTAGAAATTCATGGTGGTCATGTCTAATATTGGCGTGACCCCATGAATTTCGGGCTTAGGGCCAGCTGATAATACCAAGCTGGCCCTAACCCCTTTATTACCCAGTGAGCCACCGCACCAGGGCCCTGGATGAGTTGGGTACATCGCCAGAAGATGGCGCTTCTATGAACGCGCCATTTTCCGGGGTGGCTGCGGACTGCAATTTGCAGTGGGTGGGGCCCAGAAAGCTTGGGCCTCCCAGTGCTGCGGATTCCAGCCCCCAGCTGCCTAGTTGTACCTGGCTGGACACAAAAATAGGGCGAAGCCCCACGTATTTTTTTTTTTATTATTTCATGAAATTCATGAAATAATTAAGAAAAAAAGGGCTTCCCTATATTGTTGTGTCCGGCCAGGTACAAATAGGCAGCTGGTGGTTTGGGGCAGCCCGTTCCTGCCTGCTGTACCTGACTGGACACAAATATAGTGCGAAGCCCCACGTCAATTTTTTTAAATTATTTCAGGAAATTCATGAAATAATTTAAAAAAAATTGACGTGGGGCTTCGCACTATATTTGTGTCCAGCCAGGTACAGCAGGCAGGAACGGGCAGCCCCCAACCACCAGCTGCCTATTTGTACATGGCCGGACACAACAATATAGAGAAGCCCTTTTTTTTTAAATTATCTACTATATAATTGTCTTATCCCGTCTGTCTGTCTGTCTGTCTGTTTGTCCAGGAAATCCCACGTCGCTCATTGGTCCGGCAGCGGCCAATCAGCGCCGCGGAATTTCTGAAAAAAGATGGCGGCCGTTAGCGGCTCATCTGCGGGAAGGAGCTCAGCAGCAATGCAGCCAGGAGATGAGCGGCGCGAGACGCTCATCTCCCGGCTGGTAACAGCAGAAGGACCCCGACCGCCGGACCCATCTGCGGGACGGAGATGCAGCCGGGAGATGAGCGGCGCGAGGCGCTCATCTCCCGGCCGGTAGCAGCGGAAGGACCGCCGGCGTCGCTGACCTCCATGCAGAAGGGAGGACCGGGGAGCGGCGCTGCGGGTCGAGATACTTCTGCTGCGAGCGCCCGCTCATGTCTCGGGTTCTCGCAGCGGAAGTAGCCGCACAGGCAGCGCCGCTCCCCGGTCCTCACCAAGACGATTCGATGATTTTTCGCGGTCTTCGGACCCGACCAATCACTGATCTTACCGCAAAAGTTAAACACCGCTGTGCTGATTGGTCGCGTACGCTGCCCGCGACCAATCACCGATTTGGTCGCCACATTTAAATATCGGCCGCGACCAATCAGCACAGCGGTGTTTAAATGTGGAGCCAAGATCGGTGATTGGTCGCGGCCGATATTTAAATTTGGCGCACAAATCGGTGATTGGTCGCGGGCAGCGTCCGCGACCAATCAGCACAGTAGTGTTTAACTTTGGCTGCAAGATCAGTGATTGGTCGCGGGTCAAGACCGCGACCAATCACCGATTTGTGCGGCACATTTAAATAGCGGCTGCGACCAATTGGATGTCAGCGCCGCTCCCCTGTCCTCCCTTCACACCCTAGCCGCATGGATGTCAGCGGCGCTGCCTGTGCGGATACTTCCACTGTGAGAACCAGGGACATGAGCGGGGGCTCACAGCAGAAGTATCCCGACCCGCAGCGCTGCTCCCCGGTCCTCCCTTCACACCCTAGCTGCTGATGTCCCCACAGTATCCGCATGGTGTTACAAAGGTCCAGACATTTGTGTTAAAAATCGCTGATTGGTCGCTGGCGCTGCCCGCGACCAATCACCGATTTGGGCGCCAAATTTAAATATCGGCCGCGACCAATCACCCATCTTGGCTCCACATTTAAACACCGCTGTACTGATTTTTTCGCGGACGCTATTTAAATGTGGCGCAAAAATCGGTGATTGGTCGCGCCCAGCGTCGGCAACCAATCAGCACAGCGGTGTTTAAATGTGGAGCCAAGATCGGTGATTGGTCGCGGCCGATATTTAAATTTGGCGCCCAAATCGGTGATTGGTCGCGGACAGCGCCAGCGACCAATCAGCGATTTTTAACAGAAATGTCCGGATCTTTATAACATCATGCGGATACTGTGGGGACATCAACGGCTAGGGTGTCAAGGGAGGACCGGGGAACGGCGCTGCGGGTCGGGATACTTCTGCTGCGAGCAGTCGCTCATCTCCCGGCTTCTCGCAGCGGAAGTATCCGCACAGGCAGCGGCGCTCCCCGGTCCTCACCAATACGATTCGCTGATTGGTCGCGCTCTCTGCACGCGACCAATCAGTGATCTTGGCGCTAAAGTTAAACACCGCTCTGCTGATTGGTCGCGGACTCCAGCCACGACCAATCAGCGAGATTGGCACCAAATTTAAACCCCGCTCTGCTAATTGGTCGCGGATGCCAGCCGCGACTAATCAGCATTATTGGCGCCAAATTTAAACACCGCTCTGCTGATTGATCGCGGTCGCTGGCCCGAGATCAATCAGCAATATTGCCGCAAAATTTAAACACCGCTCTGCTGATTAGTCGCGATCGCCGTCCGCGACCAATCAGCAGTATTGGCGCCAAATTTAAACCCTGCTCGGCTGACTGGACGCGGTTGCAGGCCACGACCAATCAGCAGTATTGGCGTCAAATTTAAACCCGGCTCTGCTGATTGGTCGCGGCCGCCGGCCAGACACGTCACTGACAGCGTGGGAAAATTCTCCTGCACTCAGCGCTTCAGCATGAGAATTCTCCCACGCTGTCAGTGACGTGCATGAGGTGAGCCGAGTTCATTGGACATGAACTCGTCTCATTTTTATGCCGTCACAGCGAGACACTGAGGAGCGCAAGCATGCCTGCGCTTCTCAGTGTGTGCGGCATGGCAAGCTAAATGGCAGCGTTCTGCTGCGGTCCAGCCCGTCATCTCGATGTAGCAGAGCTGAAGCTGTCGTGGGAACCATGGAAAGGTAAGGATGATGTTGCTTTATTATTTTACTTTTATTGCAGGAGATCGTTGGCTTCAGCTGGAATGGGCGTGATGGTAAGTATGGTTTAATTTAGAACAATAAAGTATTGTGTCTTTATTTCAATTAAAGGACTTTATTCTGGGTGTTTGTGTTTTCTTTTAACTTTGACTATGGGGTTAGTAATGGGGGTGTCTTGTAGACGCCTCTCCATTACTAACCTGGGCTTGATGTCAGCTGGCATTATAAGCTGACATCAACCCCAGCCCTATTACCCCACTGCCACCGCTACAGGGCAGTGGGAAGAGCGAGGCTAAGTGCCAGAATTGGCGCATCCTATGGATGCGCCATTTCTGGGACGGCTGATGGCCGATGTTTCTAGCCTGGGAGGGGGCCAATATTCATGGCACCCTTCCTGGGCTATTAAGCTGTCTGCCTAGCCTTTGCTAGCTATTAAAATAGGGGGAACCCCACGTCATTTTTTTGGGGGGGTCCCCCATTTTAATAGCTAGTAAAGGCTAGGTATTCAGCTGGGGGCTGATATTAGTAGCCTGGGAAGCTCCGTGGGTATTACCCCCTTCCCAGGCTTCAAACATCTGCCCCAGCCATCTGCTTAACATCCGCTAGAGCCTAAAATTATGGGGAACCAAACGCCAATTTTTTTTTAAATAAATCCTTTATTTTAACACTACATGACAGGTACAGTAATCAACACTGTCACTGTACTTCATATATATGTGACTGACATGTTTCTATCTATCTAATCTATGTGTGATTCTCTATTCCTTCTATTCTAAATTGTCGGGTACTGCTGCTGAATTGCCGGCCGGCTTATTTAAAGAGATGGTGCATGAAAACACTATTATTTTTTTTAATAAATCCTTTACACTAAATGACAAGTACAGTAAGCAACACTGTCACTGTACTTCATATACTGTATATGTGACTGACATGTTTCTATCTATCTAATCTATTTGTGATTCTCTATTCCTTCTATTCTAAATTGTCAGGTATCGCTGCTGAAATGCCGGCCGGCTTTTTTAAAGAGACGGTGCATGAAAACACTATTATTTTTTTTAATAAATCCTTTACACTAAATGACAAGTACAGTAAGCAACACTGTCACTGTACTTCATATATATGTGACTGACATGTTTCTATCTATCTAATCTATGTGTGATTCTCTATTCTTTCTGTTCTAAATTGTCGGGTACCGGTGTATGCCGCTGCTGAATTGCCGGCTTTTCATGTTTCACTGTGGGCACTGTTCCCATCGATTTGGGCAATCACTGTAATGCCACAACAACCATGGCTGTGGCATTACAGTGAGTGGCAGACAATCCCTGCATGATTGGTGCTCAAAAATAGCGCCAGACATGCAGGACACGCTTTTGGTGCACGAACAGTTATCGAACATAACCTCGAACAGCCGAATTTTTTGCAAATCGTTCGAGCTCGTCCAATACCGCCCAAAACAGCTCAAATTTGAGATTGGCGAACAGTTCTAGTCGAACACCGCTCATCTCTAGTTGTGAGATAGGGAGGATATGAGAGATGAGAAGTAGGATTGTTTCGCTGTAGTGAGTGCGGACTTGAAAATAGTGAGGGATTGTTTGAATGCGATGAAGTGCTCGATGGAGTGAGACCTTTTCCATCTCTGCTCCGCAACCCTGGAGGCCCGTCGCAGTTCTTTAGTAAGTTTGGTGTGCCAGGGTTGCCTGTTGATTGTGCGAGATTTGGTATGTGTGAGAGGGGCGATCGAGTCGAGAGCTGCAGCTATTGTGGTGTTATGTAGTGTTATATGAAGCTGCAGCAACATCTGCATTGTGTAAGGAATTTATGTCTGCAAGAGGGAGGAGGGATTCAGAGAGTGAGTGTAGGTCAAGGTGTTTGAGATTTCTGCGAGCGTGTGTAAGTTTGTGGAGTGGGGATTGTGCACCTGGACAGGAGAGGGTAGAGAATGTGAGGAGGTTATGGTCAGAGAGAGGGAGGGGTGAGTTAGAGAGGTTAGATAGGGAAAAGAGGCGGGTGAAGATGAGGTCCAGTGTGTGGCCATCTTTATGAGTAGCTGCCGAAGACCATTGAGCAAGGCCGAAGGAGGAAGTGAGGAATAGGAGCTTAGAGACAGATGAGTGGGAAGTGTCAATGGGGATGTTGAAGTCACCCATTATGATAGTGGGGATGTCAGTGGAAAGGAAGTGAAGCAGCCAGGTGGTGAAGTGGTC
The DNA here is from genome assembly GCF_046119375.1 of Phyllobates terribilis. Classification (NCBI taxonomy): domain Eukaryota; kingdom Metazoa; phylum Chordata; class Amphibia; order Anura; family Dendrobatidae; genus Phyllobates; species Phyllobates terribilis. The sequence goes on along the minus strand of NW_027362972.1, from coordinate 2,778,564 downwards.
TAAGAAAGTGGTGGCTAGCCCTGGGGGTCGGTAAATGACGGCCAGTTAGAGGTCAGAGGGGGAATAGATGCGCACACAGTGCACCTCAAAAGAGGGGAGTATAACAGAGGGTGGCAGTGATATTTGGGTGAAAACGCAGGTATCTGACAGGAGAAAACCTACGCCTCCGCCATGTTTGCCATTGGGGCGGGGGGTGTGGGTGTGTTAGAGGGGGTGAGCCAGGTTTCGGTGATGGCGAGGAACGAAAGTTTGTTAGTAATGAAAAGGTCGTGGATGTAGGAAAGTTTGTTGCAGACGGAGCGAGCGTTCCATAGAGCTCCTGTTAGAGCAACTAAGGAAGTGGGGATTAGTTGGATGGGTATGAGGTTAGAAGGGTTGCGACAGTTTGTGGAAGGTCGTGGATAGGAGGTAGAAGTAACTGTGGGGATATGGCGAGGAGGACCAGGATTTGGAGAGATATCTCCAGCAGTGAGGAGGAGCAGAGAAGGTGTTAGCAGGTGGGAGCAAGAGAGAGCATGAGGTGGCTGTCTGTGTTTGGAGATCCAGGATTGAATTTTGAGGAATAATTCGGAGGAGGAGGTGAGATGAATGGGGAGGATGGAGGGAGAGATGAAGAGTTTCTTACTAGGTGTAGGGATTTGAGGGGTTACTAGAAAGTGGAGGACTATAGAGGAAAAAGTGAGAGCTAACAGAAACATAGTTAAAAGAGAGTAAGTGGTCAAAGTGTTGGTTACCTGACTCCTGCCCTGACTAACTGCCTCTGAAATAACTGCCACTTATCTCCGAAGCCACTTTGCACAAGAAGACGGTGCACAACCCAGCACGTGTGCACCCCTTAAAGATCTTCTAAATATAGAGGGCACACTAAACCATCAGGTGAGGGGCATTGTGGGAGCTGCTTGTGGCTAAATTAGCAGCTGGTCATCTCACCAGGAGATGGCTGGGTGATCAAACACAGAGCTAGGACTCTGTAGGCTCTGCAGTTTGGCACCTCTAAACATCAGATAAAATCTACAGTGGGGATAGGACAGACATATGTGAGTATTGAGTGGAATGGGACAGATAAAGTAGAAATATCAAGCAGAGAATTCTACCAGTGAGTTGAATCAGGAGAGCAGAGCATTAGATGGCGGCATATACAGCAGGCAGAGGAATTGTGCAGGAGAAGAGCATGTACCTGTGTGAAAAGAGAAGAAGACGGGTGTTAGTCCATGGCCTCTGAAATAACTGCCACTTATCTCCGAAGCCACTTTGCACAAGAAGACGCGTGCACAACCCAATATATCAATCTGATTCGAGAAAACGTAATAAACGTGAGCTTATTAGAGGAGTAAATATTCAAAGGGTTCGTCTCTCTGAAGCATGGAGTAGTCACATGTACAGTTTCTGTCAGTGGCGTACCGCCAATGGCGGCAGACTACGCCACTGCTATGGGGCGCGTGGCTGGAGGGGGCCCGTGAGGGCCCCAAGCAGCGTGGGAGCGAGGAGGATAGGTAAGTAGGAGGTTGCAGCGGCAGAGGAGCGGGTTGCGGCAGTGGAGGAGCGGAGCACACACAGTAGCCGCTGCTGCAGCTACCACGTGTGCCCGCTGCTAAAGGTACATGAATATTCCCTCTTCTCCACTCCCATGGGCGTGGAGAAGATGGAATATTCATTCTCTTTAGTAGCGGGCACGGAGGAGCGCTGAGCCCCGGCTCCTGCTGTCAGTGCCTGCCCGCCGCTAAAGAGAAAGCATATTCAAGCTTCTCCACGCCCATAGTCTCGGCGTGGAGAGGAGTGAATGTGCCAGCAGCAGCAGCAGCTCACCTCAGCTTCTGAGAGCGCGTGCAGCTCAGATGCCGACATGAGCTGCTGGAGCAGAGGTGAGGAAGGAAGGTGAGTATAAGTGTTTATTGTTTTATGTGTGCAGTGATTGAGGGGTTGAGGAGGCCACACATACCAGGATACATGGATTGAGGAGGCCACACATACCAGGATTTGGGGATTGAGGAGGCCACACATACCAGGATTTGGGGATTGAGGAGGCCACACATACCAGGATTTGGGGATTGAGGAGGCCACACATACCAGGATTTGGGGATTGAGGAGGCCACACATACCAGGATTTGGGGATTGAGGAGGCCACACGTACCAGGATTTGGGGATTGAGGAGGCCACACGTACCAGGATTTGGAGATTGAGGAGGCCACATTTACCAGGATTGGGGGATTGAGGAGGCGACACATACCAGGGATTGTGGGATTGAGGGGGCCACACATACCAGGGATTGTGGGATTGAGGGGGCCACACATACCAGGGATTGTGGGATTGAGGGGGTCACACATACCAGGGATTGTGGGATTGAGGGGGTCACACATACCAGGGATTGTGGGATTGAGGGGGCCACACATACCAGGGATTGGGGGATTGTGGAGGCTACACATACCAGGGATTGTGGGGGCCACACATACCAGGGATTGTGGGATTGAGGGGGCCACACATACGAGGATGGGGAAATGTACCAGTAGCTGCTGCATTTCTCACTCTTCAGTCTTGCACGCAAGCAGAGGGAAGGAGACCGGGGGCCGTCGGAAGGTGAATATATCTTATTTTTTATTTTATTCTTGTTTTTACAGCTTTTTAATGGTACCTGGGTGTGGAGGAGAGTCTCCTCTCCTCCACACCCGGGTACCATCCGCACATTAGAATGCGCCAATAACGCAAGTACAAATGCAGTCTTGCGGTATTGGCGCGTTCTAATGCAAGTCAATGGCGGCAAAAACGCCGCGTTTCCGAAAAATTAATGGACATGCTGCGGATTTTTGAGCGCAGCATAAACGCTGCAGAAAAATCCGCAGCATGGGTACAGCACATGCGGATTATCATTGGGAACATTGCTGCCCTTCTACCATGCGTTTTTAATGTGTTTCCGCAGCGTTTCCGCAGCTGCAAAAACGCTGCGGAAACGCATTAAAAACGCATTGTGTGCACACAGCCTAAAGGCTGGAAAGTTATGAGAGCTGCTCTTCTGTGACATAGACAAATATTTATTTTTTGTAGGGGGGGGGGCCCAATTAGAGCTTCTGCTATGGGGCCCCATGACTTCTATGTACGCCCCTGCTTTCCGTGTATAAAGGAGACGTGGACTTTATTTATTCTACTTTTTGATCATAGAAGCAAAGGATATTATTCAGAGTTTCTGCACATTAATGAGTACGATATTGCAGCATTACCAATGGAACTCTGTCAATCAAGAAAAGGGACTGACTTTAATTTTTAAATGGTAGGGTGTAATGATCTAAGAAGACATAATTAGCCAAGCCAAGGGTGCACATAAGAGCCCTCATTTGCATCTAAAACATGAAATAATAAATTATAACCTGGGCTATGTCTCCAATAGAAATGTGTAAGCAAATTAATTGGCATTTTGGGAGTGAACCACTCCGTTTAAATGTCCTTTGTACACATGTACTGCTGAGAAGAGTGCTTTTCTTTGTGCACAGGATGATCATGTTAATATTCGTTCTGTGCACATGAAAGCAAAATGACATCCTGTCTAAACAGGTTATTATGGGACTGCCGATTGGCTTCATATAGCAGATCAGCGATCATTTAAAGGCTGAAACTGACCAATGTAAATGCACATTAGATATAAGTACCTGACTCCATGATGATTTTTCCAGAAATAGTACCATTAAAAATGACATTGTCATTATAATGCCACCTGAATACTACCCCTGCTACCCCATTTTCCATACAGAACTCCCTCATGCTATCCCAGTCTCCATACCGAGGCCCCATGCTACCCCATTTTCCATACCGAGCCCCCTCATGCAACTCTATACTCCTTACCGAGCCCCCTCATGCTACCCCATTCTTCATGCCAAGCCTCCCCATGCTACCACATTCTCCATGACAAACCCCACTATGATATACCTTCTCCATATCAAGCTTTCTCATCTCATACTACCTCTTCTCCATACCAAGCCCCCATGCTACCCTATTCTCCTTACCAAGCCCCTCATGCTACATTATTCTCCACATTGAGGCCCCCACACTACCCCATTCTTCATGCTGAGCCTGCCCATGCTATCCCATTTTCTTTTATGAGCCTCCCATGTTACCCCTTCTCCATACTGAGCCCCCTCATGCTACCCCTTCTCCATAGCGAACACCCTCATGCTACCCTTTCTCTATTATCGAGCCCTCCTCCCTATTCTCATACTAAGCCCCTCACCCCATTCTCCATACTAAGGACCATCACATTCACCATACCAATGCCCCCACCCCATTCTCCATACCAAGGCACCCCCGAGTATATTTGTCTCTATGAGTCATTACCTGCTGCAAGATTTGGCTTTTCCTTCTTCATGGTGCTCTGCAATGACATCAGTAGGGTGATGAGTTGACCTCATCGCGCTGCAGTGACATCAGCAGCATGAGTACATCTCTGTACATTGGATCAGGGAGCTGATTGGAGCTCAACTAACCCAGTGTCACGCAAGGTGTGGGAAAGACTTAGTGCAAAACAGAGGGAAGAGGGAAAGGGAGCCAAGACACTAGGGAAAGGGGGGAGTGGAGACCTCCTAGTCTGGTCTAGTGTCACCCAGCCTCAACTATCGACCCTGTATTGGCTCTTAACCAATTGCCGCACGCGTTCCTCGCCCTGTCTTTCCCTGGCGTTAGACTCAGGCTAGGGAAGGGAGGAGATGAGCACTAGCCGATCTCCACTGAACTCAAAAGACTAAAAGGAGGGACAAACAGGGCAAATTGCTTAGCTTTTAGATGACTCCAAACAAATATGCACATGTCCTCAAACACCAGAGAAGAGGAAGTACTGCTGTTGCTGAAGTCTTCACTAGGAGTAATGAATATCGCCGGCAACTCCCTCTGAAACACAGAAGGTATTTATACACCCAGGCCAGGTAGCCGCTGGGTCCTAGAGAAAACCTCAAGAAAATGTGTATAATGCCAAATGTGGAGATCTCCTGCGAACAACTGTAGGGCGACTGTCTGTCACCTCTGACACACCCGTGACAGTACCCCTTCCTCTACGAGTGGCCTCCGGACACTCAGGACCGGGTTTCTCAGGATAAGAGGTGTGGAATGATCGAACCAACCTGGGAGCGTTCACCTCTGACGCTGAAACCCACATACTCTCCTCTGGACCATAGCCTTTCCAGTGCACCAAGTATTGTAGAGAACGACGTTGGAGACAAGAATGTACAATCCTTGAAATTTGAAACTCCAGATTGTTGGTATATGCAACAGTTGTGGACTTCTTTGTTTGTGTGAAGGAGGACTTTATGCTGATCTGACAGTAGATGGCGATGTTGTGTAAAGTTTCCTTGTTTACTGTATTGTAAAAAGAAAAAAAATCTCTCTTGTATTTTCTGTTTTGTTCTTACTTCCTGGTGCAGTACTGTGTGACTGTGCGTTTTTTCCTTTACCTCATGTTCTGAGAAGTAATACCTTGTTATCCCAAGTACTCTGCTCTGTGAAGTTTCTACTGCAACTGTGGGTATCCAGAAGCTGTGCAACACAGATTACCATCAACTATTACTGGGGGCGGTGGTAGAGGTGAGGGCTCAAGAGGTTCCATATACTTTTTGAGTAAGGGCCTGTAGAACACATTGTGGACCTTAAGGGCCTGAGGAACTTCAAGACGAAACGCTGCTGGGTTAATGATGGCGGTTTATTTTATAGGGACCAATAAACCTAAGTCCCAGTTTCCAAGAAGGAACTTTCAATCTTATATTCCTGGTAGACAACCACGCAAGGTTATTTACATTCAGGTCCAGACCTGGCAAGCATTTTCTGTTAGCCATACGTTTATACCTGTCTCCCATGATCTTTAAATTACTCAGAACACCCTGCCATACCGAGGAAAGCGACAAAGCATACCATTCCACCTCAGGAACTCCTGAAGCTCCTCCCCCACTAAAGGTACCAAACTGTGGGTGATAAACGTATGCACCGAAGAACGGTGACCTGCCAGCGGATTCTTGACGATGATTATTAATGGCAAATTCTGCCAGCGGTAAGTAAGATGCCCAATCCTCCTGATTTTCGGAGATGAAACACCTGAAGTAGGTCTCCAAATTCTGATTGACACGCTCGCTCTGACCATTCGACTGAGGGTGAAAGGCAGAAGAAAAGGACAGCTGCACCCCCAGTCGAGAACAGAATGCCTTTCAGAACTTGGAAACAAACTGGGTCCCCCAATCTGACACCACATCGGAGGGAACCCCGTGAAGCTTCACAATCTCATTTATGAACATCTGTCTTGGCATTTGGAAGTGCAGGCAATGTGACAAAGGGAACCATTTTACTGAACCTATCTATTACCTCCAAAACCACCGTTTTGACTGCAGAAACTGGTAGGTCAGTAATAAAATCCATGGACAAGTGTGTCCATGACCTACTAGGGATAGGTAGCGGAAGAAGAGTACCAGATGGACGGGTATGCGAAACCTTAGAACGCGCGGAAATACTACAAGCAGCTACGTGTTCAATCACATCCTGATGTAACCCCGGCCACCAATAACGATGAGAGAGGAGGTCCGCGGTTGCCTTACCACCTGGATGCCCAGAAAGCACAGAGTTATAATGCTCTTTAATTACTTTGTGGTGCAGATTTAATGGTACAAATAACCTTCCTGAAGCGCAGGAGGCAAGAGTGTCCCCCTGAGCCTCCAACACCTCACCCTCCAGTTCAGAATACAGTGCCAAAATGACTACCCCTTTCTCTAATGTTGGGACAGGGTTCTCATGTTCACCACCACCAGGAAAGCTCCGGGACAAAGCATCACTCTTGACATTTTTGACCCGTGGATGAAAAGTGACATCAAAATTGAACCTAATTAAAAAACAGGGACCATCTGACTTGCCTAGGTTTGAGATGTTTAGCTGACTGGAGATATGACAGGGTCTTATGGTCAGTAATAACAGTAACAGGATGGACAGCCCCTTCCAACCAATGTCACCATTCTTCGAACGCCAATTTGATCGCCAAAAGTTCCCTATTACCCACGTCATAATTTCTCTAAGCCGAAGACAATTTTTTTAGAAAAGAAGGCACATGGACGCCATTTACCAGGGGACGGACCCTGAGACAACACAGCCCCAATCCCGAAATCCGACGCACCAACATCCACATAAAGGGTTGGGAAACATCGGGTTGACTGAGTATAGGTACAGTTCTTTAAAGAAGAAAAAACCTGGACTGAGGCATCCGACCATTTGGAAAAATCAAACTCCTTCTTAGTCATGTCAGTAAGGGGTTTCACAATTACAGAGTAATTTTGGATGAATTTCCAGTAAAAATTAGTAAAGCCCTCAGGTTCTCGGGACGTTCCCAATCAAGGACTGCACGGATCTTCTCCGGATCCATCTGAAAACCTGAAGACGACAACAAGTACCCCAAAAACTGCACCACCTGAACAGCAAAAACACATTTTTCCAGTTTGGCATAAAGTTTGTTGTCCCTTAATATCTGAAGAACCTGCTTAACATGCCCCCGATGAGTTTCAAAATCTGGTGAGTAAACCAAAATATCGTCCAGATAGACCACCACAAACCGCCCCACCAAACAATTAAAAATATCATTTATGAAATGCTGGAATACCGCAGGTGCATTAGTCAAACCAAAAGACATAACCAAACTCCATTCGTCCCCTTCTCTGACTCTAACCAGATTGTAGGCTCCCCTTAGATCCAACTTGGAGAATACCTAAGCTCCCACAACCTGGCTGAACAAATCAGGAATCAGAGGATTCCTGTCCCTTCTTCAGACTCTCCACAATGAAATCCTTCATGACTTATCTCTCAGGGCCAGAAAGATTATACAGTCTGGATTTCGGTAGTTTAGCACCGGGGGTCAGGTAATAGGACAGTTTTAAACACGATGAGGAGGAAAATCCTGACTCCCCCTCTCAGAAAAAACATCCTCAAAACCAGACAGAAAAGCAGGTAATATTTCTGTAGAGACAGTAGCAAGGGAAATATCTAAACAATTTGCATGGCAGTAATCTCCCTATTCAATAATTTCCCCGCTTGCCAGTCCATCAATGGCTTATGTTTAACAAGCCACGGAATACCCAAAACAATCGGTGTAGGAAGATTGTCCAGGACATAGCAAGGAATAATTTCACGATGAACTGACCCCACCCTCAGTTTTACATTATGTACAATCTGAGTAAATGCTTTCTGTGCAAGTGGCGCTGAGTCGATGGCAAAAATGGAAATAGGTTTATCTAAAGTACAGCAAGCAAGACCATGAGTCTTCACAAACTCAGCATCAAGCATGCTGACTCCGGCTCCGCTGTCAACAAACACAGAAATTTTTGTCGGTTTAGCACCACCTCTGCTGTCAGGACAAAGCGGGAACTGCAGTTTGGCCTCAAATGCACCACTTGTTTATCTAACTCCAGACTACCAAGAGTTAATCGAGTCTCCTTTTGTTTAGGAATTGAAGGACAGGTCCCATCAAAATGGCCTTTTTTCCCACAACAAAAACATACACCTTTTATCTTGCGAATCTCCAGGGAGATGTATAATGCAGAGACACCCCCTAACTGCATGGGTTCCTACACCTCCCCCAGTACTGGTTCACCCCAGACTGCTCCCCCCGACAGAGGTACACAACCCCGACAAGAAGGCCACGGAGAAGGTGGTCTCACCTGTCTATCCTGAAGTCGTCTATCAAGATGTATGGCCAACGACATGGCAGCCTCCAAGGACTGAGGGGTTTCATATAATGCCAAGGCATCTTTCAACCTTTCAGTAAGCCCCTCACAAAATTGACTTCTAAGGGCTGAGTCATTCCATTTGGAATCCGTTGCCCATCTATGGAATTCCGAACTGTACGTTTCTACTGACCGATTCCCCTGCAGAAGGCTATATAGCCTAAACTCAGCCAAGGAGACTCGGTAAGGGTCATCATAGATGAGGGCCAAGACCGAGTCCTGCGGTAAAGAAAACCCCCACGTCTGAGGATCTCTCTAAAGTACAGCGATCACAATTCAAACCTGTTGCTCCTCATTTCCGGAGAAGTAAGGATGAAGTTTGAAATACAGTTTGCATGCCTCCTTGAATACAAACAAATTGTCCCTACCTCCTGAAAACCTGTCTAGGAGGGAAACTTTGGGTTTAGGCTGGACAGGCCTACCTGCAGAGACCCCCACATTGGCGACCTGTAACCGCTGATGCTGCTGCTGTACCTCACCGCGGACATCATTCACCTCCAGCGACAGCATGTGCAGCCGCTCTGCGAGCTCTGCAACTGAACCCATACCAAGGGAGAAAGAGAAAAAAAAAGGTCCATGCCCAAAAACACACAGAGAAAAAAAAAAACAAAGTGTCAGTTTTCTACTTTTTTTTTCTCCTTTCAAAATGTGCTCGGCCGGTGATAATGTCACGCAAGGTGTGGGAAAGACTTAGTGCAACACAGAGGGAAGAGGGAAAGGGAGCCCAGACACTAGGGAAAGGGGGGAGTGGAGACCTCCTAGTTTGGTCTAGTGTCACCCTGCCTCAAATATCGACCCTATATTGGCTCTTAACCAATAGTGTTCCTGGCCCTGTTTTTCCCTGGCGTTAAAAACAAAGAGCCCAGCCAGAACAGTAAACAGATTTTTTTAAAAATTCCAAAATCAAATTAGAAAACAGGAAAAGGCAGTGGTAGTTACCAGCCATGATGTCAAGGAAAATGCAGAACAGGACGCAGCAGGCCCCCTTTTGTTAGAAGGAGGTAACACAGGTGCAGAATGCTAATGAACAATCACTCTCATCCTCTCATCCTGATTGCCTAGCACTAAAACTGCACACAGATGAAACTTGGAATAGGGTGCAGGTCACATACATGTGGCATCGTGCCTAGCCAGCATCCTATTAGACGCCCCTACTATTCGATTAGGTTGGATGCCCGGCACCCTATCCGTGTATCACAGAGGTGCCAGCCCCTAATTCACAAGGTCACCATTAATGGGCCTGGCTGTGTCCTGTCAGATAAAAAAGTGCAAAAATATCATATGAGGTATTAGTTAATATTTTGGCCAAAATACGTAAGGTCGCAATCCCCGTCAAGGGTCCCCACGATTTTGCGAGTCCCTACTTTATCGTTATCTTCATTCTGCACCTGTGTTACCTCCTTCTAACAAAAAGGGGCCCGCTGCGTCCTGTTGTGCATGTTCCTTGACATCCTGGCTGGTAACTACCATTGCCTTTTTGCTGTTTCCCCCTTTCCCTGGCGTTAGACTAAGGGTAGGGAAGGGAGGAGAGGAGCACTAGTCAATCTCCACTGAACTCTACAGACAAAAAGGAATGACAAACAGGGGAAATTTCTTAGCTTTTAGACGACTCCAGAAAAATGTGCACATGTCCTCAAACACCAGAAAGGAGGAGTTACTGCTCTTACTGAAGACTTCACTAGGAGTAATGAATATCGCCGGCAACTCCCTCTGAAACACAGCATTGGTCCTAGAGACAGTCTCAAGAAGATAGTAACAACTAGTGTGGGATATATAAATCCAAACCACCACAAAGAGTAACTAAGGTTTAAAATATATTATATTTATTGGTATTCTTTAAAATTAAAGATATAAAAAAAACAGTGGATAACCCATACCACAGATGTAGGGTGTTAAACCATGAATCATTACAAGAGATGTATATACATGCTACTACTTGGCAATATATTTGGGAGGTAAATGATACTGAATTGGGCCCTAATATGCATAGAGAGATATATATTTAACAGGTGAACAGATCAATCCACATCAAAAGATATACACATGCATAATAAATAAGAGCCCAGATTACCTTAAGCCAATGTTTGTATGAATGAAAGCATGGTAAACACCCACCGCTCTGACGATCGTTTCGACACCTTTTTCAAGGAGCGCTGCATATGGGGTGTGCATGTGTTCATTTATATAGGAGCGATGAGAATGAGTTAATCCCCCACAGCTGTGTGAAAGGAACTGCAGAGCCATGTGGCGCGCATGCCTGATGACTTAGCAGTAGTGTATGCTTATTAATATTATTCACACACACACTAATTTCATTTACATTCTTGTATTTGTTCTATGCACTTTCCTTTTGTAACTGTTTTACATTTCGCACTCCCAACACACACAATTTTTTATTGTTAATCCATATTTACATAATGGGTCTAATAGGTTTTGGCACATTCAATGGATAATTGTAATTTATTTATTTATTTATTTATTTTATTTTTTTATTTTTTAATTTACTTTGCATGTATATTGTAGGTTTGAGATACAATAGTTAGGGCATGTTGCAGATTAATTGTGTGAGGTTGAGGTATGTACTCTATGTGTGTCCAAAGAATATATCTTTAAGAATGTTTATTAATATTTGTAAATTAACCCGTTTATTTAGGCTATGCTTGGCGCATAGGATAATTATATATGGTATTTGTTTTGGGTCTTGATGGCCTGTGTGATATAACAATCTTGGATTTATATATACGCACATATAGTATATACATGCATTTATACACTCATACATATTGTATGCAGCAGTCATTGTTATATATAAATTTTTCCTTCTCATATACATCTCAGTCCCTAGTGGTATAATATACATGTGCACCCGTACACTTATATATATATCACGCATTGGTACTGTTATATATAAAATACTCTCATTTTCTCATATACATATTTATCTTACTCTCCAGCGATAATATTCATTCAGTCTCTTCACTCATTCACCCCAATGTAGTTATAATACTTACCGATGCTTTAGCAGACAGGTCGCGCATGCAGGAAGTCTTTGACTTCCGGCACTTCCCCACACGGATCATGTGACCACTGGCACGCACGTTGCATAGCAACCGAGTGCTTGCTGGTCACCGTCCGTGGAAGGAAGTTGCCTGATAGGAAGCAGTCATCAGGCATGCGCGCCACATGGCTCTGCAGTTCCTTTCACACAGCTGTGGGGGATTAACTCATTCTCATCGCTCCTATATAAATGAACACATGCACACCCCATATGCAGCGCTCCTTGAAAAAGGTGTTGAAACGATCGTCGGAGCGGTGGGTGTTTACCATGCATTCATTCATACAAACATTGGCTTAAGGTAATCTGGGCTCTTATTTAATATGCATGTGTATATCTTTTGATGTGGATTGATCTGTTCACCTGTTAAATATATATCTCTCTATGCATATTAGGGCCCAATTCAGTATCATTTACCTCCCAAATATATTGCCAAGTAGTAGCATGTATATACATCTCTTGTAGTGATTCATGGTTTAACACCCTACATCTGTGGTATGGGTTATCCACTGTTTTTTTATATCTTTAATTTTAAAGAATACCAATAAATATAATATATTTTAAACCTTAGTTACTCTTTGTGGTGGTTTGGATTTATATATCCCACACTAGTTGTTACTATATTGATTGAGTTTGGTGGTGGAGGTTAATTTCCTCCGTTCGGATACTATCCGGTACCTGTTTAGATTGTTAATATTGATGTTCTGTTTTGCAACAGATATAGTTCCGGAACATGTACCTAAAAGCCAGGATGTTGTCCTGGCAAGATAAAGCATCTGAATTGTTTAAACCCGGTACCGCAGGTATTTTTAATAGTACACATGTTGATCACAAAGAACTTTTTAAAAAATATAAAAATCTGCTCCAGAAAAAAACAAGAATTTGGTGGACCAAAGCCTCCTTGGACAATTATCATAAACAAAAAATTGTTCCAAGGGGGCTACGCATTCAACTGTTTCCCACATTTGGTTTGGAGGATGCAGAGCTAAACAAAAAATGGGAGGCAGCCGCTTCGTCCTGTTCACTGACTTTCATTGAAATTATTAATGAGAGAAATCTTAATGTCCTGGGAGAGATTGATCATGAGCTGGACCAAGTACATAAACAAATGCTGAAAGATATTCCAGCTGAAATGCTGGAAGAATTCCTTGCTGATATGGACAAGAAGATGGAAAAATGGGAGGAAAATATCAGCAAATCTAAATCTAAAAAATACCAGCGGGATATTAGTGATTACGAAAATAAAAGAGTTTTTCGCTGGCAATATAGGAAAGCTGATGATAAGAATATTTTGCTGAGAAATTCCTCCACGTCATCCATCTCATCCGTAGCCAGTAGCACCGTCTCAGGGCTTGAGCATGAAACACAGAATGGCCGACCCTCTCGTACAAGATTTGGTGGTAAAAATACGTTTCGAGATTATGATGGACCAAACCACAATCAAAAGCGTTGCAATCAACCAAAGGTAATCAATTTATCCACTCATATACTCACACCTCAGCAGGAACACGTGTTAGAAATGGGTCTTACGTTCTCTCCTCCTCAGTCTCTTGATATTTTCACTGCGGTAAAAGATGTGCATTTGTTTGCACGAAAACTCATTTTAAAAAGATTTTATGAAAAATCTAATCTGGGATTTATATTTGATACTGAAGAGGAGAGAGCGGCTGTGGCAATTCTTGAGTCACTGGCTGATCAGGAAGCTGAACCAACGAACAATTTCCCTGTTTCTCTCATGAACAAGTCCAGTAAATTTCCCAACCTCAATACATGTTCAGCGGTGGACACTTTTGTCAAATTGGTAACCCATGATATCGAAAAATTGAAATTTGGGGGTCCTCGATATCATGACAGCAGGCAATTGAGGGAGGTTATCCAAGAAATTGGAAAATGGGATGATTGTGTGTTGAAAGCCGCGGACAAAAGTGGAAATCTGGTCATTTGGCCCAACCTTCTTTATGAGAAACAGGCCTACAAATTGCTATCTGATCACCATTGCTACAAGAAACTCTCCCATAACCCATCTGACAGGTTTCAATTGGAATTGATTAAAATTTTGGAGCAAGCATATGAAAATGGCATTGTTACAAAAAAATTCTTTGATTATATACAAAAATTAAAACCTCGGATGCCTACTTTATATCTCATCCCTAAGATACATAAGGACATTCATGACCCGCCTGGCAGACCAATTGTCTCGGGCAATGGGAGTCTTTGCGAAATGGTTTGTCGGGTAATTGATTTTTATCTTAAACCTATTGTAGCCACGCTTCCTTCGTATATACAGGACACAACTGCAGCTTTGAGATGATTAGACCAACTTCATTTAGAAGATCAAATGTTACTTGTAACAGCTGATGTAGAGGCACTATATACCTCCATCATGCATACACACGGTCTCAAGACTGCATCTTGGTTCCTGTATAATAGCAATCTGGACACTGAATTAAGTGACCTGATCATGGTACTACTTGAGTTCATCCTTACACATAACATCTTTATGTTTAGGGATGAAATCTTCCTACAGGCACAAGGGACAGAAATGGGGGCGGCTTGTGCCCCCTCATATGCTAATTTGTTCCTTAGAGCCTGGGAGCGTGAGATTTTTCAGAGCTCTCCCATACCTGGCTGTGAAAACATCCTCAGCTGGATTAGGTATATCGATGATGTACTGTTCGTATGGGATGGCAGCTCTGATGACCTACAAAAATTGATGTGTCAACTTAACAATAATGATCTTAATATTAAATTGACATATGCCTACAGGCATAGGGTCAGTTTTTTGGATATTGACATCACAGTGTCCCCTGAAGGCGTGGTACAAACAAACATATTTTGCAAACCTACTGCCACCAACTCAATTCTTAGGGCGGATTCTTCACATTTGCCCTCCACCATTCGTGGTATCCCTGTGGGACAATTTTTGAGGGCAAGAAGAATCTGCTCATCAGACGAGACTTTTGAGCAACAAGCCTCTGATCTCTACACAAGATTCAGAGAACGTGGGTACGGCCATAGGCAAATCCGTCGGGGATATCGACGGGCGAAAGACAGCAACCGTAACCAGCTTCTTTATTCTACCAAACCTTAGAAAATTCGCTCGGACCAAGTCAGATTGATTACTCCTTATAATGATCAATGGAAAAACTTTTCCAACATTATCCAGAAACATTGGCACGTTCTGCAAACGGACCCAGTATTGAACAAAATTATATCTGACAGGCCATGTATCATTGCCAAAAGGTCAAGAAACTTGAGGGATTTGTTGGTACGTAGTGAGTACAAGCCAGCAAGAAAAAATGTATCACTCTTTAGTGAACAAATCCAAGGATTCTGTCCTTGTGGGCAATGTAAAGCCTGTCTCAATACTGAAAGGTCCAAGGAATTTTTTAATTCCTCTAAGACTCGAAAATTCACCATCAGACAGTTTTTAACGTGCTCGACAAAAGGAGTAATCTATGTGGCTGAATATCCATGCCACAAGATTTATGTGGGTATGACTACTCGCGAATTTAGAATCCGGGTAAGGGAACACATACGTGACATTGAAAAAGCAAAGGACGCTGAGAGCAATGATTATTTGAAGACCCTCCCTAGACATTTTAAATGCTTCCATAATTCTGATCCATCATTCTTGCGGGTGAAAGCCATTGACAAGGTATCTTTGGGGGCTAGAGGAGTTCTGGGTTTGCCTCTTTCTTATAGATTCACAGTGTACTTTTTACTTTCTTTGATTTTAATTGGTTTTAATTATTTATTCTTCTATCCAGTGACGTTGTTATACTCACCCTGTGCTGTTTCTGCTGTGATGACATGGTCTCCATCGGTATAGTTGTCTGAAATATTTGCTGCAAGAGCCCGCACCTGAGATGAATGGAATGAAGAATAAAAGAGAGGAAAAGAGAAACGGAGAGAATCATGATACTATTTTTTGTGGATTATTATTTATCATATACAATTGTATGTTTGTTATTTTCTGCAATATCCAATTTCCCATATGTCAATATTTATTAGGGTTTTTTTGTTTTTTGTTTTTTTTCTTTCCATGTCATTATCATCAGGGTTTTTATATTGCTAATTGTTCACTTAATTAACTTATAATAAATTTACAATGCATAACGCATCATTATTTATGATTTTCACATACACTATTCACTTACACAAGTAACTTAACAAGCTTATATGCATAACTGCACAATTTTTTGACTTAGCAGTAGTGTATGCTTATTAATGTTATTCACACACACTAATTTCATTTACATTCTTGTATTTGTTCTATGCACTTTCCTTTTGTAACTGTTTTACACTTCGCACTCCCAACACACACAATTTTTATTGTTAATCCATATTCACATAATGGGTCTAATAGGTTTTGGCACATTCAATGGATAATTTTAATTTTTTTTTTATACAGTACAGACCAAAAGTTTGGACACACCTTCTCATTTAAAGATTTTTCTGTATTTTCATGACTATGAAAATTGTACATTCACATTGAAGGCATCAAAACTATGAATTAACACATGTGGAATTATATACTTAACAAAAAAGTGTGAAATAACGGAAAATAAGTCTTATATTCTAGGTTCTTCAAAGTGGCCACCTTTTGCTTTGATGACTGCTTTGCACACTCTTGGCATTCTCTTGATGAGCTTCAAGACGTAGTCACCGGAAATGTTTTTCACTTCACAGGTGTGCCCTGTCAGGTTTAATAAGTGAGATCTCTTGCCTTATAAATGTGGTTGGGACCATCAGTTGTGTTGTGCAGAACTCTGGTGGATACACAGCTGATAGTCCTACTGAATAGGCTGTTAAAATTTGTATTATGACAAGAAAAAAGCAGTTAAGTAAAGAAAAACGAGTGGACATCATTACTTTAAAAAATTAAGGTCAGTCAGTCCGAAAAATTGGGAAAACTTTGAAAGTGTCCCCAAGTGCAGTTGCAAAAACCATCAATCGCTACAAAGAAACTGGCTCACATGAGGACCGCCCCAAGAAAGGAAGACCAAGAGTCACCTTGGCTTCTGAGGATAAGATTATCCGAGTCACCAGCCTCAGAAATCGCAGGTTAACAGCAGCTCAGATTAGAGACCAGGTCAATGCCACACAGAGTTCTAGCAGCAGACACATCTCTTCAACAACTGTTAAGAGGAGACTTTGTGCAGCAGGCCTTCATGGTAAAATAGCTGCTAGGAAACCACTGCTAAGGACAGGCAACACGCAGAAGAGACTTGTTTGGGCTAAAGAACACAAGAAATGGACATTAGACCAGTGGAAATCTGTGCTTTGGTCTGATGAGTCCAAATTTGAGATCTTTGGTTCCAACCACCGTGTCTTTGTGCAACGCAGAAAAGGTGAACGGATGGAAAAAAAAAAAAGACCTACAAATTAACCATGTAATATATGGTCAATAATCCCTAGAAAACTAGAAAAACTGATTAATAGCCTATAGTGGGGGAGAGAAACTTTAAATAAAAGGGGACGCGTCTCCCCTATAAGTTATATCTCAATCCACATATTAGTAGACCCCAAAATGACATGAAAGGGATTTAAATCCAAAATATATCAAATTTTATTAGAAAATATAAAAGTTACATAACAATATATCAAAGAGAAGGAAAAGAGGTGGTAGGACAACTATAGAAACAGGGTCAAAACCTGCAAGGAGACAAACATCCCTGGACCAGCATTAAAGGTAAACCAGGTGTACGTATGAGCTGCCAATCAATAAATAGTTAAAGTAAAGGCAAACATAAATAATATCAATCTGTGTCTTCACTGATAATAATCTTCATGTCAGAATACAAAGTATGAAGTACAACAATTAAGATAGCAATCTCAGTATGTGAACACATAATAACATGACAGAATGTAAGACAACAGAGCATATAGCAGAGACGCATGAATGCACAAATGAATAGATGGCGCTAAACAGGTAGCATAATGCTGATAACACCAGGGTACATGACAGTGATGCACAAATCTTACTAAGTTGGTAGCGCTAAGTAGGTAGCATTACTATTTAATCATGAGCAGCGGCTCCGTAGTATGTTATTTACCTTGTGCCATATAAGGAACGGTAAAGGCAGCGTGTCCTGGAATGCTGGGGGGATGTGCGGCAACGGATGGACTCTACATGCCTGGTTCCCACTGTGAAGCATGGAGGAGGAGGTGTGATGGTGTGGGGGTGCTTTGCTGGTGACACTGTTGGGGATTTATTCAAAATTGAAGGCATACTGAATCAGCATGGCTACCACAGCATCTTGCAGCGGCATGCTATTCCATCCGGTTTGCGTTTAGTTGGACCATCATTTATTTTTCAACAGGACAATGACCCCAAACATACCTCCAGGCTGTGTAAGGGCTATTTGACCAAGAGGAAGAGTGATGGGGTGCTACGCCAGATGACCTGGCCTCCACAGTCACCAGACCTGAACCCAATCGAGATGGTTTGGGGTGAGCTGGACCGCAGAGTGAAGACAAAAGGGCCAACAATTGCTAAGCATCTCTGGGAACTCCTTCAAGATTGTTGGAAGACCATTTCCGGTGATTACCTCTTGAAGCTCATCAAGAGAATGCCAAGAGTGTGCAAAGCAGTCATCAAAGCAAAAGGTGGCTACTTTGAAGAACCTAGAATATAAGACATATTTTCAGTTGCTTCACACTTTTTTGTTAAGTATATAATTCCACATGTGTTAATTCATAGTTTTGATGCCTTCAATGTGAATGTACAATTTCCATAGTCAAGAAAATACAGAAAAATCTTTAAATGAAAGGTGTGTCCAAACTTTTGGTCTGTACTGTATATATATATTTTTTTATTTTTTTTAAATTTACTTTGCATGTAAATTGTAGGTTTGAGATACAATAGTTAGGGCATGTTGCAGATTAATTGTGTGAGGTTGAGGTATGTACTCTATGTGTGTCCAAAGAATATATCTTTAAGAATGTTTATTAATATTTGTAAATTAACCCGTTTATTTAGGCTATGCTTGGCGCATAGGATAATTATATATGGTATTTGTTTTGGGTCTTGATGGCCTGTGTGATATAACAATCTTGGATTTATATATACGCACATATAGTATATACATGCATTTGTACACTCATACATATTGTATGCAGCAGTCATTGTTATATATAAATTTTTCCTTCTCATATACATCTCAGTCCCTAGTGGTATAATATACATGTGCACCCGTACACTTATATATATATCACGCATTGGTACTGTTATATATAAAATACTCTCATTTTCTCATATACATATTTATCTTACTCTCCAGCGATAATATTCATTCAGTCTCTTCACTCATTCACCCCAATGTTGTTATAATACTTACCGATGCTTTAGCAGACAGGTCGCGCATGCAGGAAGTCTTTGACTTCCGGCACTTCCCCACACGGATCATGTGACCACTGGCACGCACGTTGCATAGCAACCGAGTGCTTGCTGGTCACCGTCCGTGGAAGGAAGTTGCCTGATAGGAAGCAGTCATCAGGCATGCGCGCCACATGGCTCTGCAGTTCCTTTCACACAGCTGTGGGGGATTAACTCATTCTCATCGCTCCTATATAAATGAACACATGCACACCCCATATGCAGCGCTCCTTGAAAAAGGTGTTGAAACGATCGTCGGAGCGGTGGGTGTTTATCATGCTTTCATTCATACAAACATTGGCTTAAGGTAATCTGGGCTCTTATTTATTATGCATGTGTATATCTTTTGATGTGGATTGATCTGTTCACCTGTTAAATATATATCTCTCTATGCATATTAGGGCCCAATTCAGTATCATTTACCTCCCAAATATATTGCCAAGTAGTAGCATGTATATACATCTCTTGTAATGATTAATGGTTTAACACCCTACATCTGTGGTATGGATTATCCACTGTTTTTTTATATCTTTAATTTTAAAGAATACCAATAAATATAATATATTTTAAACCTTAGTTACTCTTTGTGGTGGTTTGGATTTATATATCCCACACTAGTTGTTACTATATTGATTGACTTTGGCGGTGGAGGTTAATTTCCTCCGTTCGGATACCATCTGGAACCTGTTTAGATAGTCTCAAGAAGATGTCTGTAATGCCAAATGTAGAGATCTCCTGCAACTAACTTCAGGGCAACTGTCTGTCACCTCTGACACACCCGTGACACCCAGGAAGTGTCGGCGCGTTCAGAGATTCATTTGTATTTGAGTCATAAAGACGCAAATACAAATGAATGCAACACTCTTCATCCCTCATCCAAAAAAATGTTGGTTCTGTTAACGAGTCTGGAGGAGGGAAATTTAATCCCTAAGTTGCCGAGCCAATTGTAACATTATTGACCAGGCCATAGAATTGAAATCTGACCAGTGTCACTTCATGTGGTAATAACTTCAACGTATCCCAGTGATCCTGAGATTTGTTTTTTTCGTGACACATTTTACTTTGCTTGTTGTAAATTTAGATCGATAGGTTTTGGGTTTATTTGTGAAAATATCATAATTTTGATGAACTTTCAATGTTTATATGCTCAAAGTTGTTAGTCATACTGTACAAATACCATTTCCCATATGTTGCTTTAGCCACAATTTTTTTTCTTTAAAAGGAATAGTACGAGAAAATGGACTCCACAATTTCTTACCTAGTTTCTTCTGAGCACACTGATACCCCATGTGGTCAGAAACCTCTGTTTGGAGAAAGGGCCAGGCCCGGAAGGGAAGGAGCACCATTTGAATTTTGGAACACAAATTTGACTGAAATAGATTGTGGGCATCATGTTGCATTTCCATGGCCCCTAGGGTACCCAAACAGCAGAAAACTCCTAGAAGTGACCCCCATTTTGTAAACTATACCCCTCAAGGATTTTATCCAGGGGTATGGTGAGCATTTTAAATCCACAACTACTACACAGAATTTGATAACATTTGGTCTCCACATTGAAAATGTTCATTTAATTTTTCACGAAAATGTTGCTTTAGCCCCAAATTTTTACTTTTGCAAGAGGTATCATAAAAAAGGTGACAGCGCGATTTGCTGCCTAATTTCTTCTGAGCAAGGCGATACCCCACATGTAGTCAAAAAGTTCTGTTTGACACACGACAGGGTTTGGAAGAAGCGACATTTGGTATTTTGAATGTAAATTTGACTACAATGGATTGCAGAAATCATGTCTCATTTGCAGAGCCCCGGAGGTACCAAAACAACAGAAAGCCCCACAAGTGACACCACTTTGGAAGCTAGACCCATCAAGGAATTCATGTAGGGGTTTGTTGAGCTTGCTAAACCAATGGGTGCTTCACAGAACTTTTTAAAATGTGGATGTGAAAATGAAAATTACTTTTCTATGCTAAAATATGGTTTTATCCCCACCCCAAATTTGAAATTTCCAGAGTGTATAATAGGAGAAAACAGAAACTTAAATTTGTTATGCAATTTCTTCCGAACATAAAGATACTGTCACGCAAGATGGATGAACACTAACAACTAAAGACAACAAAGGAAACAAACATGGGGAAAAGTAACTTAGCTTGAGCCAACTTCAGAGAGATTATTCCTAACGTCCTCCAAGCACAAAAGAGAAAGTAAGCAGACTGCAACAGCTCCAAGCCTTCTCAAGAGAACAAGTGAATATCACCGGCACCTCCCTCTATCAAACAGCAAGTATTTCAACAGCCAGGCCTGGGTGTCAGTTAGCCAGAGGGAGGTAGACGCTGGGTCCTAGAGTGAGACAGATAAGAAGGTGTCTGTAATGTCAAACGAAAAGATATTCTGCAAACAACTCGAGGGCGACTGTCTGTCACATCTCACACACACATGACAGATACCCCATATGTGACGAAAACTGGCACATGGCATGGAAAGAGCGCTATATGATTTTTGAAGCATAAATTTGTCTGGAATAGATTGTTAATGCCAAGTCGCATTTGCAGAGCCCCTGACAGGTCAAACAGCTGAAACCCCCATAAGTGAACCCATTTTGGAAATTAAACCCCTCAAGGAATTGATAAAGGGGTGTATTGATCATTTTTAACCTACAGGTGATTCACAAAACTATAACATTTAGATGTGAAAACAAAAAATTTAATTTATTCCACTAAAATACTGTTTTAGTGCCAAATATATAATTTACATGTGATATAATATGAGAAACTGGACCCCAGTATATGTTATGCAATTTTTACTGAACATGGCAGCACCCCATATGTGGTTGTACACTACTGTTTGAGCACACGGCAGGGATCAGATTGGAAGGAGCTCTACTTGACTTTTAGTACGCTGATTGTTTGAATAGCACGGTGGCTCAGTGGTTAGCACTGCAGCGCTGGGGTCCTTGGTTCAAATCCCACCAAAGACAACATCTGCAAGGAGTTTGTATGTTCTCTCAGTGTTTGTGTGGGTTTCCTCCGGGTTCTCCGGTTTCCTCCCACACTTCAAAGACATACTGATAGGGAATTTAGATTGTGAACCCCAAAGGGGACAGTGATGATAATGTATGTAAAGAGCTGCGGAATATGTTAGTGCTATATAAAATAAAGATTATTATTATTATTATTATAGATTGTGGGTCCTTGAGACAAGCCTCTGAAGTGCCAGATCAGCAGAAACCCCACCAGGTGACCCCATATTGGAAACTTCACTGCCTAAGGGATTCATCTAGGGGTGTAGTGAGTATTTTGAACCGACAGGTGCCTCGCAGAATTTTATAACATTGGGATGTGTAAATATAACATTTTAGTTCTAAAAATGTCATTTTTGTATTTGCTGCAAATTTGTCAGTTACACAAGGGTTAATAGGTAAAAATGGAACCCACAATTTATTGTGCAATTTCTACCGAATGCGGTAATACCCTATATGTTGTCGGAAACTATTATTTCCTTCAACTCGTCCAAGATGTTGGCCCCAAAATATACAGATGCCATCAACAGGCCAGAGATCAAGGATAAGCTCCAACGCTTCCAAAATAACATGTACGAACTTAAAGCAGAAGGCGTACACCTGGCAGTAAGGAACCTTAACAACATACTCTATGCCATGGCAGAAATGTCCGACCCAAAAAGATGTAGCAACAAGAGGTTGAGTAAACAAAATCCCAACAACTGGTTTGACAAGGAATGTAAAGCTATAAGGAAGGTTCTAAGAACGACCTCAAATAAAAAACACAGAGACCCAAACAACTCTACTCTGAGAGAAAATTACCACACCATGCAACAAAATTAGAAATCCATCCTCAAAAGGAAAAAGAAAAAACACATTTCCACAAAACTCCTCCAACTCCAAGATGCCCTTGAAGACAACAGCTTTTGGGAACTATGAAACCACCTAGGATCCAACCAAAAAAGCTACAACCTCCATATCCAGACCAGGAACATATGGCTCCAGTACTTCAAGGACCTTTACAAAGACATCCCAAGTGGGGGCGTGGCCAGGACCTCAATGTGAGAGGAAGTGTGTGTGAGGAGCTCCTGCTGAGCTGAACACAATAGAGGCATAGAAAAGGCAGAGTGCCGGCATTTTCACCTCAATTACAGCACACATGGGGCCACGACATGCTAGGACACCGGCATCCACTCCAGGGCCAGTGATAGCGACCGCACTGGACACCTTTCTTCAGAAGGACTCAGCACCTCATGGTGTCCCGGAGCCATCTTGGCTGGAACAGACCGGGATGCAGCAGCTTCAGACAGAGCACAGAGGTGAGGGGAGTGGGAACCAATCTCAGCTTGCAGCCCCTGCTGATGTGGATTTGCCGGGGCAGATAACAGCAAAAAGCCAAGGCAGAGCTGTGGGAGTCGTCTCCTCTGCAAATAAGACTGTTGCAGCTCACATGAGGTGCACATCAGAGCCCCCCTCCCCCTCCTCCCCTCAGACAATTGCACAAATAACAGCATGTGCTGCTGATCATCCCCAGCCCCCATCAGAAGATGGAGGGACCTTCTCTATGCATTCCCATGGGAAAAGGAGCAGACAGGCAGCCGGGGAGATTGAAGGAGAGCGGAATATTTTCACTGTCCATGATAAAGGGGTGGAGACTTGTCCTCTTCCCCTGGCTGTACTGAGGATGAATGGCGGGTTGGGAGCCTGCAGTTCTGTGCCCCCCCCCCACCCCCCATGGCAGAAGTACCTAGAGCATTTACCCTCCAAGACAGACTTCAAAAACCTTATAAAGGAAGTCAAGGATACCTGCAGTTCAGAGATTGCTTATGTGAGACAAGACCTGAGGCACTTGGCAAATCGTATAGAAATACTGGAGGAAGATCATAATACTACTAGAGCTCATGTAACCAAACTACAACAAGTGACCACTCAGCAAGAATCAGTGATGCAGGATATGCATGCCCACATTGAAGATCTTGATAATAGGGAAGATGAAGCAACATACGGGTGAGGGGTCTCCCCGAGTCGGAGGGGGGGGGGATCTCAGAGCTATACTTCAGGAGATCTTCAACTCTATCCTGGGTGATAACCAGCCTGCCTCGATCAAATTTCATAGAGCTCACAGAGCCTTGAAGCCAAAAGGTATTACAGCATTTCCTGCTTGCATGACTTTGAGCTGAAAGAAAAGATAATGGCCAAGGCAAGGGCCCAGAAAGCCATAAAGTATAGGGGAGGCGGACATCCAGCTCTTCCCGGACCTGTCTAGAATTACCCTGCAGAAGAGAAAGCTGTTAGAACCCTCCTGTTAGTTTTTTTTCTATTTTGTTGGTCACATGACTTTCTGCCTATATAATCCAGCTCCGCCCTTCTGGCCTTACTGGACTTCAGGGTTACATTTACTCTTAAGCTAGCCAGGTGCCTTGTACCTTACTCTGTAGTTTGCTTGGTCTTTTGACCACTAGTACTTTTTGTTTGTCTTTGCTCTGCTACAATTTCTGTTAGGAGGTGTCCAACTATATCCCTGTCCTTAGTTCTTGTAGGGACCCCTCCCTTATATCTATAGGTGTGCGTTCAGACTAGCCGAGGACTTAGGCGGGTCTGTTCACAAGGAACAGGTCCCCCGCTGCATCGTAGGGAATCAGCTTAGTCCTATTGTAGGGACAGTTTTCCTATCTTTCCTTAGTGTTTGTAGCAGTTCGTAACAGTAAGTCCAGCCCAAAAAAAACACTCTAAGGAAAGAAATCCAGATTTCAGCACAGTGTCAGTTCAGGAGTTGGCTCAACGCCTGCACGGACTGTCTTTGGAGGTGGCCGAGCTCCAGCAACACGTGAGTAGCTGTCCTGGAGCTCATTTTGTCGAACCGAAGGTAGGACTGCCAGATTTTTTTATGGTAAACAGCAATATTTTTTTTCCTTTAAAAACGCTTGTTTATTATATTTTCGTTTAAGACCCAGATCCTCGGGGAATGAATCACAGCGCATTGGGTTTATAATGTCACTTTTGCGCAAAGAACCACAGGGATGGGCCTTTTCTCTACAACCTAATGATCCGTGTTTTAGATCTGTGGAAGATTTTTTTTCTGCTATGGGGTTGTTGTATGATGATCCTGATCGAGTCTCATCTGCTGAAACTGAATTAAGACGTTTGAAGCAGGGATCAGGTGATGTGGAAAATTATTGTACATACTTCAGAAGATGGTCAGCTGAAGTGGAATGGAATGACTCAGCATTAAAATGTCTGTTTCTTGCTGGTCTAGGTGAAAGGGTTAAGGATCTGCTGATTGCCTTCCCAAAACCTGGAACCTTGCAGGAGGCAATGCAATTAGCTATACGTGTGCACAGGACACTGCGTGCTAGGATTAATGAAGAGAAATCTACTGCTATGGCAGCTCCTAGTTTGCAGAGGGTCTGCTCGGAAGGTGGAGAACCGATGGAGATTGGAGCCATGTCACCCCACTCTCAGGAAAAAGACCGCAGGTTTGCTAAGGGATTATGCTTTTATTGCGGTAAATCTGACCACTTTATTTAGAACTGTGTGCTTCGTTTGAACAAGGAAAAAAAAAAGGTCAGTTACGCCCGTATAGCTTGTTCAAACTCAAAAGGAGTATTTCTTTCTGGAAGCACCTCATTCCAGGAGGAGTTGTTTGAATTTCAGGTATTTGTGGATTGTGGTTCTACACTCAATGTGATTGATGAGGGATTTTTGGAAAAATTTAAATTAGAATCTAAACTTTTGTCATCCCCTATTTCTGTGGTTGCTGTTGATGGCTCTCCCTTGAAATGTATTACAAGGTTTTTGAATTTCCCCTCACCATTAATGGTATTCACTAAGAGAATTTGGATTTGGCGGTATTAAATAATTTGCCTTCTCCAGTGGTTTTGGGGTTACCTTGGTTAAAATTGCACAATCCTGTACTGGACTGGTCTACCAATGAAATTAAGTCTTGGAGTCCTAAGTGTTATGATAAATGTTGTAACGGTTGCATTGCTGCTGTGAAAGAGGGGAATTACCTGTACCTATTCAGGATTTTGGAAGGTTTTTTCTGAGGAGGAGTCGCAAGTTTTGCCTCCTCATAGGGACTATGATTGTACTATTGAGTTTGTCCCTGGAGCTACTTTTCCCAGGAGTCGCTTATTTAATCTTACTATCCCTGAGAGAAAGGCCTTGGAGGAATACATACAGACAAGCTTGGCCGCCGGTCACATTAGACCTTCTAAGTCACCTGTGGCTGTTGGATTTTTTTTTGTAAAAAAAAAAGGACGGCGGTTTACGTCCATGTCTGGACTTTCGCGAAATTAATAAAATTACAGTACGCAATTCCTACCCACTGCCATTAATTCCTGACTTGTTCAACTAGTTAGTGGGGGCCAAGTGGTTCTCTAAAATTGATCTCCGGGGGACATACAATTTGTTATGTATGAAGGAAGGTGATGAGTGGAAAACTGCTTTTAACACTCCGGTGGGTCATTTTGAGAATCTGGTTATGCCTTTTGGTCTTACCAACGCACCAGCGTTTTTTCAGAACCTTATTAATGACATCCTAAGACCATTGATCGGTAAGAATGTGGTGGTGTATTTGGATGACATTTTGATTTATTTGCCGGATCTGGAGTCTCATTGGCAGAGCGTACGTGAGGTATTGCAGTTGTTAAGTGACAATTCACTTTTTGCTAAGCTGGAGAAATGTGAGTTCGCTGTGCAGAGAATTCGTTTTTTGGGCTACATTATCTCCTGCGAGGGCTTTGAGATGGACCCGGTGAAGGTTCAGGCGGTACAGGAATGGCCTAGGCCTATTGGTTTGAAATCGATACAGAGATTTTTGGGTTTCGCCAATTATTACAGAAAATTCATTAAGAATTTTTCTATAATTGTTAAGCCGCTGACCGATCTCACCAGGAAAGGTGCGAATACGGTCCAGTGGACTACTGAGGCCATTGAAGCTTTTGTGTATCTCAAGGAGAGGTTCAGTGCTGCCCCCATCCTTATGCAAAACCTACAAAAGACAAAAAATATATCTCATACCCTACCATCATTATAAATAAATGTAAAGCTTTACATTTATTTATAATGATGGTAGGGTATGAGATATATTTTTTGTTTTTTGTAGGTTTTGCATCTTATTGCTAGTGTGAACATGCTCCTATTTCTTGCATGTGTACCATCTTAGTCCTCAGTTCACATTGCTTGGTTTTTTGTCTTGTTTGCATTCTGTGCAAATTAGGGGTGTGGCATCCCCCTTGTTGAGCTGGTTAGTATATATGTAGCTTACCACGGGCTTAGGTGGTCTGATATTGGGACCCGGTTCTATTTGTCTACTCTTTTTTATATGCATTACTTCAACTTTGATATACAGTAAGGTTTTTAATATAGACAGTGTAGGACCGTCCCAATTTAGGGTCACCTTGTCGCTGGTGGGACGGCTTGTATACTTTTTTTGATCAAAAATAGTTCACTAAGTACCCTATATTTCATATGCAACTTTGCTTTACATTTATTTATAATGATGGTAGGGTATGAGATATATTTTTTGTCTTTTGTAGGTTTTGCATCTTTTTGCTAGTGTGAACATGCTCCTATTTCTTGCATGTGTACCATCTTAGTCCTCAGTTCACATTGCTTGGTTTTTTGTCTTGTTTGCATTCTGTGCAAATTAGGGGTGTGGCATCCCCCTTGTTGAGCTGGTTAGTATATATGTAGCTTACCACGGGCTTAGGTGGTCTGATATTGGGACCCGGTTCTATTTGTCTACTCTTTTATATGCATTACTTCAACTTTGATATACAGTAAGGTTTTTAATATAAACAGTGTAGGACCGTCCCAATTTAGGGTCACCTTGTCGCTGGTAGGACGGCTTGTATACTTTTTTTGATCAAAAATAGTTCACTAAGTACCCTATATTTCATATGCAACTTTGCTTTACATTTATTTACAATGATGGTAGGATATGAGATATATTTTTTGTCTTTTGTAGGTTTTGCATCTTTTTGCTAGTGTGAACATGCTCCTATTTCTTGCATGTGTACCATCTTAGTCCTCAGTTCACATTGCTTGGTTTTTTGTCTTGTTTGCATTCTGTGCAAATTAGGGGTGTGGCATCCCCCTTGTTGAGCTGGTTAGTATATATGTAGCTTACCACAGACTTAGGTGGTCTGATATTGGGACCCGGTTCTATTTGTCTACTCTTTTTTATATGCATTACTTCAACTTTGATATACAGTAAGGTTTTTAATATAGACAGTGTAGGACCATAACAATTTAGGGTCACCTTGTCGCTGGTGGGACGGCTTGTATACTTTTTTTGATCAAAAATAGTTCACTAAGTACCCTATATTTCATATGCAACTTTGCTTTACATTTATTTATAATGATGGTAGGGTATGAGATATATTTTTTGTCTTTTGTAGGTTTTGCATCTTTTTGCTAGTGTGAACATGCTCCTATTTCTTGCATGTGTACCATCTTAGTCCTCAGTTCACATTGCTTGGTTTTTTCTATTGTTTGCATTCTGTGCAAATTAGGGGTGTGGCATCCCCCTTGTTGAGCTGGTTAGTATATATGTAGCTTACCACGGGCTTAGGTGGTCTGATATTGGGACCCGGTTCTATTTGTCTACTCTTTTATATGCATTACTTCAACTTTGATATACAGTAAGGTTTTTAATATAAACAGTGTAGGACCGTCCCAATTTAGGGTCGCCTTGTCGCTGGTGGGACGGCTTGTATACTTTTTTTGATCAAAAATAGTTCACTAAGTACCCTATATTTCATATGCAACTTTGCTTTACATTTATTTACAATGATGGTAGGATATGAGATACATTTTTTGTCTTTTGTAGGTTTTGCATCTTTTTGCTAGTGTGAACATGCTCCTATTTCTTGCATGTGTACCATCTTAGTCCTCAGTTCACATTGCTTGGTTTTTTGTCTTGTTTGCATTCTGTGCAAATTAGGGGTGTGGCATCCCCCTTGTTGAGCTGGTTAGTATATATGTAGCTTACCACAGGCTTAGGTGGTCTGATATTGGGACCCGGTTCTATTTGTCTACTCTTTTTTATATGCATTACTTCAACTTTGATTTACAGTAAGGTTTTTAATATAGACAGTGTAGGACCGTCCCAATTTAGGGTCACCTTGTCGCTGGTGGGACGGCTTGTATACTTTTTTTGATCAAAAATAGTTCACAAAGTACCCTATATTTCATATGCAACTTTGCTTTACATTTATTTATAATGATGGTAGGGCATGAGATATATTTTTTGTCTTTTGTAGGTTTTGCATCTTTTTGCTAGTGTGAACATGCTCCTATTTCTTGCATGTGTACCATCTTAGTCCTCAGTTCACTATTGCTTGGTTTTTTGTCTTGTTTGCATTCTGTGCAAATTAGGGGTGTGGCATCCCCCTTTTTGAGCTGGTTAGTATATATGTAGCTTACCACATGCTTAGGTGGTCTGATATTGGGATCCGGTTCTATTTGTCTACTCTTTTATATGCATTACTTCAACTTTGATATACAGTAAGGATTTTAATATAGACAGTGTAGGACCATCCCAATTTAGGGTCACCTTGTCGCTGGTGGGACGGCTTGTATACTTTTTTTGATCAAAAATAGTTCACTAAGTACCCTATATTTCATATGCAACTTTGCTTTACATTTATTTATAATGATGGTAGGGTATGAGATATATTTTTTGTCTTTTGTAGGTTTTGCATCTTTTTGCTAGTGTGAACATGCTCCTATTTCTTGCATGTGTACCATCTTAGTCCTCAGTTCACATTGCTTGATTTTTTGTCTTGTTTGCATTCTGTGCAAAGTAGGGGTGTGGCATCCCCCTTGTTGAGCGGGTTAGTATATATGTAGCTTACCACGGGCTAAGGTGGTCTGATATTGGGACCCGGTTCTATTTGTCTACTCTTTTATATGCATTACTTCAACTTTGATATACAGTAAGGTTTTTAATATAGACAGTGTAGGACCGTCCCAATTTAGGGTCACCTTGTCGCTGGTGGGACGGCTTGTATACTTTTTTTGATCAAAAATAGTTCACTAAGTACCCTATATTTCATATGCAACTTTGCTTTACATTTATTTATAATGATGGTAGGGTATGAGATATATTTTTTGTCTTTTGTAGGTTTTGCATCTTTTTGCTAGGTGAACATGCTCCTATTTCTTGCATGTGTACCATCTTAGTCCTCAGTTCACATTGCTTGGTTTTTTGTCTTGTTTGTATTGTGTGCAAATTAGGGGTGTGACATCCCCCTTGTTGAGCTGGTTAGTATATATGTAGCTTACCACGGGCTTAGGTGGTCTGATATTGGGACCCGGTTCTATTTGTCTACTCTTTTTTATATGCATTACTTCAACTTTGATTTACAGTAAGGTTTTTAATATAGACAGTGTAGGACCGTCCCAATTTAGGGTCACCTTGTCGCTGGTGGGACGGCTTGTATACTTTTTTTGATCAAAAATAGTTCACAAAGTACCCTATATTTCATATGCAACTTTGCTTTACATTTATTTATAATGATGGTAGGGCATGAGATATATTTTCTGTCTTTTGTAGGTTTTGCATCTTTTTGCTAGTGTGAACATGCTCCTATTTCTTGCATGTGTACCATCTTAGTCCTCAGTTCACATTGCTTGGTTTTTTGTCTTGTTTGCATTCTGTGCAAATTAGGGGTGTGGCATCCCCCTTGTTGAGCTGGTTAGTATATATGTAGATTACCACGGACTTAGGTGGTCTGATATTGGGACCCGGTTCTATTTGTCTACTCTTTTTTATATGCATTACTTCAACTTTGATATACAGTAAGGTTTTTAATATAGACAGTGTAGGACCGTCCCAATTTAGGGTCACCTTGTCGCTGGTGGGACGGCTTGTATACATTTTTGATCAAAAATAGTTCACTAAGTACCCTATATTTCATATGCAACTTTGCTTTACATTTATTTATAATGATAGTAGGGTATGAGATATATTTTTTGTCTTTTGTAGGTTTTGCATCTTTTTGCTAGTGTGAACATGCTCCTATTTCTTGCATGTGTACCATCTTAGTCCTCAGTTCACATTGCTTGGTTTTTTGTCTTGTTTGCATTCTTTGCAAATTAGGGGTGTGGCATCCCCCTTGTTGAGCTGGTTAGTATATATGTAGCTTACCATGGGCTTAGGTGGTCTGATATTGGGACCCAGTTCTATTTGTCTACTATTTTTTATATGCATTACTTCAACTTTGATATACAGTAAGGTTTTTAATATAGACAGTGTAGGACCGTCCCAATTTAGGGTCACCTTGTCGCTGGTGGGATGGCTTGTATACTTTTTTTGATCAAAAATAGTTTACTAAGTACCCTATATTTCATATGCAACTTTGCTTTACATTTATTTATAATGATGGTAGGGTATGAGATATATTTTTTGTCTTTTGCAGGTTTTGCATATTTTTGCTAGTGTGAACATGCTCCTATTTCTTGCATGTGTACCATCTTAGTCCTCAGTTCACATTGCTTGGTTTTTTGTCTTGTTTGCATTCTGTGCAAATTAGGGGTGTGGCATCCCCCTTGTTGAGCTGGTTAGCATATATGTAGATTACCACGGGCTTAGGTGGTCTGATATTGGGACCCGGTTCTATTTGTCTACTCTTTTTTATATGCATTACTTCAACTTTGATATACAGTAAGGTTTTTAATATAGACAGTGTAGGACCGTCCCAATTTAGGGTCACCTTGTCGCTGGTGGGACGGCTTGTATACATTTTTGATCAAAAATAGTTCACTAAGTACCCTATATTTCATATGCAACTTTGCTTTACATTTATTTATAATGATGGTAGGGTATGAGATATATTTTTTGTCTTTTGTAGGTTTTGCATCTTTTTGCTAGTGTGAACATGCTCCTATTTCTTGCATGTGTACCATCTTAGTCCTCAGTTCACATTGCTTGGTTTTTTGTCTTGTTTGCATTCTGTGCAAATTAGGGGTGTGGCATCCCCCTTGTTGAGCTGGTTAGTATATATGTAGCTTACCACGGGCTTAGGTGGTCTGATATTGGGACCCGGTTCTATTTGTCTACTATTTTTTATATGCATTACTTCAACTTTGATATACAGTAAGGTTTTTAATATAGACAGTGTAGGACCGTCCCAATTTAGTGTCACCTTGTCGCTGGTGGGACGGCTTGTATACTTTTTTTGATCAAAAATAGTTCACTAAGTACCCTATATTTCATATGCAACTTTGCTTTACATTTATTTATAATGATGGTAGGGTATGAGATATATTTTTTGTCTTTTGTAGGTTTTGCATCTTTTTGCTAGTGTGAACATGCTCCTATTTCTTGCATGTGTACCATCTTAGTCCTCAGTTCACTATTGCTTGGTTTTTTGTCTTGTTTTTATTCTGTGCAAATTAGGGGTGTCGCATCCCCTTTGTTGAGCTAGTTAGTATATATGTAGCTTACCACGGGCTTAGGTGGTCTGATATTGGGACCCGGTTCTCTTTGTCTACTCTTTTATATGCATTACTTCAACTTTGATATACAGTAAGGTTTTTAATATAGACAGTGTAGGACCGTCCCAATTTAGGGTCACCTTGTCGCTGGTGGGACGGCTTGTATACTTTTTTTGATCAAAAATAGTTCACTAAGTACCCTATATTTCATATGCAAGAGATATCACTATAAGCACAAAAAATACAGTTCAGAGAGTAGGAATGTAAGATTATATCTATTATTAAGGATATGGAACTAAGAGGTCTGGAATTTTACTGATATAATCTTACATTCCTACTCTCTGAACTGTATTTTTTGTGCTTATAGTGATATCTCTTGACCACACTGCCTCAATTTTATTGGGGCTTTCTATGTCTTAGGGGTTTTTTGACTTGATTTTATGGGGTGTGTGTATGTCTTGTGATAACATTAATAAAAATTTGAAATAGCAGATTTACTGAGTACCTTGATCTCTTTATTTAAATTATCAATGTAGAATGAGGAATGAGAAATAATTGGTTAGTATATATGTAGCTTACCACGGGCTTAGGTGGTCTGATATTGGGACCCAGTTCTATTTGTCTACTCTTTTATATGCATTACTTCAACTTTGATATACAGTAAGGTTTTTAATATAGACAGTGTAGGACCGTCCCAATTTAGGGTCACCTTGTCGCTGGTGGGACGGCTTGTATACTTTTTTTGATCAAAAATAGTTCACTAAGTACCCTATATTTCATATGCAACTTTGCTTTACATTTATTTATAATGATGGTAGGGTATGAGATATATTTTTTGTCTTTTGTAGGTTTTGCATCTTTTTGCTAGTGTGAACATGCTCCTATTTCTTGCATGTGTACCATCTTAGTCCTCAGTTCACATTGCTTGGTTTTTTCCCCATCCTTATGCAGCCTGATGAGACCAAGCCTTTTTTGGTCGAGGTTGATGCTTCTTCGGAGGGGGTCGGTGCTGTTTTGTCTTAGGAAAACAAGGATGGAGTACATCCCTGTGCTTTTATTTCAAAAAAATTTTGAGACCGAACTTAATTACGATGTCGGTAATCGGGAATTTCTGGCGATTAAACTCGCATTTGAACATTGGCGTCATCTCATGGAAGGTGCTAAATTTCCTATTCAGGTTTTCACTGATCATAAGGATCTGATCTATCTTGATGCTGCCAAGTGCTTGAATGCCCGTCAGGCTAGGTGGGCACTTTTTTTTTCGTGGTTTAATTTTTCTGTTACTTACATCCTAGGTACCAAGAATGTAAAAACTGATGCTTTATCTCGCAGTTTTTCTCCCATGGTTGGTACCGAGAAGGAGGAGAGCATTTTACAGGAAGGTGTTGTGATAGCAGCATTGGACTCCGTTTTGGAAGATGGGATTCTGAAAGCCCAGGAGGATGCCCCACCTAACACTCCCATTGGGAGGTTGTTTGTACCTAGGAACTTTAGGAGAGATTTGTTTGTGGAGTGTCATGAGTCTCGGTTGGCAGGTCATCCAGGAATTTCGGAGACTAAGAGACTTGTAGGTCGCAGTTTTTGGTGGCCTGGATGGCAGAAGGAAGTCATTAAGTGGGTGCGTCAATGTACTGTGTGTGCTAGATCTAAGTCTTCACATGCTCCTGCTGCGGGGTTGCTTTGCCCTCTGGAAGTTCCTAGTGCACCTTGGACGCATCTTGCTATGGATTTTATTACTGACCTTCCTGCCTCTGAGGGTTTCACTGTCATCTGGGTGGTCGTGGACCGTTTTAGCAAGATGTGTCACTTGGTTCGCTTCATCAAACTGCCCTGCGCTAAGACATTCGCTAAGGCTTTTGTTAAGGAAATTAACTCCACCTGATGAAGGCAGCAGACCGCTGCAGAAACGCGTTGTGGGCATTAATACTTCAATAAAGAGGTTTGTTTTATCCTTTTCCAGCGCCTTATCCAGTTTCTAGCGCCCCACTGACCACTTCAATTTGCACACTTTGTTAAGGAAATTGTCAGGCTCCATGGCGTTCCTACCAACATTGTTTCCGATAGAGACCTCAGTTTGTGGCTCGTTTTTGGCGTGCCTTTTGTGACAGGTTGGGAGTTCATTTGTCATTTTCATCTGGATATCATCCTGAGTCTAATGGACAGACAGAAAGAAAGAACCAAGATGTTGAACAGTTTTTGTGCTGTTTTGTGGCTGACAATCAAGAGGGGTGGTCTGAGTTTTTGCCACTGGCTGAATTTGCTCTTAACAACCATACATCCTCTTCTGCTGGGTGTTCTCCATTTTTTTGTTGTACTGGGAGACATCCGTCGTTTGGGTCATTCTCCAAATTGGTATCGGCTGAGCCGGAGGAGGAGAATTTTTCCGGTGATTTGGAGAGAGTTTGGACTGATGTACGTTGTAACCTTCAAGAGGCTAACAAAAAGTCCAAGAGGTACTTTGACGGGAAACGTCAAGAGTAGTGTTGAGCATTCCGATACTGCGAATATCGGCCGATACCCGATATTTCAGTATCGGAATTCCGATACTTAATTCCGGTACTTTTACAATATCGTATACCGGAATCGGAAGTTCCCATAATGCAATGAGCCAGTTTCATTTTATTCAGCCAATGAGGATCCTAAGAATTGTGGGCACATCCTGTTAGGCATGTAGGCATCTTAACTAATGGCATGGCTGTGATTGGCTGCTGAAATGATGTCATGATGCACTATAAAAGCCGCCGCCGCCATTTTCAGCTCACTCTGCTGTGAATTCAGTTAGGAATAGGACGCTGTTGTTCTGAGGGACAGTTTTAGCTACCTATTTGGTCTATTCTGCTTTACCCAAGCTACTTTATAAATCGCTGTGCCTTGCAGCGCTAGTGCACAGTTCTCTGTGCTGTTCACCGCTGTCTGCAAGGTCTCTGTGTGTGAGTGCAGCTCACCCTGTAGTGTGTGCTTCAACCACGTCTGGTTGTAGTGCACTCAGTGTGTGTCACTGCCTCATACATTGTCCTTTTTTGCTAATTCATAATTTTTCCTGATATCTCCTATTAGTGTGGTGGTTCCATCCGTATTCAGCTAAATTGGTTCCAAACACACTATATAGGAGTAGATAGAGAATTTTTTTTTGTCTTGCAGCGCTAGTGCACAGTGCTCTGCATCTGCACTGTTCACCGCTGTCAGCAAGGTCTGTGTGTGTGAGTGCAGCTCACCCTGCAGTGTGTGCTTCAGCCACGTCTGGTTGTAGTGCACTCAGTGTGTGTCACTGCCTCATACATTGTCCTTTATTGCCAATTCATAATTTTTCCTCATTTCTCCTATTAGTGTGGTGGTTCCATCCGTATTCAGCTAAATTGGTTCCAAACACACTATATAGGAGTAGTTAGAGGAGCCTTTCTGCAGCATTGTGCCCTGCAGCCCCAGCCAGATTAGTATTAGCCTATTTTCTGTAGCCTCATCTATTGCATTGTAGGTTACCTTCCTACATTGTAATAGCTACAAAAAGTTTGTGATACTATCGGTATTACATCTTTGGGCACATCCAGTGTCTTTTTGTGACAAAAAAAAATAAATAAAGTTCACCAAACACTCCACTTTACAGTTGTGTAGGCCACATTAGCTCATATTAAAGTCTAGTCCACACTTTATAAAATGAGTGTTTCTTATACCTGTTAGCAGCTGTTCAGGAATAAGCACACTAAGCCCTTAGTACATTTCTGCCTATCTTTATCAGTCTATCAAGATGAAGAAGGCAGGGAGTAAGGCATGTGGTCGTGGTCGTGGAGTTTCTGCAGGGAGAGGACATGAGGATTCTGTGCCTTCATGGAGAGGACAGGGGGATTCTGTGCCTGCTGCGGGCACCAGTGACTCAGCATCCCCCAGTTTTACCAGGGAACAGTCCTTTATGCGCAGGTTTGTAGGAGCTAGCCGTACCCCACTGCTGCGGGAGGACCAAATTGAAGCCGTTGTCGGATGGATGGCAGCTAACGCATCGACTTCAATTAGTTCCAGATCCTCTCAAGTCCTGAGCACTGAAGAGCACCCATCTGTCTCTTCACCGCCTGCCAAATTGCCCAGACAGTCAGAGAGCCCTGGACAGGAGCCATCTCTACTTCTGTTCTCTGAATCTCTTGGCTTGGAAAGAGGGGGCCAGCCAAGCAGAATTCAAGAATTTGAAGAAGAGGTAGTATGCAGTGATGCACAACCGTTTTGTCTTTCTGAATCTGAAGAGGCAGGTGGGCCAGTGCCTATGGTCAGCAGCACACCTCAGTACGCATCTGATGATGAGACTCAGGTGCCACTTTCTGGTGCGTACTGTGCTGTCGAGACTACCCAGGAGAAGCAGTTGTTTGAAGAGGGTGGTGTAGATGATGAGGTCTTTGACCCATCATGGCGTGAGGGACAGGAAGGTGGTGGGAGCAGCTCTGAGGAAGAGATTCCCCGAACGGTCCAAAAAGGAGGGAGAGGGAGGGAGCAGACTTGGTTGCCTGTAGCCTCCACTTCGGCACCCATTAGGAGCATGGCTATTCCAAAATCCAAAGCGTGCGCTCCCAAGACTTGCAGTGCCTGGTCCTTTTTTGACACAGTTGAAGATGACATTTGCTTTGTCAAATGCAAGCTGTGTAATCAGACGGTGAAAAGAGGGAAAAGTGTCAGCAACCTCAATACCACAAATATGTGGAAACATGTGCGGACCAAGCACGTGGTGGAGTTACAAAAACACACTGAAGACCTAGGCCAACCTACAGCGCCACCTACCACCTCTTCAGCTCGTGTTGTAGCCTCTTCCTCCAGCTCACACACAGCTGGTTCGGCTTCCTCACAGGATCGCCATGGAAGAATCTCTGGCACTGTTGTACAGAGACACAGTGTAATTCCACCCACAGCACCACTTTCCCTGTCATCCTCACACTCCTAGGCCAGTCTACAGCCATCGTTAGCACAGGCATGGGAGAAAAGGCGCCCATACTCGGCAAACCACCCCCGAGCACAGGCTCTGAATGCTGGCATTGCTAAACTACTGGCCCTTGAAATGCTATCATTCAGGCTGGTGGAGACTGACACCTTCCGTAACTTTATGGCATTGGCAGTCCCACAATACAACGTGCCCAGCCGCTTTTATTTCAGCAGGCAAGCTGTCCCTGCCCTGCAACGTCATGTGGAGGGAAAAATTAAACATGCGCTACAAAACGCCGTCAGTAGCAAGGTCCACCTGACCACCGATGCGTGGACCAGTAAGCATGGACAGGGACGATACCTTTTCCTCACTGCCCATTGGGTAAATGTTGTGGAGCCGGGTACAGATCTTGAGAGTGGCGCTGTACGTGTTCTGCCAACTCCAAGGATTGCAGGAATCCAGTCTGTACACACTGGCTCCTCCTCATACTCCAGTTCCTCTGAATCAGCGCTGCAGTAGCCGTCACGGTCTACCTCCACATCGACCCGTGAACGGTTACCTGCTGTGATGACCGATATGAGCACAGCCGTGGCCAAAGGTCAACAGGCCATATTAAAATTAATTTCTTTGGGGAATCGAAGCCACACAGCGCAGGAGCTCTGGAATGCCATCAAGCAGCAGAGCGACATGTGGTTTGTGCCAGCGAATCTCCAGCCAGGCATGGTAGTGTGTGACAATGCCCGAAATCTGGTGGCAGCTCTGGGCCTAGGCAACCTCACTCACATCCCATGTCTGGCACATGTGCTCAACTTGGTCGTGTAGAGTTTTTTGAGGGACTATCCGAATCTTGATGCACTGCTTCACAAGGTCCACATAGAGTGCCCTCACTTGCGGCGTTCCAGCATCGCAAGATCGCTCATTGCAGCTCTGCAGCGGCGATTACATCTTCCGGAACATCGCATCATATGTGACCTACCCACCAGGTGGAATTCAACGTTACATATGTTGGAGAGTTGTGTGAGCAGCAGGTAACAGTAATGGAGTACCAGCTGCAGCAGGCGCAAACAAGCCGCAGTGCGCGCCGTTCACACTTCACCACCACTGAGTGGGCCTCTATGAAGGACATTTGCCACGTTTTGTGTGCCTTCGATTATTCCACGTGGATGGCGAGTGCAGATGATGCACTAGTCAGCATGACTATCCCCCATATCTGCCTGCTTGAAAAAACACTGCAAGCACTAAGGGACGAGGTTTTGGAAGAGGTGGAGCATGAGGAGTCACAAATGCCATCTGCTTCTCTACAGTCTGCGCAACGTGGTTCCTCACAAAGGCCTACGCAGGGGACACTTTGTGAGGAGGATGAGGAGGAGTCAATGGAGGAGGAATACATCTGTCCAGAGGAGGGAGGTACACAATGCTCTAGTAGTCAGTATCTAGAGCGAGGGTGGGGTGATGCAGAGCAGGCAGAGATCACGCCTCAAGCAGGGGACAGCGTTTCTTGGCCAGTTGGCAGTCTGCAGCACATGGTTGATTTCATGCTGCAGTGCCTGAGAAACGACCGCCGCATCGCCCACATTCTCAACACGGCTGATTATTGGGTGTCCACCCTCCTAGATCTTCGCTACCGGGACAACTTACAAAGCCTCATAACACCGTTGAACCGGGAGTCTAAAATGCGGGAGTACCAAGACGCACTGGTGCATTCCATCATGTTCTCCATTCCAACCGAGAGCAGTGCTGCTAGTGCTTTACAAAGCAGCTCAGTGCGTCGAGACAGTGGAGGAAGCTCTACACAAAGAGGGAGCAGAAGCAGCGCCTCAGCACAAGGCAAGACCAGTATGGCCCAAATGTGGCAAAGTTTTGTGTCCCCGCCGCCACAAATGTCTACACCATCACAGACGGCTCCAGTCAGCAGGAGGCAACGTTTCCGTCAGATGGTGACAGACTACATGTCTTGCCCTCTCAGTGTACTCCCAGACGGCTCTTCTCCCTTCAAGTTTTGGGTCTGTAAGCTGGATACATGGCCAGAGCTTAGCCAGTATGCATTGGAGGTGCTAGCTTGCCCTGCTGCTAGTGTATTATCGGAACGCGTCTTTAGTGCCGCAGGTGGTGTACTAACAGACCGTCGCATGCGACTATCCTCCGATAACGTTGACCGGCTTACTTTTCTCAAAATGAACAAGGCCTGGATCTTGCATGAATTTGCCAGTCCTCTTCCAGAATAAATAATTGGTTGGCAACAGTATCCAGGTCTCCTGTTGTGTTCATGTTTCTACCACCTGAACTGTAATCCCTGAGCTCCAACACTGCCAGTTGCTGCTCAGAAGTGCTGTCTGCACAGTCAACACTTGCTGCCGTGTTATTGGGGTTCAGTAACGTCGGCTGTTCCCCTGCTGTGCGGACGGCAATTTCTCCTGCTCTGTCCTCATTCACACTACTACAGATTTTAAAGTTGCTCCAATTACACCTCTGGCTCCTCTGTTTTCAGTATTATCCCTGAGCTCCAACACCGCCAGTTGGCGCTCGGAAGTGCTGTCTGCACAGTCAACACTTGCTGCCGTGTTATTGGGGTTCAGTAACGTCAGCTGATCCCCAGCTGTGTGTCTGGCAAATTCTCCTGCCTTGTCCACATCCACTGTACTACTGATTTAAAACTTGCTCCAATTACCTCTGGCTCCTCTGTTTTTAGTATTTACCCTGGGCTCCAATACCGCTAGTTGCTGCTCAGAAGTGCCATCTGCACAGTCAACGCTTGCTGCCGTGTTATTGGGGTTCAGTAACATCATCTGTTTCCCTGCCGTGTGTCCGGCAAATTCTCCTGCTCTGTCCACATTCACACTACTATTGATTTTAAACTTGCTCCAATTAGGCCTCTGGCTCTACTCTGTCTTTAGTATTTACCCTGGGTTCCAGCACCGCCAGCTGTTTCCCAGCGGTGTCTTTGGCACAGGTACTCCCTCCTGCCCAGCCTGGTTCCAGCACGCCAGCTGTTTCCGGGTAGTGTCAACGTCACTTTGCCTCCAATGCGTTGTCCTGTCGTGTTGCGGTCGGGTTAGCCGACTCTGTGGTGCCTGCAGTTTAGGTGACTCCTATGTGGGCTGCAGGATCTGGCAATGAAGGCTGGTTCCATAGTGCCAATAGGACAAGCACCCCCTGTAGGACTGTGGGTTTTGGTACTGCGACCGGCTCGCGGCCTTGCAACTTTTTTTTACATGGGTACCTTCTGCTACCCATCCGGGTTCCAGTACCGTCAGCTGGTTCTCGGCAGTGCCTTTGACTTAGGTGCCTCCTTCTCGGTATCCAAGTTCCACCAACGTCTGCTGGTCCTTGGTAGTGCTTTCTGGCACAGGTACCTCCTGCTCAGTAACCGAGTTCCAGTACCGTCAGCTGGTCCTCGGTAGTTCCATTGGCTCTTGTACCTTCTGCTACCCATCCAGGTTCCAGTACCATCAGCTGGTTCTCGGCAGTTCCTCGGCCTTCTTGTACCTTCTGCTACATTTCCAAGTTCAAGCTTTTTGAAATGGTTCTTGGTAATCACTCTGGATCTCCCTGACCAGGACCCTGAAGACGAGGACCCTGAAGACCACCCCGAAGAAGACGAGGACCCCGAAGACGAGGACCCTGAAGACGAGGACCCTGAAGACCAACCCGAAGAAGACGAGGACCCTGAAGACCAACCCGAAGAAGACGAGGACCCCGAAGATGACGACCCTGAAGACGAGGACCCTGAAGACGACCCCGAAGAAGACGATGACCCCGAAGACGACCCTGAACACGAGGACCCTGAAGACCACCCAGAAGAAGACGAGGACCCCGAAGACGATGACCCTGAAGACGAGGACCCCGAAGACGAGGACCCGGAAGACAACGACCCTGAAGACGACGACCCGGAAGACAACGACCCTGAAGACGACGACCCTGAAGATCACCCCGAAGAAGACCAAGAAGATGACCCTGAAGGAGTTGACCAAGAGGACAAAGAAGAAGAAGACAACCACCAAGATACAGAAGAACAAGAGACAGATAACCAAGAAGCAGAAGTACAAGAAGCTGCAGAACAAAAAGCGGAAGAACATTAAGCATAAGACTAAAAATCAGAGCAAAAGATAATATCTAAATTATAAGCAGAAGATGACTAAGCAGTGTATGGGGGTGAGTCTGTTCCTCCTCGTGGTGCCCCTGGAAAAGACCTGCTGCTGCAGGCCAAACTGAACGCGGACATATCCTGTTGTAAATCTTTTGTGACGGACAGAACGAAAGGTGTAATGTTCAAACTTTTATAGATAACAACTACAGGAATGCCTGTCACAAATAAGAATATGATGAAGAAGAAGAAGATGAAGAAGATGAAGAAGTAAAATATGAAGAATAATAGTTGAATAAGAAGAATATGAAGAATGTAAAAAAAAAAGAATAATAGGAAGAAGGTGAAGAAGAAGAAGAAGAAGAAGAAAAAGATGTAGAAGGTGAAGAAGAAGTTGATGAAAAAGATGCTGATGCTGAGGATGATGAATGGGGAAAGTGTGGGAGAAGTAAAAAAGAAGGTGAAGAGCATGGAAGTAATGAAACATAAATATCTGACAAAATATAAAAAAACTTAACATAGTCAATATTTCCGTAACTCAGAACGTCTTAAAAAATATTAATTCCTGCTATTCCATTTGATTGGGCTAAACCTCTATGCCTTTATTGTCTCCCCCACCTCCCCCAATACATTATACATTATTCTTAGTTGTTTTCCTTCATGTAGAATTAACCTACAAGGAAAGAAAGGGTTTATTTTTATTCCGATATTTCTGTCCCATTGACTTGCATTGGTTTCCGGTATCGGTATCGGAATCGGCGATATCCGATACTTTTTGGGCATCGGTCCGATCCGATATTTCCCGATATCGGAAGGTATCGCTCAACACTAGTCAAGAGGTTTTGTTTACGGTTGGTGACATGGTTTGGTTGTCCTCTAAGAATCTGCGGTTGAGGATTCCTTCTAAGAAATTGGGCCCGAAGTTTGTAAGGCCGTTTAAGGTGCTTCAGGTAGTTAACCAATCTGCTGTTAGGTTGGAGGTTCCTACCTCCTGGAAGATTAATCCGGTGTTTCATGTTTCCTTATTGAAAAAAGCTGATGTTTCTGATAGGGACGCCACTGTCTCTGTTCCTCCGGTGGTGAAAGACGGTGAATATGAAATTTCTCGCATTCTTAATTCTAGATGGCATAGAGGGAGATTGCAGTATCTCGTCGCTTGGAAAGGTTTCCGTCCCGAGGATAACTCCTGGGTAAGGGCGGATGATGTCTCTGCTCCTAGACTTGTCGGAGCGTTTCACAGGAGGTTTCCTGATAGACCTGGGCCTGGAGGATCCAGAGGATCCTCATAGAAGAGGGGATACTGTTAGAACCCTCCTGTTAGTTTTTTTCCTATTTTGTTGGTCACATGACTTTCTGCCTATATAATCCAGCTCCGCCCTTCTGGCCTTACTGGACTTCAGTGTTACATTTACTCTTAAGCTAGCCAGGTTCCTTGTACCTTACTCTGTAGTTTGCTTGGTCTTTTGACCACTAGTACTTTTTGTTTGTTTGTCTTTGCTCTGCTACAATTTCTGTTAGGAGGTGTCCAACTATATCCCAGTCCTTAGTTCTTGTAGGGACCCCTCCATTAGATCTATAGATCTGTGTTCAGACTAGCCGAGGACTTAGGCGGGTCTGTTCACAAGGAACAGGTCCCCCGCTGCATCGTAGGGAATCAGCTTAGTCCTATTGTAGGGACAGTTTTCCTATCTTTCCTTAGTGTTTGTAGCAGTTCGTAACAAAAGCATCTTAAACCTCTGCTCAGCATGCTCCTGGATAAGAAGATTCCCTATAGATGGGGCTTCCCCTTTGCTTTAATGGCTCGCAGGGATGGGGTGTCAGCAGCGCTCCGCTCTATGGGGGATTTGGACAAGTTTTGTGGGGACCTCTAACTAACAGCACCGAACATTCCGGAATGGAACAATCTTTGCCCCACGGAGGCTCCACCTCCCGTATGGCAAAAGGTGGGGAGGCGGGGCAAAGAGGGAACGACGCCTCGCAGGCCTGGGGAGCAGGGCCCGTCCTCTGGAGTGCATAAGAATAACTATGGTTGACTGTAAAACCCAGAGCATAAGCGGCTTCGCTAGAGGGTTTACTTTTTGTCTTTATCGCTCTTTTTCACTTACAAGCCGGTACTCAACGTCAAGTTCTGATACTTATGTTTGATTTTTTTCTATGCCTTAAATGAATGAATATTTTAAAGTGTCACTTTGACAACCTGTTTATAAATGCCCAGTGGGGTTCCTTGGGTTTCAGGACAAGGATTTTGGTTATTGTTTCTCATCTCACAGGAAAGTTTTTTTTCCCCTTTTTCTGGACTCCCTCCAATATATTTTTCCAAAGGGTTGTTGGATAGCAAGAACATTGTGATTTCCCTTAACTGCATACTACGTTTTTGAAACTTAGTGGGCTCACCTTGTGCCACAGTAATAACCCTTTTCCAAGAGTTACTCTTG
Source organism: Phyllobates terribilis (assembly GCF_046119375.1). Classification (NCBI taxonomy): domain Eukaryota; kingdom Metazoa; phylum Chordata; class Amphibia; order Anura; family Dendrobatidae; genus Phyllobates; species Phyllobates terribilis. The sequence goes on along the minus strand of NW_027362972.1, from coordinate 2,734,545 downwards.
GGAAAATTGTTCTGATCTGTATTGATATTTGTACATGTTTTCTCTTTATGTTGGTTTGTTTCAGTCTGTGTCTCCCCCGCATCCCACTGTCTTTCCCCTCCCTCCTTTTTACCTTTTCTTTTCCTTATCAAGAGAGCAGGGGTTATTCATGGAGCTCCTTGGCAGGTCATTATGGGGCGGGAGGCTGCAACGATTGTCAGTGAGTATGATTATAAGCAGTAGCTCACCTTTTCTCACTAGCAATGGTTAAGTTGATCACTTTGAATGTAAAGGGGCTTAATTCCCCTAGAAAAAGAAGGCTCACACTGCAGGAGTTGAAGGCTCAGAGAGCGGACATTGCCTTTTTACAGGAGACGCATTATAACCGGAGTGGGACGTTTAGATTTGCGGTGCATCATTACCCTTTTGCCTACTCTGCCTATAACAATAATAAAAAGGGTGGAGTGGCCATACTTATATCATCTTTATGTCCAATTCAAATCTCTAAATCTCATGAGGACCCGGCAGGTAGATTCTTGATACAGGAGGGCTTTTTTCAGGGCAAAGCAATAATATTGTGCAACATTTACGCCCCAAATTCGGGCCAAATACCCTTTATTCGCAAGGTTCTAGCTAGCCTTCGACGGCTGCAGCCTGGGGCATTGTTGGTGGGGGGGGACTTTAATATCCCGTTCTCAGAAATAAATGATAGGCTTGCCTTGAGGGGGAACCCTCCATCTGCTGGTTCGTCCTGATTATCATTGGAATTTAGAAAATTGATCCGGGCAAATTTCCTTTTTGATATGTGGAGAATAGATCATCCCAAAGAAAAAGCTTACACTTTTTATTCAAATCCGCATCAGACTCATACCAGAATTGATTACTTTTTTGCTAATATTGTCACACTTAGAATTATAGAGAATGTAGAGGTGGGGTCCATAACATGGTCGAATCATGCGCCGGTAATATTAAATTTTAAGTTGGGTCTCAGTTCATCCAGAGCCTGTCACTGGCGACTGCATGAATTTCTGGTAAAGGATCCCTGTATTCGAAAATCTTTATCAGATCATTTAACCCAGTATTTTGAACTAAATTCGGGATCTGTGCCCTCCCTTCCTATTTTGTGGGAAGCGCATAAGGCGGTAATAAGAGGGTGCTGTATTGCAGAGGGAGCGAGGCTTAAAAAAAATTCAAGGCAATTTTTCTCGAATCTTAATTCTCAGATTCGCCTTCTGGAACCTAGATTTGCCTCTTCTCCGTCAACTGGGACTCTGAGGAAGCTGTTGGCCACTAGGTACAAATTGAAGGATCTCTCCATCTGTAAAGTGGAGAAGATGCTTGTATTTTCAAAACAGAGATATTATGAAAAGGGGAACAAGGCCCATACCTTGTTGGCTAGGCAATTGCAGGATCACTCTGTGGCCGCGGCTCCTCAGGCTCTTAGAGACGATGAGGGAACTACCCACTATGACCCGGGGGAATTGTCAAATATCTTTTATAAATTTTATAAGAAATTATATAATCTTCAGGACCCACTGGCAGGCAATCCAGAATATATGCGATCAAAGATAGACAGCTGTTTTCGGAAAATTAGTCTACCAGTTCTTTTGACGGAGGCACAAGATTCCCTTAACAGATCACTCTTGAGGAATTAACTGACATTTTGAAAGATTTGCCCCTGGGTAAGTCACCAGGCCTGGACGGTTTGACCTATCTATATTATAAAACTTTTGCGGATATACTACTCCCCTATATGGTTGACCTTTTTAACTCCTTTCTGACGGGAACCCCGATTCCTAGCTCGCTGTCTCATTCATATTTGGTGTTAATTCACAAGGCTGGTAGAGATCCCCTTGACTGCGCCAGCTATAGGCCCATAGCCCTCTTGAACTCGGACTTAAAAATATTTACCCGTCTCCTTGCAAACAGACTGAATGTCTGGCTTCCGCACATGATTCATAAGGATCAGGTGGGGTTTGTGCCCTTCAGGCAGGGAAGAGACAACACAAGGATGGCTGTGGACCTGGTGGATGTGGTCAATAGGAATAAGTCTCGGGCGCTTCTCCACAGTCTTGATGCGGAAAATGCTTTTGACCGCCTTAATTGGCCCTTGTTAAATGGTTAATTATGGAAATTCATTTGGAATGTTAATCGATAATCATTTTTCTGAGTTCTATGCCTCAGCCATCGTGTCTAGTTGACATGCGCTATTTGTGTGTGTATTTTTGGTTCACTACCATATGTAGAACAGGTGTCCATACGACTGGCTATAAAAGCCCATGGTACAGAAAGGGGGGGGCTCTCTTGCTCTTCCCACCCCACAAGAAGAATCTTCATGCTGAGAAGTATCTGACATGTAGGCCTGGACACGTGCTGGACAAAGACATGATTTACCAGCCAGGATCCAAGGAAAGATGGGTGAATCTCAACAATTAAGCTAATTATGGACAAATGGACAATTACTTTATAACTAATTATTGTATGTACCTGCTGCAATCTGATTCTTTTTAATGGACAATCCAAGAATAAATAGATACATTTTTTTATAAGAATATCGTGATATTGATACTTTGCGAAGTCCTCAGTAGGAAAAAATAATACAGGAAGAGTATTATTTTACAATGGTGAGCCAGCCAGTCCTGTTTTTTCATTTTTTTTTTTAATTAAGTAAGTGAATTTCTTCCGTGAACAAGGGGGGAAGTCCTGACGAGCTGAACAGCTGTTGTTCACGTGTCAGTAAATTCACTAATTTGTCACGAGAAGCAGAAAGGACCTACACACAGGAAAAGAATCAGACGAACTAAAGACAGGACGTGCTGATAAAGAGAAGCTAAGGAATCTTAAGGTAAGCAAAATATGGATATAATTTCTTCTTTTGCTAAACAAAGTAATATTAATTTCAAAGTTAATGTAGGAGATGATATAGAAGTTTTGTGGCTCAGTTTATACAAAGAATGTGAATTGCAGAATTTACAGTTAACTTCTAAATTGGTAAATAGAGACAAACAGAAATTGAGAAATATTCTACATTTGGTAGATTTTTTTCATAGTCTTGTGTTAGAGATTTCTAAGCAGGAAAATAGTGTAGAAGTGTCAGATGGTGATACTGATTCTGACTGTAATGTGGAAAATGAACAAGAAGTAAGACACGTGTCTGTAACTGAAGGTGACCTTGGGTCTGACCAAGAGACGGACATACAGAAACCTGACATGGGAGGAGACATGACTGACATACGAGAAACTGACATATTAGGTGAAGTGGGAGGAGACGTGAGTGACGTAGGAGGAGCGGACGTTCAAGAGCCACTAAAAATATCAGAGAATTCAGGAATTACCCAGGCTCAACTACAAATTAAAATGAGGAACAATTTGCTGAAATTATACAAAATCATGCCAAAATATGATGTCAAAATCCATGCCTGTAGAAATTCAGAGACATTTGAGAGCTTCTCTGATAAGTTTGATTTATCCAATGAGGAGAGGAATCAATTATTTAAAATATGGATTCCTGTCACATTGTCCAGACGTTTACATTTAATGCCCTGTGAAAATGACTCTCCTAATGGATGGGAAAATGATTCGGACAGATTAAGATATTTGATTTATTGTGTCACAAAAGATTTTCCCAACATAGAAGATCTGCAGAAACTAAGGATTGGTAGGAAGGAATGTACATATACATTCATGTCCATATTTGAACGGTTGTACAAAGCTCTCATCAAAAATGGAAAAGTACAACAAATGATAACAACTTTTGTACAAAAATTCAAATTCCTAGATCCAGTATCTAGAGTTATAGCGTCACAAAAAGAATCCCTATTCAAATGTGCGCAGTTGCTGGATTCTGTTAGAAAACATGAGAATCGTGCAAAGAAAATAAATCAAGTTAATTTTATAAAACCAGGAAAGGTAAAATCTTACCAAAAGCCAATATCAAACTCTCCTAGACTGAGTCATCCTCATAGTGAACTCTATCAAATACGCAGGAGATTTCATATCTGTTATAAGCCATATCAGCCAGTGTAAAGATCCATCTCTCCACAGAATGAGTTAATTCTCAGTCAGGACTGTGATTCTCTAAAAAGGAAAATGGCCGAAATAGACGGACAGAGACAGGTGAGACGACCGGCTCACAGTGACGTCATGGAATGTGGACAGAAGAACAGACAGTTCTCTGAGGTTTTGAAGGATAGAAAAATGTCTTTCCTAAATAGGGCGTTCCTGGAGATATTTGAGAGAGACAGAAGATTTGGTTTAGGGAGTGGCTAAGGAAAAACTGTAATTATGATGTTGTATCAAAATGTTATACAATGTCTCAATATTTATTTATAATCTTATGCAGTAAAATTGTAGTTACATAGTTTCTAGTAGTTCATGTATGTATATATATATATACACTTGTCTAAGTAGAGATTGTGTATAATTGTATTTATATATATGTTTATAAAATATATATATATTAATTAATAAATTAGAACTTCATATATAAATTTAAGTAACAATATTTTGAATTACATTAGAACCAACCAATATATGTATAAGATATTTAAATAATTCTGTTTCTGTATGAATTTGATATTTAATTTTGTTTTCTTATATTTCCTTAGAGTTTTCATTCCAAAGCAGGATTTGATCAAACAACTCTAAAATGGATTTATTTCTTTATTCACACAGGAAGTGGAAAAAATTGCATGATTTTATGTGTGTTACATTTTAAAATAATAACAATATAACTAGTTGGACTATAATATATATGTAATACTTATTAATTCTTTTGTGTTGCTAATATTTTCTGTGCATGAAGTGTTCGTTTTAACCTGTAGCTTTACAGCATGACGTGTGACAGCTGCGGCCTTTGACTTTTGAGCTAATAGTATAGGATCCCATTCATTCTATTTCCAGCTGATGTAACTTAAAACCTGGCAGCCAGTGAGTAAAAAAAAAAAAGGAACCTAAGGACATTTCTATTTTTGCAAGACAATAGTTTTTTTAAGTGTCTGAAATTTAAGTGACTTACTCTCATATTATATAATATGTATTTGGGGAATATTCAAAGAAATATTAAGATATTAAATGCGCATTAATAAATTGGGATACAACAATTTTGGGTTAAATATATATATCTAAAACTTCATATGTGGAATGTTTGAGTTGAACAGATCTGTGAATGTCAGAGTGAAGGTGACAGATGAGCAAATCAGCAGCTGCTAAGCGTGATTGATGTGACAGAGGCCTTGTACGTTTGTATGTTTGAAAAAAAATAAATAAATGTTTCTTTATGTGAAGGTACACAAATATATTTAATTCTGAGAAAAATTATAATACATAATTAGGTATTATCTACATATATATATATACTTCTATATTTCTTAATAATTATTATTTCTTGATTTAACTAATAGTGGATAAGAGCAACCACACATCAAAATGGTTTACAAAGCAAATTTATATTTAGAATAATTTTCCACATGATAATATTCTTGAATAACTATGATATTATTTTTAATGGTTACCTAAATAGGTACACACCTCTCTTTAGACAAATCTATGCTACTCATCGATATGAAATTTATGCACAATATTTCTAGAAGAATAACTATTTTTAATTTGGTTCTGATATATACATAAATTTTATAAAATAATATTTTTGGTATTAAGGGGGAAAATGTGTTTTTGATCCTGATTACATAATCACTTTTGATCAATACTTATTTTCCACACATTTTAATAAAGAAGAAACAATAATAAGGTACAATGATATAATTAAGAAGGGTGTTACATGCAAAGTTGCATAGTTTAATAATTTTTTGGTGATACAAGGTTATGACAAATATGAAATCATCCAGATAATGGAGATATAAGGGTATTTTTTATGGAGAATATAATTACTCTGCATTTGTCATTAAAATTTAAAGGCCTTATTTTTATTTTTATTCTTATTTTTACTCTTAATTTTATTTTTCATTTTTCAAATTTTATTCTTACTTATTTTCTTATTTTTCCATTTTTCATTTTTAATTTTCAATTTTGATTTTAATTCAGTTCAATATTTCAATTGAGAAAACACATTAATATTTAATGGGGTAATGTCAAGTACAAAGAATATTGCTTCATTAAATATAATGATGATATGAATTACTATAAGAAAAATGTTTACATTTTCTGAGTAAACACAACAATTCATTCATTCATTTATTCATTCATTCATATATTTATTCATTTTTGATCCATGAGTATACATACATTCTTTGGTATTATTGGTTTAATAAAGATATAAACACTTGTTGTTTCAAAACACACTGACACCTATGGGTTGAAAAAGGTAATTACACCTATGACATAAAAATATTTTATCACATGGAGAACTTGATTGAATTATTATCTATTATTGTTTATTATTCCAAACATAATTTATTTTAATATTTTGATAATAATTAGATGGATATTATTGATTGCTATGGTACGCTGTGATATTATAGGTTAGGAAAATTGCCAGATTTGGTATCAGATTAGGGAATGAAGACTTCAATCAAGACATCGCAATTATGAATTCTATCTTAATAAAGACTTTTAATTTTTATAAATCAAAGAGATTCTCAAAAGTTACAAAAAGAAGCAACTGATATCCGGACGTCTCAGAAGGTGTGAATGCTGAGTGATAATAGACTGTGTCAATTACATACAATACAATTCACACCACTGATCACCAGGACGGCAGAGGACGATGATCCTGAATGAACTGTGTTGTGTTCAAGTTTCATCACGTTCCAGTGGTTTCTTATCACCTGCAACGCTTCAATGAAAGCTGGTGAACAGGTAATACCTGGCATATGTGTCCTGTATATAAAGGACTGAGTACTGGTTATGGTGCTATATAAAGCAGCGAAGTGTCAAGTTAACCCTTGCTTTACTGACCAAAGACGTCACATCTGTTCCAAAAGTGACACTAGACCAGTGCGGACATATGGAAGATTCCAGAATATCGCACAGATATTAAAGCTACATTTCATCCATGGACTTTGTTTTCTTATCAGTTGATACACATGATCTTTCTAATAAAGAGTACAGTTTATGGACTGCACAATAATGAACACAATTATGGACTGTACCATATCTACACGCTGTAATTTATTTCAAAGGAGTTTTCATCTAAAGACTGTGTTATAAAAGAACCAAGAAGAAGATGAGACGAAGACCCGATGACATCAGATGATGACGATTGAACCCGCGATTACTTCAATTTAGATATAGGGAAGTATAATTATACATATTAAATGAATATTAGTCACGGCTTACCATAACATGAATTCACATCATTATATAACAATAATCCGATATTGATACTATTATTACTATTATTATTATTATTATGGAAATTTAATGATATTGCCAAGGAAGAAGGAAAGAAAAAAATGATTGATGAATGTATCTTCTTTTGAGAATTTTCAGTTAAAGTCCTTTTATTCTCAAAAAAAGGGGGAAATGTTAAATGGTTAATTATGGAAATTCATTTGGAATGTTAATCGATAATCATTTTTCTGAGTTCTATGCCTCAGCCATCATGTCTAGTTGACATGCGCTATTTGTGTGTGTATTTTTGGTTCACTACCATATGTAGAACAGGTGTCCATACGACTGGCTATAAAAGCCCATGGTACAGAAAGGCGGGGCTCTCTTGCTCTTCCCACCCCACAAGAAGAATCTTCATGCTGAGAAGTATCTGACATGTAGGCCTGGACACGTGCTGGACAAAGACATGATTTACCAGCCAGGATCCAAGGAAAGATGGGTGAATCTCAACAATTAAGCTAATTATGGACAAATGGACAATTACTTTATAACTAATTATTGTATGTACCTGCTGCAATCTGATTCTTTTTAATGGACAATCCAAGAATAAATAGATACATTTTTTATAAGAATATCGTGATATTGATACTTTGCGAAGTCCTCGGTAGGAAAAAATAATACAGGAAGAGTATTATTTTACAGCCCTTTATGTTTGAGACAGTGAAGACTTTTGGGATATCAGGTGCTTTTCTAACAGCACTAAAGGCCCTTTATTCTTCTCCCACAGCGTCCATTAAACTTCCCCATTGTGTATCACCCAGTTTCTCTATAGTAAATGGCACAAGGCAAGGCTGTCCTTTATCCCCGCTCTTCATAGAATCATAGAATGGTAGAGTTGGAAGGGACCTCCTGGGTCATCTGGTCCAACCCCCTGCTCAAAGCAGGATTCACTAGATCATCTCAGACAGATGTCTGTCCAGCCTCTGTTTGAAGACGTCCATTGAATGGGAACTCACCACCTCTCGTGGCAGCCTGTTCCACTCATTAATCACCCTAACTGTCACAAAGTTTTTTCTAATATCTAATCTGTGTCTCCTCCCATTTAGTTTCATCCCATTGCTTCTAGTCTTTCCTTGTGCAAATGAGAATAAAGATGATCCTTCTACAATGTGACAGCCCTTGACATATTTGTAGACAGCTATTAAGTCTCCTCTCAGTCTTCTTTTTTGCAAGCTAAACATTCCCAAATCCTGCAACCGTTCCTCATAGGACATGGTTTGCAGACCAGTCACCATTCTGGTCGCTCTTCTCTGAACTTGCTCCAGTTTGTCTATGTCTTTTTTAAAATGTGGTGCCCAAAACTGTACACAGTATTCCAGATGAGGTCTGACCAAAGAGGAGTAAAGACCAATAATGACTTCACGTGATCTAGACTGTATGCTTCTGTTAATACATCCCAGAATTGTATTTGCCTTTTTTGCTGCTGCATCACATTGTTGACTCATGATCAGTCTATGATCTATTAGTATACCTAAGTCTTTTTCACATGTACTGTTGCTTAGCTCTATTCCTCCCATTCTGTATATGCTTTTTTCATTTTTATTGCCCAGATGTAGTACTTTGCATTTTTCCCTGTTAAAAACCATTCTGTTGGTTGCTGCCCACTGCTCCAGTTTATTTAGGTCTTTTTGAATCCTCTCTCTCTCTTCTCTAGCATTAGCTATCCCTCCTAGCTTTGTGTCATCAGCAAATTTAATCAGTTTACCCTCAATTCCTTCATCTAAATCATTGATAAAGATGTTGAACAATACAGGTCCCAGGACAGAGCCCTGTGGTACCCCACTTGAGACATTCATCCAGCTGGATGTGAAGCCATTTACAACCACCCTTTGAGTCCGATCACTAAGCCAGTTATGAATCCACCTAACAGTAGCCTGGTCCATTGCATACTTGGTCATTTTTTCAATAAGGATGGTGTGAGATACTTTGTCAAATGCTTTGCTGAAGTCAAGATATACTATATCTACAGCATTTCCCTGATCCACCCAGTCAGTGATTCTGCCATAGAAGGAAATTAAGTTAGTCTGACATGACTTGTTAGTTACAAATCCATGCTGACTCTGGTTAATCACTTCATTCTTATCCATGTACTTACATATATGTTGTTTAATAATTTGTTCAAAGATCTTTCCTGGTATAGAAGTCAGACTCACCGGCCTATAGTTCCCTGGGTCCACCTTCTTCCCCTTTTTGAAGATAGGAACAACATTTGCTCTTCTCCAGTCTTCTGGGACTTCTCCTGTTCTCCAAGAATTTTCAAAGATTATGGAGAGTGGTTCTAAAATTTCTTCTACGATCTCCTTCAGTACTCTGGGGTGTAATTCATCTGGACCTGGAGACTTGAACTCATTTATGTTAGCTAAATATTCCCTCACAATCTTTCTGTTTACAGATAACTTGGATTCCTCTATTCCTTTAAAAGGACAGTGAAGATCAGTTGATGTTACATTTTCTTTCTGAGAGAAAACAGATGCAAAATAGGAGTTAAAAAGTTCGGCCTTCTCAACATCCTCTCTTACCATTTCTCCATTTTCATCCTGTAAAAATCCTATAGCATCTTTGACTTTTCTTTTACTTTTGACATACCCCCAAAATCCTTTTTTATTGCTTTTGACATCTCTTGCAAGCCTTAATTCATTGTCAGCTTTAGCTAACCTGATACGTGCCCTACAGGATCTGCAGACTGCATTATAATCTTCTTTAGATATGCCTCCCTCTTTCCATTTAATAAACATTTCTTTCTTTCTTTTTAGCATGTGTTTAAGTTCTGTGTTCATCCATCCTGGTTTCCTTAAATGCTTCCCATTCTTCCTACTTTTCGGGATTGTTAACGATTGTGCTTTGAGAATCTCATTTTTAAAAATTTCCCATCCTTCCTGGACATTTTTGTCCTTAAGGACATCCAGCCATTGGATCCCTCCTATTCTCTTTCTGAGTCTATTAAAATCTGCCTTTCTAAAATCTAACCTTGAAGTTTGAGTCTTCACATGTCTTCCTCCTCTAGTTATCCAAAATTCTATAATAGCATGATCGCTGCCTCCTAGGGTCCCAGCCACCTTTACCTCCTCAACCATTTCCTCCCTGTTTATAAAGATTAGATCCAAAGTAGCAGATCCCCTTGTTTTCTCCCCTACCTTTTGGAAGATAAAGTTGTCAGCAAGAGAGGATAAGAATTTTCTTGACCTGTTAGTTTTACTTGAGAGAGATTCCCAACAAATGTCTGGATAGTTGAAATCTCCCATGACCACTACGTCATATTTTTTGGAGAACTTGGTCATTTGATACATAAAGAGTTCATCCATATCTTCAGCTTGCCCAGGTGGCCTGTAGTAAATGCCTACAATGGTGTCCTTTCTGTTGTTCTCTCCTTGTATTCTTACCCAAACAGTTTCCACAGAACTCCCAGTCTCTGAAGCTTCAATCTCTGGGCAGATATACGCTTTTCTAACATACAATGCGACACCTCCTCCTCGTTTATCAAGTCTGTTTCTTGCAAATAAGTTGTATCCTTTTAGCCTTTTATTCCAATCATGTGTATCGTCCCACCAAGTTTCAGTGATTCCAATGACATCATATTTCTTTTCCTGAATTAGTAGTTCCAATTCTCCTTGTTTGTTGCCCATGCTTTGTGCATTTGTATAAAAACATTTTAGTTTGTGATTGGTTTCTCTTCCTCCCATATTTTTATTATTTAAATTGTTTTGTTTTTGTTCTTCCTTTCCACTTCCAGTAGCAGAGATCTCAATAGTATTTGTCAGCTGTATGGCTTTTTCTGGCCTTTTGCTTCCCTTCCCACATTGTTCTAGTTTAAAGCTCTTCTGATGAGTGTAGCAAGGCGACTTCCAAATACATGTTTTCCAGTCTTCGTAATGTGCACCCCATCTCTAGCAAGTAGTCCATCGTATAGGTAATTCATTCCGTGATCCAGAAATCCAAATCCTTGTTGACGGCACCATCGACGTAGCCAGTTGTTCACCTGTAGAATCTTATTCCACCTCATTGTTCCATGGCCATCCACTGGGAGGATGGATGAGAAGACCACCTGCGCTCCCAATTCTTTCACTTTCTTGCCTAAGTCTTCAAAGTCACTGCTGATGGTTTCCAGGTCCTTTCTTGCGGTGTCATTTGTCCCCACATGTATTAGCAGGAATGGGTAGTGATCTGTAGGTCTGAAGAGTCTTGATATCCTGTCAGACACATCTTTAATTTTTGCTCCTGGAAGACAGCACATTTCTCTTGAGGTTATGTCTGGTCTGCAGATAGCGGCCTCTGTTCCTCTTAACAGGGAATCCCCCATGACCACCACTCTCCGTTTTTTCTTCACAACATTCTTCTTTTTCCATCCAGGAGGATTCTGAGGGCTTACAAGGTTATTCATTGCTGGCAAAGTCTTATTTTGCTGTATTTCTTCATGGTTCTCCTGCGTGAGAGCCTGGTACTGGTTCCTGAGCAGTATGGGTGCTGACTGCCTCTCGATCATCCTGCTTCTGTGGGTCACATGCTTCCATTCCTCTGTTTCATCAGGTGCAGTTTGAATTTCTTCTCTTTCTGAATCATGAAGAGATAATTCTGCTCTGTCTAAGAACTCTTCACCTTCCTTAATGATTTTCAAGGTAGTTAACCTCTCTTCTAGATTTCGCAACTTTTCCTCCAACAGGGACACAAGCTTGCATTTCTGGCATGTGAAGTTTGGCTTTTCCACTGGCAAGTCTGTGAACATGTAGCAGGATATGCAGCTCACCAAATGGCTCCTGGACTCTTCCATGTTCTTACTGTTAATGTTCTGAAAACAGTGAAAAAAGCTTAAAAATGCGCGCGCCTACTGGCGCGCGGTTTACCGATGTCCTCTTTTCAGCTCCAACAGCCAAAATCCAGTGTTCTTTGAGCTCGCGGAGACTCTTCACTTACCCCAAAATGCAGTGGGAATATGCAAATTATCTCCTCAGGACACCTCCCCTGGTTTACCGATGTCCTCTTTTCAGCTCCAACAGCCAAAATCCAGTGTTCTTTGAGCTCGCGGAGACTCTTCACTTACCCCAAAATGCAGTGGGAATATGCAAATTATCTCCTCAGGACTCCTCCCCTGGTTTACCGATGTCCTCTTTTCAGCTCCAACAGCCAAAATCCAGTGTTCTTTGAGCTCGCGGAGACTCTTCACTTACCCCAAAATGCAGTGGGAATATGCAAATTATCTCCTCAGGACTCCTCCCCTGGTTTACCGATGTCCTCTTTTCAGCTCCAACAGCCAAAATCCAGTGTTCTTTGAGCTCGCGGAGACTCTTCACTTACCCCAAAATGCAGTGGGAATATGCAAATTATCTCCTCAGGACTCCTCCCCTGGTTTACCGATGTCCTCTTTTCAGCTCCAACAGCCAAAATCCAGTGTTCTTTGAGCTCGCGGAGACTCTTCACTTACCCCAAAATGCAGTGGGAATATGCAAATTATCTCCTCAGGACTCCTCCCCTGGTTTCCTCTTGTTTGCCATGTGTATCGAGCCTCTAGAGGCAGCAATAAGAGTTAATCCTGACATATCGGGGGTGGAGGTAAGGGGTAAAGTATTTAAAATTTCCCTATTTGCAGACGATGTGCTACTGACCCTTACGAATCTGCATATCACCCTCCCTAATCTTAAAGTGATATTTCGGGAATATGGCATGATCTCAGGATATAAGATTAATTCTAAAAAAACAGAGGCACTTCCACTAAACCTTCCCCATTGTAGCATCGGCATCTCTGCCCCCCTGCCAGGCAGAGACGCCATCCCACTCACCTCCTCGCTCCCCGCTCTGCGTTCACCAGCGCTCCTCTTCCTGCTGCTGGCGCGCGCAGCTCCCCGGGCACTGTGCTTAGGACACACGCGCTCCCTCCCTCTTAAAAGGGCCGCGCACGCCGTCCTAAGGAGTCCCCGGCCAATAGCCGTGGGTCCTCCCATATATAAAGCACCTCCTCCAAAAAGGAGGTGCCCGAGCAAAAGTTGTTGCACAGTGTTTCTGACCTCTGCTTCAGCCCTCAGGTCCCGCTGCTAGCCTGACTACCAGTCTTGCCCGCCAGCCTGTTACCTGCCTGTTACCTGTCGTGCCTGCCAGCCCGCTCACCTGGGAGCACTTGCCTGTTACTTGCCTGTTACTTGCCGTGTCTGCCAGCCCGCTCACCTGGGAGCACTTTCCTGTTACCTGCCTGTTACCTGCCGTGCCTGCCAGTCTGCTCACCTGGGAGCACTTGACTGTTGCCTGCCTGTTACCTGCCGTGCCTGCCAGCCCGCTCACCTGGGAGCACTTGCCGTGACCACCTAGAGACTCCTGCAGTCACTTGCCGTGACCACATCGAGACTCCTGCCGTCACTTGCCGTGACCACCTGCCAGCCCACCTAGAGACTCCTGCCGTTATTTGCCGTGTTTTCCTGATAGCCTACCTGGAGGCTTCCGCTCGCCAGCCTGCCTGCTGTTCCGGTCAGTCCCTGCCATCTGTACCGTGGGAGTCACCTGCTCCCTTACAAGGTGGTCCCCAGAGTAGCACCTGGTCCCTCGGCTCGGTCCCTCCCTGGTCACGGAGTTAGCCGCCGTACGACCAGGGTCGGTCCAGCAGGTTGATACTTAGTTACGCCCCTCTGGGTCCCTCCTTGCACCGCAGCACAGAGGTTCCACCCCCCGGACCCGTAACACGCATGAAGAATTAGATCATCTTAAGCTGAATTAAAAATTCCGGTGGAAGTCAGAGAGTATCAAATATCTGGGGATTAACATAACGTCAGACTATGGGACCCTGTTTGCTCATAATTTTCTGCCCCTTTTTAAAGAATTGAAGGGTCTTATGGTCAAGTGGGCCAATCTTCATATCTCATTTTTGGGGTGGATATCGGCGGTGAAAATGTCCCTTATTCCTAAACTCAACTACTATTTTGAAACTCTACCAGTTGGGGTTCCTATGGGGGAGTTGAGGGCTCTCCAATCCTGCATAATGAAGTTTATATGGAATAATGGGAGGCATAGAATCTCCAAGCAGGTACTGATCTCGGGGAGGGAGCAGGGGGGGTTATCGGTCCCGGATGTGGTAAAATACTATTGAGCGGCTCACTTGAGAAGGATTCCTTCGTGGTCATCCCTTTGGGCATATAATTAGTGGACAGAAATTGAAAAATTATGGATAGCCCCAGTTCATCCGAATTCACTGCTGTGGTCTGAGAAATCTGTTAAACTCCAAACCACTTTACTGGGCCCTATGCAATTCACTAGAGACATATGGGACACCTGTAGGAGGAGATTTCCTCTTTCTTCTAAACACTACCCGATGATATCGTTTGTCTTTCAGCCTTTGCTCCCTCAGAGCCTAGAATCATCGATGGTTCACCCCTGGATCAATGCGGGATTATTTAGATTTGCGGATATAGTGGACAGAAACACCTTAGTAATAATCAGTTTGATTATTTAAAAGAAAGTTTTAACATCACTAATCGGGAATTCTATAAGTACATACAGATTCAGTATTTTGCAAGATCCCTGTTTGGCTAATATAAAGTGTCCATCCCCACGGAGTTTGAGAGGCTGTGCAGGAGAGGTCCCTCTACCAAGGGGTTGATCTCGGATATATATAAAACAATCAATTCACCGGTGGGTGGACCCATCTTCCAGCACCCCTATATGTCTAAGTGGGAGGGATTCTTGGGAAGGAGGCTTTCCCCTCAGACATGGCAGACAATATGGTCTAAAGCAGCTAAGACATCAATTTGCACCCTATACAAGGAGAACCAATATAAAATTTTAATGCACTGGAACCATACGCCGGATATCCTGAATAAAATAAACCCGCAGGTCCCGAGTATATGCTGGAGATGTGGATCATCTGTCGGCACTCTGACACATGTTTTCTGGACCTGCAGCAAAATAGTTCCTTTTTGGGAAACAATAAGAAAACTGGTTCAGGAGGTGCTATTTACAGAGATTTCTCTGGAGCCCTCTGTTTTCCTTCTCAATGTGACCCCTAGGGGAATGGGTAAACATTCTTCCAAATTGCACCTCCACTTGTTGACAGCAGCGAGATGCATGATTGCTCTATGCTGGAAAAGGGACTCACCACCCTCTAGACAAGAGTACTACGCTAGGGTCTGTGATGTGAGGTGGATGGAGTCTTTGAACACAAGTCTTAATGCAAAGATGGACCTGTTCAAGACAGTATGGGCCCCATGGAACTACTATTGGGCGCAGCGTAGTGAATGACCAACTGTTTCATGATCTTTGTCTATATCATTCTTCCTTTCCCTTCTTTCTCTCAGTGTTGTCTTAGTTTTTTTTTTTTTTTTTTTTCTGTGTTTCATGGACTGTTATTTAAAATGGATTTCATATCAGATATTTGAATTTGAAAGCTTTAAAGTGATCTCTAATGGGTCGTCCTGTTGGAGGCCTAAGTGTTTTCTCTGATATGAAAATGTGAATGACTTCTCTGTGTTCTATGTTTCCTAAAAATATGTGAAAAATTTTAATAAAAATTACAGTTATAAAAAAAAGACATCCCAAATGATGACCTGAACGTGGCACACAAAGAGTTTGTGAACAAACTGAAGGATATGGAGAAAAAATTCAAAGACTTCCAAAACCCTCTGAACACACCAATTACATTGGCAGAAATAACAGAAAGGATCACACTGATGAAAGGTAAAAAAAAAAGCCAGCGGCCCAGATTGGATACTCCCAGAAATGATAAAATACAGCCCGCCAGACATCCAGGGTGCGATAGCAAAACTATTCAATATTGTACTGCAGACTGGCTACTTTCCCAAAAACTGAAACTGAGGACTCATAACCCCGATACATAAAAATGGGGATAAGTACGACCCAGCAAACTACAGGGGAATATGTGTCAGCAGCAACCTGGGGAAACTCTTAAACTGCATCCTGAACAAGAGGATCATCATCTTCCTCAACCAATACAATGTCTTCAGCAAAAGCCAAGGAGGTTTTATGCCAAATCTCTGCACCACCGACCACATCTACACCCTGCACAGCCTCATCAAGAACCATTTCCACAATACAAAGCATGAGAGGGTCCATGACTGCTTTATAGACTTCAATTAGGCCTTCAAATCAGTGTGTTACCCAGGGCTAGTCCTAAAACTGCTGGGGAGCAGAATATGATGCAGAACATATGATGTCATCCAAAGCTCCTACACTGAGAACAGCTGCAGCATGAGGGTAAATGCAAGGAGGATGGCCTGTTTCCAACAGAACTGAGGAGTAAGACAGGGCTTCAGCCTCAGTCCAACGCTCTTCAATATTTACATCAACAAGCTGGTGGTGGCTCTGGAGTCCTTCTCAGCACCAGGACTCACCCTGACACAGAGGTGAAATTTCTGCTCTATGCTGATGACCTTGTGCTGTTATCACCAACTAAGAGAGGCCTCCAAGTTAATCTGAAATTCCTAGAGACCTTCAGCACCACAGGGGCACTGCCAATCAACCGGAAGAAAACTAATACCATGGTGTTCCAAAAAAGAAAGCAGATAGCAGCAGGCCGCACCCCCTTCATAATAGACAGCTGTCTACTTACGGAAACCAACAAGTACACCTACCTGGGCCTTGAACTCGGCCAATCAGGGAGCTTTAAGCAAGCCATACAGTTGCTGAAAAACAAGGCATGCAAAGCCTTCTATACCATCAGAAGACATCTTTACCATCTTAAGGCGCCTGTAACCATCTGGCTAAAAATCTTTGATACCATCATTGCCCCAATCCTTCTGAATGGCAGAGAAGTCTGGGGTCCAGTCTCATACCCGAACTGATCCAAGTGGGAACGTTGGACCAACAGAAATATTCCACCTAGAGATCTACAAACTGCTCCTCCAAGTCCATCGGAGCACATCAAACAGCGCCGGCCAAGCAGAGCTGGTCATATTCCCATTACACCTTGTGACCCAGAAGAAGGCAATATCATTCTCATCTATAAAGTAGTAGTCCCAGCTACTACCATCAACAAAGCCTCGCTACATCAGGAAGCCCCAGGAGAACGAACCCCCCAACACAAATCATCCCAAACCAGCCTGACCAAGCCACCAACCTGCATGGCCTGACAAAAGGTTAAATCCGGAAGATGGTACACAACGGCAAAGAGGAATATATCAGTGTCTGGAGGAACGACATAAACAAATCACAGAAACTGATGATATACCAGAACCTACAGAAGGGATACAAACTGGCCCCATAGCTAAAGAAACTAGCAAACTCCAAAGAGCGACAGATTCTGAGCCAGTACAGACTGAGCGCCCACAGTCTATTCATCGAATCCGGGAGGCACTGACAGAACTACATGCGGGAAGAGCGCAGACTCTGCCAGCAGTGCCCCCAGGAGGTCTTGGAGAATGAGGTCCACTTCTTGCTGAGGTGCCCCAAATACTCAGCAGTGAGGGACACTCACTTCAGGACACTGTCTGATCTCCTCCCAGACTTCACCTCCATTGAAGAGGAAAGTGCAGCGGCCACAGCAGTGCAATATGTCAGTGCCTGCCACAAACTTGGGAACCCCCTATAGTTCCAGTGACAGATGACTAACCTGACTGGAGGTTGGCTTTGAGCAGGATAAGTTAGGGTTTTTATTGGTAACATTTTGGGGTACATAACATTTTTGATTGCTTTCAGTATAAGTTCTACGCTGAGCACTTAAGTTGGGGTTTCCGTGTAAATCCCGCAAAAATGCGATATAAACTAAATCCCCCACGGAACCACTCACTGTAATGAGGCAGATGGAGATACTTTGGACTCTGTTTGCTATCTGTTCCATGGTATCCGTCTTCAGACGTGCACAGAACTGTGGTCGACCACACGTGTGCGCTAAAAAGACACTTAAAATGATAAAACGTTGCCGGAACAGAGACCAGACTGAGTCTAAAGTGACTCCATCTGCCTTATCTGAATCACATTTTTTGGGGGGATTTGTGTGTCACCCCAGGCCTGGATGCCACAAATATTAAAGGCTGTGTCTGAGAGCAGGAGGGAGGTTACCTGGTCAGGGACAATTAGCATACAGCACCTGCTGTCCCAGGCCAGTAGGGGGAGCTGGCTGCCCCTATAAAAACTGGAACTGAGGGCAGGGTTAGGGAGAACTGGATGACCTAGCTCAGGACTGAGACTAGTCCGAGAGAAGTAGGGACAGTTCAGCTGTAGCCGAGGAGTCCGTGATACAGAGGAGAAGCTGCGAGCCAGGGACAGAGGGGACGAGAGCCGGTCCAGGCTGAGAGAACTACACTACCGGACATTGGGGTCCGAGGCTGTCAGGGTTGCAAGCCCAGCAGCAGAGAACCAACCCGCGAGGGATTTCAGGTCCCTTGGCCTAAGAAGCCTGGAGGCTCCGCCACACAGAGGGACCAGTACAGCACGGAGAAGCAAAAGGTGCCTAAGGCCCGAGTCGCAAGCCATACAGGCGAAGTACACGGCCAGCTCAGGGACGTGGGCTATTACAACACGAAAAGGGGGATAGTCAGCAAGGGCAGAGAGAGAACGGTAGGCCTTCACACTCACCCTGACCAGTGGGTCTCGCCCGAATGCTCTCAGACACCCAGGCCCATTCCTACCCGGTACTCCTGTTGGGTCATTAGTAATACCTACAATAAAGACCCTGGACTGTTTGAAGCGGATTCTGAACTCTTATTATTGCGGCCTGCACTATCACCTCCAGCATTCACATACGCTGCCCTGAGGCTACACTCTTCCCGTGGGGAGTTATCCTATCCCTGTGCAGCACACCAACATCAGCCTCAGCGGTCTGCCTTGCAGCGGCTGTCATCCCTGACCGCAATCCACGGGTGGCGTAGTCGGACATTCATAACTCTACAAATAGACTGCCACAGCATTTGGTCTGACCACCCTGAGCCACGGGATCGGGTTGCCACTACTACCCCCATCATCGCACTGAAGCCCGGTTCCGGGTGCCCCACGGCCCAGGGGGCGAGTCAGCTTTTGGCGTAGTCGGCAGGATTGTGACCAACCCGCCACAAACGGGTATTGCGTGCCTGAAAAGACTGCAGAGATTTCCTGCCATCCGGAGCCGTTTCCCGCCATCGGACGCCATCTTCAGGACGCCGCGCGGGAAGAAGAGGGGCATGGACGTCAAAAATGCGTGAGACTTGAAGCTCCGCCCTATGCTGAGACGCTGCGCAAGGTCCTGGAAGGGGAGAGAGCGACGCTGACGTTATCACCCCGCGACGCAAGGTCCTCATCCAGAGCATCGCGAGCGGAGCCGCGGCCTACAGAAGAGGATCGTCGGAAGGTAGGCCACGGTTAACTAGGGGGGAGGAAGATTCGGACACGGAGGGACCCTCTACCACCAGCGTAGCCGCTGCAGCTGTGATGTCGTTTTCCATGCCCTATATCCTGGCTACCACAGTATGCTGGCGAGTCGCATACCTTGGGCGACTTTAAAGAAAGACTGTATGGCTTATTCAAGGTTTATCCCCTGACAGAAGAACAGAAAGTAAGCATACTAATAGGGCAGTTAACTGGTGCGGCCCAACGTGAGGTAAACTCTTGGAAAGCTGAGGAGAAAAGGACTGTAAAGGGGGTTCTGACCCGTCTGCGGGACACCTTTGACACCCGTACCTCAGCAGAAATCAAAGTGCGGTTCTATGGCTGTAAGCAGCGAGCCCAAGATAGTATCAGAGACTATGCCTTGAACCTGCAAGAAGCTCTGGGAACAATCAAGCAAGCTGACCCTGGCAGCGTGCAGGACACTGATAAACTGTTGACTGACCAGTTCATAGAAGGTCTGCTGTCCAGCGCCCACAGAACCCAGCTGCGCCTCATGGCCCTACAGAACCCCGATTTGACTTTTGCGCAGTTCAAAGATAGGGCCATCCGGGTGCTCCGAGAACCCGCACCAGGTGGCGCTGTGGTTTCCCGGCGCCCCGCCATCACTTTCCACCAGGGGGTGGCGCCCTACCCCGCAGACCTTGTGGGGGCTGATGCGCAGGCCCTAGATCCATCCCAGCCTGCAAACCTGCACCATCAGGTCCAAGAACTAACAAAGAGTGTGGCTGCACTGACCAGGACCGTACAGTCGTTGCAGATGGAACCGTCAAGACCAATCAAGTTGGCTTCCAGTCTGGAGGATGTCCCGTGGTGTCGACAGAGAAGGATCCCGTCGTTCAGAGGGAGGCCCACCGACCGTTACACTGAGGATGGACAGCCGATTTGCCGCCGTTGCAGCCAGCCAGGACACATAGCCAGGTACTGTACTTTAAATGGGTCCGACCTGGGGCAGAGGGCCAACCCCCAGGCATAAGGTCATCAGGCCCGTCTAATTGGCGCGATAAGTACGTGGGGGGACGCCCGGTCTTACCCGTAGTGCTGGACGGTATCCTCATGAGTGCACTGCTGGACACCGGGTCTCAAGTGACTACCATCCCCTACGTACTTTTCAAGCGGTACTGGAGTGACACTGATATAACCCGTTATCCAGACGATGACTTAAGCATCATTGCCAGCAATGGCCAACCCGTGCCGCAGGTGAGGTTCAGAGAGGTGACCATCAAGATTGGTAAGGTTGAACTGCCGGCACAGGGAGTGATCATTGTGGACATTGACCGTCGTGAAAGTCACCCTAAAATAACCTTGGGTACTAATGTGATCGAAAACTGTCTTTCAGAAGTAATTGTGATTTTGCAGCAGGTGGCGATGAATGCGAGCTCCAGTCAACAGAGGGTCCTCCAGAAAGAGATAAGAGCCCTGATGAGACGGCAACAGATAGAACTGTCTGGTGGTGAGATCGGTAGCGTGAGGATAAGCGACCCGTTCCCCATTGCCATGCCTCCCAAAAGTGAAGGGAGTGGAACACCACATCCCCACGGGGAGCCACCCACCAATAAAAGAGAGACACAGACTTGTACCCCCTGCACATTATCAGAACGCAAAGGGCATGCTGAGAGAAATGAAAGAAGCTGGGGTCATTAGAGATAGCTGTAGCCCCTGGGCAGCTCCCTTAGTTTTGGTAAAAAAAAAAAGACGGTACCATGAGAATATGCGTGGACTATAGGAAGGTCAACCGTATCACCCATAAAGACGCGTACCCGTTACCTAGGGTAGAGGAGTCTTTAGCAGCCCTAAAATCAGCTAACTTCTTCTTTACTTTGGACCTTACTAGCGGGTACTGGCAGGTTCCTGTGGCAGAGGCTGACAAGGAGAAGACCGCCTTCACCACCCCGATGGGATTAAGTGAATTCAACTGTATGCCATTCAGGCTCTGCAATGCACCAGGGCCTTCCAGAGGCTGATGGAATGCTGACTAAGACCCCACCTGATGAAGACGGCTTAGACCGTTGAAACGCGTTGTGGCAGTGGTATTGGAGGAAGAATAAAAGTCGGTTGCCATCTATTAAATTGTCCAGTATTCCTTTGGCGCTCCCTGAGACCGCTGCACCATTGTTTACTTGTGAAATATCTCCATACGGAGCCAAAGCGGCAGGAGCAGCCTGGTCTATTTGGATGTTTGAGGACCTGCGGTTATCCAGCCACCGGGTTAAACTACTGAGGACCTGCGGTGACGTAGTATCTGGTCCAGCAGGATCGTGTGACCACTTGAGGAGCACGGAGTTGCGAGGCAAACACCGACAGGACGGTACTACAAATAGAGGCGACCCGGAGCCTCATTAATCACACGCTTAATCTTGGTTGTGTAGACGTACACAACCATCACAGGTGAGTGTACTGGCACTTTTTAAATTATTTAAATAGCCCTGTGAGTCTACACATGCGCCCTTTCTTTTCTTTTCACATCTAAAGCACCTGGCCGAGGTGTTCGAAGCCCTGGCAGGCTATGGCCTGAAGGTGAAACCCTCAAAGTGTCACCTGTTAAAACCGAAGGTACAGTACCTAGGGTACGTGGTGAGCGCTGAGGGAGTAGCCCCCGACCCCGACAAGGTCACAGTAATCAAGAGCTGGCCAAGCCCCTCTAACATCAAAGAAGTGAGGCAATTCCTCGGGTTGGTAGGCTACTACCGAAGGTTCATCCCCGGGTTCACTAAGATGGCAGCCCCTATGCAAGACCTCCTGATCGGACAGTCCAAGTCCAGGAGTCAAAAGCCACCCTTCAAGTGGGATAAACCAGAAGAGGAGTCCTTCCGCCAGTTGAAGATGGCCCTCACGGGGGATGAGATCCTGGCCTACCCTGATTATGGCCAGCCTTTTATTCTCCACACCGACGCCAGTAATGTGGGGCTGGGAGCCGTACTGTCGCAGAACCAACAGGGCAGAGAAAGGGTGATCGCGTACGCCAGCCGGAAGCTGAGGCTCACTGAAAGAAACCAGGAGAATTACAGCTCCTTCAAGCTAGAATTCTTGGCAGTGGTGTGGGCCGTCACAGAACGGTTTAAGCATTACCTGGCCTCCGCAAAGTTCACTGTGTACACGGACAACAACCCGCTGATACACCTGGACAATGCAAGACTTTGTGCCCTAGAACAGCGGTGGATGGCCCGGCTATCCAATTATGACTTCACAATCAAATACCGGGCCGGCAGAACCAACGCCAACGCGGACGCCCTATCAAGAATGCCCCACCTACCTGAAGGAGAAGACGACTTGGAAGAGCTGGAGGAAGTAGAGCTCCCTGCGTTCCACCGGTATGGGGCCACTCAGTACTCTCACCGGGTAAGAGACAAAGACCTAACCACCGTCATGTTCAACCCCTTACCCCACCACGGCTGGGCCGAAACGCAAGATAGTGACCCTGCAATTCGCCTGGTGAAAGACCTGTTAACCCAGGCAGACGCTAGCCCTGGATCGGATGCTCCAGAGGGAGCCAAGCAGTTGTGGAAGGAGAAAAGCAGGCTATTCCTCTATGAAGGTAAGCTGTGCAGAAGACTTGTCAACCACCGGACGCACGAGCTGACCTGGAAGGTAGTGGTCCCAAGGCGAGATGCGGCAATGGTCCTGGAGGCCTACCATGACAGAGCGGGACACTTCGGGCGGAAGAAACTGGAGTTCTTACTGAGAGAGCGGTTCTACTGTGGATCGGTATGAGAGGGGCCATAGAGAACTGGAGCAGGGACTGCGGCCCATGTCACCTCAGAAGGAAGGACCGTACCAGCCAGAAGACACCCTTGAGGCCCATCGTCACCAGGCAGCCTCTTGAGCTGGTAGCTCATGTGAAGTTGGCTCCAGCCGGTCCGGCTACATCTATGCCCTCACGATTGTGGACCATTACTCCTGGTTCCTGGTGGTGGTTCCTGTTAAAGACCTGACAGCCCAAACAGCGGCCAGAGCCTTCCAGCAACATTTCTGCCGTCCAAACGGGTATCCGGAACAGGTCTTGACAGATCAAGGTCCAGCGTTTGAGGCGGAAGTCTTCCAGGAGTTCTGCAACCTCTACGGCTGTAGGAAGATTCGGACAACGCCTTAGCACCCGCAAACCAACGGGCTGTGTGAGAAAATGAATAATATCATCATTGATCTCCTCAAGACGTTGCCCCTGGAAGAACGCAGCCTGTGGCCGGAGAAGCTGCCAGACCTGATTGACTTGTACAACCATACCGCGGTGAATGCTACAAATTGCACCCCGGCTTACCTGATGCGGGCAAGACCAGGTAAGCTGCCGATAGACCTGGAGATGGGAGTCCTGACACCCGAGGACACCTCCCCAGAAGCGGACTGGGATACGGAACGGCGGCTACAGTACAAGAAGGTACAGGAGAGTGTGGAGAGGAGTCTGGCTCAAGCGAGAGAAAAGCAAGAGAGGCTCTTCAACCAACACGCCCCTGCTGGCCCCCTGGAACCTGGTGAGCAGGTCCTGAAGTGCAAGAGAAGGCTTCACAAGCTGGACGAACAGTGGGAGAGAGACCCGTACACAGTACTGCAGTCCGACCACGACAACCCGAAGGTATGTGTGATTACCAAGGATGGAGGAGAAACCACTAACACCGTCTCCAGAGACCACCTAAAATGGTGCCCCGAGCAACTGCAGAGTCCAAGTGGAGATCAAGCTGACCTTGAACCCGCAGAGGACAAGGAAGAAATGATCAGCACCATTCTCGGAGAGTTCCCCCGGACCTGGACTCGGATAAATGACGCGATAGTGGTACCCGTCCTACACTTCCTTCAACCTACCCAGCAGGAGCCTACAGGAGAGCAGGAAGAACAAGCGGAACAAGCAGCGCCGGAGGCAGAAGGACCCATGCCAGCAGCCCAAGAGAGTCAACGCTCTGCTGACAGTGAGCCTGCCATGCCTGCGGTAAGCCAAAGAACCCGCAGACAGCTGCCTGCCCTGCCTGTGAACCCAGCTAGTAGCTGTACCATAAATGATAGTGGGGAAAGCCAGGGTAGACCACCACCAAACAGTGGGTTACGGAGGTCAATCGGAGCACTACTGGTCAAATACCAGCTCGCTGGAAGATCTAAATGCACAGTGTATATATTTAATGTTTTATGTTTGTACCCTGGGTATTAATACTGTTTTCCAGCTTTCCTAGATACAATGGACTGACAGGTTATGGACAGTAAATAACCGGAACTACCATGTAGATAGTTGCACCTGGTGCCCTCTTTCGACGATGACCATGGAAGAAAAACCTGTCCGGCGTGGCCCCCTTGTGGTCGAAAGTAGTTAGCTTTTACCTTGCTGCCACGCCCAAGGCCAGGAACTTGGGGTTTATAGGGACAGGTCCCCACATTGTGGAAAACTATACCTAGTTGGGTGATATGGACACCCGGTCACGGAAGCGCCGTGACCTTAAGGACAAAATGTACTTGTATATATGTTATGTTATTGTTTCTACCTTGTATTTGTGTTTCCTGTTAGTCCCGGAGTACTAAATTTTACTAGGGGGGAATGTGTCACCCCAGGCCTGGATGCCACAAATATTAAAGGCTGTGTCTGAGAGCAGGAGGGAGGTTCCCTGTTCAGGTACAATTAGCATACAGCACCTCCTGTCCCAGGCCAGTAGGGGGAGCTGGCTGCCCCTATAAAACTGGAACTGAGGGCAGGGTTAGGGAGAAGTGGACGACCTAGCTCAGGACTGAGACTAGTCCCAGAGAAGTAGGGACAGTTCAGCTGTAGCCGATAAGTCCGTGAGGCAGAGGAGAAGCTGCGAGCCAGGGACAGAGGCGACGAGAGCCGGTCCTGGCTGAGAGAACTACACTACCGGACATTGGGGTCCGAGGCTGTCAGGGTTGCAAGCCCAGAAGCAGAGAACCAACCCGCGAGGGATTTCAGGTCCCTTGGCCTAAGAAGCCTGGAGGCTCCGCCACACAGAGGGACCAGTACAGCACGGAGAAGCAAAAGGTACCTAAGGCCCGAGTCGCAAGCCATACAGGCGAAGTACACGGCCAGCTCAGGGACGTGGGCTATTACAACACGAAAAGGGGGATAGTCAGCAAGGGCAGAGAGAGAACGGTAGGCCTTCACACTCACCCTGACCAGTGGGGCTCGCCCGAATGCTCTCAGACACCCAGGCCCATTCCTACCCTGTGCTGCACACCAACATCAGCCTCAGCGGTCTGCCTTGCAGTGGCTGTCATCCCTGACCGAAATCCACGGGTGGCGTAGGTGGACATTCATAACTCTACAAATAGACTGCCACAGCATTTGGTCTGACCACCCTGAGCCACGGGATCGGGTTGCCACTACTACCCCCATCATCGCACTGAAGCCCGGTTCCGGGTGCCCCACGGCCCAGGGGGCGAGTCAATTTGCCCTTCACGACCTTGGACGTATCCATACGTCATGGAAGGGAAGGCTATGTCCTGAAGATTCTGCACGCACAGGAGTTGTGTGCGCGCGATTGCCACCGGGTGTTCATCTGATATAACAGTTGACACCCGGTTCTCACTGCTAAGAGCGGTCTCTGGCACTTTAACCCCATAAATGCTGCGATTAATATTGATCACAGCATTTAGAAGGCAGGGAGAGGGAGGTTGCTCGCTCTCCCCTCCGATCCGCGCTCCTGCAAAGTCATTGCGAGGTCCCGATCGTTGCCATGGTGACCTGAGCTCGTCATGACAACATCCGGATCAACATCCAGGCTACGGCAAGCCCCTTAGACCATGCTCAGATTATGGTCTAAGAGGCTTGTGTCAGTGCACCACTGCACAACTGACAGATAAAGCACTGTAATTAAGGTTGAGCGAGTATGTTCTGTACGAGTATGTTCTGTCTGAGTATGCTCGGGCCGAGCTCCGAGTATTTACAGCTGCTCAGTGATATGTTTGAATCCCTCCCGTGTGCATGATTTGCGACTGCTTGACATCTTTATTACATGTGAGGAATGTGTAAGAAACAGACATTCCTCACATGTAATAAAACTGTCAAACAGTTGCAAATCATGCACACAGGAGCGATTCAAACATATCACCGAGCAGCTGTAAACACTCGGAGCTCGGCCCGAGCATACTCGGCGAAAGGGTTAATAGAACATACTCGCTCAACACTAACTGTAATGCTTGGGCATGCTTTATAACAGCGATCAAAGTGAAAGTCCACTTGATGGACTAAGTCGAAAGATTTTTTAAAAAGTTTAAAAAATTTGTAAAAATGTAAAAAAAAAAAAATAGTGAAATAATAATTAAAAATTACATTAAACCAATAAATATTTTTATGTAAAAAAAAACCAAAAAAGTAAACATATTTGGTATTGCCGCGACCCGACCTATAAAACTGTCAAACTAGTTAACCCCTTTAGTGAACACAATAAAAATAAATATTTTAAAAAAGAGGCAAAAGCTATGCTTTTTTATCATACTGCCGAACAAAAAGTGGAATAAAACAACAATCAAAAAGACGAATGTAAATAAAAATGGTATAGCTGAAAATGCCATTTTGTCCGGCAAAAAGCAGGTTGCCAAACAGCTTCATCAGGAAAAACATAAAAAAGTTATAGCTCTCAGAATAGAGTAATGCAAAAATAATTATTTTTTCTATAAAATAGTGTTTATTGTTTACAAAATAGAGTCACTGATAGGGGTTTTTCACTGTTTAGGCACATCAGGGGCTTTCCAAATGCGACATGGCGTCCACTCTCGATTCCAGCCATTTTTGAGTCCAAAAAGTCAAACTGAGCTCTTTACCTTCCGAACCCTGCCATGTGCCTATAGAGTAGTCTTCTCCCACATATGGGGTATCAGCAGGGCCAGCATCAGCACTTGGGCAAGCGGGGGTGCTCACTCACCGTTAGGGACCCTGGTGCGCTATGGGGCCAGTGAGTCGGGGGAGCATGGTGCCAGCATTCGCGAGTGAGCCCCCATGCTTTGTTCAGGGCCCTGGCATTTATACTTACCTCATCTCAATGCTCTGCAGCTCCGGTGTCTTCCGTGTCTTCTGACACTGTGATGTGTCAGGGCAGAGGGCGCAATGACATCAGTACACTGCGCCCTCAGCTCTGACAGTGCAGAGAGTCAGAAGACGCTGAGGAGTCCTGACCTGCCACCAGCAATGAAACGTGAGTATTTATTTATTTTTTTTAAATGTATGGAGCATTATATGGAGCCCATTCTCTATGGAGCATTATATGGGGCCCATTCTCTATGGAGCGTTATATGGGACCCATTCTCTATGGAGCATTGTATGGGGCCCATTCTCTATGGAGCATTATATGGGGCCCATTCTCTATGGAGTATTATATGAGGCCCATACTGTTTGGAGTTTTATATGGGGCCCATTCTATATGGAACATTATATGGGGCCCATTCTCTATGGAGCATTATATGGGGCCCATTCTCTATGGAGCATTATATGGGGCCCATTCTCTATGGAGCATTATATGGGGCCCATTCTCTAAGGAGCATTATACGGGGACCATTCTCTATGGAACATTATATGGGACCCATTCTCTATGGAGCATTATATGGGGCCCATTCTCTATGGAGCATGTGCCCAGAGGCATAGCTAAGGGTTGGGTTCAGGGGGGGCAAAACTTCTGAGTGGGCCCCTAACCATGTAACCCTGATTACAAATATGGTGGTGCACCCTAATAGTGGAAGTAGGAGAACTTCAGCAGATGACCGTGCTGTTGCTAAAAGAAATCTTTATACAATGATTAACACTGATATTACTGCCATACTGTGTTGACCATATAGTAGTAGATACCAGTATTGCAGAGCATATAAGAGATTACAGTACAGATATATATAGTACCTTACAGGTGACGTCCTTTCTGCTAGAGTCATTCACTTTTCCCGTCTTTTCCACCTGTCCCAGACCGATATAACGACTTCTCCAGCCACAGCTCATCTGCAGAGATCACAACAAAGACACATATGACTTCTCACATTTCAGGCACCAGCCCCATCTATCCCAACCTGCACAAACCCCTCATCCTGCTGATACCCCAATGCTGAGCCGCTGCTGCTGAATGTGTCCCTATTACTGATCCTCTTAGTATCCCAAATAATAAAGCCCACCACTGTGCCCCCTCATAATAATGCTAACACTGTGCCTCTTACAAAGTAAAATCCCCCCTTTGTGCTCTCTAGATGGTAAAACTACCCCTTTAAAATATTACTGCCCTGTGCAAGTGCCCTAGAAAACAGTGCCCACATTTTGCCCCTAAAAGTAATAATGCGTCAGGTGCACCGTTGACGGCCACAATACCGTAAGTGCCCCTATAACAATAATGATTCTTAAGTGCCCACTTAACATTTAATAATGTCCACTGATTCCCCCATGTACAGTAATAATGACCCATGAGTCCCCAGCATTGTTTATGTGGTCGGTTAGTCATGTGACTACATGTATGTTATTTGCATGTGTTGACTAGACTCTCACAGCTTGTCTCAATTCTCTTGTATTGAGAGAAGCTAGTCGACATATGCAAATAGCATACATGTGGTCACATGCCCGCCCGATCCCACTGTTGAAATTGGGGGCTCATGACAGCAGGCGCACCATACCCTGTCATGATTTGCCCGTCTGCAGTCACATAGAGTGACTGCAGACTTTTATCCCAAGCCCGCACAACCCCTTTAATAACTTTATACAAATAATAAGCTGCTTATTATGAAATTATTATTAAAGGGATTGTCTAGTCTGAAGCTACAAGTCTGCTGTGACTATGTGACTGCAGACTTGTGAATCCTCACATTGCATGCACAGCACACTGTCTAGGCTCTCTGGTTCGGGGAGCGGGTTGTCATGAGACCTCAAGTATGCGATTTGCATACACCTGGCCACATTCCGACTAGACTGTTTCCGGTCTTGCTCAATACACTTGTATTGAATGGGGCCGCGAAGTTGGAATGGGGCCAGGAGCATGTAAATCACATACTTAAAGGGGATTTCCCACGAACAAAAGTACATTTTAATCAATAGTTACTGTAATAATAATCATTTCTACAATTGGATGTATTTATAAAAATGTTCCTGTGCTGAGATAATCTTATAAATGTTCCCCTGCTGTGTACTGTGTAATGGTTGTGTCTGACCGTACAGAAACATGGTCTGATTGTACCACACCTCCTGGGCAGGGGAGGAAGCAAAAGAGCGTACAGACATTACAGCCGGGGAGCACAGCTGATTCTTTCTTTTAAGTAAAACATTGTTTAAAATGGACAGGGAAATGTTTTACCTCACAGAAAGAATCATCTGTGATCCCGTGCTATAATGTCTGTATACTCTTTTGTTTCCCACCCTGTTCAGGAGATGTGGTATGATCAGACCATGTTCCTGTATGGTCAGACAAGGCCATTACACAGGGGAACATTTATAAGATTATCTCAGCACAGGAACGTTTTAAACACATCCAATTGTGGAACTTATTATTATTCCAAGATCTATTGATTAAAATCAACTTTGGTTCATGGGAAAAACCCTTTAACCCCTTAAGCCTCGGAGCATTTTCCGTTTTTGCATTTTCGTTTTTGCTCCCCTTGTTCCCAGAGCCATAGCGTTTTTATTTTTTGGTCAATATGGCCATGTGAGGGCTTATTTTTTGCGGGACGAGTTGTACTTTTCAACACCATTACTAGTTTTACCATATCGTGTACGGGAAAACGGGAAAAAAATTCCAAGTGCGGTAAAATTCAAAAAAAGTGCAATACCACAGTTGTTTTTTTTTTTTTACCACGTTCACTGAATCCTAAAACTGACCTGCCCTTCTTATTTTACAGGTCATTACGAGTTCATAGACACCAAACGTGTATAGGTTCTTTTATATTTAAGTGGTGAAAAAAATTCCAAAATTTGGTAAAAAAAAAAAAAATAGCGCCATTTTCCGACACCCATAGCGTCTCCATTTTTCGTGATCTGGGGCTGGGTGAGGGCTTATTTTTTGTGCGCCGGGCTGACATTTTTATTGATAAAATTGTGGGGTAGATCCGATGTTTTGATCGCCCGTTATTGCATTTTATTGCAATTTTGCGGCGACCAAAAAACGTAATTCTGGCGTTTAGAATTTTTTTCTTGTTACGCCGTTTACCGATCGGATTAATTATTTTTTTATATTGATAGATCGGGCGTTTCTGAATGCGGCGATACCAAATATGTCTATGTAGGTTTTTTTTTTTAATATTTTATTTTGAATGGGGCGAAAGGGGGTGATTTAAACTTTTATATTTTTTTACTTTTTTTTATATTTTTAAAAACTTTTTTTTTTTACTGTTTGCATGCTTCAATAGTCTCCATAGGAGACTAGAAGCAGCAACTGTCCGATCGGCTCTGCTACATACAGGGGACGAGCAGGTCCCCTGCATGCAGCAGAAATGGTCCTGTGCTATGAGCGCCGACCAATAGGTGGCGCTCATAGCGACCAGATCATGACAACCACAGGCGTCTGCTGCAGACCCTGGGTTGTCATGCCCACCCATCGGTGATCCGCGATCACGTGACGGGGTCGCCGATGGGCGGGGCTTATGCCGCGCTACCCGGAAGCGCGCGTTAAATGCCACTGTCGGAGATTGACAGCGGCATTTAACATGTTAACAGCCGCGGGTGGATCGCGATTCCACCCGCGGCTGTTGCGGGCACATGTCAGCTGTAATAATCAGCTGACATGTGCTCCGTTCAGTGCGGGCTCAGCGCCGGAGCCCTCACTGAACGGGGGGTACGCAAATGTGCGTACCAATACGGCAAGCGTTGTTAAGGGGTTAAGGTCACATGACAACCCGCTCCCCGAACCAGAGAGCCCAGACAGTGTGCTGTGTGTGTAATGTGAGGATTCACAAGTCTGCAGCCACATAAAGTAACTACAAAAGACAAAAAATATATCTCATACCCTACCATCATTATACAGTTATATGAAAAAGTTTGGGCACCCCTATTAATCTTAAGCTTAATGTTTTTTAAAAATTGGTGTTTTTGAAACAGCTATTTCAGTTTGATATATGTAATAACTGTTGGACACAGTAATGTTTCTGCCTTGAAATGAGGTTTATTGTACTAACAGAAAATGTGCAATCTGCATTCAAACAAAATTTGACAGGTGCATAAGTATGGGCACCCTTATCATTTTCTTGTTTTAAACACTCCTACCTACTTTTTACTGACTTACTAAAGCACTTTTTTTGGTTTTGTAACCTCATTGAGCTTTGAACTTCATAGCCAGGTGTATGCAATCATGAGAAAAGCTACTTAAAGTGGCCACTTGCAAGTTGTTCTCCTGTTTGAATCTCCTCTGAAGAGTGGCATCATGGGCTCCTCAAAACAACTGTCAAATGATCTGAAAACAAAGATTATTCAACATAGTTATTCAGGGGAAGGATACAAAAAGCTGTCTCAGAGATTTAACCTGTCAGTTTCCACTGTGAGGAACATAGTAAGGAAATGGAAGAACACAGGGACAGTTCTTGTTAAGGCCAGAAGTGGCAGGCCAAGAAAAACATCAGAAAAGCAGAGGAGAAGAATGGTGATATCAGTCAAGGACAATCCTCAGACCACCTCCAGAGAGCTGCAGCATCAAATTGCTGCAGATGGTGTCACTGTGCATCGGTCAACTATACAACGCACTTTGCACAAGGAGAAGCTGTATGGGAGAGTGATGCGAAAGAAGCCGTTTCTACAAGCACGCCACAAACAGAGTCGGCTGAGGTATGCAAAAGCACATTTGGAGAAGCCAATTTCTTTTTGGAAGAAGGTCCTGTGGACTGATGAAACCAAGATTGAGTTGTTTGGTCATACAAAAAGGCGTTATGCATGGCGGCAAAAAACCACAGCATTCCAAGAAAAATACTTGCTACCCACAGTAAAATTTGGTGGAGGTTCCATCATGCTTTGGGGCTGTGTGGCCAATGCCGGCACCGGGAATCTTGTTAAAGTTGAGGGACGCATGGATTCCACTCAGTATCAGCAGATTCTTGACAATAATGTTCAAGAATCAGTGATAAAGTTGAAGTTACGCAGGGGATGGATCTTTCAGCAAGACAATGATCCAAAACACCGCTCCAAATCTACTCAGGCATTCATGCAGAGGAACAATTACAATGTTCTGGAATGGCCATCCCAGTCCCCAGACCTGAATATCATTGAACATCTGTGGGATCATTTGAAGAAGGCTGTCGATGCTCGGCGACCATCAAACTTAACTGAACTGGAATTGTTTTGTAAAGAGGAATGGTCAAAAATACCTTCATCCAGGATCCAGGAACTCATTAAAAGCTACAGGAAGCGACTAGAGGCTGTTATTTTTGCAAAAAGAGGATCTACTAAATATTAATGTCACTTTTCTGGTGAGGTGCCCATACTTATGCACCTGTCAAATTTTGTTTGAATGCAGATTGCACATTTTCTGTTAGTACAATAAACCTCATTTCAAGGCAGAAACATTACTGTGTCCAACAGTTATTACATATATCAAACTGAAATAGCTCTTGCAAAAACACCAATTTTTAAAAAACATTAAGCTTAAGATTAATAGGGGTGCCCAAACTTTTTCATATAACTGTATATAAATGTAAAGCAAAGTTGCATATTAAATATAGGGTACTTAGTGAACTATTTTTGATCAAAAAAAGTATACAAAAATAGTTCACTAAGTACCCTATATTTAATATGCAACTTTGCTTTACATTTATATATAATGATGGTAGGGTATGAGATATATTTTTTGTCTTTTGTAGGTTTTGCTTCTTTTTGCTAGTGTGAACATGCTCCTATTTCTTGCATGTGTACCATCTTAGACCTCAGTTCACATTGCTTGGTTTTTTAGCCACATAAAGTAATTGCAGACTTGTACATTTAGACCAGACAATCCCTTTAAATGTTGTACAGCTCATGCCATGGTTAGTGTATGGGGGTTTGTTATACTATCAGGCAGGGGCTTATAATAAGACCTAAACGGTAAATATAATAAGGCTGGTTTCACATGTCCGTATATTTCCGGTATCGGAAAAACCGGTACTGGAGATATCTGTTTCTTGTATGCCGGTGTGTGTTATACGTGTTGCACCCGTGTGCGGCCCGTGTGCCGCATCAGGATCACACGTACGGGCGGCTGGGAATCAGTGTCCAGGTAGCGCTGCCGAACGCTGCCCTCATCATGGTTCAGTGCCATCACTGCGATCATCACCAGCAGTGGCAATGATGAGGGTAGTAGTAGTGTCTGCTCCTGCAGTGTCCCTTTGTAAAAATAAGAATAAAATAATAAAATCCGTGTGGTATGTTTTGCGGACCGTGCATCTGCAAAAAAACGGACATGTCAGTGTGTGGAGCACACGGACACACGGTCTGTGAAAACACACTGACATGTGATCAGACCCATAGATTTGAATGGGTCTGCGTGTGTCAGTGTCTCTAGTACGTGTGGAAACTGTCACCACTCGTACCGGAGATCCTGACCTGTGAACGAGCCCTAAGTCCCCTACCTCCCTATCTCCACCCTCCCCAGACAGCAACTATGACATGAGATTGCACATAATCTCAGAACACAAGGCCCTCAGCGCCACCCCCACCCCCACTACCCCAATTCAGCTCCCCCTCTTCCCCTCACATTCACCCCACTGTCTCCCACAGTAACATCATATGCTGTCATTTATTTTAAAACTAAAAAAACTGGTTCCAGCAGCACTTACATATGAAGGTGATTGATGACTGGTCCGGGCCAGGCCCTGTCTTGGCACAGGTTGCACAACCTAACTGCAGCAGCTCACTAGGACCCAGGGTCCAGCGTGGACCAATCAGAGCACTGATGGTGTGGAGCTAACCGCAGCGCTGCCAGCCTGTAGAAGAAGATGAGGTTAGCAGCACTTTAGCCCTCACCGTGCACTGCACTGAGACTCTGCAATTGGCTGCTGTGCTGTGCAGCCTGCAGAGTCTCAGCTCAGAAAGAGAACAGCAGCGTCACCTCAGAGAGCCGCGGTCGCCTTCTGCTTAACAGGGTGGGCCCCTCAACGTGACGCCCCCTTTACCCCCCAGTAGGTACGCCACTGATGGGGCCCATTCTCTATGGAGCATTATATGAGGCCCATTCTCCATGGAGCACTATATGGGGCCCATACTGTATGCAGTATTATATGGGGCCCATTATTCTGTATGGAGCATTATATAGGGCCATTATACTGTATGGAGCAATATATGGGGCTCATTATACTGTATGAGGCATTATATGGAAGCCCTTATTCTGTATGGAGCATTATATAGGGCCCATTATTCTGCATGGAGCAATATATAGGGCTCATAATACTGTATGGAGGACTATGTGGTGCCCATAATACTGTAAGGAGGACTATGTGGTGCCCATAATACTGTATGGAGGACTATGTGGTGCCCATAATACTGTATGGATGACTATGTGGTGCCCATAATACTGTATGGAGGACTATGTGGTGCCCATAATACTGTATGGAGGACTATGTGGTGCCCATAATACTGTATGGATGACTATGTGGTGCCCATAATACTGTATGGAGCACTATGTGGTGCCCATAATACTGTATGGATGACTATGTGGTGCCCATAATACTGTATGGAGGAATATGTGGTGCCCAGAATACTGTATGGAAGACTATACTGTTCGGTCTAAAATGAAGACTTTAGAATCCCCCCAGGTCACGCCCTGTGCGCTGCGGGGATTCACCAGTTTCTGAGCTATTTACAATAGATATCACTCATGTAATGTAAGAAATAAGTGAAATCTTGGGCATTGTACTATACCTACAGTATATTTCTCTGCTGTATCTGTGCATCATGTACCATGGTATGTGTAAAAGGGGCCCATGAGACACTTTCGCCCAGGGTCTACGAAAAACTGGAGCCGGCCATGGGTATCGGAGTACTCTGGAAAAATTGCACAACAAATTTTGGGGTGCATTTTATCCTGTTACCCTTGTGAAAATATAAAATTTGGGGCTCAAGCAACATTTTTGTGAAACAAAGTAAAATGCTAATTTTTTTCTTCCACGTTGTTTTAATTCCTGTGAACCAATTGAATGGTTAATAAACTTCTTGAATGTGGTTTTGAGGACTTTCAGGCTATGTGCCCACGATTAGGCTATAGCAGTGCTTTGGGCACAATGTATTTTCGGTGCGTCCAAAAAGCTGGGACCGATCACGCAGGTGTTCATTAAACACATGCGGATTTACTGCATCCAATACATTCTATTGGGGAAATTTCTGTTGCGGAAATGCTGACATGCTGCGGCTCGTAAAAACCGCGCCACGGGTGAGTTTACGCGGCATCAAATAGAAGCACAGTGGGCATGGGATTTCTATAAATCCCACCACTATGCTTCCAATATGGAACAAAGCGTTTTGGACGCAGCACTGCTATTACGGATCGTGGGCACGTACCCTGAAGGGTTCAGTTTTTAGAATGGAGTCACTTTTGGGTATTTTCTGTCATATAGGCCCCCCATAGTCACTTCAAGTGTGATGTGGTCCCTGAAAAATGGTTTTGTAAATTTTGTTGGAAAAATTAGAAATTAATGGTCAACTTTAAACTCTTCTAACTTCCTAAAAAAAAAAAAGTTTAAAAAAATAGTGCAGATGTAAAGTAGACATGTGGGAAATGTTATTGATTAACTATTTTGTGTGACATAACTCTCTGTTATAAGGACATAAAAATTAAAAGTTTGCAATTGCGAAATTTCAGATTTTTTCACAAATAAACGCAAGTCATATTGAACAAATTTTACCACTGGCATGAAGTACAATAAGTTAGCAAAATAAAATTTCAGAATCACCGGGATCCTGTTGAAGCGTTCCAGAGTTATTACCAGATAAACGGACGCTGGTCAGAATTGTAAAATTTGCCTGGTCAGGAAGGTGAAAACAGGCTTTTAGGGTGAAGGGGTTAAAAGGAACCCCCAATGTAAGTGGTCAATGGAGAGCGCAGGATAAACGTGACCTGAGTTTTATTCTGATTTTTGGTAGGTAGAATGAACAAAAAAATAGCAGTACAATAGTCCTTATTTTTATTTTTGTGCGGTTCCTCGTGC
The DNA here is from genome assembly GCF_046119375.1 of Phyllobates terribilis. Taxonomy (NCBI): domain Eukaryota; kingdom Metazoa; phylum Chordata; class Amphibia; order Anura; family Dendrobatidae; genus Phyllobates; species Phyllobates terribilis. Next base: position 2,697,885 of record NW_027362972.1, on the reverse strand, counting down.
GGTATAAGAGATAAGGTGGATTTATTCTTGGGTCGGTACAATTACAGCGAAACCAGCGTTATATATATTTTTTATGTTTTGCTGCCATCACAGTGTAAAATGCTTTTTTATAAAAAATATTTTTTTCATCGCCATATTCTGAGAGCTGTATTTTTTTTATTGTTTGGCGAACAGAGCTGCACGAGGGCTTATTTTTTGCGCGAAGCCCCATTTTGGGGAACATAACATTTTTTTGATCACTTTTTATTCAAATTCTTTAGATGCAGAATGAAGAAAAAACAGCAATTAAATGATTGATTGTTTCAATTTATTTTTGTGTGGTTGATGTTATATAATTTTTATGCTTTGCTACTTTTATACACTAAAAACAATATTTTACAAAAATGGATTTGTTTTTGCTCCGCCATGTTATGAGAGCTATAAGTTTTATTTTTTTCTAGAGTAAGTCATATTAGGGCTTGTTTTTTGCGGGACAATTTTGAGTTTTCTTTTATACCATTTTTCTTTATATATGTATTTTTGATAACTTTTTATTCCATTTTTTGTGTGTTAGTATGATGAAAAAGCGACATTTTTGGTGTTATTTTTTTTTTTACTGTGTTCACCATACGGATTAAATAATGTGACAATTTTATAGATCTGGTCGTTTCAGACGCGAAAATTCCAATTATGTGTACGAGTTTTTATCTTTGTTATAACGCAAATGCTGCTTTTTGTGATTTGTGTGTGCTTCTTTTTGGATTTTTACAGACATTTTATTTTTTTTTTGTTTTACTTTTTCACTTAGTCTCACTGCGGGACATATATAATTTTTACTTTGATCGTCGTTGGTCTCTAACAAGCCACTGTACCCTGTGGTCATCACATGGGGTCATTTAACCCTTTAGATACAGCTGTTGCAAGTAACAGCGTTATTTAACGGGTTAATCGGACCCCATCGGTTCCAAATCCGTCCGGGCCGATGCCACAGAATGCCAGCTGTCATTTAAGGGGATAATAAATATTTTTAATCTTGATTCAGGCGTCGCTCCCTAAACACTGGACCCCCGTGCCTAGTGGCGAATACGGACCTGTGGACTGTGCATATAGTGTACATGGATGTACACATGTGGGTGACTGTGCTGTGTGTCAGCGCAAGGATTTCCATATGTGTGGCTATATACACATTACTCCAGGATAAAGGCCTGGGAGAATAGCACTGGGGACTCTCTCAGCAGCCTGCTCTGTAGGCAGACTAGAATCCCCTCCATTCCAGCAGCCATGTCACTGATAAACTGTCTACAGCTGGTGCCTGCTGTGATAGCCTCCCCTTCAGAGGCTCCAGTCTGGTCACCTCTATTCAGAATGGAGACCTGTTGGAAGCCATATTCCACACACAGCAAAAGCAGCTTCCCTTCCTGGAGACAACAGCAATGAGAGCCGTGTGACGTGGAGGCTCCGCCCCTCCCGATGACGTCACCGCAGAGTCTAGCATCTCTAGCTAACGCCCGCAGAGGCAGTCGCTGGTATACTGCGTGCAGTACACAACGTATCTGGCGGGAGCGGGTGAGAGAGAGCGACCGTTACTACAGATACAGCGACATCCACTGCGAACAAGAAGACATCTTCTCATCTCCAGGAGACTGTGGCAGCTGGCAGGAGATGGCCATTCTATCAACACCTAAAATGGCGAGGCTGGTAAGTTACAAGATGGAGGCGCTGTGTGCTGATGGGCTGTGAGAAGAGCAGGCAATAGAACTTCCCTGCCTAATCAGCCCTGATGTTACTGAGTGGAAAAAAGCTTTAGAAATCATTTCTACTGTCCCTGTTTCCTGTGCTAATGAGGGCTTTGCCTAGTGGGTGTTAGGTCCCTCCTTCCCATGTTGTCAGGCCCCTGTTGGTGTGATAACATCATTTGCGCGAGCGACATCATCGCCGCTCATGCAAATCTCGCGCATGCGCCGCTCATTCCGGCAGCGTCACTGCATCTCTGAAGCCAGGTGTACAATTCCCCGCATCAGAGGCGCACTGCGCATGTTCGGAGGTTTAGAAGATGGTTTGCGCCTCTGATGCGGGGAAGCGTACACCCGGCCTCGGAGAAGCAGTGACGCTGCCGGAATGAGCGTCGCATGCGCAAGATTAGCATCAGCTGGCGATGACGCCGCTCGTGCAAATTATGTCATCACGCCAACAGGGGCGTGACAACATGGAAAGAGGGCTGACTAGTCTGGGGAACGAACGCCCTATCGACTAGTCAAACCTTCGTTAGCATAGGTAATGGGGAACTTGTGAATGTTTTTTAAACCTTATTTTCACTCAGTAACGTTATACGGGGCTGGTTAGGCAGGGAATTTGCTGATACATAGGTGAATGCTTCTGGGTTGGAGGGCATGGGGGACCTGACAGGTTCCCTTTAAGCATATTCACATAAGGGCAGCACGCTGCATTGTATTTTATTAATGTCATTTTTTTTGTGGTAAAACCTGTAAAAAAACAGAAAAAAATAAATTGCAGAATAAGAAACCTACTTCAGCATCGTGCTTGGGCTTCTGATCTTTTCTGACCTTAAAGCGCACCTGTCAGCAGGATTGTGCTCAGTAATCTACATACACTGTCAGGTGGGCGCCATTACCATGAATAATATGACACCTTGGCTGATGAAATCCATCCAGTGGTTCTTGTTTAACCCCTTCATGACCAGACCAGTTTCCATTTTTGTGTTTTCGTTTTTTGCTCCCCTTCTTCCCAGAGCCATAACTTTCTTATTTTTTGGTCACTATGGCCATGTGATGGCTTATTTTTTGCGGGACAAGTTGTGCTTTTGAACAGCACCACTGGTTTTACTACATCGTGTACTGGAAAACAGGAAAATTCCAAGTGCGGTGAAATTGCAAAAAAGTGCAGTTCCACAGTTGTTTTCTTGGGGTTTTGTTTCACCATGTCTGCTGAATGCTAAAACTGACCTACCATTATTATTCTCCTGGTCATTATGAGTTCGTAGACACCAAACAGGTATAGTTTTTTTACTTAAGTGGTGAAAAAAAATCCAAAGTTTGCTTAAAAAAAAAAAAAAAATGGCTCCATTTTCCGGGACCCATACCATCTCCATTTTTTACGATCTGGAGCTAGATGAGGGCTTATTTTTTGCGCGCCAAGCTGACGTTTTTATTGATACCATTTTGGGGTAGATCCAATGTTTTAATCGCGGTTATTGCAATGTTGCGGCGACCAAAAAAAAGTAATTATAGCATTTTGAATTTTTTTCACGTCACACCGTTTATCGATCGGATTAAATATTTTTTCATATTGATAGATCAAGTGATTCTGAATGTGGATATGTGTATGAGTGATTTTTTTTGTTTTATTGTGAATGGGGCGAAAGGGGGTGATTTAAACTTTAATATAATTTTTTTAATATTTTTAAACTTTTTTTACTTTACACTAGCTTCAATAGTCACAATGGGAGACTAGAAGCTGCAATTCTCTGATCGCCTTTGCTACACACAGGGGATGATCAGATCTCCTGTGTGTAGCAGAAATGCTCACCTGCTATGAGCGCCGACCACAATCTGGCAATGACAATGGCTAGGGTCTCCTGCAGACCTGGGTTGTCATGCCAACCTATCGGCGACCCACGATCATGTAACACGGTCGCCGATGTGCGGAGCCAACGACACGCTTCCGGGAAGCGCGAGTTAAATGCCGCTGTCAGAGATTGAGAGCAGAATTTAACTACACTGTGTTCCAAATTATTATGCAAATAATATTTTCTCAGATTTTCCCAAATTACCTATATGAATTGCAGTCATTGTAATTTTCCAGTCAAATAACTATTAGAGTACAATTGAAAGGTTTTTGTACAAACTGCCTATGATAACAGTATAGTTTTAAAAAATAAAAAACTCAACTGCACTCAAAATGCATGTTCCAAATTATTATGCACAGCAGAGTTTTCAACCTTTTCATTTTAATAAAGAACAAAAAATTGTCATTTTTGAAATTATAAGCATTAGCAGGTTATTACAAACTGAAATCAAACAGTTTTCAACTCAAAACTTTATTCTAGGTGATGTTACATTTGCACATAGGACCGCTTGTTCGAAAGGAGCTTCTGAACTTTTTCATCCATTGAATTTGTCAGGTTTTGGATGGTTTCTGCTTCCAATTGTTTTGCCTGAGGACAGAATACCCTCCCAGAGCTGTTGCTTAGATGTGAACTGCCTCCCGCCATCATAGACACTCCTTTTGATGATGCCCCAGAGGTTCTCAATGGGGTTGAGGTCAGGGGAGCATGGGTGCCACACCATTAGTTTGTCCCCTTTTATGCCCATAGCAGCCAGAGATGCAGATGTGTTATGTGCAGCATGAGACGGGGCATTATCATGCATGAAATGATCTCGATGGTCCAGATGGATGGATTGGAGGATGGCTGGTTGATGGACACCCCATGCAAACACGGCTACGGCGCTAACAAGGAGGAGGTGGAGTAATGTTTTGGGCTGGAATCATGGGGAGAGAGATTGACGGCCCTTTTAGGATCCCTGAAGGGGTAAAGATGAACTCCATAATGTATGTTGAGTTTCTCAAACAGCACTTCCTTCCATGGTTCAAGAAGAAGAACCGTGCATTCCGCAGCAAGATCATTTTCATGCATGATAATGCCCTTTCTCATGCTGCACATAACACATCTGCATCTCTGGCTGATATGGGCATAACAGTGGACAAACTTATGGTGTGGCACCCATGCTCCCCTGACCTCAACCCCATTGAGAACCTCTGGAGCATCATCAAAAGGAGTGTCTATGATGGTGGGAGGCAGTTCACATCTAAGCAACAGCTCTGGGAGTCTATTCTGTCCTCAGGCAAAACAATTGGAAGCAGAAACCATCCAAAACCTGACAAATTCAATGGACGAGAGAGTTCAGAAGCTCCTTTCGAACAAGCGGTCCTATGTGCAAATGTAACATCCCCTAGAATAAAGTTTTGAGTTGAAAACTGTTTCAATTGTACTCTAATAGTTATTTGACTGGAAAATTACAATGACTGCAATTCATATAGGTAATTTGGGAAAATCTGAGAAAATATTATTTGCATAATAATTTGGAACACTGTGTAGTTAACAGCCACGGGGGGGGGGGTGGATCGCTATTCCACCCGCAGCTGTTGCGGGCACATGTCAGCTGTATATATCAGCTGTCGTGTACCTGGAAAGCTGCGGGCTCAGTGCTGGAGCTCGCACCAAACAGGGGGTTCTCACGTTTGTCATACTATTATGGCACACGTCAAAAAGGGGTTAATTTTTACTTATAGTTTGGAGATGATGATATGCTCGTGCTCTGGGACAGCCTGTAGGGTGGGCTCTATCTGGTGCTCTGCTTATACAGTCAGCTATATGCTCTTATGACAGGTCACTGATCGTTCAGTTACCTGCCTCCTATTTTACATGTTATATACATAATGTGGGGTTAGAAAAAACAAACAAATCAAGCAAAATGGCGCCCGCACAGGCACAATAGCATCTATCGCTTGGCCATAGATGCTACTGTGCACGTGCCGTGGCCATTTTGTTGGAGCAAAAGAAAAATTTGTCTCCAGAAAAATGGCCACGTCACGTGCGCAGTGGCATCTATCAGCAATCGAGGCTCTTAATCTGCGCAAGCCCCGCCCACTGGTGGCTGGCTCTTGCGCATATTGAGAGCATCACTTGGCGATAGATACTATTGCAATTGCTCCGCTGTCATTTTGTTGGAGCAAAAAATCTGGCTCCAGCAAAATGGCCACAGCACGTGAGCAGTTGAATCTATCGGCAAGCGATGCTCTTACTTTGCGCAGGCCTTGCCTACTGGTGGGCGCCGCTTGCGCAGAATAAGAGGATCACTTGCCAATAGATGCTACTGCACTTGCGCCGCAGACATTCTGCTGGAGAATAATTTTTTTACTCCAACAAAATGGCCGTGGCATGAGATAGATGCGCCTGCGCGAGCGCCATTTTGATTGATGTCATTTTTTTCCCCCCATAATGTATACACTATGTAAATTAAAAATTGGAGGCATGTCAGTGATCGATCAGTGAGCTGTCATAAGAGCATACAGATGTAAGCAGAGCACCAGATAGAGCCCACCTCACAGACTGCCCCGGAGCACGAGCATATCATTATCTCCAAACTGAAAGTAAAAATTACACAAGAACCACGGGACGGATTTCATTAACCAAGGTATCATTTTAATGTGTGTAACAGCGCCAACCTGACAGTGTATGTAGTTTACTTAGCACAATCCTGCTGACAGGTTAATTTTCAAGGAGTTGTCTGCTCTAAATCATTAAGTCTGCAGTCACTCTGTGTGCCTGCAGACTTCTGAATCCCCACAGAGCACAAGGTTTAAAAAACATTTATATGGTCCTCATTTCCTATGCTAATCAGGGATTCGACTAGTGGGTGTTAGTTGCTCCCAGAAGAGTCAGCCTCCTTTCCATGTTATCACGCCCGTGTTGGCGTGATAATTTGCCGCTCATTCTGGCAGCGTCACTGCATCTCTGAAGCCAGGTGTATGCTTCTCCGCATCAGAGGCGCACTGTGCATGTTCGGAAGTTTAGAAGATGACTTCCGTACATGTGCAGTGTGCCTCTGTAGCCAAGAAGCGTACACCCGGCCTCAGAAAAGCAGTGACGGTGCCGGAATGAGCGGCGCATGTGCAAGATTTCCATGAGCGACAATGACGCCGCTCGTGCAAATTATGTAATCATGCCCCATCAACTAGTCAAAGCCCTCATAAGCATAGGCAATGGGGAGCATGTGAATGTTTTGTAAACTTTGTTTTCACTCAGTAATGTTATACGGGGCTGGTTAGGCAGGGAAGTTGCTGATACATAGGTGAATGCTGCTGGGTTGGAGGGTATAGGGGATGTGACAGGTTGCCTTTAAGCTTACTCACATAAGAGCAGCGCACTGTTTTGTATTTTATTAATGTAATTTTCTTTGTCGTAAAACCCGTAAAAAACCCCAGAAAAAATAAATTGCCGAAAAAGAAATCTACTTCAGCATCGTGCTTATGCCTCTGATCTTTTCTGACTTTAAAGCGCACCTGTCAGCAGGATTGTGATTGTGTGCCCACACTGTCAGGTGGGCGCCATTACACTGATTAAAATGATACCTTGTTTGACGCTTGGCGATAGATAATACTGCTCATGGTCTGCGGCCATTTTGTTGGAGCAAAAAAAATTAGTCTTCAGCAAAATTGCTGCATCGTGTGGGCAGTTGCATCTATCAACAAGCGATGCTTTTAATCTGCGCAAGGTGGGCGGCGCTTGCCCAGTTTGAGAGCATCTCTTGGTGATAGATACTACTGCACACGCACCACTGCCAATCTGGCTCCAGCAAAACGGCCACGGCGCATGCTCAGTTGCACATATCAGCAAGCAATGCTCTTAATTTTATCATTTTAATCAGCGTAACGCTGCCAACCTGACAGTGTATGTAGTTTACTTAGTACAATCCTACTGACAGGTGCACTTTAAAGGGGTTGACAACTCTAAATCTATAAGTCTGCAGTCCCTCTATGTAACTGCAGACTTATGAATCCCTCAGAGCACACACTGTGAGCTGCGGGGATTCGCCTGTGTCTGAGCCATATGCGTTATACATACTCCTGGCCAGATTCCGACTAGTGGGTGTGGCTTCGCTTCATGCACTTGCATAAAGTGAGGCTGCGCCCCAACTAGTGACTCGACTGTTCAGTGAGCGTGGCTTATATGTAAAGATGGTCTGAGATCAGTGGCCCAAAGTCATTTAACCCTTGAAAAACACCAGTTACTGGCTATTTGCCCCCTTTGATGGCAGTTCTCATGCCCAGAGCATATTTAAACGGGCTAGAATGACCTGAACTTGATGCGCCCATCACTATGTATGTAATGGTGGTCAGAGATCAGTGACCCAAAGTCATTTAACCCTTGAAAAACACCAATTATTTATTCAAATATGTGAAAATTGGTTATATCTCCACTTTGATGTCAGTTTTGATACCCAAAACTTATTTTGGCCAGGCTGGAGTGACTTGTATTTGATGCGGGCAATCACTATGTAATGGTGGTGTGAGATCAGGGGCCCAAAAACACTTAACCCCACTGCCCACTTTGATGCCCATTTTTGTGCCATTGTTATAACTTTTGTAGCTGCTCTTAATTGTATTCTAATCAGGGCACCTCGCTGCATTGTATTATATTAATGCATTTTTTTTTGTCAAAGCGCACCTGTCAGAAAGATTGTGCTCAGTAAACCACATACACGGTCAGGTGAGCGACATTAAACTGATTAAAATGATGAAATCCATTCTGTGGTTCTTGTGTAATGTTTACTTTCAGTTTGGAGATAATAATATGCTCGTGATCAGGGACGGCCTGAGGAGCCTCCTATTTTACATAATGCATCCATTAGTGCGGGGTAAAATAAGAGTCAGGTCAGTGAAGGCACAGTGACCTGTAATAAGAGCATACAGATGAATATGTAAGCAGAGCACCAGATAGAGCGCCCCCCCCCCCACAGGCCGCCCCGAAGCACGAGCATATCATTATCTCCAAACTGAAAGTAAAGACTACACAAGAACCACAGGACGGATTTCATCAACCAAGGTATAATTTTAATCAGTTTAATGTCGCCCACCTGACAGTGTATGTGGTTAAGGCTGTGTGCCCACGATGCCTCCCAGCCTATGGCCCCGATGCTGCGGAGGGGCCGCATGCGGATATTCAAATGAGCGGCACCTTTTTTTTTTACCTACGGACTTTCCCCATAGAGGTTAGGTCTATGGGGAAAGCCTGCAAGCGGACCTGCAACTGAAATTGACATGCTACGGTCTGGAAAGACGCGCCACATGTCAGTTTCCGTGAGTGAGCCACAGACGCATAGTAGACATAGAATTTCTAGAAATGCCATCCACTGTACTGTAACATTTGTCTCCTGCTTATTTGACGCTGCATAAGTCCGCAGCGTCAAACCTGCAGCGGCTCCGGATCGTGGGCACACAGCCTACTGAGGACAGTCCTGTTGACAGGTGCGCTTTAAATCTGTAAAAAACAGAAAAAAATAAATTACCTAATAAGAAACTGCCTAATAAGAAACCAACTGCAGCATCGTGCTTCACACAGCTTCATACTACTACAGTGGTGGCCAAAAGTATTGTCACCCCTAAAATTCTGTCAGATAATACTCAGTTTCTTCCTGAAAATGATTGCAATCACAAATTCTTTGGTATTATTCTCTTCATTTAATTTGCTTGCAAGGAAAAAACACAAAAGAGAACGAAGCAAAAATCAAATCATTGATCATTTCACACAAAACTCCACGGTATGCGTGGCCCCCTCAACCCCCAATCCTAGGATGCGTGGCTCCCTCATCCCCCAATCCTGAGATGAGTGTCCCTGTCATCCCCCAATCCTGGGATGCGTGGCCCCGTCATCCCCCAATCCTGGGATGCGTGGCCCCCTCATCTCCCAATCCTGAGATGAGTGGCCCCCTCATCCCCCAATCCTGTTATACGTGGCCCCCTCATCCCCCAATCCTGGTATGTGTGGTCCCCTCATCCCTTTCACGCTGCACACATACAAAAAAATAAACATTTATACTCACCTTTCTTCTCTGTGCTCCAGCGCTGCGGTGTCCTGTTCTTCTGAGGAGTGCGGCGCCGGAGTACGCACGTGCCCATACTTCGCTGTCCTGTGCCATTTTGCTGAAGACACACTGAAAATGTGTCTTCAGTAAAATGGCACCGGATAGCGCTATACGCATACGCCGACTACGACACCTTCACTCCTGCCCTGGTCTCTGGCGAGAAGAGAGGTGCTGTGGCAACGCTCCTCCCGGTCAGGTAAGTATGTAAGTATGGCGCCGGAGATCGTGGTATGCGTTCAGTGTCTTTTCATACTGCGAACTTTGGCGCCATATACTCCTCTTACCTGTAACAGCTCCATGCATTTATCTGTCTGGAGCCAGACTGCGCAGGCGTGTCTAGCTTGTGCAGTCTATAGAGGCTTCAGACAGAGGGACGCTTGTAGTGTTATATTATAGATACACATGCACAGCTTCACACTATAAGGTATGATAGTAGTGTGACGCTGTGCCTGTGTATATAACATCTAGTGGGGAGTTCACACTATAAACTATAAAGTGTTTACATAGCTCTATACTATATACTATTATATATTATATACCTCGTCGTGTAAAGCTGTGCATGTGTATATAATATATAATGAAGCGTTCACACTACATACCATAAAATGTATACATATCACTATACTATATACAAGAGCATCTCACTAAATTAAAATGTCATCAAAATGTTAATTTCAGTTCTTCAATACAAGAAGTGAAACTTATAGAGTCATTAAAAACAGAGTGATCTATTTCAAGTGTTTATTTCTGTTAATGTTGATGATTATGGCTTACAGCCAATGAAAACACAAAAGTTATTATTTCAGTAAATTAGAATAATTAACAAAAAACAAGCTTTTAAAAATGTCCCTTAGTCTGTTTCAGTAGGCTCCACAATCATGGGGAAGACTGCTGACTTGACAGTTGTCGAAAAGACAGTCATTGACAAACTCCACAAGGAGGGTAAGCCACAAAAGGTCATTGCTAAAGAAGCTGTCTTTTTACACACTGCTGTATCCAAGCATATTAATGAAAAGTTGCGTGGAAGGAAAACGTGTGGTAGATAAAGGTGCACTAGCAACCGGGATAACCGCAGCCTTGAAAGGATTTTTAAGAAAAGGCTATTCAAAAATTTGGGGGAGATTCACAAGGAGTGGACTGCTTCAAGAGCCACCACACACCGACGTATCCAGGACATGGGCTACAAGTGTCGCATTCCTTGTGTCAAGCCACTCATGACCAATAGACAACGCCAAAAGCGTCTTACCTGGGCCAAGGAGAAAAAGACCTGGACTGTTGTCAGTGGTCTAAGGTGTTGATTTCAGATGATAGTAAATTTTGCATTTCATTTGGAAATCAAGGTCTCAGGAGTCTGGAGGAAGAGTGGGGAGGCCACAATCCAAGCTGCTGGAGGTCTAGTGTGAAGTTTCCACAATCAGTGCTGGTTTGGGGAGCAATGTCATCTGCTGGTGCAGGTACACTGTGTTTTATCAAGACCAAAGTCAGCGCAGCCGTCTGCCAGGATATTTTATAGCACTTCATGCTTCCCTCTGCCGACAAGCTTTTAAGAGTTGAAAATTTCTCCAGCAGGACTTGGCACCTGTCCACACTGCCAAAAGTATCAATACCTGGTTTAAAAACAACAGTATGGCTGCGTGCACACGATGCTTTTTTCATGCGTTTATGCTGCGGATTTTCCGCTGCTTAAACGCATCAAAAACGCATGGTAATCCGCACCCCATGGTCCCCAATGGCATTCCGCAATGTCAATGCACATGCTGCGGATTTTTCCGCAGCGTTTCTGCAGCGCAAATAAATCCGCAGCATGTTCATTAATTTTGCGGAAGCGCCGCCATTGACTTGCATTGAGACGCATATAATGCGCGTCTGTACATTTATACAAGCGGATTATATGCGTCTCTATGTGCGGATGGTACCCAGTTCTGGAGGAGAGGAGACTCTCATCCAGACCTGGGTACCATTGTACCTGTAAAAAAAAGAATAAAATAATAAATAAAGTTTATATTCACCTGTCCGGCGGCCCCTGCAGCGCTTCTCCTTCCAGGACCTGAGATGACGTCGCGGTCATGTGACCGCAGGCTGTCTCGCGAGATGCCGGCAACCCGGAAGAAGCCAGGACGAGCGCGACAGCACACGCGGCGGGGGATCGGGGGTGAGTATAGCTTTATTTTTTTATTTTTACGGTCACACTATGTAAATCCATGCCTTTTGCATGGATTTAAATTGTGTGACCTAGTTGTCAAGCACTTTCCAAGTGATGCTATCGCTTGGAAAGTGCTCGTCAGTCCGCATGCAGAAACACATGCGTTAACGCATGTGGGTACGCATGTGAATCCGCATGTATTCTGCAGGAAAAACGCATGCACAATCTGCATGCGTTTTTTCTGCCAGGGAGATGCAGAAATGCTGCAGAAATTTTCTGCTTAATTTCTGCATCGTGGGCACATAGCCTATCACTGTGATTGATTGGCCAGCAAACTCGCCTGACCTTAACCCCATAGGCAATCTATCGGGTATTATCAAGAGGAGGATGAGATACACCAGACCCAACAATGCAGACGAGCTGAAGGCTGCTATCAAAGCAACCTGGGCTTCCATAACACCTCAGCAGTGCCACAGGCTGATCGCCTCCATGCCACATTGCCGCATTGATGCAATAATTGAGCCCCGACCAAGTACTGAGTGCATTCACTGAACATACATTTCAGTAGGCCAGCATTTTGGATTTTAAATTAATTTTTCAAGACGGCGTTATGAAGTATTCTAATTTACTGAGATAATGACTTTTGTATAATGATTGTCTGTAAGCCATAATCATCAACATTAACAGAAATAAACACTTGAAATAGATCACTCTGTTTGTAATGACGCTATATAATATATGAGTTTCACTTTTTGTATTGAAGAACTGAAATAAATTAACTTTTTGATGATATTCTAATTTAGTGAGAAGCACTTGTATACAGTGCTGAGCATAAGTGAGTACACCCCCTGTATTATCAGTACATTATTTTTACAATGCTCAGCATAAGGGCGGTTTCATGCGTCTGGATATTTCCGGGACTGGAAAAACCCATATCGGAGATATACATATCCGGTGTGTCTGTGTGTGTCACACTTGTGGCGCATCAGGATCACCCGTACCGGCGCCTGGGAATCAGTGTACAGTTCCCAAGCCCTGGGTGCTATATTCTGCCCTCATCATTGTTCTTTGCTCGCGCTGTGATCAGCACGAGCAAGAGACAAAGTTGGGTGTAGTAGTGTCTGCTCCTACAGTGTCTCAGTGTAAAATAAGATTAAAATAATAAAATACATTTACTCGCCTGTCACCACACGTACTGGACACACTGACATGTGAAAGAGCCCTAAGTAGGTACTCCCCCTTATTATTGGTACATTATATATACAGCACTCAGCTTAAGTAAGTACACTCCTCTATTATCAGAACATTATATACAAAGTGCTCAGTGTGTGTACACCCGTTTATTATTAGTACTTTATATAGCACTCAGCATAATTGAGTACACCCCCATATTATCAGTGCATTATATATACAGCAATCAGCATAAGTGAGTACAAACCCTGTATTATCAGTATATTATATAGAGTGCTTAGAGTAAGTGAGTGCACCCCCTGTATTTTCACAAAATTATATATAAAGCTCTCAGAATAAGTGAGCACACTCCTGTATTATCAATACATTATACATAAAGTACAGACCAAAAATTTGGACACACCTTCTCATTTAAAGATTTTTCTGTATTTTCATGACTTTGAAAATTGTACATTCACACTGAAGGCATCAAAACTATGAATTAACACATGTGGAATTATATACTTAACAAAAAAGTGTGAAACAACTGAAAATATATCTTATATTCTAGGTTCTTCAAAGTAGCCACCTTTTGCTTTGATCACTGCTTTGCACACTCTTGGCATTCTCTTGATGAGCTTCAAGAGGTAGTCACCGGAAATGGTTTTCACTTCACAGGTGTGCCCTGTCAGGTTTAATAAGTGGGATTTCTTCTTGCCTTATAAATGGGGTTGGGACCATCAGTTGTGTTGTGCAGAAGTCAGGTGGATACACAGCTGATAGTCCTACTGAATAGACTGTTAGAATTTGTATTATGGCAAGAAAAAAGCAGCTAAGTAAAGAAAAACGAGTGGCCATCATTACTTTAAGAAATGAAGGTCAGTCAGTCCGAAAAATTGGGCAAACTTTGAAAGTGTCCCCAGGTGCAGTTGCAAAAGCCATCAAGCGCTACAAAGAAACTGGCTCACATGAGGACCGCCACAGGAAAGGAAGACCAAGAGTCACCTCTACTTCTGAGGATAAGTTTATCCGAGTCACCAGCCTTAGAAATCGCAGGTTAACAGCAGCTCAGATTAGAGACCAGGTCAATGTCACACAGAGTTCTAGCAGCAGACACATCTTTTCAACAACTGTTAAAAGGAGACTTTGTGCAGCAGGCCTTCATGGTAAAATAGCTGCTAGGAAACCACTGCTAAGGACAGGCAACAAGCAGAAGAGACAAGTTTGGGCTAAAGAACACAAGGAATGGACATTAGACCAGTGGAAATCTGTGCTTTGGTCTGATGAGTCCAAATTTGAGATCTTTGGTTCCAACCACCGTGTCTTTGTGCGACGCAGAAAAGGTGATCGGATGGACTCTACATGCCTGGTTCCCACCGTGAAGCATTGAGGAGGAGGTGTGATGGTGTGGGGGTGCTTTGCTGGTGACACTGTTGGGGATTTATTCAAAATTGAAGGCATACTGAACCAGCATGGCTACCACAGCATCTTGCAGCGGCATGCTATTCCATCCGGTTTGCGTTTAGTTGGACCATCATTTATTTTTCAACAGGACAATGACCCCAAACACACCTCCAGGCTGTGTAAGGGCTATTTGACCAAGAAGGAGAGTGATGGGGTGCTACGCCAGATGACCTGGCCTCCACAGTCACCAGACCTGAACCCAATCGAGATGGTTTGGGGTGAGCTGGACCGCAGAGTGAAGGCAAAAGGGCCAACAAGTGCTAAGCATCTCTGGGAACTCCTTCAAGATTGTTGGAAGACCATTTCCGGTGACTACCTCTTGAAGCTCATCAAGAGAATGCCAAGAGTGTGCAAAGCAGTCATCAAAGCAAAAGGTGGCTACTTTGAAGAACCTAGAATATAAGACATATTTTCAGTTGTTTCACACTTTTTTGTTAAGTATATAATTCCACATCTGTTAATTCATAGTTTTTATGCCTTCAGTGTGAATGTACAATTTTCATAGTCATGAAAATACAGAAAAATCTTTAAGTGAGAAAGTGTGTCCAAACTTTTGGTCTGTACTGTATATACAGTATATATATATATATATATATATATATATATATATATATATATATATACACACACACACATACAGCGCTTAGCATAAGTGAGTACACCCCTGTATTATCAGTACATCCTATGTAATGCTGGACTCGTCTTTCTTTCCAAAGCCGGGATGGGCGGAGACTGCTCAGTGTGGCGCCGGAGTCAGCACGTGCGCATACCGCACTACGGCGCCATTTTATTGAAGACACTGTGCTTGCGAATTCGCAGATACAGTGTCTTCAACAAAATGGAGCTGGATATCGCAGGATGCGCACGTGTCTACTCCTGCACCATTTTATTGAAGAATTCTACTACAACATCAGTATAGCAGTGCTCACAAGCCGGCCATCACCATTATCCTTATAGTCAGCTTGTGCGCACTGCTATGTTGACGTTGGAGTACATTACTTCAATAAAATAGGCGCTGTTTTATTGAAGACACTGTGTATGCAAATTTGCAGACCCAGTTTCTTTAAAAAAATGGTGCAGGATAGCGCTGTATGTGCACATGCTGACTCCAGCGCCATTAAAGGGGTTGTCCAGTACTTTATATTACCCCCCCCCCCCAATGTATCCCCCCGGGTCCCCTAAGGATTTTTGTAATTACCTTATGTTGCAGATACTGCCTGTGAGCAGCACGATCACTGGCCGCTCACAGGCATGACGTGAACCCCGACTACAGCCGGCTCTGACATCCGCTGATGTCACGACAAGTGCTGGCAGCAGCCAGGGGTCTCTGTCTTCTGCGTTCCGCGGTGGATGCCAGGCTGTGAGCGGGGTTACCCTCTACCCGCGTCACACCCAGCATCTACTGTGTGCTCTGCCTCTCCCCATTCATTGGGAAAGCGCGCGGTGGATGCTGGGTGTGACACGGGGTAGCCCCGCCCACAACCCAGCAGCCACCGCGGGGACCGCATCACTGATGTCACTCCTCACTTGTTGTGATGTCAGCGCGGGGTCACGTGATGCCTGTGAGCGGCCAAGGATAGCACCGCTCACAGGTAGAAACAGCAACCTAAGGTATTTACAAAAATCCTTAGGGGCCCCGGGGGGGGGATCCATTGTGGGGTAATAAAAAGTACTGGACAACTTCTTTAATAAAATTAAAAATGTACCAGTAAAAATGCTTGCCACGTGGGCGTAGAACGTGTTTAATAGCTAGTGCAATATATAGTGAGGCATTCACACTATAAGCTATACAGTTTATACATAGCTCTATACTGTCATATAGTAGATGCCTCGTTGTGTGAAACTGTGCCTGTGTATATAATATATAGTGGGTAGTTCACACTTTATATTGTATACATAGTAATACGCTATACTATCATATAGTATATACCTTGTATATAGTATAGAGCTCCGTAGATCACTACTAGCTTCACGATCACCCAATTAAGATTATTAGCTGCCACCACCAATCAGTTCCGGTCGATTGGATGCCTTATAGGTAGCGTGTGGCTTTGGGGGAGGAACGATTACAGAGCAAAAGAAACAGAACTATTACATTTTATATTTAATCCAAAGGGAGACAGTGTTTATGAAAAAATATACAAAAGATTTTACAAAGGGAGACAAAACAATACAGCATATACAGTTACAGAAATAAAAGGGATTAACAGAAAAGCTTACTATACCGATCGCAGAGACGATTCAGTTTAGATGAAGGAAAGCGCTTCGATTTGACTGTTAAGGAACGTGGCCCTTGCTTACACGAAAATATGTATCTTCCAGCATGAGCGAAGATCAATATTCGGCTTGATCTTTTATGCCTGATTGGGCCCTGCCCACACACTCCCCTGTGATGATGTCACGTGGGCTGGTCTGCGCCCTTCATGTTTTTTTTTAAATCTCTTAATTTCTGTGATATCTCCTCGCTCGATGATCGCAGAAGTTAGCAAGTGAATCCATATTTTTTATTGTGATTTTACTTTTCCTTAGAGATCAAACATGACATGGCTGCTTTCAGTTATCTTTGCCCTGTTGCGTTACAGCTCAACGGCAGGGCTCGCAGATATGGAAAAATATGCATACTGTTCCCCACATAGCCCCGCTGCTAAAAATATAGGTCCCATCACAATCAGAATTATAGAAATTCCCCTATTCCACACTTACTTTCGGTACCTAAAAGTCTGGAGATTAAACGCATTTGCAACTGGAAATGACCCGGCTATTCTCAGGAGTGTGATAGATTCCCTTTGAAGCCTAAGGAGATGTTTCCTATCTCTCTCAGGTGTCATAATGGTTACCTTTACACAACTCATTCAGTCTCTAGTCCAGGGGTCCTCAAACTTTTTAAACACGGGGCCAGTTCACTGTCCCTCAGACTATTGGAGGGCTGGAATATAGTTTTTTTAAAAAAAAACTATGAACAAATTCCTATGCACACTGCACATATCTTATTTTGATGTAAAAAAACAATACAGGAACAAATACAATATTTAAAATGAAGAACAAGTAAAGTTAGATAAACCGGTATTTCAATAGGCAAGTAAATGTCCCCAATAGACACCATAGGCCCCAATAGGCAGGTAAATATCCCCAATAGGCAGCATAGGTCCCCAATAGGCAGGTAAATATCCCCAATAGGCAGCATAGGTCCCCAATAGGCAGGTAAATGTCCCCAATAGGCAGGTAAATGTCCCCAATAGGCAGCATAGGTCCTCAATGGGGAGGTAAAAGTCCCCAATAGGCAGCATAGGTCCTCAATGGGCAGGTAAATGACCCCAATAGGCAGCATAGGTCCTCAATAGGCAGGCTATTTCCCCCTTATAATGCCCCATGCAGGCTGTTCCCCCCTTATAATGCCCCATGCAGGATGTCACCCCCCATATAATGCCCCATGCATGATGTCCCTTTCTCCCACCATATAATGCCCCATGCAAGATATCACTCCCCTGTCTTTATAATGTCCCATGCAGGATGTCACCCCCCCATATAATGCCCCATGCAGGATGTCACTCCCCTGTCGTTATAATGCCCCATTCCGGGTGTCACCCCCATATAATGCCCCATGCAGGATGTCCCTTTCTCCCACCATATAATGCCCCATGCAAGATATCACTCCCCTGTCTTTATAATGCCCCATGCAGGATGTCACCCCCCCCATATAATGCCCCATGCAGGATGTCACTCCCCTGTCGTTATAATGCCCCATGCAGGATGTCACCCCCCCATATAATGCGCCACGCAGGATATCACTCCCCTGTCGTTATAATGCCCCTTTCAGGATGTCACCCCCCATATAATACCCCATGCAGCATGTCACTCCCCCATATAATACCCCATGCAGGATGTCACCCCCCCATATAATGCCCCATGCAGCATGTCACCCCCCCATATAATGCCCCATGCAGGATATCACTCCCTTGTTGTTATAATGCCCCATTCAGGATGTCACCCCCCCCATATAATGCCCCATGCAGGATGTCACTCCCCTGTTGTTATAATGCCCCATTCAGGATATCATCCCCCCATATAATGCCCCATGCAGGATGTCACTCCCCTGTCGTTATAATGCCCCATGCAGGATGTCACCCCCCCCCCATATAATGCCCCATGCAGGATGTCACTCCCCTGTCGTTATAATGCCCCATTCAGGATGTCACCCCCCCATATAATGCGCCACGCAGGATATCACTCCCCTGTCGTTATAATGCCCCTTTCAGGATGTCACCCCCCCCATATAATACCCCATGCAGCATGTCACTCCCCCATATAATGCCCCATGCAGCATGTCACCCCCCCATATAATGCCCCATGCAGCATGTCACTCCCCCATATAATGCCCCATGCAGCATGTCACCCCCCCATATAATGCCCCATGCAGGATATCACTCCCCTGTCGTTATAATGCCCCATTCAGGATGTCACCCCCCCCATATAATGCCTCATGCAGCATGTCACCCCTCCCCCATATAATGCCCCATGCAGGATGTCACCCTTAATATTATGTCCCATGCCTCCATACATTAAAAAAAAAATGCAATTCTCACCTCCCTCCTCCTCACCTGCTGCAGCTGCTCAATTCCGGACTCCAGCGTTGCCGGCCTCATCCTGCTCTGCGCTGCCTGTGATGGCTCAGGGGAGGGCACGGTGTAAAGACGTCACCGCACCCTCTGACCTGACACGTCACAGGGAGCATGCTCCAGGAAGACAGTGGATCTGCGGAGGCACGAGAGGTAAGTATCCGGCTGCCGGGGCCATGAGCAAGCGGGGGGAAGGGCGGGCGCTGGCACCGCTCTCCTCTGCCCCCAGCTCGGCGGGCCGGATAAAAATCCTCCGCGGGCCGTAGTTTGAGGACCCCTGCTCTAGTCCATATGTTTCAAGGTGTCTATTCATCGCATGTGTCTTTTACTAAGGGCTCCATTTCTTATGGTAATTAGCCTGAATAATTAAGTTTGGCACTTCTTGTGTGCACTGCCACTTTACATTGAAGCAGCTTTTTAGATTGTCAGCTTTACTCCTTACTATGGTATAGGGTTTGTGGGGATGAGGGGCTTGGAGAGAGAGATATTTTTTATATTTCCTGACAAATAGTATACAGTATGGAGCTATGTATACAATATGTAGTATATAGTGTGAACTCCCCACTATATATTATATGCACAGGCACAGCTTTACACAATGAGGTATATACTATGTGATAGTATGTGGTATAGCACTTTGTATACAAGATATAGTGTGAATGCCCCACTAAATATGATGTACACATGCAAAGCTTCACTCTGAGCTATATACTATACAATAATATATAGTATAGAGTATGTATACATTAGTATATAGTGTGAACTCCCCACTGCATATTATATACACAGGTACAGTTTTACACTACGAGGTGTCTACTAGATGATGGTATATAGCAATGTTTCCCAAACTCCAGTCCTCATGGCCCCCACAGGTCATGTTTTCAGGATCTTCTTAGTATTGCACAGGTGATGGAATTACTATCAAGGCATCATGAATTCTCTAACCTGTGCAATACTAAGGAGATCCTGAAAACATGACCTGTGGGGGCCATGAGGACTGGAGTTTGGGAAACACTGGTATATAGTATAGTGCTATGTATACATTATATGGTATGTAGTGTGAACTCCCCACAATAGTGATGGTCCGAGTCAAAATCAGGTCACTTTAACTTGTCTCAAGCATTAGAACTGGTATTTTTAGGGGTTAAATTACTTTGGTTCACTGATCTCACACCACTGTTACACATATAGGGATGCCCTTCATCAAACATAAATTCTCTAGCCCAGCTTAAACGGGTTCTGTGCATCAGGACTGACATCAAAGTCGGCAATTAGCTTATTTTTACAGATTTGCATAAGTTACTTTTTTTAATTGGTTAAAGGGGTACTCCGGGGAGATAAAAAAAAAAAAAGTTGTACTGTTCCTGCACTCATACACTATAAAGATGATATGCCCAGCGCGCTATAATAATCTTTATAACTCCTGCTCCCTGCTAGTAGCCCTGTGAATGAGACATTATCAAGGGGCTGCTATTAGAAGCTGTGAGCAGGCGATGCCCTCGACATGTCCCCTCACCTGGGACTGCAGACAGGGAGACATTATGGGGCTGGTGTGACAGGCGCTGCTTTTCACTGCACTGCTCACCCCTCTGTCTGGGACATTACAGCAGTGTGCAGCTCCTCGCTGTTATTACCCAGTCTAATAGTTGTTTCCCTGCCGACAACGGGAGTTGCCTCGCCTCCTCTCCTCAGGCTACCTGTTCCCTACATGCGGGAGCAGCACTTAGTGTATGATGTAATGACCCAGGCGGGAGGGGGTAGCAGTGAAAGAGCAGATCCTGTCACGGAATTAAAAGGGTTAAAAAGATTATGTATCTGCACTGGGCATCTCCTCTTTATAATTTGAGTGCAGGAACAGTCCAAAATAAATGTCTATCTCCCTGGGGTACCCCTTTTAAATAACTGTGGGCCAGTGATCTCACATCACTGTTATACAATAGTGATGCCCTGCATGAGATTCAGGTCACTCCAGCATGGCCCAAATGGGTTCTGGGCATGTGAACTGGCATCAAAGTGGGCAAATGGTTGTATGACTTAGTACTACTGGTTTTACTGCACCACCACACAGAAGAGGAAGACCCACATCACAGTTTCCTTCCGGATGGCCAAAGTGGTTATTAATCAGAAAAGCTGGCATCCAGGTGGGCAAATTTCAACTTTGTCGTGGGTTGAATAAGTTACTGATTTAGTTTTTTTTAGAGTTTAAGGGGTTGTCCGGCCTTAGGCTACTGTATGTACCTGCAGACTGCTCACTGTAAGATTTCTCCGATGGCGGCACAAGGAGTTGGCGGTCATGTGTAATTTGCATACTTCAGCCATATCCTGACTATATGAGCGTGACCTCCCTCAATGCAAGTGTATTAAGTGAGGCTGGATACAATCTAGTCAGAAAGTGGCTGGAAGTATGCAATTTGCATACTTGTGGTCACATGACTGCCCACTAATGGCGCTGGCACCGGAGGATCCTCACAGTGAGCAGTGTGTGCATTGTGAGGATTCACAAGTCTGCAATCACATGCAGTGACTTCAGACTTGTAACCTAAGGCCGGACAACCCCTCTAACTCTAAAAATAAACCAGTAACTTCTTCAAATCAGTACAAAGTTACAATTTTTGTCCACTTTGATGCCAGCTTTTCAGATCAGTAACCACTTTGACCATCCTGAAGGAAATTGATTATAATATGGGTGTTCCTCTTCTGTGTGCTGGTGATGTAAGACCAATATTCATTCAACCATTTAGCAACACCAGATACTTATTCAAATCTGTGAAAACTGGCTAATTGCCTACTTTGATGCCATTTTTGATACCCAGAACCCATTTGGACTAGGCTGGAATTACCTGAATTTGATGCAGGGCATCACTTTTTCTGTAATTATGGTGTGAGATCAGTGGCTCAGGGTTATATAACCCTTCAAAAACACAAGTTATTCGGCTGTGTGCCCACGATGCTTTTTTGGTGCGTTTTTTGTTGCGTATTTGCAGCGCATAAACGCTCCAGAAACGCATTGCATACCTTTTCCCATGACTTCCTATGACATTCTGCAAGTTCTGTGCACATGGTCAGGATTTTTTCTGCGCAGAAAATTTTCTAATAACTCAATTTGGTGACAGTTCTATTGCCCAGAACCTGTTTGGGCCAGGTTGGAGGAACGTGTTTGATGCGTAGTATCACTCTCTGTGTAAATCCTAAATACTTGACATTTTTTTTTCTTCAGCAGACAAAGCTTAAACGGCACAGAAGAGGGTAAGTCTGATTTCATTCTCTTATGTCCATTACTAGGACAATATCTTTATAAATACTGTGTTTTCCTGGATATAAAACCTACACCTAAAATAAGCCTTTGCATGATTTTACAGAGTTTTTGGCGTATGCTTGAAATATAATCCCCAAAAATAAGCCCTAGTTACAGTTAAGGCCAGCATTAAAGTGGGTGGAGAGCAAACTGGGCAATTGACCAAGACCCCAACTCTCGTCGGTTGTGTGCCCACGATGCGTTTTTTAAGTGTTTCCGCAGCGGCAAAAACGCTGCAGAAATGCTTAAAAAACGCATGGTAGAAGGCCTGCCATGTTCCCCAATGATAATCCGCACGTGCTGTGCACATGCTGCAGAAATTTCCGCTGTGGATTATCATTGCGGAAAAAAACGCAGCACTACCAATTATTTTGCGGAAGTGCTACGTTTTCGCCGCCATTGACTTGCATTAGAACAAATGGATTACGCATCACTGTATACAGTTATATGAAAAAGTTTGGGCACCCCTATTAATCTTAAGCTTAATGTTTTATAAAAATTGGTGTTTTTGCAACAGCTATTTCAGTTTGATATATGTAATAACTGTTGGACACAGTAATGTTTCTGCCTTGAAATGAGGTTTATTGTACTAACAGAAAATGTGCAATCTGCATTCAAACAAAATTTGACAGGTGCATAAGTATGGGCACCCTTATCATTTTCTTGTTTTAAATACTCCTACCTACTTTTTACTGACTTACTAAAGCACTTTTTTTGGTTTTGTAACCTCATTGAGCTTTGAACTTCATAGCCAGGTGTATGCAATCATGAGAAAAGCTACTTAAAGTCGCCACTTGCAAGTTGTTCTCCTGTTTGAATCTCCTCTGAAGAGTGGCATCATGGGCTCCTCAAAACAACTGCCAAATGATCTGAAAACAAAGATTATTCAACATAGTTGTTCAGGGGAAGGATACAAAAAGCTGTCTCAGAGATTTAACCTGTCAGTTTCCACTGTGAGGAACATAGTAAGGAAATGGAAGAACACAGGGACAGTTCTTGTTAAGGCCAGAAGTGGCAGGCCAAGAAAAACATCAGAAAGGCAGAGAAGAAGAATGGTGAGATCAGTCAAGGACAATCCTCAGACCACCTCCAGAGAGCTGCAGCATCAACTTGCTGCAGATGGTGTTACTGTGCATCGGTCAACTATACAACGCACTTTGCACAAGGAGAAGCTGTATGGGAGAGTGATGCGAAAGAAGCCGTTTCTGCAAGCACGCCACAAACAGAGTCGGCTGAGGTATGCAAAAGCACATTTGGAGAAGCCAATTTCTTTTTGGAAGAAGGTCCTGTGGACTGATGAAACCAAGATTGAGTTGTTTGGTCATACAAAAAGGCGTTATGCATGGCGGCAAAAAAACACAGCATTCCAAGAAAAACACTTGCTACCCACAGTAAAATTTGGTGGAGGTTCCATCATGCTTTGGGGCTGTGTGGCCAATGCCATCACCGGGAATCTTGTTAAAGTTGAGGGACGCATGGATTCCACTCAGTATCAGCAGATTCTTGACAATAATGTTCAAGAATCAGTGACAAAGTTGAAGTTACGCAGGGGATGGATCTTTCAGCAAGACAATGATCCAAAACACCGCTCCAAATCTACTCAGGCATTCATGCAGAGGAACAATTACAATGTTCTGGAATGGCCATCCCAGTCACCAGACCTGAATATCATTGAACATCTGTGGGATCATTTGAAGAGGGCTGTCCATGCTCGGCGACCATCAAACTTAACTGAACTGGAATTGTTTTGTAAAGAGGAATGGTCAAAAATACCTTCATCCAGGATCCAGGAAATCATTAAAAGCTACAGGAAGCGACTAGAGGCTGTTATTTTTGCAAAAGGAGGATTTACTAAATATTAATGTCACTTTTCTGGTGAGGTGCCCATACTTATGCACCTGTCAAATTTTGTTTGAATGCAGATTGCACATTTTCTGTAAGTACAATAAACCTCATTTCAAGGCAGAAACATTACTGTGTCCAACAGTTATTACATATATCAAACTGAAATAGCTGTTGCAAAAACACCAATTTTTATAAAACATTAAGCTTAAGATTAATAGGGGTGCCCAAACTTTTTCATATAACTGTATGTAGATGCACATTCCATGCGTTCTAATGTACGGCTGGTACCCAGGTCTAGAGAAGAGGAGACTCTCCTCCGGACCCGGGTACCATAGAAACTGTGAAAAAAAGAATAAAATAAAAAATAAATATGATACTTACCTTCTGGCGGCCCGCGGCGCGCTCCTCCTTGCTTGGTGGCAGTTCGCGATGGAATGAAGGACCTGCGCTGACGTCACAGTCATGTGACGGGTCACGCGACGATGACGTCGGCAAGTCCTTCAGTTTACCACTGCCAGCAGTCGGGACGGTGAAGCAAGCCAGCATGGGCCATCGGAGGGTAAGTATATATTTATTTGTTTATTTTTTGACATTCTCTCGGGTCACACTATATGCCGGTTGCATGGATTCATATAGTGTGACCAAGTTGACAAGCACTTTCCAAGTGATGCTAAAATCGCTTGGAAAGCGCTTGACAACCCGCATGTGGAAATGCCAGTGAAGAACACTTCACTTCCGCATGTACCTGGCAGGAAAACCGCATGTACAATCCGCATGTACAATCCGCATGTACAATCTGCATGTACAATCCGCATGTACAATCCGCATGTACAATCCGCATGTACATTCCGCATGTACAATCCGCATGTACAATCCGCATGTACAATCCGCATGTACAATCCACATGTACAATCCGCATGTACATTCCGCATGTACAATCCGCATGTACAATCCGCATGTACAATCCGCATGTACAATCCGCATGTACATTCCGCATGTACAATCCGCATGTACAATCCGCATGTACAATCCGCATGTACAATCCACATGTACAATCCGCATGTACATTCCGCATGTACAATCCGCATGTACAATCCGCATGTACAATCCGCATGTACATTCCGCATGTACAATCCGCATGTACATTCCGCATGTACAATCCGCATGTACAATCCGCATGTACAATCCGCATGTACAATCCACATGTACAATCCGCATGTGTTTTTTTCTGCCAGGGAGATGCAGAAACGCTCGGGAAAAATCCTGAGCATTTCTGCATCGTGGGCACATAGCCTTAGAGGTCACCAGCGTTTTTATTCCGAGGTTAAGACTTCCTAAGGACGTTTGGTGACATCAAGGTCATTTGACCATGATCTCACCAAATTTTATTTAACCCCTTCACCCCCCAAGCTTGTTTTCATCTTTCTGCCAGCCCAATTTTTACAATTCTGACCACTTTATGAGGTAATTACTCTGGAACGCTTCAACGGATCCCACTGATTCTGAGATTGTTTTTTCATGACGTATTGTACTTCACGTTAGTGGTAAAATTTGTTCAATATGACTTGCGTTTATTTGTGAAAAAAATGGAAATTTGGTGAAAATGTCGCAATTTTCAAACCTTTAATTTTTATACCCTTAACCCCTTTACAACCTTGGACGTATGAGTATGAATCCTGAACAATTTACCTCCCCCACTATTATGCCAAAACCAGAATGAGATTTTTTTTTTCACTGTACTTAATTTACATGCATAAAAGAGACAAAGCATGAACAAGAGATAATTCTGCAAAAAAAAAATCCAAAAACGCACCAAAACAACATAAATAATGCAGCAAAACCTCTGTTTTTGACCCAGCTGATTTCCTTCCAGAGATCAGTTTTGCTGCAGATTTTTGACATAAAAAAACAACATGTGTGAACAGGGCCTAAAAATTACACGCCTCAAAGTCCTCAAAACCACATTCAAGAAGTTTATCCCTTCGCAGGAATTAATGCATCACAAGAATTAATGTGGAAGGAAAAAAATTAACATTTTATTTTTTTTCTAAAATTTGTAACTTTAGCCCCAAATTTTTTATTTTCACAAATGGACTCCAAAATATTTTGTGCTATTTCTCCTGAGTGCGCCAATAACACATATGTGGGGGAAAGCTACTGTTTTGTCGCACAGCGGCTCGGAAGGGAAGGAGCACTGTTTGACTTTTTGAATGCAAAAAATGGATGGAATCGACTGCGGACGCCATGTCACTTTTGGAGACCCCCTGATGTGATTTAAAAATGGAAACCTCCATAAACTAGACCATTCAAGGCGGGGGCGAACACTGACATCTTGGGGACCCTGTGCAAGAAATGTGCCTAGAACCCCTCCTTTTATGGCATTTTATATATGTAATAAAAGAGGGCACTGTGACTAACAGAAATAACAAGAATACACTTGTTATACAGTACAGACCAAAAGTTTGGACACACCTCATTTATAGATTTTTCTGTATTTTCATGACTATGAAAATTGTACATTCACACTGAAGGCATCAAAACTATGAATTAACACATGTGGAATTATATACTTAGCAAAAAAGTGTGAAACACCTGAAAATATGTCTTATATTCTAGGTTCTTCAAAGTAGCCACCTTTTGCTTTGATGACTGCTTTACACACTCTTGGCATTCTCTTGATGAGCTTCAAGAGGTAGTCACCGGAAATGGTCTTTCAACAATCTTGAAGGAGTTCCCAGAGATACTTAGCACTTGTTGGCCCTTTTACCTTCACTCTGCGGTCCAGCTCACCCCAAACCATCTTGATTGGGATTAGGTCTGGTGACTGTGGAGGCCAGGTCATCTGGCGTAGCGCCCCATCACTCTCCTTCTTGGTCAAATAGCCCTTACACAGCCTGGAGGTATGTTTGGGGTCATTGTCCTGTTGAAAAATAAATGATGGTCCAGCTAAACGTAAATCGGATGGAATAACTTGCCGCTGCAAGATGCTGTGGTAGCCATGCTGGTTCAGTATGCCTTCAATTTTGAATAAATCCCCAACAGTGTCACCAGCAAAGCACCCCCACACCATCACACCTTCTCCTCCATGCTTCACGGTGGGAACCAGGCATGTAGAGTCCATCCGTTCACCTTTTCTGCGTCGCACAAAGACACGGTGGTTGGAACCAAAGATTTCAAATTTGGACTCATCAGACCAAAGCACAGATTTCCACTGGTCTAATGTCCATTCCTTGTGTTCTTTAGCCCAAACAAGTCTCTTCTGCTCGTTGCCTGTCCTTAGCAGTGGTTTCCTAGCAGCTATTTTACCATGAAGGCCTGCTGCAAAAAGTCTCCTCTTAACAGTTGTTGTAGAGATGTTGCTGCTAGAACTCTGTGTGGCATTGACCTGGTCTCTAATCTGAGCTGCTGTTAACCTGCGATTTTTGAGGCTGGTGACTCGGATAAACTTCTCCTCAGAAGCAGAGGTGACTCTTGGTCTTCCTTTCCTGTGGTGGTCCTCATGTGAGCCATTTTCTTTGTAGCGCTTGATGGTTTTTGCAACTGCACTTGGGGACACTTTCAAAGTTTGCCCAATTTTTCGGACTGACTGACCTTCATTTCTTAAAGTAATGATGGCCACTCCTTTTTCTTTACTTAGCTGCTTTTTTCTTGCCATAATACAAATTCTAACAGTCCATTCAGTAGGACTATCAGCTGTATATCCACCTGACTTCTGCACAACACAACTGATGGTCCCAACCCCATTTATAAGGCAAGAAATCCCACTTATTAAACCTGACAGGGCACATCTGTGAAGTGAAAACCATTTTGGGCGACTACCTCTTGAAGCTCATCAAGAGAATGCCAAGAGTGTGCAAAGCAGCCATCAAAGCAAAAGGTTACTTTGAAGAACCTAGAATATAAGACATATTTTCAGTTGTTTCACACTATTTTGTTAGTATATAATTCCAGGTGTGTTAATTCATAGTTTTGATGCCTTCAGTGTGAATATACAATTTTCAAAGTCATGAAAATGTGGAAAAATCTTTAAATGAGAAGGTGTGTCCAAACTTTTGGTCTGTACTGTATATATATATTCAGTCAGTCTGAAAAATTGGGAAAACTTTGAAAGTGTCCTCAAGTACAGTTGAGGCCTCTCCTCACTCCATTCATTGTTCTCTCCCCACCCCCATCATTGACCTCTCTGCACCCCCCCATTATAATCTCCCCCACTCCTCATTGTCCTCTCCCCACTCCATTCATTGTCCTCTACCACAGGCGCGCACTACATGCTGATGTCATCAAGCCGTGCGCGCCTGTATGAGAGAGAAAGCACTGGGCAGGAAGCAGAGGATGGATTCGTGCAGCTCCACAGCCATTATCTTATCTCCTGTTGGCAACGGAGATGCATCAATCGCTCCCTGCCCGCTGCTCATAATGAGGGCAATTGCCCTCATTATTAGCCACCCTGCAAGGGCCCCCCTGCACCTCCGAGCCCACGTGCAGCTGCACCGACGGTATGTCCGCCCCTGTTTCATGGAATGTATATAGATGTGTGTTGAACACGTTGAACTTCCAGATGCTTCACAGAAGTTTATAATGTAGAGCCGTGAAAATAAAAAGTCACATTTTTCCCACAAAAATGTTCATTAAGCCCCAAATGTAGATTTGATGAAAGCCGGCCGGTGGGTGCAGCTCTCTGGCTCCCCCTTACCTCTCAGGTGAGTCAAGGTACTGCACCTAGAGTAAGTGGTGCCAGGAAGCTGCTACCAGGGGGGGAAAGCACGGTGGTGTGTTGTCCCTTACACGTCACCAATCCGTGACGCCACGATACAGGCACAACTCTCTGGCGCCCCCTTGCCTCTCAGGTCAGTCAAGGTACTGCACCTAGAGTGAGTGGTCGCCGGAGAGGCCGTCCTGTAGCCCTCTGGGTATTTGAGGCCCTCTTCAGTGAGGGCGGTATATATATTCCCCTGGCTGCGCCAGTAATATATATCCACACCTCTGACCGTCACTGCTAGCCTTCCTCAAATCCCCCAGATGGTATGCTGCCACCAGTTCTCGTTTGATACAAGCCCGGTCCGTTAATAGACTTGTATCGGGTCAGGAACCAACCCAGTAGCGTTTCAGCCAAGCGTTTCCGGACCAATGGATTCGTATATGCAGAGTAAAGGATACAGCCCACGATTAATTTATGATTTAATCGATTATAAGAATACACTAGATTACAAGGCTATACCATTAACTATACAATGGTATTTTGGCCAGAATAAGAAATATAGCAATTAGAAGTACAAAACACAGGAATAACAACGATAAATCAGTTACCGTTCTTGTGGTGCAAGGGAGGATTGCGATCCCACAGGTTCAAGCTTAGTTGCAGTCGTCCAGGCCTCAGTAGCACATGGCAAAGGTGCTCCTCCCACTCAGATACCTGGACCCGACGGTAGGAGTTGTTCACATCATCTCCTGGGTCAAACTGAGGGGGTTTCTGACTGTCGGCTATACTAAAGTCCTGTCACGCCCACTCTTGGTGATGTCAGTTTACTAAAACCCGCCCCCCAACCAATGCTCATTTTAGCTTCATTTTAGAAAAGTACCCATAACTTTCCCTGGGGTGACCTCATCGTATCACCAGAGGTCTCATCGTGATCCTCCTCTTGTGGGGAAGCCATTGACTCTAAACATGCCTCCCCTGAGACCTTGTATATGGTTCTTCTAAATATCCAGCTTTCCAGGCCACTCAGGGATTTATGAGTCCCATGATTGTGTCCGCGGGCACCTTCCTCACATGATACATTTTATTTGGGTTCCCTAACTTGTATCGTGTGGTTAGAAATTGATACTGTATCTTGTAGCTTTTGGGTGGCCATTTTCCACAAAGAAAGCACATGGTTCCTGGACAATGGAAAGGTTTGCAGGCATGCACAAATGGTTTGCTTTTGGTTTCCAGTGACATCAAGGTGTTAATTACCCCCCTGGGGCCTAGCTGACTCTGTCCTTCTTGGACACAGAAAAAATGGCCCATCTATTTACCATATCAAAAACGTTTCTGGAGACTGATCTCCAGAGGTGGGGGCGAATTGCTCTGTTTACCAGGGGCTGCAGAAATCTGACATGGTAGAAGCTGTGTGACAATAGGGAATATCTTCAGGTATGACGTATCATACCTAAGATGGCGGCTAACTTTCATGACACAGTAGAATTTTCACAAGGGTAAGAAAATGCACAATACAATTTGCTGTGCAGTTTCTTCTGAGTACGCCAATACCCCATATGTGGAGGAAAAGTACTGTTGGTGCGAATATCAGGTCTCGGAACAGACGTGCCATTTGAGTTTTTGAATGCAATATTGGCTGGCATCATTAGCGGATGCCATGTGGTGTTTGGGGAGTTCCTGGTGTGTCTGAATAGTGGAAAGCCATCCCCCACAAGTCAACCCATTTGGGAAACTAAACCCCTGAAGGAATGTATCTAGATGTGTGTCGAGCACCTAGAATTCCCCAATACTTCGCAGAAGTTTATAACATAACTTATGAAAAAAAAAAAATCACATTTTTCCCTACAAAATTTTTAGCCCCAAATTTTGCATTTTCACAAGGGTAACAGGAGGAAGTGCACTTTACAATTTATTATGCAGTTTTTCCTGAGTACACCGATGACCAATATGTGATGGAAAACTACTGTTTGGGCGCATGGCAGGGTTCGGAAGGGAAATAACTATTTGACTTCTTGAATGCAAAATTTGCTGGGATCACTAGCGGACGCCATATCGCATTTGGAGAGTCCCTGATGTGCTTAAACAATAGAAACTAGACCCCTCAAGGAATGTATCCAGATGTGTGGTGAGCAACTTGAACCCCCGGGTTCTTCATAGAAGTTTATAAAGTTGAGCTGTGAAAATAAAAAAAATCAAATTTTTACAAAAAAAATGTTCTTTTAACCCCAATTTTTTTTTTTTCACAAGGGCAACAGGAGAAATTGCACCATACAGTTTGATGTGCAATTTCTCCTAAGTTTGCCGATACCCCATATGTTGTGGAAATCTACTGTTCGGGTGCAAGGCTCAAATGGGAAGGAACGCCATTCAACTTTTTGAATGCAAAATTGTCTGGAATCGGTAGCGCATACCATGTTTTTTTTTTCATTATTTTGTGATTCTTTAACCCTTTCCTGACTAGCAGTATATGTACGGCGCCACGGGAGCTGCTATCCCGCAAACCGCCTACATATACTTCCTCGCATCGGGCAGGCTCACAGAGACCGCCACCGCGATCAAGTGCGAGTGTTAGCTCTATATGAGGACTGACACCCTGTAGCAGTGCCCATGATCAGTGCTAGCACTGATCGCGGGCTTTTAACCCCTATGATGCTACTATCAATAGTGACAGCGACATCGAGGAGTTTCACAGAGGGAGGGAGCTCCCTCTCTGCGCCCATCGGCGTTGTGCCGATGGTCTCCATGGTGACCCTGGGCCGAAAGATGGCCGCGGGGTCACCCAGGGGCGATGACCTGTAAGCTCCTGAATTTTATTTAAGAAAAATGTCCCGAAAAGCTAATTTATGAATCATAATAGGACCAGTTAAAACATAAATTTTTATTGACGAGGGTTTTTAAAATGTCAAAAATATGACCACGAACACACAGACACCATAAAGTGTTAGGGTGCATGCACACGGTCAGTGTTTGCTGCGGATTGGACGCAGCACACTTGGTCTGCTTCCAATCTGCAGCGGCCAGATGTTACAGCATAGTGGGTGGGATTTATATAAATCCCATGCCCACTATCCGTCTGTCTGCTCCTGCGGCTCACCCGCGGAGAAGGACATGCGACACGTCTTCACAGACCGCAGCATGTCAATTTCTCTTGCTGAAATGCTAGTCTCCGCAAGAGAAATTGACATGCTGCTGTCTGTGAAGACTATACATTACACTAGTAGAATTTCTCTTCCATACTGCAAAAGAAATTCTACTAGTGTAATGTATAGGCTGCGGTGACGCCGCATGTGTTCAATAAACACATGCGGATTTACCTGTGTGCAGCGCTTTGGACGCAGCATCAGTATGCTGCTTTCAAAGCGCTGCCATTCCTGACAGTGTGCACATACCCTTACCCAAAAGAAACTTTTCAAATACCTCAAAATTCTGTATATTGACTATCTAAATGACCCTAATTTAACACCTATCAATTTCCCTGCCTAACAGCGGAGGTTGGCACCCTATCGGGAAAGCGTTACGGCGCCCCCGCTCCACGGCGGCTAGCCCTCAGATGCCCTGGATGACCCGAGTCAAATGTCTATATCCAACAGGAGAATGGAAAAAATCTTCAGGCACCACTGTGTGATATTTATATAGCTGAACACCAGCAGTGATAAAGGACAATAATAGTGGTGCAAAGGCTAAAGGATGGCATCTATGCAACAAGTAGAAAAATGAATAGCAGTACTCACCTTAGTCCTTTGGCTAAAAAGTCCTTTATTTCGATGCAGCGGTCTATCGGAGGTGCAGCGCAGACAGCGGGGAGACGAGAGGACGACGGCCGTTTTGCGTCTTACAAGCGCTTCTACACATAGGAGGAGTTTAGTATACATAATTAAAAGTTAATTGATTAACATAAAAACATTCATTAAAAAAAACATACAGATGCTATACAATATTTTAGAAAGAGACTGCCATATCTAGGTTTTCATTTAGCCCTAGCGGGCCCTGGGCTTCTGCTTTTAATATCCATTTCCCTTCTCTTGCTAACAGGAACTGATTGTGATTTCCCCTTTGTATGGGGTATTTTAACTGTTCAATGCCTGGAAATTGCAGTACACGAGGGTTTGCATTGTGACACTCCCGAATGTGTTGAATCAATCTAGGTGAGCCTTTACCAGAGGAAATGGAATCATAGTGTTCTCTAAATCTGACAAATGGTTTTTCCAATATAATAGAATTTACATGGACAGTATAATATTATAATATAATATTTATTCCTTCTATATGAAAATAATGGTTTGTTCAAAGCTATATCACAGAGATCCGGATCACTTTCAAGTAAATGCCAATTGTTCCTTACTGCATTCTGTATTAGATTTGTGTTGGCACTTTGTTTAAAATTAAAAATACATTTTCTCTTTTGGTTAGAATCTACTTTTGCATTTTTATGTTGTTGTTTGATTAATTCATGTTGTTTTTTCTTGTGTGCTCTATCTTGTGCTTCTCTCGGTAGTGTAATTGGGTATCTATCCTCTCCTAGAGAACCTGTTAGTTCCTCTGCCTGTTTCAAAAAACCTTGATCAGTATTGTTAATTTTTCTTATGCTCAAGTATTGACTATATGGTACAGTTCTTTTAGTATGAGAAAGATGTGCACTGTCATAATGAAGTAGCATATTGGTAGCTGTTACTTTTTTTCATATAAAAGGAATAAAAATTTGGGAGATTTATTGATACATAATAGATTTAGACGCACTACCGAAAAAAAGACATAGTTAGAAGAAAATTCGTTGACTGGAAATTACAGGTGTGGTAATTGTTCTTTTTGCCAGGCACACATTACAGGGAAAAATCTAAAAATAGGAGCTATATGGCACGAAGTAAAATAATTTCTCATGCAGGACCAAACATGTGGTATATACACTGCTCAAAAAAATAAAGGGAACACTCAACACATGATCTGAATGAATGAAATCTTCTCATTGAATACTTTGTTCTGTACAAAGCTGAATGTGCTGACAACAAAATCACACATAAATCACCAATGGAAATCAAATTTATTAACCAATGGAGGCCTGGATTTGGAGTCACCCCCAAAATTAAAGTGGAAAAACACACTACAGGCTGATCCAACTTTGATGTAATGTCCTTAAAACAAGTCAAAATGAGGCTCAGTATTGTGTGTGGCCTGCACGTGCCTATATGACCTCCCTACAACACCTGGACATGCTCCTGATGAGGTTGCGGATGGTCTCCTGTGGGATCTCCTCCCAGACCTGGACTAAAGCATCCGCCAACTCCTGGACAGTCTGTGGTGCAAAGTCACGTTCGTGGATGGAGCGAGACATGATGTCCCAGATGTGCTCAATCAGATTCAAGTCTGGGGAACGGACGGGTCAGTCCATAGCTTAAATGCCTTCATCTTGCAGGAACTGCTGACACACTCCAGCCACATGAGGTCTGGCATTGTCCTGCATTAGGAGGAACCCAGGGCCAACTGCACCAACATATGGTCTCACAAGGGGTCTGAGGATCTCATCTCATTACCTAATGGCAGTCAGGCTACCTCTGGCGAGCACATGGAGGGCTGTGCTGCCCTCCAAAGAAATACCACCCCACACCATTACTGACCCACTGCCAAATCGGTCATGCTGAAGGATGTTGCAGGCAGCAGATCGCTCTCCACGGCTTCTCCAGACTCTGTCACATGTGCTCAATGTGAACCTGCTTACATCTGTGAAGAGCATAGGGTGCCAGTGGTGACTTTGCCAATCCTGGTGTTCTGTGGCAAATGCCAAGTGTCCTGCACGGTGTTGGGCTGTGAGCACAACCCTCATCTGTGGACTTCGGGCCCTCATACCATCCTCATGGAGTCGGTTTCTAACCGTTTGTGCAGACACATGCACATTTGTGACCTGCTGGAGGTCATTTTGCAGGGCTCTGGCAGTTCTCCTCCAGTTCCTCCTTGACCAAAGGCGGAGGTAGCGGTCCTGCTGCTGGGTTGTTGCCCTCCTAAGGCCCCCTCCACGTCTCCTGGTGTACTGGCCTGTCTCCTGGTAGCACCTCCAGACTCTGGACACTACGCTGACAGACACAGCAAACCTTCTTGCCACAGCTCGCATTGATATGTCATCCTGGATGAGCTGCACTACCTGAGCAACTTCTGTGGGTTGTAGAGTCCGTCTCATGCTACCACGAGTGTGAAAGCACAACTAACATTCAAAAGTGACCAAAACATCAGCCAGAAAGCATTGGTACTGAGATGTGGTCTGTGGTCCCCACCTGCAGAACCACTCCTTTATTGAGTGTGTCTTGATAATTGCCAATAATTTCCATCTATTGTCTATTCCATTTGCACAACAGCATGTGAAATTGATTGTTAATCAGTGTTGCTTCCTAAGTGGACAGTTTGATTTCACAGAAGCTTGATTTACTTGGAGTTACATTCTGTTGTTTAAGTGTTCCCTCTATTTTTTTGAGCAGTGTATATTATACTGTCCATGTAAATTCTATTATATCGGAAAAACCATCCGCCCTTTATTTGTCAGATTTAGAGAACACTATGATTCCATTTCCTCTGGTAAAGGCTCACCTAGATTGATTCAACTCATTCGGGAATGTCACAATGCAAACCCTCGTGTACTGCAATTTCCAGGCATTGAACAGTTAAAATACCCCATACAAGGGGGAAATCACAATCATTTCCTGTTAGCAAGAGAAGGGAAATGGATATTAAAAGCAGAAGCCCAGGGCCCGCTAGGGCTAAATGAAAAGCTAGATATGGCAGTCTTTTTATAGAATATTGTATAGCATCTGTATGTTTTTTTAATGAATGTTTTTATGTTAATTAGCTTTTAATTATGTATACTAAACTCCTCCTATAAAGGAAGAATCTTTTGCACTTCCTTTAAAGTTTGGACCCGTAGAAGCGTTTGTAAGTCGCGAAACGGCCGTCGTCCTCTCGTCTCCCCGCTGTCTCCGCTGCACCTCCGATAGACCGCTGCATATGATTGTCCAGAATGCTATGACAAAAAGGACTTTTTAGCCAAAGGACTAAGGTGAGTGCTGCTATTCATTTTTCTATTTGTTGCATAAATGTCTATATCTCCTAACAGGAAGCTCTGTTTCTATACATAGATCACTCCTAGTGTGCTAAGGGTAAGTCATAATGCAACAAATGATAATCAATCAAATTATATGAAATTAAAGTAGTGTCATTATCACACACCTCTGTTTGAAATCACTATCTTACTGATAATAATGGAAAGAGAAGTGATTCAAAGTTCATAGTGCTATAACAATCAGGTCCATAGCAGATCAATATTTAGTTGATCAGACCTATACATTTTAAAAGATTATACCATAGTTTAAGTGCACTGTGCATGAGACAAAATTGACCATATAAATGTGATTTAACCAATTGCACCAGCAGCCCATATGGATCACACTTATATCGATTTATGAATACATATAAGGAGACTTTAATAATATCTTCCTTAGCAATGTGAGCAATTATACTTCAAGGATAATAAACCATGATAGAAACAAAGTACTTATCAATGTGTGATAAAGATCCTCTACATCGCCTCTACACGTTTCGCCCTGTTAGCTCTTCAGGAGGCCTGATGGCAGGTAAATGTGGTGGATATTTGCATGTCTGTCTGATTCAACACATGTCCTTTTATACATAAATAGGAGAACTATTGAGTATAATGGCATAAGAAGCTTTATTTCATAAATAATTCATTTAAAATTAGTACATCACATCAAAAATATGAAATATTATAAAGACAGAGACATGCAGACAAATAGTCCCAATTTTTATTGCTGACCTCTACGAAGGGTCCATCCAAGGGGTCATAAAGCATACTAGTGCAGGGATAGAGAGAGAAGCAAGTGATCAAACGGCTTACATGCAATTATACTAAGTTCATGGAGCCCACTCTACCACAAGAGCTAAATTGCACCTCACTCACCGAGTAAAGGAGAGCCCAAGTCTGAGAGGAACGGCACAGGGACTGGTCAATGGCAAAAGAGAGCCTCGACGCGCGTTTCGCCGGTGATTATCCTTGGCTTTCTCAAGAGACGTGTGTGGTTGCGCTTTCAGGACCTTTAAATATGCCCCCAAGAGATCATGTGTATTGTCACGTGACTCTCCAATATGGCCGCCGAACATCAGATGAAAGGCTGCGCATGTGCTGCTGCTACCACCGCCTCCATGTGCGCGCCCCAGCCGTCATGACTTCGGCACGTGACTGGAAGTGCGGGTAAGCGCTATTCCCGGCGACGCGCTGAAGGCTTATTGACAGCTGAGCGCTACCATAGGGCGGGAGAGACCGGGCGCATGAGCACAACATCTGCTCACAGACAGGCATAGGGGGAAATATGTATGTAATGGACAAATCTACTGCCAAGAATCAATGTGGTAGCAAATTAAAGTGCCATCCGATCATAATAATATTCATGCATTGAACCTAATATCACAAAGTATGAGGGATTATAGCACTCAATGATAATCATAAGTATGCTAGCAAACATCAAAATGCAAAGGGGAAACATACATTATACAAAATATATGTGCATATATTCTTCGCCATCTATCCAATCTATTACAGATATCAGGATGAGAGGGGTCCACAGACAAAGTTCGTCTCTACAAATGGTATAGAGTAGACGGTTTCTAAAGCGCAATCACTATATAAAAGAAGTGAGTACAAATAATAAGAACAAATAAAAACATAGAACCATGGTCCCTAAATTAGGGACCATGGTTCTATGTTTTTATTCTTAATTTTTTAAAATTTTATTTGTTCTTATTCTTTGTACTCACTTCTTTTATATAGTGATTGCACTTTAGGAACCGTCTACTCTATACCATCTGTAGAGACGTATTCTGTCTGTGGACCCCTTCCATCCTGACATCTGCAATATATTGGATAGATGGTGAAGAATTTGTGCATATATATTTTCGTATAATTGATGGCGCCTTAAGAACCGTCTATCCCATACCATTTGTAGAGACGAACTTTGTCTGTGGACCCCTCTCATCCTGATATCTGTAATAGATTGGATAGATGGCGAAGAATATATGCACATATATTTTTGTATAATGTATGTTTCCCCTTTGTATTTTGATGTTTGCTAGCATCCTTATGATTATCATTGAGTGCTATAATCCCTCATACTTTATGTGATATTAGGTTCAATGCATGAATATTATTATTTCCCCCTATGCCTGTCTGTGCACAGATGTTGTGCGCATGCGCCCGGTCTCCCCCGCCCTATGGCTGCGCTCAGCTGTCAATAAGCCTTCGGCGCGTCGCCGGGAATATCGCTTACCCGCACTTCCGGTCACGTGCTGACGTCATGACGGCTGGGACGCGCACATGGAGGCGGTGGTAGCCGCAGCACATACGCCGCCTTTCATCTGATGTTCGGCAGCCATATTGGAGAGTCACGTGACTATACACGTGATCTCTTGGGGGCATATTTAAAGGTCCTGAAAGCGCAACCACACATGCCTCTTGTGAAAGCCAAGGTTAATCACTGGCGAAACGTGCGTCGAGGCTCTCTTTTGCCATTGACCAGTCCCTGTGCCGTTCCTCTCAGACTTGGGCTCTCCTTTACTCGGTGAGTGAGGTGCAATTTAGCTCTTGTGGTAGAGTGGGCTCCATGAACTTAGTATAATTGCATGTAAGCCGTTTGATCACTTGCTTCTCTCTCTATCCCTGCACTAGTATGCTTTATGACCCCTTGGATGGACCCTTCGTAGAGGTCAGCAATAAAAATTGGGACTATTTGTCTGTATGTCTCTGTCTTTATAATATTTCATATTTTTGATGTGATGTACTAATTTTAAATGAATTATTTATGAAATAAAGCTTCTTATGCCATTATACTCAATAGTTCTCCTATTTATATATATATGGTTTTGAGTAGGCACTTGTGTGTGAAGATGGGGGTTGGCCCTCCTCTTTAGACCCCCTACCCACACTATCTATTATGTGGGCCGCAGTTTGTTTACATGTCCTTTTATATAGAGCTCCCTCTCAAACAGTCTCCTCCCCAATCATTTTGATAACTTCCTGTGTAACCGCCCCTTTGACCCTCTCTAGATATAACCCCCATTACTCAATAATCGCCGCTCAGTGTGCCCTGATATAAACCACATATGAAGCAGTCAGGCTAAGATCATTTAAAGCTCAGAAAGCGCAACCCATCCACCACCATACATTATCACGGAGTACGCGCCTATCAGCCACCGCAGGAAGTGACGCGTCCCACTGATGCGATGCGTTCCGACTCAGGATGCTCACCTTAATGCTATGGAACACACAGTACTGCACATGACCGGAAACTTTACACCGGAAATAACGTGTGCAGATGAAGCAGTGCGATCCAGCCTCAGACATTCTCCTTGCTACTGTGGAGCGCACGGTACTGTGCATGACCAGAAACTCCGCTGGATAACAGCAACAACCAATTTAGGTGTGCCCAACCCTCTGATTCGCTCCAAACGGGAGCGCAACCACTGACCACCAATATACATAGCCAAAGATAAAACTGTGGATACCATATTTATCACAACTACTCTATTGGTTGATAAACGGGGAAATTGAGAGACAGATAAAATTGCAATTACTCTCTAAACCTCACCTTCAATACTTATACATATGATAGAGTATTTTATAATCACATATATTTACAGAGCGGCAAGGCAAAAAATTATACTAAAAATAAGGGGATGATGAAGACTGATGATACAATAACTTTTTTTAGGGAGGGGTAGAGGACAAGACAAGAAGAGGGGAGAGCAAGGAGGAGCTCCATTGACCATATAGGACAATCAAATGTGTATGTGTGTATATCTGTAAATATATATACACTACAGACCAAAAGTTTGGACACACCTTCTCATTTACATATTTTTCTGTATTTTCATGACTATGAAAATTGTACATTCACACTGAAGGCATCAAAACTATGAATTAACACATGTGGAATTATATACTTACCAAAAAAAGATTGAAACACCTGAAAATATGTCTTATATTCTAGGTTCTTCAAAGTAGCCACCTTTTGCTTTGATGGCTGCTTTGCACACTCTTGACGAGCTTCAAGAGGTAGTCAACGGAAATGGTTTTCACTTCACAGGTGTGCCCTGTCAGGTTTAATAAGTGGGATTTCTTGCCTTATAAATGGGGTTGGGACCATCGTTGTGTTGTGCAGAAGTCAGGTGAATACACAGCTGATAGTCCTACTGAATAGACTGCTAGAATTTGTATTATGGCAAGAAAAAAGCAGCTAAGTAAAGAAAAACGAGTGGCCATCATTACTTTAAGAAATGAAGGTCAGTCAGTGCGAAAAATTGGGAAAACTTTGAAAGTGTCCCCAAGTACAGTTGCAAAAACCATCAAGCGCTACAAAGAAACTGGCTCATATGAGGACCGCCCCAGAAAAGGAAGACCGAGAGTCACCTCTGCTTCTGAGGAGAAGTTTATCCGAGTCATCAGCCTCAGAAATCGCAGGTTAACAGCAGCTCAGATTAGAGACCAGGTCAATGCCACACAGAGTTCTAGCAGCAGACACATCTCTTCAACAACTGTTAAGAGGAGACTTTGTGCAGCAGGCCATCATGGTAAAATAGCTGCTAGGAAACCACTGCTAAAGACAGGCAACAAGCAGAAGAGACTTGTTTGGGCTAAAGAACACAAGGAATGGACATTAGACCAGTAGAAATCTGTGCTTTGGTCTGATGAGTCCAAATTTGAGATCTTTGTGCGACGCAGAAAAGGTGAACAGATAGGGTATGTGCACACGATGCAGAAATGAAGCAGAAAATTTCTGCATCATTTCTGCATCTCCCTGGCAGAAAAAACGCATGCAGATTGTGCATGCGTTTTTCCTGCGGAATACATGCGGATTCACATGCATTTCCGCATGTGGATTGACAAGCGCTTTCCAGGCGATTTTAGCATCACCTGGAAAGTGCTTGACAACTAGGTCACACTATATAAATCCATGCAAACAGTATGGATTTATATAGTGTGACCCGAGAGAGTGGTAAAAATAAAAAATAAATGTATACTTTACCCTCCGATGGCCCGCGCTGTCCAGCTCACTCCGTTCTCCCTTCCGGCAACACTGAATTTAAAGACCTGCCGACGTCAGCGTCACGTGACCTGTCACATGACTCTGACGTCAGCGCAGGTCCTTCAACTCACTGCAAAGTGCCGGGAACCAAGCAGGAGCGGTACGCGGGCCGACAGTAGGTAAGTATACATTTATTTTTTATTTTATTCTTTTTTTTACAGATTTTTTAATGGTACCTGGGTGTGGATGAGACTCTCCTCTCATCTACACCCGGGTACCATCCGCACATTAGAACGCGTGGATTACGCATCTACATATACAGTGATGTGTAATCCATGCGGTCTAATGCAAGTCAGTGGCGACGAAAACGCCGCATTTCCGCAAAATTAATGGACATGCTGCGGAGTTTTGAGCGCAGCATAAACGCTGCGGAAAAATCCGCAGCATGGGCACAGCATATGCGGATTTCCATTGGGGAACATTGCTGCCCTTCTACCATGCTTTTTTAATGCGTTTCCGCAGCTTTTCCGCAGCTGCGGAAACGCATAAAAAACGTATCGTGTGCACACAGCCATAGACTCTACATGCCTAGTTCCCACCGTGAAGCATGGAGGAGGAGGTGTGATGGTGTGGGGGTGCTTTGCTGGTGACACTGTTGGGGATTTATTCAAAATTGAAGGCATACTGAACCAGCATGGCTACCACAGCATCTTGCAGCGGCATGCTATTCCATCCGGTTTGCGTTTAGCTGGACCATCATTTATTTTTCAACAGGACAATGACCCCAAACACACCTCCAGGCTGTGTAAGGGCTATTTGACCAAGAAGGAGAGTGATGGGGTGCTACGCCAGATGACCTGGCCTCCACAGTCACCAGACCTGAACCCAATCAAGATTTGTTTGGGGTGAGCTGGACCGCAGAGTGAAGGCAAAAGGGCCAACAAGTGCTAAGCATCTCTGGGAACTCCTTCAAGATTGTTGGAAGACCATTTCCGGTGACTACCTCTTGAAGCTCATCAAGGGAATGCCAAGAGTGTGCAAAGCAGTCATCAAAGCAAAAGGTGACTACTTTGAAGAACCTAGAATATAAGACATATTTTCAGTTGTTTCACACTTTTTTGTTAAGTATATAATTCCACATGTGTTAATTCATAGTTTTGATGCCTTCAGTGTGAATGTACAATTTTCATAGTCATGAAAATACAGAAAAATCTATAAATGAGAAGGTGTGTCCAAACTTTTGGTCTGTACTGTATATATATGTGTAAATGTGTAAAAAGAACTGACCAGCACATCCTAAATGTGAACAGGTGCAAGCTGCAGAAACTGAATAAGATATATGAAAAGAAAGCACAGCAGCACTCCATTATGGCCAAAATACATAAAGACAATAAAAACGTTTGATATAAACTGTGATATTACTCAATGGACTTTACTTACAATAAACGGAGGTTCTTAGCGCATAAATTGGCCAATTCATGTGTGCCCATCAACCGCTGCAAGGTGACCTCCCGTCTGATGGGTACTTCTCTGCCTACGTGCCTCTCTTGGGCTACAAGCCTATAACTCTGGACAGAACATGTCACTTCTGGGCTAAAACACCTACAATTCAAATGGGCTGGTAGAATAGAATATACATCACCTGCTGGTTAAATGGGGGGAATGCCAGGTCAGACAGGAGGCAGTTACAACCTCCTATAGTAATATATAATAAGAAAACTGACCAGCACATCCTAAGTGTGAACAGGTGCTAGCTGCAGAAACTATATATAATGATGAAGTCTAATCCAGATAAAAAAATAGACACAAGAATTTGTGCAGCCCACAATGAGGGGACAAAAAACTAGCTTATATGGTCAGCCAAAACAATCCAATCGATTCAAAGGTCCATCATAACGTCTCATGGTTATAAGAAACAGGCCTATGTAATTTGTTTGTTTATCCACTTAGGGGTAAGGGAATCCACTCTAAAGGTCCATTCACATTCATGTTTCAATAGGTCCTTATCCTGATCGCACCCTCTGGGGCTAGATTTCACAACCTCAATAACTGTAAAGAGAATTTCATCTACTTCACCCAGATGTGTTGTTCTCATATGTCTTGACAGTGGGGTATGTCGATCATTCCTGATGTCACCCAGATGTTCACTCACTCTCCTCCTCAGTTCTCTCTTAGTTTTGCCCACATAATTAAGTGGATATGGGCAGGTTGCCATATAGATCACACCTGAGCTCTTACTGTGGAAAAAGCACGGTGGCTCAATAGTTAGCACTGCAGCCTTGCAGCACTGGGGTCCTGGATTCAAATCCCACCAAGGACAACATCTGCAAGGAGTTTGTATGTTCTTCCCGTGTTTGCGTGGGTTTCTTCCGGGTTCTCTGGTTTCCTCCCACACTCCAAAGACATACTGATAGGGAATTTAGATTGTGAGCCCCAGTGGGGACAGCGATGATAATGTATGTAAAGTGCTGTGAAATATGTTAGCGCTATATAAAAATAAAGATTATTAATATTGTTAATATTTTACCCATGCGGAATCAAACACAAAATTTCAAAATGGATTTCCAAAAAATCAATCTAATATTAAATTTGCAAAAAAAATAACATGTACCTCCTATGCTC
This sequence comes from Phyllobates terribilis, assembly GCF_046119375.1. Taxonomy (NCBI): domain Eukaryota; kingdom Metazoa; phylum Chordata; class Amphibia; order Anura; family Dendrobatidae; genus Phyllobates; species Phyllobates terribilis. Next base: position 2,654,313 of record NW_027362972.1, on the reverse strand, counting down.
CTAGCCACATCTGTACCAAAATTCAAGTTGGCATCTCAATGGGATCATACTTAACCCCTTAACCCCCGAGGGTGGTTTGCACGTTAATGACCAGGCCAATTTTTACAATTCTGACCCCTGTCACTTTATGAGGTAATTACTCTGGAACGCTTCAACGGATCCCCCTGATTCTGAGATTGTTTTTTTCGTGACATATTGTACTTCATGATTGTGGTAACATTTCTTCGATATCACTTGCGTTTATTTGTGAAAAAAACGGAAATTTGGTGAAAATGTTGAAAATTTGGCAATTTTCACAATTTGAATTTTCCCACATGTCTACTTTACATCAGCACAATTTTGGAACCAACATTTTTTTCTGTTAGGGAGCTATAAAGGTTAAAAGTTGACCAGCGATTTCTAATTTTTTCAACAAAATTTACAAAACCATTTTTTTAGGGACCACATCACATTTGAAGTCACTTTGAGAGGTCTTCATGGCAGAAAATACCCAAAAGTGACACCATTCTAAAAACTGCACCCCTCAAGGTGCTCCAAACCACATTCAATAAGTTTATTAACCCTTCAGGTGCTTCACAGGAATTTTTGGAATGTGGAAGAAAAAAATGAACATTTAACTCTTTTCACAAAAATGTTACTTTAGACCCAATTTTTTTTATTTTCACAGGGGTAATAAAAAATGGACCGCAAAATTTGTTGTGCAATTTCCCCTGGGCACGCAGATACCCCATATGTGGGAAAAAACACTGTTTGGGCACACGGCAGGGCTCGGAAGGGAAGGAGCGCCATTTGACTTTTTCATTGTAAAATTTGCTTGAATAATTAGCGGACGCCATGTTGCGTTTGGAGAGCCCCTTTGTGCCCAAACATTGGAGCTCCCCCACAAGTGACCCCATTTTGGAAACTAGACCCCCAAAGGCACCTATCTAGATTCATAGTGAGCACTTGGAACCCCCAGGTGCTTCACAAATTGATTCGTAAAAATGAAAAAGTGAAAAAAAAAACACTTTTTCATTTTTATGAATCAATTTGTGAAGCACCTGGGGGTTCCAAGTGCTCACTATGCATCTAGATAGGTGCCTTGGGGGGTCTAGTTTACAAAATGGGGTCACTTGTGGGGGAGCTCCAATGTTTGGGCACACAGGGGCTCTCCAAACGCAACATGGTGTCCGCTAACAATTTGAGCCGACAATTTGTTAGCGGACACCATGTTGCGTTTGGAGAGTCCTTGTGTGCCCAAACATTGGAGCTCCCCCACAAGTGACCTCATTTTGGAAACTAGACCCTCCAAGGCAGCTATCTAGATGCATAGTGAGCAGTTGGAACCCCCAGGTGCTTCACAAATTGATTTGTAAAAATGAAAAAGTGGAAAAAAAATCCTTTTCCATTTTTACGAATCAATTTGTGAAGCACCTAAGGGTTCCAAGTGCTGACTATGCATCTAGATAGGTGCCTTGGGTGGTCTAGTTTCCAAAATGGGGTCACTTGTGGGGGAGCTCCAAAGTTTAGGCACGCAGGGGATCTCCAAACGCAACATGGCGTCCTCTAACAATTTGAGCCGATTTTCCATTCAATTTGTTAGCGGACACCATGTCGCGTTTGGAGAGCCCCTGATTTGTTAGCGGACACCATGTCGCGTTTGGAGAGCCCCTGATGTGCCTAAACAGTGGAGCTCCCCCACAAGTGACCCCATTTTGGAAACTAAACCCCTCAAGGATTTTATTAAGGTGTATAGTGAACATTTTGAACCCAGAGGTACGACACAGAATTTGATAACATTAGGTCAATATATTGAATAAGTTGTCATTAGTCTTGAGCGCAAGTGCTCGCTACTTGAGTTTGCATCGGGTACTCAGGTATGCACCATGTACTGCGTGTGCTCGAGTGACATGCTTGAGTCCCCGCCCGGATGTTTCACGGTTATTAGACACCCAAAAAAAAACATGCGGGGATCGCTCATGCATGGCAGACAATCCCCGCAAAGTTTTTTGGGCCGTGAAGCTTATGGGGCGGAGACTCGAGCATGTCACTCAAATACCCACGATACTCAATGCATACCAGAGCACCCGATGCAAACTCAAGTAGCGAGCACTTGCGCTCAACACTAGTCGCCTTATTGTCATGTTTTTTTCTTTTGTAAAAAATCACAACCCCATCACAACCCTAACCCCAACCCAGCCCTAACCCTAGCACAACCCTAACCCTAGCACAACCCTAACCTGAGAGTTTATTTTTTACGTCGTTCCTCATGCGGTATAAGTGATTAGACGACCTTATTCTTCGGGTCGGTGAGACTACAGCGATACCAGAATCCTATGGGGTTTTTCTGACTGACAGCTGTCACACACTAAAAGACGCATTTTTTGTAAAATCTAGTTTTTGCATCGCCATATTTTGAGAGCTATAATTTTTCCAGATTTTGGCAGACAGTCATATGACGGCTCGTTTTTTGCGGGATGACTTGACGTTGTTATTGGTGCCATTTTCAGGCACGTGACATTTTTTGATCGCTTTCTATTCCGATTTTTGGGAGGCAGAATAAACAAAAACCAACAATTCAGGAATTGTTTTTTTTGTTTTTTTTATTCTGTTCCGCGTGTGGTAAAATTGATAAGGTAGCTTTATTCCTCGGGTCAGTGCGTTTACAGCGGTACCACATTTATATCGTATTTCTATGTTTTGCACTTTTACATAATGAAAGCAATTTTATAGAAAAAAATATTTTTTAGCATTGCTTTATTCTGAGAGCTATAACTTTTTTATTTTTCGGCTGATGGAGCTGTGTGGCAGCTTGTTTTTTGGGGGACGAGATGACGTTTTCAGCGGTACCATATTTATTTATATTCGTCTTTTTGACGCGTGTTATTCCATTTTTTGTTTGGCGGTATGATGATAAAGCATTGTTTTTTGCTTCGTTTTTTTTCATTTTTTTTACCGTGTTCACTGAAGGGGTTAACTAGTGGGACAGTTTTATAGGTCAGGTTGTTCCGGACGCGGCGATACCAAATATGTGTAATTTTATTGTTTGTTTTTTTTTTTTTTATAATAATATTTATTGATGGGTACATTATATTTTTATTTTTGGTGGATTATTTTTTTAATTTTTTTTTATATATTTTTACAATTCTTTTTTTTTTTCACTTTCTGATAGTTTTTATACTTTATTACTTTGTCCCACTATGGGACTTTCACTTTTTTTTCTCTGATCGCCTGCATGGCACAGGAATGCAGCACCATCCCTGTGCCATGCAGGCTGTCAGTGCTGGACAGGGAGAAGATAGTTTGGAGATGCACTGAGCATGTCCAAACAATCTTCCTGCTGTCTGGTGACCCGGATGTTGTCATGGCAACATCCTGGAAGCCACGGCAGACAGCGCTGGAAGCCAGAAGAGGAGGTGAGTATCTGCGATCACCTCCCCTTGCCCCCGCAATGCTGCGGTCGACTTCGATCGCAGCATCGCGGGGGTTAATGTGCTGGGAGCGGTGCCTGAGCGCTCCCTGCACATAGTACCGGGTGTCAGCTGTGACAATCAGCTGACACCCGGCGGCGATCACGCCCGCACAGCCTGTGTGCGCTCGTGATCGCCATGATTTACTAATACGGGTCTGGCTCTAAAGTCCCAGGGCACAGACGCGTATTAGTACGTCAGATGTTGTTAAGTGGTTAAAAAACAAACTAAAACAAAACAGTATAAACACTGTCAATTCGAAAATCTTGAATTCAGATCTGTTCAGTCTGTGGTCTAAAAGTATAAGGTCTTTTTTTACAAATAAAAAACTCATGTTTTTATAAATGTCTGCCATCACAAGAAAGAATTTGGAGTGGAAGCTGAATGGCTCTTTTTTCTACAGCTCATGGCAAAGGTGTATGTGATGGTTAAGAAGGCAGCGTGCAACGTCTTGCAGCTCGGGCTAGCCTCCAGAGGCCATATTCAGACCACATCTTAACACACCGCCAACTATTCAGCTGCAGTGAGAAAATATTCCTAACATTCAGTTCATGTACTGTACAAACCAGGACTACAAAGAAGAGGAGATTTTGTTAAAACATTAGTTACAGGAAGTAGAACCCATCACAAGAACTTCACAATACCACACTTTCATTCCACTGAGTGACACAGAAATAAAAACATTCATTCAGCAACGACAGTGAAGTCCATGAAGTGATTGAAGATGGCACAAGATTGGCAATGGTGACATAACTGGTTATGTGACCTGTGAATATGATCAGCACTGGTGGCTGCCGGCTAATGTACTCTGCCAAGATTATGCTAATGAAGAAGTAGAAGGGATTTTTCTGCATCCTTCTGGTCCGTCCCCTTCCTTTGTGTATCCAAGAAAACCAAAGCTATTAAAAGTAACCAAAAATCAGATATTAACTCAGGTGGACTCTAACACCATAACAACCATACATACTGACACAAAAGGAAACGGCCATTGTTATAAGAGATTGTTGACAAGATTAAATCTTGCCCAGTAGAAGGGACAAATTGATGAAACAAAAGGACTTACTATTAATTCAATTGTTCAGACTAGTTAATTTTGTTTTATTTTAAAGCTTGGTGATTTAACTACTATACTCTGTTTAAAAACTTGAAAAAGTACATATCTAGTGTTGTAATATTAATAATAAAAAAATTGAAACACGTGTATTTAAATAACCCTTTCTGACATTGTACGTAATAATACTGTCCTGTGCCCTGGGTCTTATGGACCAGGTACTTATTATTACTTCTCATCTTTAATGAGGCACCGTGACCGGAGTCGTAGTGATCACATTTAAATTCTGGTGCATCTTACCTCAGGGTAGATGGCGTCGTCATCCTAGGAGGATGTCACCGCCCCCCTGCAACTATGACCGCTGTGATTGGCTGTAAGAGCACCGATCACAGGCTGGTGCCTGGCAACGCCAGGCCTCACCTGAGCCCGCTATGATTGGTGTTATCGACGATGACATCGATCACACCAGTCACAGCGCACAGATGCGCTGTGACCTGGCTGTGACTGTCCTGCACTTCCTCATAGTAGCTGAGGACTTGTACAGGGCGGTCACGCTGTCAGATTGTGTGCCGTGCTGGGCCTTGTGGTGCGACAAAAGCCTGTGACCCCACAATTGCTGCTCCTGCTGCTAGCAAATAAAGAAGATAGAAGAAAGAAGATCCCTGCCTGATCTCTCCTCATCCACCTCAATCCCCCTCTTCCTCCTTTCCCCCTCTTTTTATCAAACTCCCCACCTCCCCCTTTCTGCCACCGAGTGATGATCAGTACTTGATTTTTGGCAGATTTTTTTTTTCGTGCGTCCTGCAGCGGCTGAGCATGGATCAATGACGCAAATCACTGATCAACGTCTGTGCTCGCTGTTTTCCAGGACTTTTTTTTGTCTCTGTCCATTCCCCCCCTCCTTTGCACTACCTCTGTGCGCACATCCAGCAGCTGCCGAGCATTACACTTTTTTTCTCCCCTCCCTTTGCACCACCTCCTTGTGCACATCCATCAGCCATCGAGCGTTAGTCAGTGATGCAGATCACTGATTCACACTCGTGTTTGCTGTTTTGCACTCCCCCTCCCTTTGCACCACCTCCGTGCGCACATCCAGCAGCCGCCAAGTGTTGATCAGTGGCGCACATCTCTGATCCGCACTCATGCTTGCTGTTTTCCACTGTTTTGTTTCATAGACTTTTTTTTCTCCCCCCCCCCTTTGCACCACCTCCTGTTATTGCTTTTTTTCTTTAAAAAAAAAAAAGTTTACACCAAGCACTCTCACACACACAACTGAATAAAGTACTGATACAAACACCACATACATGAAAAAAAAAATGTTGTCCCGCTTGTCCCACACACGGTATTCAGTGAAGGAGCCATACACTACTTTCCTTGCCTTCAACACTGACAGTAAGGGAGAGGATCCCACCTTTCTTTATTTTTCCTCATCCTCGTCCCCCTCTTCCTCCTCGGGTGATTCTGAACCGCCAAAAAGACGCCCTAGGACAAAAGCTGAACCAGCGCCAGCCATTATTGACCCCATGTGGACCTAGACCCTCGAAAATTATGAGCCACAGATTCCGCATATTCTGGTGCAATAAGGAATCAAGTTTGACACCACCCGCCTCACAGAAATAGACTTTTTCAAAGTCTTTTTCTCTGAGGATTTTTTAAACCTGATGGTGGGCGAAACTAATTTGTACGCTCAACAATTTTTGTCACAAAACCACTCATCATTTTCTAACTTGAAGTTAGAAGTTTTGGGGCCTGGTCCTTCACATGGGGATACTGAAGAAGCTAGAAGTTCATTGGAGTGTTAACGTTTTGTATAACACTCCATTGTTCCGAATGGTCATGATCCAGACACGTTTTGAGACCATCCACAAATTCTTGCATTAAATGATAATGTACGTTGTTCTCACCGAGATGATCCCAATCATCTTTTCAAAGTTCGGCCGGTCATCGAAGAACTTCAACAACAAGTCTACTGAAATGTACATGCCTCAAAATGACATCTACGTGGATGAGTCCCAAATTCATCTTAAGGGGAGGCTTAAATTCTGGCAGTACCTGCGCACTAAGAGGGCCAGGTACGAAATGAAGCTGTACAAACTGTGTGAGAGTACCTCAGGGTACACCCACAAGTTTAGGGTTTATGAAGGAAAGGACTCCTGCATTGAGCCCACTGAATGCCCCCCTGTCCTGAGAGTGAGTGGTAAAATTGTGTTGGATTTGGTGCGCCCACTGCTGGATCAAGTTTATCACCTCTACGTGGATAACTTTTATACCAACATCCCACTCTTTAAGTCCCTCTTTGTGTGAGGTACCGCAGCCTTGAAATACTGTCCGCAAAAATCAGATGCCTCTCGAAGATGCTAATTGGGCAGCTGCTCAGAAGGGGTGAGAGCAGAGCCCAATGCAGCAACCACATGCTGGTGGTCAAGTACTAGGACAAGAGGGATGTCCTTCTCTTGACCACCATACATGGTGATGGCAGCACTCCCAGCACTGTACGAGGTACCTCTACACAGGTCGTCAAACCAGATTGTGTACTGGGGGGGGGAGTTGATCTCTCTGATCAAGTCCACCAGCCGTACAGTGCTTTGAGAAAGGCCAAGGTGTGGTACAAGAAGGTGGCCGTGCACATCGTACAGATGGCAATGCATAACACTTTTCTTTTATCACGATGTGCAGGCCAGACCGCTACATCGTATTTTCGGTTCCAGGAGGTAGTGATCAAGGCCCTGTTATTTGGCAGTGAGGAAGGAGCAGGCCCCAGTAATTCCGGAACTGAAGGTGCTCGTATAGTACAATGCCAACATTTCCCGGGGGAAGTCCCTCAAAGCAGAAAAAAAGGTAAGTCACAAAAGAGGTGCTGAGTGTGCTACGGAATGCGACACCTGCACTGACAAACCTGTCCTGTGTATGAAAGAATGCTTCAGCCTGTACCACACATCCATGGGCTACTAAATTCATTTCTGACTTACACAACTGATATATGACAACTAGTGTTGAGCGATACCTTCCGATATCGCGAAATATCGGATTGGATCGGACCGATACCCAAAAAATATTGGATATCGCCGATTCCGATACTGGAAACCAATGCAAGTCAATGGGACACAAATATCGAAATGAAAATAAACCCTTTCTTTCCTTGTAGGTTAATTCTACATGAAGGAAAACAACTAAGAATAATGTAGAATGTATTACATGAAAAGCCGGCAATTCAGCAGCGGCATACAACGGTACCTGACAATTTAGAACAGAAAGAATAGAGCATCACACATAGATTAGATAGATAGAAACATGTCAGTCACATATATAAGAAGTACAGTGACAGTGTTGCTTACTGTACTTGTCATTTAGTGTTAAAGGATTTATTAAAAAAAATAATAGTGTTTTCATGCACAGTCTCTTTAAAAAAGCCGGCCGGCAATTCAGCATCGGTACCCGACAATTTAGAATAGAAAGAATAGAGCATCACACATAGATTAGATAGATAGAAACATGTCAGTCACATATATAAGAAGTACAGTGATAGTGTTGGTTACTGTGCTTGTCATTTAGTGTTAAAATAAAGGATTTATTAAAAAAAAAATTGGCGTGGGGTTCCCTGTAATTTTAGTCTTTAGCGGAGGTTAAGCGGATGGCTGGGGCAGATGTTTGAAGCCTGGGAAGGGGGTAATACCCACGGAGCTTCCCAGGCTACTAATATCAGCCCCCAGCTGAATACCTAGCCTTTACTAGCTATTAAAATGGGGGACCCCCAAAAAAATGATGTGGGGAATCCCCTATTTTAATAGCTAGCAAAGGCTAGGCAGACAGCTGGGGGCTGATATTAGTAGCCCAGGAAGGGTGCCATGAATATTGGCCCCCTCCCAGGCTAGAAACACCAGCCGTCAGCCGCCCCAGAAATGGCGCATCCATAGGATGCGCCAATTCTGGCACTTAGCCTCGCTCTTCCCACTGCCCTGTAGCGGTGGCAGTGGGGTAATAGGGCTGGGGTTGATGTCAGCTTATAATGCCAGCTGACATCAAGCCCAGGTTAGTAATGGAAAGGCGTCTGTAAGACACCCCCATTACTAACCCCATAGTCAAAGTTAAAAAAAAAAACACAAACACCCAGAATAAAGTCCTTTAATTGAAATAAACACACAATTCTTTATTGTTCTAAATTAAACCATACTTACCATCACGCCCATTCCAGCTAAAGCCAACGATCTCCTGCAATAAAAGTAAAATAATAAAGCAACTTCATCCTTACCTTTCGATGGTTCCCAGGATGGCTCCAGCTCTGCTACATTCACATGACAGGCTGGATCGCAGCCGAAAGCTGCCATCCAGCTTGCCATGCCGCAGACACTGAGAAGCGCAGGCATGCTTGCGCTCCTCAGTGTCTGGCTGTGACGGCATAAAGATGAGCCGAGGTCATGTCCAATGAACTCAGCTCACCTCATGCACGTCACTGACAGCGTCGGAGAATTCTACTGCGCATGCGGTGAGCGTGAGAGAATTCTCCCAAGGTGTCAGTGACGTGCATGAGGTGAGCTCATGTCCAATGAACTCAGCTCACCTCATGCACGTCATTGACAGCGTGGGAGAATTCTCCTGCACTCAGCGCTTGAGCAGGAGAATTCTCCCATGCTGGGATGGCATTGAGATGACAGGCTGGATCGCTGCTGAGCGCTGCCATCCAGCATGCCATCCTTCATAGACACTGCAGAGCGCAGGCATGCTTGCACTCTGCAGTGTCTCTGAAGGATGAAAAGCTGGATGGCAGCGTTCAGCTGCGATCCAGCCTGTCATCTCAATGCCATCCCAGCGTGGGAGAATTCTCCTGCTCAAGAGCTGAGTGCAGGAGAATTCTCCCACGCTGTCAATGACGTGCATGAGGTGAGCTGAGTTCATTGGACATGAGCTCACCTCATGCACGTCACTGACAGCATGGGAGAATTCTCTCACGCTCACCGCATGCGCAGTAGAATTCTCCCACGCTGTCAGTGACGTGCATGAGGTGAGCTGAGTTCATTGGACATGACCTCGGCTCATCTTTATGCCGTCACAGCCAGACACTTTCTCAGAATCAGTGGGATCCGTTAAAGCGTTCCAGAGTTATTACCTCGTAAAGTGACACTGGTCAGAATTGTAAAAATTAGCCTGGTCATTAACGTGCAAACAGCCTTTAAAGGGGTTAATATTGCTTCTTTTACTTTAGTATTAAACATATAAAAGTATTGTCCCAAGGAGAGATCCCAACTTGAGTCCTTGTACAAATGTAACCAAAAACACAGGTAACACTTATACCTATTTAAAATTTTTTATAACATAGTAGCTATTGAACCTGTTCTACGCCCGGGTGGCGAGCATTTTTATTGGTATATGGTCCCCCATCCTGTTATGTGCTGCCCCTATTCTGCGCCCCCATCCTGTTATGTGCTGTCCCCATCCTGATATTTGTGCTGTCCCCATCCTGGTATTTGTGCAGCCCCCATCCTGGTATTTGTGGCTCCCCATTTTGGTATTTGTGCTACCCAATCCTGTTCCCCCATCCTGTTATGTGCTGCCCCATCTTATCCTGGTATGCATGATACCCCTCATCCCTATCCTGGTATGCATGGTACCCCCTCATCCCTATCCTGGTATGCATGGTACCCCTCATCCCTATCCTGGTATGAATGGCACCCCTCATCCCCAATCCTGGTATGCATGGCAGCCCTTATACCAATCCTGGTATGCATGGCACCCCTCATCCCAATCCTGGTATACATGGCACCCCATCCCTCATCTTGGTATGCATGGCTCCCTCATCCCCAATGCTGGTATGTATGGCCTCCTTAGCCTTATCCTGGCATGCATGGGCCCCTTACCCCCATCCTGGTATGCATGGCACTCCTCATCCCCAATCTTGGTATTCATGGCACACCATCCCTCATCCTGGTGTGCTTGGTACCCCTCATCCCTATCCTGGTATGCATGGTACCCCATCCCTCATCCCTATCTTGGTATGTATGGTACCCCCTCATCCCCATCCTGGTATGCATGGCCCCTCATTCGTATCCTGGTATGCATGGCCCCTCATCCCTATCCTGGTATGCATGGTACCCCTTCATCCCTATCCTGGTATGCATGGCCCCTCATTCGTATCCTGGTATGCATGGCCCCTCATCCCTATCCTGGTATGCATGGTACCCCTTCATCCCTATCCTTGTATGCATGGTATCCCCTCATCCCTATCCTGGTATGCGTGCCACCCCTCATCTTCAATCCTGGTATACTTGGGACCCCTCATCCCCAATCCTGGTATGCATGGCCCCCCTCATCCCCAATCCTGGTATGTATGTTCCCCTCATCCTCAGTCCTGGTAAGCATGGCACCCCTCATCTCCAATCCTGGTATGCTTGGCACCCCTCATATCAATTCTGGTATGCATGGCTCCCTCATCCCCAATCCTTGTATGTATGGCCCCTCAGCCTTATGCTGGTATGCATGGTACCCCTCATCCCCATCCTGGAATGCATGGCATCCCATCCCTCATCCTGGTATGCATGATACCCCTCATTCCCAATCCTGGTATTCATGGCACCCCTCATCACCAATCCTGGTATGTATGGTATCCCTCATCCTCAATCCTGGTATGTATGGTACCCCTCATCCGTATCCTGGTATGTATGGTACCCCTCATCCCCAGTCCTGGTATGCATGGCAAATGTGTCTTCAGTAAAATGGCGCCGGATAGCGCGCTATGCGCATGCGCCGGTTCCGACCCCGCATTCCTGACCCAGTCTCCGGCCAGAACAGAGGCGCCGGGGCAACACACCTCCCGGTTAGGTAAGTATGAAAGTATGGCGCCCTAGATCGCGGTATGCGTTCAGTGCTTACGCTTACCGCGATCTCCGGCGCCATACACTCCTCTTACCTGTAATGGCTCCTTTTTAATTTGACTCCTCAAAAACAAAATATTAGCAAACATAATCTTGTGACATGTCAAATTAAAGCTTGTACCTTTCTAAACAGAACGGTGGGAGATCTCTTTATCTTATTTCTAACCCGAGATATGACATATCAAAAATTTATCATTATGCAAGCCCAAAATTCTAACTTTTTCAAAACTTTAGAAATCTATATAAAATTAACTACCTTATTTTGAAATTCACTAAATTAGCACTGAAAAAAAAACAAAGAAAAAAAAAATCCGAAGACATTAGGTAAAAAAAATATTCAGATTTGGATCACTTGACAGAAAATGACCCATATGGGGTATTTCTACATTCAGCTAAAATTGTGGGACAATTTTTTTTGTGCCATTTTTGCCCAGTGTGAAAGTGTAAAATCTGGGGCTAAAACAAAATTTTGGTGGTAAAAATTTAATTATTTTTCTTCACTGCCCAATGGTATGTGGAGTCGGTAAGCCAAACCTTCGACTCCTCAATTTCCATGACACCGACTCCACCTTCGACTCCACGACTCCGGCTCTGACACCCTCATACATGGCTCATGTTTAAGTGATAAATTTACGGTATAAATTTCCCTTCAGAGCTTTGCACTGTGCCTCAAAAGTAGTTTTGGACCACATATAGGGTATCTGCGTACTCAGGAGAAATTGCACAACACATTTTGGGGTCCATTCTCTCCTGCTATCCTTGTAAAAATGAAAAAACTTGCGGTTAAAGCAATATTTTTGTGAGAAAAATATATATATTTTTTTTAATTTTCACAGATCAGTGTTGAAAAATTCAGTGAAGTACCTGGGGGTTCAAGGTGCTCAACACACATCTAGATAAATTCCTTAAGGGGTCTAGTTAACAAAATGGGGTCTCTTGTGGTGGGTTTCCACTCTGTAGGCACATCAGGGGCTCTCCAAATGTGACATGATGTCCTCCAATGATTTCAGCACATTTTGCATTTCAAAAGTTAAATAGCACTCCTTCCGTTCTGAGCCCTGCTGTGCGCCCACACAGTAGTTTTCCCCCATCTATGTTGTACTCTTGGGAAATTTTACAGTGTTTGGGGTCCATTTTCTCCTGTTACCCTTGTGAAAATAAAAACATTTGGGTCTAAAGTAAATTTTTTGTGAAAATAGTTAAATGTTAATTTTTTCCTTCCACATTCCTTTAGTTCCTGTGAAACAACTGAAGGAAGGGTTAATATACTTGAATGTGGTTTTGAGCACCTTGAGGGGTGCAGTTTTTAGAATGGTGTCACTTTTAGGTATTTTCTGTCATATAGACCTCTCAAAGTCACTTCAAATCTGATGTGGTCCCTAAAAATGAGAAATCGCTGGTCAACTTTTAACTTTTCTAACTTTCAAACAGAAAAAAAATATGTTTTAAAAATGATGCAGATGTAAAGTAGACATGTGGGAAATGTTATTTATTAAATGTTTTGTGTGACATATCGCTCTGATTTAAAGGTATAAAAATTACAATTTTAAAAATTGCAAAATTTTCGCCAGTTTTCAGATTTTTTTCTCTCAAATAAATACAAGTCATATCGAAGAAATTTTAACATTATTATAAAGCAGAATATGTCATGAAAAAAAGAATCTGAGAATCAGTGGGATCCGTTGAAGCGTTCCAAGGTTATTACCTCATAAAGTGACAATGGTCAGAATTGAAAAAAATGGCCTGGTTAGGAAGGTGAAAACAGGTTCTGGGTGAAGGGAATAAAAAATAATTTACAATATTTTTTTAAACCTTTTTACTTAATCTCTCTATGGGACTTTCGCAGCTCTGATCACCATAATAAAGATTCTAAAGCATAGCAATGCACAAGCATTGCAGTGATTTATAAACTGTCAGTGCTAGTTAGATCATGCACTGCTCTTGATCTAATTGGCTTGCTAGCACTCGTGACCCAGATGTCATCATGACAACGTCGAGTCACCATGGCAATGATCGGCCCCTGCCTTGTAAATGCCGCGATCGATATTGATCGCAGTGTGTAGGGGGTTAAACTGCCCTTCAGTGAGAGCTGGGTGTCAGCTGTCAGAATCGCTGAACACCCGGCGGTGTTCGTGCTCCCACAGAGTCTGTGCGTGACAAATCTGGAAGTACTTACCAACCTGGACTTATGGATACATCGAAGGTCGTGAAGGGGTTAAAGTAAAGTCTGTTAAATGGAAGCTGTGACATAAGTGCTCAGCGCAGAGCATGGGATAATTGTGAACTTAGCCTTAAAAGCAAAATGTTATCTACTGCAAAATGGTACCAAGAAAAGCTGCCACTCAACTCACAAAAAACAAGTTTTCACTCAGTTTCATCATCATGCAGTTGAAATATACAGATTTCACTCTGCAACACCAATTGCATTCTGATTTCTGGAGAACACCTGTGCAGTCCAACCGCAACTGAGAGGGTGTAATTTCCAAAATGGCTTCACTTGCAGCAGGTTTCTGCTGTTTTGGCAACCTCGAGGCTTCTCAAATGTTACATGGCAGTCTCAAAGCATTTTTGCCAAAATTCTGCATCAGAAGTCAAGTAGCCCTCCTTTTCTTCCGAGCCCTATGGTTATGGTGTGCCCAAACAGTAGTTTCCGGCCACACATCGGGTGCCGGCATATGCAGGAGAAATTGCACAACAAATTTTGGGCTCCAATTTCTATACTTGAAAGGTTAACAAACTTTTGAATGTGGTTTTTAATACCTTGAAGGGTGCCGTTATTAAAATGTGGTCTTGATTGTGGGGTTTCTGAAATATAGGCCCCTCAGTCACTTCAGAACCGAAGTGATCCATTCTAAAAAAAAAAAAAAAAAAAGATTTGGAAATGTTATTGAAAAAATGCTGCTGAACATTTAAACATGTTAAGAAAAGGGATGTCAGAAATGTTGCTGACGTAAAGTAGACATGTAGTAAATGTTAGTAACTATATTTCGCATTTTGCTTGCTGGCAGGTATGAGCTTGTAAGGAGAGTCAGCGAGAGGCTGAAAGGGAAGCCTAAACCCATCTACGTGTTTGAGGAGAAGTACCCCGACTACTATTTTACTGATGGTAAGGTGTATATTTGTGTGTGTTTTGTTGTACACGTTTGTACGTATGTTTTCCTATGAAGTGCTGCATCGGGGAGTAATGTTTAGGGCTCACTCACACTGGCGTAAAACACGGCCTTGAGCTATCCAATATTTTATCGAATAGCACTCAACCCAATATTATACTAAGGGGCAGTACATAGCACCGACTATTTTCTCATGCCAATTCAGTATGAAAAAACAATTGCAGCCTGCACAGGTATGCAGCGATTGGGTTTATGAAAATGTTTTCAAATTCAATGACTGTTTTAATAAATTTAACCATCACATATGGATAATGCACAAAATGCGCATGAAATTACCTACAAGTGAGATGAACAAGGAAAATTTTTACTGTAGGCAAAAATGCAAACAATATTATAATTTAAATTTATTGAACATTCATTCTGCAACTTTATTGCAAATTAATTCTTATTCCTTTTCTTTTTCTCTTCAGTTCTCCTCTCCATGTTAATGTGGAGTGGTGGCAGGAGAACTTTAGTGGAATTAACTAAACATTCCGCAACTATGTTCTTGAATCCCAGATTGCAAAGATGTTCTTATTGACCCACTGTTTTGGCTCCAGTAATGAGTCCTATCCCGGCTGTGCCATTCTCACAAAAGCATTGGTACTTCACGCATCCTTCTTGCTGCTTAAGGAGCAATGAGAGAACTTTCAGATCACCACATATTGACCTTCCTTGATCCTTGTAATTAAAGCGGTTGTCCACTACTTTCACATTGATACCCTATCTTTAGGATAGGGCATGAATGTATGATCGGCTGGGGTCCTGAACGCGGCACCCCCGTCGATCAGCTGATATCGGTGCCTTTCGGAAGTCCTTACCTGCGGTGCTTGGCAGTCAAGTTGTAGTGGCTGGCGCTTGTTACTGCTCATCCACCTCCCATTCAATTGAATGTGCAGTACCCCCCGGCGGCCACTACAGATGGACAGCCAAGCACTGCAGGTAAGGACTTTCGGCTGGGACCGATAACAGCTGGTCGGCGAGGGTTCCCCGGCCGATCATACATGGATGCCCTTTCCTACGGGCATCAATGTGAAAGTAGTGGACAACTTCTTTAAGTTTCTTTAGAATAAAGTCAAAATTCTCATAGCATTTCTTCAAGTGCATAGAATGCTCTACAGGCACTAAAGCATACTTGCTGCCATTGTGCAGTAGCACAGCTTTCATACTTTTTCATGAATCAATAAAGAATCTCCACTTGCTCACATTGTACTCAATGTTACATTTTTCCATCAGCCTAGGAATATCACTGCAATACACTAGAGCACCGTCTTGAGTAAAGTATGGAAGGAATTCCTTTTCTCTGCTTCTGTACCAAGAATTAACAGTTAACAGGAATAGTGGGTTCTTTTCCTTTAGTCTAGAGCCTAAAAGTTGTGCAGAATATTTAGGAAGTCCTTGACTAAATCATTTTATTCAAAGTGTGAAGAAAAAGCTGTGGCTCATTGGGACTAGTATGAAACCTTCGTCAGA
This sequence comes from Phyllobates terribilis, assembly GCF_046119375.1. Taxonomy (NCBI): domain Eukaryota; kingdom Metazoa; phylum Chordata; class Amphibia; order Anura; family Dendrobatidae; genus Phyllobates; species Phyllobates terribilis. The sequence goes on along the minus strand of NW_027362972.1, from coordinate 2,638,325 downwards.
ATCCTGCTCTTCATGTTCTGAATCAGGTGTATCTGCAAGTGTATCCAGAGATGAAAGGACAGGTATTCCTGGACCGTGAATCACAGGGCAAATCACTATGATTTCACTATGATTTCGCTACGAGTCAATGGGTGTGTGTGAAATATCGGACTGCACTCGGACTTAATCTGAGTGCAGTGTGATGTATGCGCACAGAGACAATGGAGAAGATTGAGAAATTAAGTTCTCCGTCTTCTCCACACCTGTGCTGAGATTCTCTCATGTGAGAGAATGGGATCACACTAACATGACACCCAGATCAAAATGACAGAGTGTGAGCCGAGTGTCCTTAGCATAATCAGCCCGATTCTCTCGCATGAGAGAACTTACAACAGTACAATAAACCTCATTTCAAGGCAGAAACATTACTGTGTCCAACAGTTATTACATATATCAAACTGAAATAGCTGTTGCAAAAACACCAATTTTTATAAAACATTAAGCTTAAGATTAATAGGGGTGCCCAAACTTTTTCATATAACTGTAAGAGGGATTTAGAGCCCCTTTAACTTAATGTGGGTCACTTTTGGAGAAAAACTCCATAAAATGTTTTTAAAAAAGTATGTTGCTGCATCTGTAATGACTTGATAGATAATAATGTCATTATTTATCCCACACAATGAAAACAACAAAAAAGACAGTGTAAATTGAGTGTCTCCGTAATCATATTGAACCAAAATAATAGCATGAACATTATACTGCATGGTGAACACAATAAACATTAAGAACAATTGCACATTTATTCTTTGTTTTGTTCATCCTTGCTAACAAAATTGATTAAAAATGAGAAAATACCCCAAAATACTAGTAAAAAATACATACAGCACACTGGCTCGGTGTTTAGTACTGCAGCCTTGCAGCGCTGGGGTCCTGGGTTCAGATCCCACCAAGGAGTTTGTATGTTCTCCCCGTGTTTGCGTGGGTTTCCTCCGGGTTCTCCAGTTTCCTCCTATGCTCTAAAGACATACTGATAGGGAATGTAGATTGTGAACCCTGATGGGCACAGTGATGATAATGTATGTAAAACACTGTGGAATATGTTAGCGCTATATAAAAATAAAGATTATTATTATCCTATTCGGCAAATACACTGTGTTCCAAATTATTGTGCAAATAATATTTTCTCAGATTTTCCCAAATTACCTATATGAATTGCAGTCATTGTAATTTTCCAGTCAAATAACTATTAGGGTATGTGCACACGATGCAGAAATGCTCAGGATTTTTTCCTGAGCGTTTCTGCATCTCTCTGGCAGGAAAAAACGCATGCGGATTGTACATGCGGTTTCCTGCCAGGGACATGCGGAAATGAAGCGTTCTTCACATGCATTTCCGCATGCGGGTTGACAAGCGCTTCCCAAGAGATTTTAGCATCACTTGGAAAGTGCTTGTCAACTTCACACTATATAAATCCATGCAACCGGCATGGATTTATATAGTGTGTGAATGTCAAAAAATAAAAAATAAATCTATACTTTACCCTCTGATGGCCCCCGGTGTCCTGCTTCATCGGTCCCGGCTGCCGGCAGTGAAGACTTTAGGACCTTCCGACGTCAGCGTCACGTGAACCGTCACATGACTCTGACGTCAGCGAAGGTCCTTCATTCAACCGCGAAGTGCCCGGGAAGCCTGGAGGACGCAGCGCGGGCCGTCAGAAGGTGAGAATATATATATTTTTTATTTTATTCTTTTTTTTTTAATGGTACCTGGGTCTGGATGAGAGTCCTCTCATCCACACCCGGGTACCATCCGCACATTAGACCGCATGAAAAGCGCATCAACATATACAGTGATGCGGATTCCATGCGGTCTAATGCAAGTCAATGGCGGCAAAAGAGCAGCGTTTCCGCAAAATTAATTGACATGCTGCGGATTTTTGACCGCAGCGTTTACGCTGCGGAAAAATCCGCATCATGGGCACAGCACATGCGGATTTCCATTGGGGAACATTGCTGCCCTTCTACCATGCGTTTTTAATGCTTTTCCGCGGCGTTTACGCAACTGCAAAAACGCCGCGGAAACGCATGAAAAATGCATCGTGTGAACTCAGCCTTAGAGTACAATTGAAAGGTTTTTGTACAAACTGCCTATGATAACAGTATAGTTTTAAAAAATAAAAAACTCAACTGCACTCAAAATGCATGTTCCAAATTATTATGCACAGCAGAGTTTTCAAACTTTTCATTTTAATAAAGAACAAAAAAATGGTCATTTTTGAAATTATAAGCATTAGCAGGTTATTACAAACTGAAATAAAACAGTTTTCAACTCAAAACTTTATTCTAGGTGATGTTACATTTGCTCATAGGACCCCTTGTTCGCAAGGAGCTTCTGAACTCTCTCGTCCATTGAATTTGTCAGGTTTTGGATGGTTTCTGCTTCCAATTGTTTTGCATGAGGACAGAATACCCTCCCAGAGCTGTTACTTAGATGTGAACTGCCTCCCGCCATCATAGACACTCCTTTTGATGATGCTCCAGAGGCTCTCAATGGGGTTGAGGTCTGGGGAGCATGGGTGCCACACCATAAGTTTGTCCCCTTTTATGCCCATAGCAGCCAGAGATGCAGATGTGTTATGTGCAGCATGAGACGGGGCATTATCATGCATGAAAATGATGTTCCTGCGGAATGCACGGTTCTTCTTCTTGAACCATGGAAGGAAGTGCTGTTTGAGAAACTCAACATACATTATGGAGTTTATCTTTACCCCTTCAGGGATCCTAAAAGGGGCCGACAATCTCTCTCCCCATGATTCCAGCCCAAAACATTACTCCACCTCCTCCTTGTTAGCGCCGTAGCCGTGTTTGCATGGGGTGTCCATCAGCCAGCCATCCTCCAATCCATCCATCTGGACCATCGAGATCATTCAATGCATGATAATGCCCCGTCTCATGCTGCACATAACACATCTGCATCTCTGGCTGCTATAAGCTTTGAGTGCAGTTTGAGTTTTTTATTTTTTTAAAACTATACTGTTATCATAGGCAGTTTGTACAAAAACCTTTCAATTGTACTCTAATAGTTATTTGACTGGAAAATTACAATGACTGCAATTCATATAGGTAATTTGGGAAAATCTGAGAAAATATTATTTGCATAATAATTTGGAACACAGTGTATTAAGCCGGTGACCAAATAAAGATAATAAAAAAATGACATTGTCCAGCAGAATAGATATAACATGTCTGCTATACGGAACAATACACAATGGTGTCAATTAAATCTACAGTTCATTATGCTAAAAAATCCCTTAGGCTATGTTCACGCATTTTTGCAGCGTTTTTTATGCTTTTTTTAGTGCAAATTTTCAGCTTTTTTTTTACAGTACCAGCAAAGTCTATGAGATTTCAGAAATCCCATGCACACACCTTGTTTTTTTTCCTGACTGTTTTGTCAAAGAAATGCGTTTTTGCAAAATGTAGCATGTCACTTCTTTCAGCGTTTTTGCCGCGTTTTTTACTTAGTTGAAAGAAATGGGTAGAGCAAAAAACGCAAGTATCAGGTTTTGCTTCGTTTTTTGGTGCCAAAACCTCATGACTTTGAGTCAATTATTTTTTTATGCACTAAACTTTATCAGCATGCAGAAGAAACAAATGTACACTGACAAAAACGCCACAGAAAATGCTGTCAAAAACTCAGCAAAACCTGCTTTTTTTTACTTGCTTCTTTACTGCCAATAGAGCAGGTTTTTCCTGCAGAAAGAAACACATCAAAACGCATCTAGTGAACATAGCCTTGCACAGCTCTGTAGACTAAAATATATATAAGATATGACTCTCAGAATATGAAGGCACAGAAAATATTTTTTTTATCTAATTGTATGTTTCTCTATGTTAGCATTGGGGACACAGGATCATGATTGTACCTCCTTCCACTAGGAGGCTTGACCACAGGTGAAAAAATTAAGTGCGATATCTGCCTGGTGGCGTATACCCTATCTTAGGCATCATTCCCACGTTGGTATCTCCAGTACGTGTGGTGCCAGTTTTCACACGTACTGGAGGTACTTACACATCTAGAACCATTCAAATGAATGGGTCTTTGCACATGTCAGTGTGTTTTCACGGACCATGTGTCCGTGGGCAAAACACACTGACATGTCCGTTTTTTACATGCAGCACGGGCCGCAAAATGTCCCACACCTGTGCACATTGATGACACACTGATGGCATCCTTGTGTCATCAGTGTGACACTTACCCGCGCCTAGGAATCAGTGGTACAGTTCCCGCTGTTCCCAAGCGCTGGGTGTTGAAGGCACGTCTCATCATAGTCCCCTGGTTGGGGAGCGATCAGCGCTAGCAACAGACAATGTTGAGAGTAATATTCTGCTCCCGCTGACTCCAAGTGTAAAAATAAGAATAAAATAAAAAAATCCTTATACTCACCTGTCTGAAGATTAAATAAGTGTGCCACCCTGTAATCCATCTGACTGACATTTCTTCATCAGTGTGATCGGCGCCGTGAGGCGGCCGCACACGCTGAGGAGCTGAGTAGAATGATTCACTACAGCGAGCGGGCCCCTGAACTGCGCTGAGCTCACTGAGCTGTGTCGTGTCACTCAATGATCTGCATGTATAGCTTCATGTGTAATTGTGAGCAGCGACTGTTTAAGTAGGCACAGAAGCGGGATTGTTGCACTGACTATGGCGTCATCGCTGCTCACCATCTTTGTGGAGTCCTCAAAGTCTTGGAGAACTGCACATCTGTCAGACATCCATGCCTACTCTTCAGTTATTATGTGTGGAGGCTAACCAGAATAACGATGGGAGTGTTGGAGCTGGTACTCAACCACTAGTCTCTGCTGCTCACAAAGCCTTGCCAGCAAGTGCAGTACGGAGTTCCAGCAAGTGGGCACATTGCAAACCAGTCAATGAGCTGGCACTTCCATGCACTGCTGCAGAACTGCCAGAGAGGTGGCAGCTATATATGACTTGCATAAACGGGCGCTGACGCGGTTTACCTTGACCAGAAGCTCTGGCAAATCTGGGTATGTTTTCAGAAACCGCTGAACTACCACGTTGAGCATGTGTGCCAAGCATGGTACATGTGTGAGCTTGCCAAGCTTCACACCTGCCACCAAGTTGTGCACATTATCACATACGACCGTGCCTGTTTGACTTTTCAGCTTCAAAAACCACAGATCTGTCTGGTCTGTTATTCCTTTAAGTAACTCTGCCGCAGTGTGCGGTTTGTTTCCTAGACAAACTAGCTTCAGCAGAGGCTGTTGCTGTTTTGCAGAGGCAGTGCTACAGAGCTTCCTGCTGATATGTGGATGATGTGCTCTGAGATAGCACATCAGAGGTGGAGGATGAGAAGGAGTAGGAGGGGATGCAGGAACTGGTGTAGAAGGTGGAGGAAACCCTGAGAGAAGTAGGGCCAGCAATCCTCGGGATTGGGAGCACATGCGCCGTGCCAAGGTGTGACTTGGCCCCAGCCTTCACAATGTTCACCCAGTAGGCTGTTACGAAAATATAGCATCCCTGGCCACAAGCGCATGTCCACATGTCGGTCATTAAGTGGACAATGTTAGTAAGTACGTTGGTAAGGGCGCAGTTGATGTTCCTGTACACATGCTGATGCAAGGCGGGGACGCCAAATTGAAAGAAAAATTGGCGGCTGGGAACCAAGGAACGACCACCGCCATAAATTGGCGTAAATCCTCCGTGTCTGCCAGCCGAAATGGCAACACTAGAAACTTTCATTTTCGTTCCAAGCACTGAGGTAGGGACAGCTAAACGCTAGGCTGGGAGAAAGATTTGGAAGTGCCTGTTTATTATAAGTCACAAAGTGCAAAGATAGGTCAGTGTTTTGGACAGGGGATTGGGAATCGCCTAGCATAAGGGAAGAGGCAGAGGTGTCACCCAGGTGTCGGCCCACCGAGTCAGGTGCTTATATGACATGTGCCTGATCATGCTGGTGGTGGTTACATTTTTAGTGGTTAGGCCCCTGCTGATCTTTGCATGTCATAGGTTGCAAATGGCCATTTTGTTTGTCTTAGAACTCTTTAAAAAGAGTCCCAGACTGGGGAACACCTAAGTCTTTGACGGAGAAATTCAGAAGTGTCGGTGTTCTGCGGAACAGTTGCCCGCCTTCTCCCTCTGGTCACCCCACTGCCTCTTCCTGTCTGTTTCAATGTTGCCAATCTCTCTCCCTCAGCGTTGCTGGCCTCGCTGTGCATGCCAGCTTCCTAGGTAAGGATGATGACTTTGTCATCCACCACCTCGACTTCCAGCATTGCACCTTGGTTCTCTTAATATCGTGACTTAACAACAAGACTTAACAGCTACTGTGTCTCATCATCATCTTCCTACTTATCCCAAATCCAGGGTCATTTTTTGTGGCCATGACTGCTGTAAGGTAAGTGCATCACTAAACAGCATGTCCCTCTTGGAACATGCAGGTTGAGAGGCCACAATCAAGAAATCATGTTGTAAAGAGCTTCTCAGTGTGTCTGTGCAATGGTGTCAGTGTGCCGGGCACCGCCTGTCCTTTTATAATGCCTAATGGTGTTAGATGGCTAGCCAATCACAGTAATGCCACAACCAAGATCGCTACAGCATTACAGTGACTCACAGGCAATCCCCGCATGCTTATTGGCTGTGCAACAGGCGGAGGTAACGGTCCTGCTGCTGGGTTGTTGCCCTCCTATGGCTCCCTCCACATCTCCTGGTATCTGCTCCATGCTCTGGACACTGTGCTGACACACACAGCTACCCTTCTTGCCACAGCTCACACTGATGTGCCATCCTGGATGAACTTCACTACCTGAGCAACTTCTGTGGGTTGTACTGTAGACACCACCTAATGCTACTGTACATCTAGGGGTGAGAAAAATGAAAAAAGTGACCAAAACAACAGCCAAAAAGGATGAGAACAGAGAAATGGTCTGTGGTCACCACCTGCAGAACCACTCCTTTATAGGGGGTATCTTGCTAATTGCTTATCATTTCCACCAGTTGTCTGCTCCATTTGCACAACAGCAGGAAAAATTGATTCACAATCGGTGTGGCTTCATAACTGGACAGGTAGATTTCACAGAAGTGTTATTGACTTGGAGTTACATTGTGTTGTTTAAGTGTTCCCTTTATTTTTTTGAGCAGTGTATATAGGAGGCTATGTGGGGGCTCATACTGTATATAGGAGGCTATGTGGGGGCTCATACTGTATATAGGAGGCTATGCAGGGCTCATGCTGTATATAGGGGACTATGTAGGGATCATACTAAATATAGAGGGTTGTGTGGGTGCTTATGTGGTATATAGAGGGGCTATGTAGATGCTTATACTTTATATAGTGGGGCTATGTGGGGGTTCATATTGTTTATGAGGCTGTGTGGGGCTCATACTGAATAAAGTGGGTTATGTTTGTGCTTGTACTGTATATAAAGGGGCTATGTGAGTGCTCATACTGTATACAGAGGGGCTATATGGGGGCTCATACTGTATTCAAGAGGCCGTGTGGAGGCTCATGTGGGATGTAGGGGGTTTTCCGCATACTTAATTCTGCTCAATATTAAGGGAGAATATTAATATAATTATAATTAATATGTTAATATTAATATTGAGCATAATTAATTCCAGCCTATTGGTTTGGCCATCAAGATCAGTCACAGTCTCTCATGTGGACCCTCAGGAAAATTAAATGCCCACCCCTGATATATGCCATCACATCTTATCCTGTATATGCCGTCTGATGTCGGTAGCCACAGTATATGATATACCAGTGACATATTGTTCCATATACTGGACGTGCACAGACATCCTGTTATATAGAGGATAAAATGTGGCTGGTGTAATATATGATGTCTGTAATCATAGGATAATATGTGACTATTGTATATTATACCGTGTGATGGCTGTAGCCACATTATGACATATACCAGTCACATATTATTCTCCTGTATGTAATATATTATGTGTAGCTAAATGGAGAATGAGCCTGCACCACCTTCTAAGCGCATAATGACCGCACCTGAATCTTAACGGCAAATTCACATCGCATAAACCTGCGGTGCCAGCTTTAAAATGCAGAAACAATAGTCCAATAGAGAGAAGATGATGAAAAGCTACACTCACCGTTTATGTAAAAATAAGAGTCCTTTATTTCATATTCCGATAAAATGAATGGAAAGCAGGGAGTGCGGGGAGGAGATGGAGGACAGCTGTGTCACATGGACCCGCAGAAGCGCTAGTCAGAGCGTGAAACAGCTGTCCTCCACCTCCTCCCCGCACTCCCTGCTTTCCATTCATTTTATCGGAATATGAAATAAAGGACTCTTATTTTTACATAAACGGCGAGTGCAGCTTTTCATCATCTTCTCTCTATTGGAATATATTATGTGTACTGACATCAGGTTGCATATACTAAATAAGATGTGGCTGGTATAATATCTGATGTTCTGTACTCTTAGTATAATATATACCATCAGATACTATACTCTATCACATCTGATATTTGTATATCATCATATTAGTACACCATCATATTATATCATATACCAGTCACATATTATCCTGTGCACTGTATGTGGTATATTGTGGCTGGTGCATGATATACGGACTACAGAGGTTATATTCAGGATAAAATGCAGCTGGTAGAATATCTCATATTCTATGCCTTTATATACAATCACATATTATCCTGTATGTGACATGGGGTGTCAGTATATCATACACCAGACACATATTCTCCTGTATACTGGATGAGCATCAGATGTTACATACAGCATAAGGGTTCATGCAGACGTCTGTGGATATCAGTCCGATCACGGACCACAATGCACGGACTGGCCACGGGTCTACCAACCAGAGCAGAAATATATGAAGCTGGAACTTTGACCAGTCCGTGCATTGTGGTTCGTGATCCACATTTGTCTGCATGAGCCCTAATATGTGATATTTCACTCTATGACCATTTTTCATGTTCTAGAGTTCAGGCGTGCATTGATATCTTGTCCAAGTGAGTAAGTTTGAAAAAAACACAAAAAGCTATTCAGAGTTACCGCTTTGCAGAATCATGGATTACAATGGTCAGGTGTAACACTACTATACTTATGACCACCTTTAGGGCTCATGCACACAACTGTTTAAATGAAACGAGCGCTGTCTGTGGTTTTGAAGGCTAGCACTCATTCCCATGTTGGCAGCACGCATGATTTGCCACAGAAAATCGGATGGCGGTTGACCATTCTAGTCTATGCGTCTGTGAAAAAAATGGGACCGGACTCAGATTATCCAGACTAACATACTGGTGAAGGTGTAGAAACTTTAGTTTTCTCTCCACCTCTGAGAAAATCAGATCCCACTCTGATTAGCAAAATTGGAGCATTTTTCTCCCCAGCCTCACACTGAGTACATGCTGATGTTTAACAGCTAAGATAACTAGTTATATTGATCCTTTATCACTGACCTCTGTTCACCTACATGATTGCACTGGTACAGACAGCAACATTTATCTGTAATTGCATAGCTGAATCCCAATAACCTTGTTACCTCTAATTTATGAAGAAGTCATGTAAATATGATACCGATGGGCTGCGACTCATGGGCCACTGTTGTGTGCTGGTTGTGTTGTATGCTTTACATTGTGAAAATCGATAGCACAATTTTACCAGAGATGCCTACATATTTACATAGAACTGTAATTCAAGTGACACACAATAGAAGTTCAACCGAACAAAATGTGGGATGAAGTAGATGTCTATGATGTCTATAATACATGAGTAATATTATGTGGCATACAGTGTGCAAAGTACAAAGCTGTCTTACCTATAAGCAGGTTACATTGTCGGTGATGAACACACTACTCCATAGCTGAGCCGTGCAGACAGATACAGTGATAACCGAGGTACGGGAGTACCCCGGTATGGAGGAAGGACCTGCTGAAGAATATACTAAACAATCCTCTCACTGAGAAGAGACAAACATAAGTGACATGAGCACCAATGGGAAATCTGGAACTGTGTGCTTCACTTGTGGTACCTATAAGGCTATGTTCACACATGGCATTTTTTAAGAGTTTTTTTATGCTGTATTTTACAGTACCAGCAAAGTCTGTAAGATTCCAGAAATCTCGTGCACACACCTTGTTTTTTGTTTGATCAGTATATTGTGCTTTGCATGTTTTTTTTTTTGAGAACAGAGCATGTCACTACTTTCAGCGTTTTTTCAGCATTTTTCATCCATTGGAACTAATGGGTGCTGAAAAAACACCTAGTGTGAACATAGCTATCAGGTTTTTCTGCGTTTTTAGTGAAAAAAGCAAGTAGAGCAGTATGTGAAACTCATTTATTTTTGTGGTTTTACCATCTTGTCTTGGTCACCTGAGATGGCAGTTTGGATTGTACAGTTTAATTAAATTAGTGATGCGTAAACATTGGCTCAGCTAGGTGTAAGATTGAACTATTCCTGTGGCCCATGTAAATTTTCACAGTATACGTGTGAAATTGAATAATGCCTGAGCAATTCATTGACAGATCATAATGTGAAAATAAATAGTATCATACAAACTCAATGCACTGCCAGTGTTTTAGTTAAACTATTCTTAAACAATTCACCTCCCCCACTTTTACATTTGAAATTATGGTTAACCCCTTAAGGACCAAGCCACTTTGTAGGTTAATGACCAGGCCTTATTTTTTTAAATCTGACCACTGTCACTTTATGAGTTAATGACTCTAGAACTCTTCAACGGATCCCACTTATTCTGAGATTGTTTTTTCGTGACATATTGTACTTCATGATAGTTGTAAAATTTATTAGATATGACTTGCGTTCATTTGTGAAAAAATGGAAATTTTCAAATTTAGAATTGTTATACCGTTAAATCAGAGCGATATGTCACACAAAATAGTTAATAAATAACATTTCCCACATGTCTACTTTACATCAGCACAATTTTGGAACCAAAATTTTTTTCGTTATAAAGTTATAAGGGTTAAAAGTTGACCAGCGATTTCTCATTTTTCCAACAAAATTTATAAAACCAATTTTTAGGGACCACATCACATTTGAAGTGACTTTGAGGGGCGTTTATGACAGAAAATACCCAAAAGTGACACCATTCTAAAAACTGCACCCCTCATGGAGCTCAAAACCACAATCAAGAAGTTTATTAACCCTTCAGGTGCTTCACAGGAACTAAAGCAATGAGGAAGAAAAAAATTAACACTTAACTTTTTCTCACAAAAAATTGAATTTAGACCCAATTTTTTTTATTTTCACAAGGGTAACAGATAAAAATGGACCCCAAAATGTATTGTGTCATTTCTCCTGAGCACACTGATACCCCATATGTGAGGGAAAACCTCTGTTTGGGCACACGGCAGGGCTTGGAGGGGACGAAGTGCCATTTGACTTTTTGAATTCAAAATTTGTTGGAATAATTAGTCAACACCATGTCGCATTTGGAGAGGTCCTGATGTGCCAAAACCGTGGAAAACCCCCACATGTGACCCCATTTTGGAAACTAGACCCCTCAATAAACTTATCTAGATGTGTGGTGAGCACTTTGAACTCCCAGGTGCTTCACAGAAGTTTGTAACGTAAAGCCGTGAAAATAAAAAATCTAATTTTTTCCATCAACAAAAATGTTTAGCCCCAAATTTTTTATTTTCACAAGGGTAACAGAAGAAAATGGACCTCTCATTTTGTTGTGCAATTTCTTCTGAGTTTGCCAATACCCTACATGTAATTAGGTCCAATATTTTTATTTTCACAAGCATACCAGGAGAAAATTGACTGAAAAAGTTGTGCAATTTCTCCCGAGTACGCTGATACCCCATATGTGGGGGAAAATCACTGTTTGGGCACACCACAAGGCTCGGAATGGAAGGAGCACCGTTTGACTTTTTGATCGCAAAATTGGCTGGAATTGAGAGCAGACCCCATGTCACATTTTGGAGAGCCCCTAATGCGCCTAAACAGTGGAAACCCCCCACAAGTGACCCCATTTTGGAGACTACACCGCTCAAGGAACTTATCTAAATGTGTGGTGAGCACTTTGAACCCCCAGGTGCTTCACAGAACTTTATGACATAGAGCCATGAAAATGAAAAGATCATTTTTTTTCCACCAACAAAAATGTTTAGCCCCAAATTTTTTATTTTCACAAGGGTAACAGAAGAAAATGGACCTCTCATTTTGTTGTGCAATTTCTTCTGAGTTTGCCAATACCCTACATGTAATTAGGAACTAATTTTGAGGCATAGTGCAAAGGTCAGAATGGAAGGAGCATTATATTGTAGTGCAGATTTTACTGTTATGGTTTGCAGGTGCCATCACCCACTGGGAGATTCCTTGAGGTGCCATAACAGCAGAATTACCCGTAAGTGACCCCATTTTACAAACTATGATCATATTGACACCACAGATGTCACAGAATTTTATACCATTGGGCAGTGATCAAAAAATAATTACATTTTTATCGCAAAAGTTTTGCTTTAGCCCCAGATTTTACATTTTAATGGATAAAACTGGCACCAAAGTGTGTACCACAATTTCTTCTGAACTTGGCAATACCCCCCCATATGTGGCTGTACAGTACTGCTTAGCCACACGGCGACACTCGGGAGGGACGGAACGCTATCTGCCTGCTGGAGTGTAGATTTTCCTAGAATAGTTTGCGGACTCAATATACAGAGCCCCTAAATGCTAGAAGAGCAGAATCCCCCCCTCAGGTGACCCTATTTTGGAAATTATACCCCTGCCAAACATGTGGATGCTAACTGTGGTTTAGGCACACACTGGAGCTCAGAAGTGGGGGGGGGGGATTAGAATTTCAGAGTGCAGAATTTGCTGAATTTCTTTTGGGGGCAATTTCACTTTTCCAGATCCTTTGTGCTACCAGTGACGTGGAAGCCCCCTGTGTTTCCATTTATAGATGGATTTTTTGTGGATTGAGTTGAAGCTTTTATTGGGAACATTTTACATAACATTTGGGATCACATTTATCCTGCGCTCTATGCTGGGCAATTGCTTTGGGGCTTCCATCCTAATCTCTGAGTGACGTGATTCAAATAACACCCCTGCAGGGATCCATTCACTCTAACGAGGTAGCAGAGTTACTCTGGACTCTGTCTGGCCTCTGTTCAGCGTTGTCCTTCTTTTCAGAGGTGCCCAAAACTGTGGCCGACCGCGTTTTCATGCACGCATAAAGACAGACGCCGCCGGATCACAGGTCAGACGGAGTACACAGTGCCTCCATCTGCCTCATTATAGGGAATCTTCCTTGGGGACAGTCGTGTGAAGGCTTGTTTTTTGCGGAATGAGTTGATGTTTTTATTTGTACCATTTTCGGGCACATGACATTTTTTGATCGCTTCCTATTCCAAATTTTAAGGAGGGAGAATGAACAAAAACCGGCAATTCAGGAATTGTTTTTTTTTTATGCTGTTCTGCGTGTGGTAAAATTGATCAGGCAGCTTCATTTTTCAGGTTGGTGCGATTACATGGGTACCACATTTATAGCTTTTTTTTATGTTTTGGCGCTTTTACACAATAAAACCTTTTATAAAAATTTTTTTTTTTTTTGCATCGCTTTATTCTGAGAGCTATAACTTTTTCATTTTTCAGATGATGGAGCTGTATGGCAGCTTGTTATTTGCGGGACAAGATGACATTTTCACCAGTACCAACATTGTATTATATTCGTTTTTTTATCTCGTTTTATTCCACTTTTTTTCCAATGGTATGATGATAAAGCATTGTTTGCCTCTTTGTTTTTTTTTTTTTTTTTTTTCGGCGTTCACTGAAGGGGTTAACTAGTGTGACACTTTTATAGGTTGGGTCGTTCTGGAAGTGGCGATACCAAATATTTGTATTTCATTTATTTATTTATTTTTTACTTAAAAATGTGTATTTATTAGTGTAATATTTTTATTATTATTATTTTGTAATATTTTTTTTACTTTTTTACTTTGTATCTTTATGGGACTTTCACTTTTTTTCCTTTGATCACAGGTACAATGTATTGCAGTGCACTAGATTGTAATGCATTATACCTATAGTGAAAGCTACTGAGACCATACTGTGGGCATGGTCTCAGCAGCTTTCTGTAGCAAAATCCTGAACAAACCTTCCTGACAAGAGATCAGGCTTTGCTGCAGAAAAAAAAACGCACTGTGTGAGCATAGCCTAATGTTGATGTCTTCTTATATGGTAGGAGGGCCTGACAGCAACTTCTAACTTTGCAAACCCCCCTCTCTCCCCCCAAAAGCTACACCAACTACGGGTTATCCCTCCAATAGCTATGAGGACCCTCATTGAATTCTAATCCAATCAGCCAAGCTAGAAACAGAGATTTCACTTTTTTTGGCCTTTTTTTAGTACAAAAATGTCAAAGTGTTATTGCTTAATAAACTAGATATATTGGGTCAGCCTTATATTGGGAACACAGGTATTCTTGTTGTACCATCAGCTGTAATATCTCCTTACAGAAAATGTAGTAACAGTTTTTGGCCTGAACCTCTATGTGTGGTGAAGGGATGTTACCCACTTGGGAGCGTCGAAGGCAAACAGGAAGCGTTTTCATTTAAATGTCCATAGCGGATTATTTACTTCATAAACCGGTCAAAAGCAAAATGCAAACAAAAAGCCTTTAGTGTAGGCAAAAACAAAGAAAACAGTACTTTAAGAAAAGTCTCTAGTAAACCGGTCCTGTGGTCACACAGGCTGGATAGCATCCAGTACACAGCTCAGTCGGGAAACAACCACACACAGGAGGCCTTCTCCCTCCAGATACACAGACAATGTGCCAAACAACAGCCTCCATTATATAGGCTGTTGACCACACCTAGAGGTGAGGTATGTCGGTAGCTAGACCCGTCCAACTCTCATAGCTACCAATAACCCGGTCCCAGGTGCACCAAATAATCTTCTTAGTGCTTACGTGCACTAGAGAAACACTCCGGGCTGCATCACGTAGGGCAGCCATCTCTATGACACATACCTCCCATCGACTATGCGACCATTAGCCACCTTTCAGTGGATAGTAAATTTTGTCCAGTGTAACAACATCATGAAAAGTGACAAAATGTGCCATCCACACACACGGGAGGGCATCCCAATAAAAGAATGCTTCACATGTGAATCATCCTTTTTGTTATATGCCATAAAATATCTATGTGGACTGATTTATAAATGATAACAGATTTATTAAGTACCTAACACATAAGGGACTGCATATCCTGCAAAAGTTGCAAAAAAAAAGAATAGATGCAATTTTCATATAGTCCGTCGCCAGCACGTTTTCCCATACTGTGCTGCCTATAGACTCCCGGTAAAAAGGTCTTTCAGCTCTATGCCATTTCCATCAAGCTAATTACACCATTGCTCAATTTAGATTTCAGGTATTGGAACACATTCACAACACAACGCTTAGACGAGTTGGTAATTATCAACAGGATTTAAAGCGAAAGGAAGCATTATAGATCCATCGGTTACAAACTCTTCACCCTAAGGGTCTTATGGGGAGTATCACATTTCCAGTTTTATACACAAATTTTTTCCCATCGCTTATAAATTGATTACTATATGGGTTTACTCACATCCCTCTTTCTACAGAATGGCTAGGACACAGATCATCCATATTATTGGTATATTCCTTTCCTTATAACAGTTTCTATTCCTCATTATCTTTTTTCCTTATTTCCCCTTTCTTTACAATATGGGCCTTTTTATCTTTCAACTTATAATCTTTCTCCTCTATCCTCTCTTTTTTTATTTCTCTGTTTAATGCATCCATATATTCCTCTCCCTTCCTCTTCTACCTCTAAAAGTCATATTCTCGATACGAACACCACTTTCCAATCTGTGACATACTCCTTATGCATGCACCACCCAAATACTTGGCAGAGGAATACTATCTATATGTAAGACACCTTAGGACTCCCATACACCCTGTACCCATGTGTATTTTACAAATAATCTCAGTATACATAATGCACATGTGCAGTTACTACCTCTCGTCATCTAAAACACGTCCCTTTATATCCGCCCAATATCACACGCTGATGTTAATCACATCCTATACAGGTGTATACAAATAGACCACAGAGGACATAGTAGAACTCCATAAATAGTAACTATGGCCACCTTTATCCAGCATTAACTTCACAATTTCTTGCCTGTGTTCTACTGTAAAAAGAAAGCCATTTTTGAAAGCAAACCATAAGAAATCCCATTTACAGTTTGCAAAAAGTCATGTAGGTGCCACAGCTAGCATATGTAAGAAGGTGCTCTGGGCAGATGAGATCAAAGTAGAAAATGTTGGGCTAAATTCAAATCACTGCGAGGTGGAAAACTAACACTACACATCACCCTGTAAACACCATCCCCACTATCAAACATGATGGTGGCAGCATTATGATGTGGAGTGGAAAGAGGCTTTTTTTCAGCAGGGAGAGAAGATGGATGGAGTTAAATACAGAACAATCCTGGAGGAAAACCTGTTTCAAGGTGAAAAACACTTGATACTGAGGCGTAGGTTCACTTTCCAGCAGGACAACGATCCTAAACATACTGCCAGACTTACAATGGTATGGTTTAGATCTAAGCATATTCTTGTGTGTGAATGGCCCAGTCAAAGTCCAGACCTACATCCCATTGAGAATCTAAGGCAAGATGTGAAAATTTCTGTTCACAAACACTCTCCATCCAATCTCACTGAGCTAGAGCTAGTAAGGAAGGAAAGAGGGGGAAGAGCTCACCACTCTGTGTAGTCACTATATCCCGGTTGTAGACTGTGTGGAGGGTGCCTGATACTGCTAGTAGAGCACAGCCAATGGCAGGAGAATTGAAAGAGTGCGGCACTTCCAACTAACGATTTAGTAAAATGGAAATTTTATTGAAATAACATTAAAACTTTGGAATCCAAATCACATGTTAAATTCCTGATGCGTTTCCAGACTACGGCCACTGTGCACCAGAAACGCATCGGACTTTTAACATGTGATTTGGGTTGCAAAGTTTTTCAATAAAGTTCCCATTTTAGTAAATCGCTGGATGGAAGTGCCGCACTCCTTTTTGTTCTCCTTCCATGAGCTAGAGCTAGTTTGCAAAGAATGGGCAAACATAGTCTCTAAATGTTCAATGCTGGTAGAGAACTACCCCAAACGACTTGTAACAGTAATTGCATCCTACAAAGTATTGACTCAGGGGGGCTGAATACAAATGTCATTTCTGGGGCAGCTGCGAGCTGCTATTTTTAACCTAGGAAGGCAAACATGTTCAGCCACTATCCCCATGATTAGCAACCAGCAGCACTTTGGATGCAGCATATTTTTGCTGCATCCAAAAAGCTGTGTTATTATGCTGCATATTGTTTTGTCAATACATGCGGATCCACCGCATGTAATGACATTTCAATCAGTCATAATCTGCAGTGGAGAGTAACGTCTCCGCTACAGAAATTGATCTGCTGTGAGTGAGTTTGGGTATGTGCCCATGATCAGGAAATGCTGCAAGTTTGAAGATGCAGCATCAGTTCTGCAGCGGCCAGATGTTACAACATAGTGGATGGAATTTCTGTAAATTCCATGTCCACTATGCATGCATCTGAGGCTGCGGAGCACCCGTGGAAACTGACGTGCTCGTGTCTCTCAGGACCACAGCATGTAAAATTTACTTGCCGAGTCGCTAATCTCTGCAACAGAAATTTAGCAACTTTAATGTATTGAATGCTGTAAATCTGCATCCGTGAACACATGCAGATTTATCTGTGTTCACTAGAACGCAGCATTTTGGACACAAAAAAATATGCTGCGTCCAAAGCGCTGCCATGTCTGGATCGTGGGCACATAGCCTAAAATTAAAAGAAATGACTTGTGCTCCCACATTTTCATAGCCAGTAGAGGGAAAGCCGACTGCTGGGAGCTGATATTAGTAGCCGGGAAAGGGGCCATTAGCCAAAAATGTTCCCTGGCTATTAATAACAGCCCACAGCTATTTGCTTAGCCTTTCAGCAGCAGAAGGGAAGAAAGGGAGACACAGATCCATTACTAGTGGGTAGGCGGAGCCCCACAGGATAGTTCCCCTCAGATTAGAAAAAGTGACGACCGGCCCCTCCAGCTTAGGCTCCTCCTACTCCCATGTTCTTCAGTCTAAAATTTGAGGTCGCAGAGGATAGTCGCTGCCTTTGCAGCTCCTCAGAAGAATTTTTTATTTTACTCCGGAGACCTGGACTCCCCGTGGTCTAGAGGTCTCAGGGGGTCTCGGTGCTGCTGGGACCCCTGACCCTCCCCTGGCAGATCTGTGTACCCCCTAAGGAGGTCCCCACAGAAGCCTGCCGGCCCCGGGGGATACAGGGCGCTCCCTGGCGGAGACGCACACCGCTTCTGTGGGGTCCCTGCGCGCTCCGCCGTGGGGGGGAGCAAAGGGCCACGGATCCACACATCCCTGGGGGTCCCTGTGGCGCTCAGCTGGGTAAGTGCTCTCTGTGGTCTGAGGGCTTCAGCGGCTGCTGCGGCAGCCGCTGTTACTATTTCATGTGGTGACTGCTTTTTTTGTCCCTGCAGGAGGATATCTCCGCTGCAGGCGTTTGTGTTATCGGCAGGGGAGCGGGGACAGAGGAGCGCGGGCTCCGTTAGTAGCGGCAGCAGGGGGCGTGGCTTCGCGCCTCTCTGCTGCCTGTCATCATAGCCTCAGACAGGAAGTGCCAGGAAAGCGCGCGCTGGAGCTGACCCAGCTGTGGTAGCAGAATCACACATCCTCGGTTCCTGTACCCATTGTAAGGGGTTATTACCGCCTTATCCGCGACGCTCGCAACTGTGTGGCGGCATGTCGGATCAGGGGGCGCGGACCTCTCTCCCGGCCCGCTTCAGGATCGGTCACGCGTAACTGATATGCCGGGGTCTTCGGCGTCAGGTTCGACACTGGTCGGGGGTCTCAGTGATGTTAAAGTGGAGGCGCTCACTCGCTCCATTGACAGTCTGACCTCCTGGGTCATTGGGTATCAGCTAAGTCCCAACCGACGTCACGAGGCAAGAAGCGCCACAGGCCTGTGGTGGCGCTGTCTCCTCCGTGCAGTGCGTCGGAGGCTACGGAATCACTGACAGACTTTGCTGGTGAGATCTCCGATTCTGATGAAGAGGATCGGCAGGGTCGCTCTGCTTCGCTTTCGGGCCGCGTGGACGCCTTTATTGGAGCTATGCGGGAAGCGTTACAGCTGTCTGAAGAGGCGCCCTGGCAAGTCGGCCCGGCTGTATCAGGAGTCGTGTCGGGCTCGCTCGATGCTGCCAGCGCACGACGAACTTAACGAGGTGGTGGAGAAGGAACGCCTGTGTCCGGATAAACGCTTCCAGGGGATGCGGTGTTTTGATGCCGTGTATCCCTGCTCCACGGAGACGATCGCTAATTGGGTCCCCTCTCCGGAAGTGGACGTGCCATTGTCTCAGCTGAGCAAATCCTCTTTGCTTCCTGTTAAAGGGAAGGCGAGTCTACAGGAACCGCTGGACAGAAGGACGGAGTTAGCGGCGAAGTCCATCTACGAGGCCGCGGGTCATGGATTTCGAGCGGCCTTGGGGGCCATGTGGGCTAGTGAGGCTTCTCTGCGGTGGTTGGCTCAGCTGCGGACGGCGTGGCAAGATGGGACTCCGCTGTCTGAGGTGGAAAGGCTTTTCCAGCTGTTGGAAGAGGCGGCCTGATATGGCAGGGACGCAGTGCTGGATACTACTTCGGTTCTGTCCAGGACTCAATCCTCGGCCGTCACAGTCAGGAGAGCCCTGTGGCTTAAACAGTGGACTGGAGATGCAGTATCCAAACAAGGTCTGCTGAGTCTGGCGTACAAGGGCGGTCAGCTTTTTGGTTCGGACCTCATGGAGCTGATTGCTAAGGCCAAGGCCAAGGATTCGGCTTTGCCGCAGCGGAAAGCAGCAGTTTCTACGTCTGGCAAGTCAAGTTCCGGTAGTGGTCATTGGTCCTTTCGGCCCAGGGGACGGTTCGGTCAGCCCTCTTGGAGATCGGGTCGTCCCTCGTCTTCCGGGAAAAAGACCACCCAGAAATCCCGTACTCCCTGGAAACAACATTTCCGTCAGGACAAACGGGAGGTTGACAAAAAGCCCGCTAAGGCGGACTGACGCCAGGAACCCTCTCGAAGGCTCTCGGGTGGGAGGTCGTCTGCTACAATTCGGGTCGATTTGGGCGTCCCACGTATCGGACGCCTGGGTGACGCGGGTTATGTTGGCAGGCTATTTCATAGAGTTTCATTCTCGACCCCCGGACAGGTTTCGTCAGTCATGTATCCCGTCCGAGCCCAAGCTAGCTGCCGCACTGCTGCGGGAGGTCGACTCTCTTCTGCAGCAGGGTGTGGTGGTTCCGGTTCCACCGGAGGACCAGGGAAGGGGGTTTTACTCCAACCTTTTTGTGGTTCCCAAAAAGGAGTACAAGTTTCGCCCCATTCTGGACCTAAAAGAATTGAATGTTCATGTATGGACCCGGAAATTCCGTATGGAGTCTCTTCGCTCTGTTCGTGGCGGCCCTGTCACAGTACGATTTCTTGGTGTCGATCGACATCCTCGACGCCTATTTGCATGTCCCTATCGGCAGGGCTCACCAGCGCTTCCTACGTTTCGCCATAGTTCAGGCCCATTACCAATTTGTGGCCCTACCATTCGGGTTGGCCTCGGTTCCCAGGGTTTTTACAAAGATTCTGGCGCCGCTCATGGCGCTCCTTCGAAGGCAAGGAGTTACGATTCTCCCCTACCTGGACGACCTGTTAATTGTGTCGCCCACAGCGGAGGAGGCGGTGACAGCTCGCGATCTCTCCCTTCAGCACCTGGAGGACTTCGGGTGGCTGGTCAATTGGAAGAAGTCGTCATTGGAGCCGTCGCAGTCAATCCTGTTCTTGGGGATGCATTTCGACACTTTAGGGGCAGTGGTGTCCCTGCCTCCGGACAAACAAGCGAACCTGCGTCACCATGTCCAGGCTATGAGGTCGGCGATGGCGATGTCCCTTCGGAAGTGTATGCGCCTTCTGGGTCTGATGGTGGCGGCAATGAAAGCGGTACCGTTTGCACAATTTCATTCCCGGGGTCTCCAAGATCTTATTCTGACCCGTTGGGATTGATCGCTGGATCGCTGTATCGGTATCTCCCGCAGGGTGCGAGAATCTCTTGGATGGTGTTTACGTCCGGAGGCTTTATCCCTGGGGAAATCCTTCCTCCTCCCACGGATGTCGGTCATTACCACCGATGCCAGCCTGACTGGCTGGGGGGGGTTTGGAACGATCTCTGGGTTCAGGGGGTCTGGTCGTCAGAGGAGTCTTCTCTGCCGATCAACATCCTGGAGTTGAAAGCGATATTTCTCTGCCTCCGACATTGGACGGTCCCTTTGAGCGGTCTGCCGGTCCGGATTCAGACAGACAATGCGACAGCTGTCGCGTATATCAACCATCAGGGCGGGACGAGGAGTTCCAGACTCATGATGGAGGTCTCTCGGATCCTGGTTTGGGCTGAGTCCAGGGTTCCAGCCATTTCCGCGATTCAAATCCCAGGAGTGCTGAATACCATGACGGACTTCCTCAGTCGCGAGCAGGTGGATCCCGGAAAATGGAGTCTTCATCCGGATGTTTTTGCACTGCTGTGCTCCCGTTGGGGGACTTGATGGCATCCAGGCTGAACGCCAGGATTCCGACGTTCATGTCCAGGTACAGGGACCCGGAGGCTGTGGCGGTAGATGCTCTAGTGGCCCCGTGGGACCAGTTCGAACTGATTCCGCCGGTATCCTTACTTCCTCTGGTCATCCGGCGGATCAAACTCGAACGAATTCCGTCAATTTTGGTGGCGCCGGATTGTCCACGGAGGGCGTGGTATTCAACGCTGGTGTCTCTCCTGGCGGCGCCTCTGTTTCCACTGCCTCTTCGCCCGGACCTGTTAACCCAAGGGCCCATTTGTCATCCGGACCTGAAGTCGCTTTGTTTGACGGCGTGGCACTTGAGACCGAGATCTTGACCCGTCGTGGGTTTTTGGCCGAGGTCATTGCCACCTTGCGGGCAGCCAGAGGTCCAGCTACGACTAGGATTTATCACAGAACTTGGGAGGCCTTCTATTCATGGTGTTCTGGATTGTCAAGGAACCCGAGGGTTTTTTCCATTCCCAACTTCTTGGCTTTTCTGCAATGCGGTTTGGCCAAGGGTCTGGCGGTTGGTACCTTGCGGGGTCAGGTATCTTGCTTTTTCGGAAGGCGATTGCCTCGCGCAGGGATGTGCGCTCTTTTTTTCGTGGGGTAGCACGTCAGTTTCCGCCTCGGAGGGCGTTTGTGGCTCCTTGGCAGCTCAATCTAGTCTTGGAGGCTCTTCAGCATGGGCTGTTTGAGCCTATGGATTCAACTACGCTTTACTTGCTTTCTTGGAAGGTGGCCTTCCTGATGGCGGTCACCTCTTTTCAGAAGGGTTTCTGAGTTGGCGGCACTGTCTTGCTCGCCCCCTTTTCTCGAGTTCCACTCGGATTGCGTGGTGCTTCGTACCCGTGGCGATTTTCTGCCTAAAGTGGTGTCGCGTTTCCACGTCAATCAGGACATCGTGTTGCCCTCCCTCTGTCCGAATCCGAAAAGTCCAAAGGAGCGAGCCTTGCACTCGTTGGATTTGGTGCGGGCTTTGAAGTTCTATCTTTCAATCACACAACGGTTTCGGAAGTCGGACTCTCTTTTTGTGATTTCTGCTGGTCGTCGGCGTGGTCAGCGGGCCTCCAAGGACACTATAGCTTAGTGGATACATTCGGCTATCCTGGAAGCGTACCGGCTCAAGGGCAAGCCTTGTCCGGTTAAGGTTCGAGCTCATTCCACGAGAGCTGTTGGTTCGTCGTGGGCTTTTCATCAGGGGGCCTCGGCAGCGCAGCTCTGCCGGGCGGCTACCTGGCGCTCCATTCACACCTTTACTAAATTTTATAAAGTGGACGTGAGTGCTTCCGCCGATGCGGCCTTGGGACGCAGGGTCCTGCAGGCGGCGGTGGTTTAGGTTATCTCTTTATCTAGTTTTGGCGCTTGTTGCTCGCTTTACTAAGTTGTTGGGGTGTTGGCGATTCTGCCACTGTTTCCCACCCTTGAGTTCTGGACTGCTTTGGGACGTCCCACTAGTAATGAATCTGTGTCTCCCTTCCTTCCCTTCTGCTGCTGAAAGACGGATTTTGGTAAGACCTTACCTGTAAAATCCTTTTCAGCGAAGGAAGGAAGGGAGACACAGCACCCTCCCATGGCAGAAGTGCATTATTGTTTTCCAGATGCGGCGCGCGCCCTCTCTGATGGCGGTCATCTGGGCTGGGGTCGGCGCGCTAGGGCTCTGTTCCAGTATTGCCAGCTCATCGCAGTTGTCAGGTCCAGTGAGTAGTGCCTGGGACTGTGTGTTTTTTTTCTGTTATATGCATAACCTGTTCTCTTGCATTTCTGAATTTTCGGAAGGGGTGGTGTTGTTCCGCTGGTGTTGTCTGCTCTTCCTTAGCTTGTGTACGGACTGAAGAACATGGGAGTAGGAGGAGCCTAAGCTGGAGGGGCCGGTCGTCACTTTTTATAAATCTGAGGTGAACTATCCTGTGGGGCTCCGCCTATCCACTAGTAATGGATCTGTGTCTCCCTTCCTTCCTTCGCTGAAAAGGATTTTACAGGTAAGGTCTTACCAAAATCCGTCTTTACTGGCTAGATTACAGAGGACCCCAGAATAAAATTGACATAGGGTACCCCTATAGAATCTAACCAGCAGACAGCTGTGAGCTGATTTTAATAGCGAGAGAAGGGGCCATGTATACTAGTCCCCGCTGAGGCTAATAATATCAGCTCTCAGCAGCCCCACTACTGACACGTCCATGAGATGCACCAAATCTGGCGCTTAGTCTATGCTCGCCAACTTGCCCTGGTGCGGTGGCAAGTGTAGTAATATGGTTGAGGTTCATGTAGGCCGTGTATTGGCAGCTGACATGAAGCCCAGGTTAATAATGGATGGTGTCTATAAGACACCCCCTTAATAACCCCGTAGTACAGTTTTTGACATTTTTTAAATAGACACGGCCAGAATGAAGTCTTTTATTTTAAATAAAATTCCACACGGTTTTTAATCTTTTATTTAAAAATAAAAAAACACTGTATACTCACTTAACTCCTAATTGCTGATGCCCTCATCTCCTGTAAGAAAGCAAAAATAAAAAAACACCCTAACCCGCCATGATGATGTAATCAACAGTGTCCCACAATGATCCGGGTCACTTCTACAGCAGCCACATGAGCAATCACCAATGTGGCTGTTGTAGAAGACAGCGCTGCAATACACTGACAGGAGTGTAATCACAGTGTACATTGCTGTGCTGCAGGATAGAGGTCGCTGGAGTTCAATCAGCCGATGATTAGCTGAGAGCTCCAGTGACCTCACTTACTGCATCAGTGTTGCGTGACAAAATTCACACGCAGCATCGGTGCCACAAGTGAGGTCTCCGGAGCTCGTCAGCTGGTTTTCAGCTGATGAACTCCGGTGAACTCAGTTCCAGCAGCGCTGTACACTGCCGGGAGCGATCACGCTCCCGTCAGTGTATCGCCGGATGATCAGATTGCCGTAGTACACCCTGGGTATAGCAGACAGGTGTTTTTATTTTAATATTGATTTATTTTATTTTTTTACACAGACTACTCATCCCCTCAGCCGCACCTGATCACGCTATTGTCAACGGGAGCGGCCGTCGGATCATGGGAGGAGTAGCCTCCCCCAGGCAATTCTTTGTGCTTTTATGCCACAGTTTTGACTCATTGACTTAAATTGAGTCAGTCAAATATGAAGCAAACCTCCGCAGCAAATCCACAAATATTTTTATACCTGCATTTTTGCTGCGGACTTGACTGACTCAATTCAAGTCTATGGGTGAACAATGCCGCAAAAACGCACAAAGAATTGACAAGCTGCCAATCTATACGCAGTGATAATTCTGACAGGATTGTCGTTGCATTAGCTGGCACACCGATTACCTAGCACTTTTGGTGCATTTCCGCATGGAAAAAACGCTGCATAAACACATAAAAAATGTACAGTGTGCACATAGCCTAAGAGTGAACGCAGACAAGGAAAGAAGTCAGGACACCCTCTGGTCAAGGTGATCTGCAGCGGTGAGTGTATGTGTGGAAGAGGAAAACAGAGAAGCAGACAGACAGAGAAGGAAAGCGACTAAGAAGAGCTTGAGTGGTGACTGTGGAATACTCCTTGTAGGCGAGTTGGGGAAGTGAACTCTGATTCAGCAACTTAGGAGAGATCCTATGGGACTCCGTGAATGCTAAGGGTCAGCCAAAGCTTGAGAGCTGTGGGTCTAAGAAGAGACTAGTTAGCGAGATTGGGGGCACATACAGTTAAGAAGTTAGCCACAGACTCTTTCTTTACGTGGTTCTTGAATGTGGCTTAAGCTTGAGAAAGTAGGAAGAAGCAGCCAAAGAGGCTGTCTAGGAAGCTTGAAAGCTACTAATTCCAATAGTTTGTCTCTGTACTGCAACCTAAAGAAAGATGTCTCCTGCTGTACTTTGTGTAAAGTTTAAAATGTTCCTGTACACTGTGGTGGTCTCCCATTTGTGGGGTCGCGGGAAATCACAGCCACGCTAAGGCAGACCAGAGTGGGCAAGAAGTGTCCACAGCCACAACAGCAACAGACACACTGGAAACAGACCACTGTTTTCAGTAGCATGCCGGAGTGTCAAAGTCATGACACGTGCCTACAACTACCACCTGGTGCAATGTTACACAGTCAAGAGTAGGAGATTAAATGGAGAGAGCAGTATTTGGAGGTCTGAGGGCACGAGGAACACGGGTTGTTTAGCAGCAAGAGAACGTCAGCCATAAATTTAGAGCGGACATTCCTGGAACATCCGGGGGCCTGCAATCGAACTGAGGCACTGAGAAGTGTGTCTGAATATCTTCCTATGAGAGGCAGTCGTAGGGGTAAATGCCTAGGGGACTTGGGACTGGACTCATGAAAGATGCAGAACCGGTCAGAGATTCCCAGAGGTCAGAGATGCCAGACAGGAAAGGGTTAGCTCAGGGCAAGCGAACAGTGGACATCAGAACGTGCTGTGCTATGGACTTTGAAAACAGAAAAGTTTGTGCCCAATACTGTTTCAATATGATGAAAATGGAGAGTTAAGGAAACTTCTTTATTATAATATGAATTTGATGTCCCCTAATGTGTGTGCGAAGGTTTCTGAAGTTGAAGAACCGGAGACAGCAGAGGCCTGTGACCAAAATGTGAGTGTTACGCACCACACGCATAGCACAGGTGAATCAGGACACTGTTTATTTGTAGGGTGCCAGGGTGTGTGAACACAGCAGCCCCTCACCCATGACTACTGCCCTGTGCACCATACACCAATGGTACGAGGAACAGTTCACGGTTAGAGGGAAAAATGGATTCAATGAAATTTCAACAAATTCATGATGCAAACATAACACCATTTGTAATAAAGCTAAAGTTGAAAAGAGGATTTCTTCTACAAATGGATAATGATTCTAAACACAGGGTAAAATCCATAATAGACTACCTCAAAAGGCGCAAGCTGAAGGTATCACAATCCCCTGATCTGAACATCATTGAAAATATGTGGTTAGACCTTAAAATAGCAGTGCAGGCAAGACAACCCAGGAATCTCACAGAACTGGAAGAATTTTCCAAGGAAGAATTGATGAAAATCCCTCAAACAAGAATTGAAAGACTCTTAACTGGCTACAAAAAGCGTTTTCAAGCTGTGATACTTGCAAAAGGGGGTGCTACTAGGTACTAACCATTCAGAGTGCCCTAACTTTTACATTGGACCATTTACCTTTTTGTAATTTTTAAAATGTAAAATATGATAATATATATTTTGCCTAAAAAACAAAGGAAATCCATCATCTTTAACTTTAGGCATTTTAGAGATCATTTCATCTTCAACTTGCTTAACTGTTCACAAAAACAGTAATTTTGACCAGTGGTGCCCAAACTTTTACATGCCACCGTATTTGTGACTTGCAGAGATCGGGGCAGATTTAAATCTGCAGCATGTCAATTCTTTCAGCTTTTTGCTGCAGATTTCACTCATTCTACTGAGTTTGGAAAAAATCTGCACCAAAAAATTCATGTAAAAAACACCGCAAAAAAGCAAGTCTTTGATGACGTGTCTTTCCTGCCAAGAGGTGCAGAAATTTCTGCTCCAAATACTTAACGTGTGCACATTCCCTTGCACTTCACAAATACTTTCTACTTTGTGTTGGTATAGCATATAAAATGCAAATAAAATATATTTAATTTTGTGGGGGAGATGTGAAAAAAATGTGGAAAAGTTCACGGGATATGAATCTTGTTTCCCGACCTTCCTGTCCCAATTACTAGGGTACTGCAGCACTCCACTATTGAACCCAGAGCAGTGTCAAAAGGTTGTTGGTTGGATAGCAGATAATGCTTTCAGTGACTTTGCCACCACCACCATCCTCTCTTCCACATGGTCAAGTCTCAGTAGTGAGACCGCAAATTCCTCACCCTGATCCTCCTTCCTCCCACCATGCCGAGTGACCGAAGACAAATGATCTCACACTTGGACACTCTGAAGAGCTGTTCACTTTTCCATTTATAGATTCGGGCCTCTCTTCCGGCCAGCTTCAAGCGGGCAAGAGGAGATCGCATGTAGCGATGCCCACATATTTAAGCAGCCACGGTCACACGAAGGCGACGGTGGGAGAGTGCAATTACTGTCACAAGAGGAGGATGATGATGAGACACAATTGCCAGAAAGTCAGCAGGAGGACCAGAGTGCGGAAATCGAAGACGAGGTGGTGGATGATGAAGAACCCTTGTGAGACCATATGCTGGTGAGGTTGGCCCTGGGTTCCTCCTAATGCAGGACAATGCCAGACCTCATGTGGCTGGAGTGTGTCAGCAGTTCCTGCAAGATGAAGGTATTGAAGCTATGGACTGGCCCGCCTGTTCCCCAGACCTGAATCCGATTGAGTACATCTGGTACATAATGTCTCGCTCCATGCACCAATGTCACGTTGCACCACAGACTGTCCAGGAGTTGGCGGATGCTTTAGTCCAGGTCTGGGGGGAGATCCCACAGGAGACCAACCGCAACCTCATCAGGAGCATGCCCAGGTGTTGTAGGGAGGTCACACAGGCAAGTGGAGGCCACACACAATACTGAGCCTCATTTTGACTTGTTTTAAGGACATTACATCAAAGTCGGATAAGCCTATAGTGTGTTTTTCCACTTTAATTTTGGGGGTGACTCGAAATCCATGCCGCCATTGGTTAATAAATTTGATTTCCATTGGTGATTTTTGTGTGATTTTGTTGTTAGCACATTCAACTTTGTACAGAACAAAGTATTCAATGAGAATATTTCATTCATTCGGATCTAGGATGTGTTATTTGAGTGTTCCCTTTATTTTTTTGAGCAGTGTATTTTACTTTATATACAAGTCATTATAATGGAAAGGATGATCTTTAACATTTTTCCCATGAAAATCCACTTTGGTTTAGTTTTTGTATGTTTTATTGTGACCCTGTAAAAGTGGCAAAATACTCTGACAACATTGTTCACAGCAGTAACCTGGGAGTCAGAGATGCTTCCAGGGGTCTTCCCCATGCTGTTCCCATAGATTTGGGGAATTTTTAGGCTCCCTGCAGACCTCTGGAAAAATGCTTCAGTTTCCCATAGACATACATTGGACCCATTGCCCGGGTCAAGCTCCTGAGCATTACAATTTGCTGAACCCGAGCAATGAGCATTTTAGTGCTCGCTCATCCCTACTGGTGACAGATTCCCTTTAACCCCTTAAGGACCGGGGCCTGCTCACTGGAGCGAGTCATTTACCTTGACTCCTTGGCATGAGCGGACACATGAATTACAGTGGGGGACATCTCTGTGAGTATAAGGATTTTTTATTTTATTTTTTACACCAGGACACAGAGGGAACAGAATACTACACTCATCATTGTCCCCTGCTGGCGTATCTCGCAGCACAAGCAGGGAACTATGATGAGGACAGCATTCAGCATCCGGTGCTTGAGAATAGCACTAACTGTACACTGATTCCCAGGCGCCAGTACTGATGTCATCCTTATCAGTGTGGGACGTTTTGTGGTCTGTGCAGCGCGAAAAAAAACGGACATGTCAATGTGTTTTGACCACGGTCACGGTCTGTGGAAACACTGACATGTGCGCAGACCCATTCATTTGGTCATCTGCTTGTGTATGTGTCTCCGATGCGTGTGAAAGCTGTCACTACACACACTGGAGACACTGACGTGTGAAAGAGCCCTTGTGTCATGCAAAATAGTTAATAAATAGCATTTCCCATATGTCTACTTTACATCAGCACAATTTTTGAAATAGAATTTTTTTTTTGTTAGGAAGTTATAAGGGTTAAAAGTTGATGAGCGATTTCTAATTTTTCCAACAAAATTTATAAAACTATTTTTTTAGGGACCGCATCTCATTTAAAGTGAGTTTGAGAGGTTTGTATGACAGAAATACCCAAAAGTGACAGCATTCTAAAAACTGCACCCCTCAAGGTGCTCAAAACCACATTCAAGAAGTTTATTAACCCTTCAGGTGCTTCACAGGAACTGAAGCAATGTGGAAGGAAAAAATTAACTTTTTACTCTTTCACAAAAAAAATACATTAGACCCAATCTTTTTATTTTAACATTGTATCAAGAGATAATGTACCCCAAAAATTGTTGTGCAATTTTTCCTGAGTACGCTGCAGGGATCGGAAAGGAAGGAGCAACATTTGACTTTTTGAATGCAAAATTTGCTGGAATTGAGAGTGGACGCCATGGTGCACTTGGATTGCCCCTTATGTGCTTAAACAGTGCATAGCCCCCACAGTTGACCCCATTTTGGAAACTAAACCCCACAAGGAACTTATGAAGATGTGTGGTGAGCACCTTGAACCCCCAGATGCTTCACAGAAGTTTATGACGTAGAACAGAGAAAATAAATAAAATCAAATTTTTTCCACAAAAATTATCTTTTAGCCCCAATTTTTTTATTCACAAGGGTAGCAGGAGAAAATGGACCCTAAATTTGCTGTGCAATTTCTCATGCATTTGCCAATACCCCATGTGCGGGGCAAAACTACTTTTGAGGCAAGGTGCAAAGCTCAGAAGGGAAGGAGCGCCATATTGGCACATGCATGAGAAATTGCACAACAGATTTTGCTGGAATAGTTTGAGGGTGCCATGTCACATTGGCAGAGCCCCTGAGGTGTCAGAACAGTAGAACAACCCTATAAGTGATGTCATTTTACATGCTACACTTTTCAATTATTTCATCTAGGGGTGCACTGATCATATTGACGCCATATGAGCCTCACAAAAATTTATACCGTTCGGTGGTGAAGAAAGAATAATAACATTTTTAACACAAAAATTTTGTTTCAACCCCAGATTTTACATTTTAAAAAGAGGAAATGGGTAAAATTGGCACCAAAATTTGTCACACTATTTCTGCTGAATGTGGCAATACCCCAGATGTGGCTGTACAGTACTGCATAGCCACACGGTGAGAATCGGAAGAGAAGGAGCGCTATTTGCCTCTTCGAGCGCTGATATTCTTTGAATTGTTTGCTTACTTCATGTACAAAGCCCCTAAGTATTAGAAGAGAAGAATTCCAACTCCAGTGACCCAATTTTGTAAATTATACCCCTGCCAAAAACATGGATGCTATATGTGGTTTAGTCACACTGTGGGGCTCAGAAGGGATTGGGTCATTTGGATTTGAGAGCACATAATTTGCTGTATCTTTTTGGGGTTACAATAACAATGAGCTGGACAGTATGCTTAGTTGACAAGCACACACCTCTGCAGAGTTGTTGAAAGCTGTAACAGCAGGATGATCTGTGGTTCTCACCACTGAACCTACAGCCAGGCATGGTCGTGTGTAACAATGGCCGGAACCTGGTGGCTGCTCTGAGGCTTGGCAACCTCGCACACATACCATGCCTGGCCCATATGCTCAACATAGTAGTTCAGCAGTTTTGCAAAACCTACCTGGATCTGCCTGAGCTGCTTGTGAAAGTACGCACATGTGTGCCCATTTCAGAAAGTCAGCAACAGTTTCCGCAGCCCTTGCCGTACTTAAGCAGCGTTTGCAGCTTCCAGCTCACCAACTGGTAAGTGATGTCACCACACATTGGTTGCATATGTTGGGAATGATTTGTGGGCAGCAGAGGGCAGTTGTTGAGTACCAGCTTCAACACGCCCATTGATATTCAGGTCAGCCTCCACTCATAAGACCTGATGAGTGAGCATGTGTTATGTTCTGCTACCAGAGCTAAGGAAAGAGAGGAGATCTGTCCCTACGATAGAACTCAGCTTAATCCCTACGATGTAACAGGGGACCTGTTCCTGCGATCAGACCTGCTAAAGTCCTAAGCTAGTCTGTACGGAGACCTATAGATGTGGGGAAGGAATCCCTACAAGTACTAAGGACTGGGAGGAATATGGGACACCTCCTAACAGAAATAGTAGCAGACAGACGAACAAACAAAATATATAGAACATAGAGGTCAGTAGACCAAGCAAACTAACAGAGCAAGACACAGAGCACAGGCTAGCTAGAAAGTAGATATACAATGAAGTCCAGCAAAGCCAGAAGGGCGGAGCAGGCTTAAATAGGCCAACAAGGTCATGTGACCAGCAAAGGAAAAAAAAACTAAGAGCAAGGTTCTAACAGTACCCCCCCTTCTAAGAGGATCCTCCGGATCCCCTAGGACCAGGCTTATCAGGAAATCTCCTGTGAAACGCTCTGATAAGTCTGGACGCGGAAACATCATCCGACCTCACCCAAGAGTTATCCTCGGGTCCGAAACCTTTCCAGGCCACTAGATACTGCAAACTACCTCTATACAGTCTAGAGTTAAGGATGCGAGAAATTTCATATTCCCCGTCCTCCACCACCGGAGGAACAGAGGCAGAGGCGTCACAATCCGAAACAACAGCTTTTTTCAACAGAGAGACATGAAATACCGGATTAATTCTCCAGGAGGTAGGAACCTCCAACCTAACAGTAGATTGGTTGACAACCTGAAGCACCTTAAAGGGCCCTACAAACTTGGGACCCAATTTCTTAGAAGGAATCCTCAACCGCAGATTCCTAGAGGACAACCAAACCATGTCACCAACAGCGAACAAAACCTCCTGTCGTTTCCTATCAAAGTAGTCCTTAGATTTTCTGTTGGCCTCCTGAAGATTACCACGCACATCCGTCCAAACTCTCTCCAAATCACCGGAAAAATTCTCCTCCTCAGGCACGGCAGATCCCAACTTGGAGAACGACCCAAACGACGGATGTCTCCCAGAACAACAAAAAAAAGGCGAACAACCAGCAGAAGAAGATGTATGATTGTTCAGAGCAAATTCAGCAAGTGGCAGAAACTCAGACCACCCCTCTTGATTGTCTGTCACAAAACAACGCAAGAACTGCTCAACATCCTGGTTTTTCCTTTCTGTCTGGCCATTAGATTCAGGATGATATCCGGACGAGAACGATAAATGAACTCCCAACCTGTCACAAAAGGCACGCCAAAAACGAGCCACGAACTGAGGACCCCTATCAGAAACAATGTCAGTAGGAACGCCATGAAGTCTGACAATTTCCTTGACAAAGGCCTTAGCGAGAGTTTTAGCGCAGGGCAGTTTGACAAAGGGAACCAAGTGACACATCTTGCTAAAACGGTCCACGACCACCCAGATGACAGTAAAACCCTCAGAGGGGGGAAGGTCAGTTATAAAGTCCATAGCCAAATGTGTCCAAGGAGCACTGGGAACCTCCAAAGGACAAAGCAACCCCGCAGCAGGAGTATGTGAGGACTTAGATCTAGCACATATAGTACATTGACGCACCCACTTAATGACTTCCTTCTGCCATCCAGGCCACCAAAAACTGCGACCCACAAGTCTCTTGGTCTCAGAGATTCCGGGATGACCTGCCAACCGAGATTCGTGACACTCAACAAACAAATCTCTCCTAAAGGTCCCAGGCACAAACAACCTCCCATGAGGAGTGTTAGAAGGGGCATTCTCCTGTGCTTTAAGAATCTCATTTTCCAAAACGGAGTCCAAAGCAGCTATCACAACACCTTCTTGTAAAATGTTCTCCTCTTTCTCAGCACCGACTATGGGAGAAAAACTGCGAGACAAGGCATCCGCCTTAACATTCTTAGTACCAGGGATGTAAGTAACGGAGAAATTAAACCGCGAGAAAAACAGTGCCCACCTAGCCTGACGGGCATTCAGGCGCTTGGCAGCATCAAGATATATCAGATTTTTATGATCCGTAAGAACCTGAACGGGAAATTCCGCACCTTCCAAGAAGTGGCGCCAGTGTTCAAATGCGAGTTTAATAGCCAATAATTCCCGATTACCAATATCGTAATTCAGTTCAGTATCCGAAAATTTTTTTGAAAAAAAGGCACAGGGATGTAATCCATCCCCGTTATCCTGAGACAATACTGCGCCAACCCCCACAGAGGAAGCATCAACCTCAACCAAAAACGGCCTAGTAACATCAGGCTGCATAAGGATGGGAGCAGAGGTGAACCTCTCCTTGAGATACACAAAAGCTTCAATGGCCTCAGAAGACCACTGAACAGCATCAGCACCTTTCCTGGTGAGATCAGTCAGAGGTTTGACAATACTAGAAAAATTTTTTATGAATTTTCTGTAGTAATTGGCGAAACCCAAAAACCTCTGTATCGATTTCAAACCAATAGGCCTAGGCCATTCCTGCACAGCCTGAACCTTAACCGGATCCATCTCAAAACCTTTGCTGGAGATAATGTAGCCCAAAAAACTAATTCTCTGTACAGCGAACTCACATTTCTCCAGCTTAGCAAAAAGCGAATTGTCCATTAATAACTGTAATACCTCACGCACGCTCCGCCAATGAGACTCCAGATCCGGCGAATAAATCAAAATGTCATCCAAATACACAACCACATTTTTGCCGATCAAAGGTCTAAGGATGTCATTAATCAGATTCTGAAAAAATGCAGGAGCATTAGTAAGACCAAAAGGCATAACCAGATTCTCAAAATGACCCACAGGAGTGTTAAAAGCAGTCTTCCATTCGTCACCCTCCTTCATGCGCAACAGATTGTATGCCCCCTTAAGGTCAATTTTAGAGAACCACTTGGCCCCCATTAACTGGTTAAACAGATCAGGAATCAATGGCAGTGGGTAAGGATTGCGTACAGTAATTTTGTTAATCTCACGAAAATCCAGACAAGGACGTAAACCGCCGTCCTTTTTTTTCACAAAAAAAAAATCCAACCGCCACAGGAGACTTAGAGGGCCTAATGTGACCGGCGGCCAAACTTGTCTGTATGTATTCCTCCAAAGCCTTCCTCTCAGGAATAGTAAGGTTAAATAAACGACTTTTAGGAAGAGTCGCTCCAGGGACAAATTCAATAGAACAATCATAGTCTCTATGGGGAGGCAAAACCTGCGATTCCTTCTCAGAAAAAACTCTCCAAAAATCCTGAATAGGAACAGGCAATTCTCCCCTATCCAAAGCTGCAATACGCCCGTTACAACACTTGTCATAACATTTATGGCTCCAGGATTTAATTTCACTGGTAGACCAATCCAGTACAGGATTGTGAAATTTTAACCAGGGCAATCCCAATATTACTGGAGAAGGCAAGTTATTCAAAACTACCAAATCCAATTTCTCATGGTGAACACCATTAATAGTGAGAGGAAATTCACAGACCTTGAGAGTAATATTCTTCAAAGGGGAACCATCCACAGAAACCACAGCAATGGGGGATGATAAAGGTTCAGGTTTTAAATTGAGTCTTTCCACGAATCCCCCATCAATTACATTCAGAGTAGACCCGCAATCAACAAATACCCGAAATTCCATTAATTTTTTCTGAGCAATCGTGGAAGCAGCTAAAAATATACCCTTGGAATTTAAACAGGCAATACGGGCGTGACTGACCATTTTTTTTTCTTTCTTCATACGAAGCTCACAGCCTTTAATCAAATGACCAGATTTTCCGCAATAGAAACACAAGCCTTCAGAAAATCGACGGTCTTTTTCTTGAGAGCGAGGTGTCACCGATCCAATCTCCATCGGTTCACCACTGTTAGTACACACATTCTCATAACCAGAAACTGACATAGCAGAGGATTTGCTCTCATTAACCCTTGCACGCAGTCTTCTATCCACCCGTATAGCTAATTGCATAGCCTGCTGCAAATCGTCAGGTGTAGGATAAGCAATTAGCAGGTCTTTAACCCTTTCACTGAGCCCAGCAAGAAAAAGACTTTTCAGAGCAGAATCGTTCCACCCTGTTTGAGTAGACCAACGACGGAAATGAGTACAATATTTTTCCACATTACCTGATCCTTGTTTTAAACGTCTCAACTCAGTCTCAGCTGATGCGACACGGTCAGGATCATCATATAATAGTCCCAAAGCAGAAAAAAAACTATCCACTGATCTGAAGCATGTATCACTAGGTTGCAAAGAAAAGGCCCACTCCTGAGGCTTTTTGCGCAAAAGTGACATTATGAACCCTACGCGCTGGGATTCATCCCCAGAGGACTTAGGTCTCAAACGAAAATACAATAAGCAAGCATTTTTAAATGAAAAAAAATTCTCGGTGTTCACCAAAAAATAAATCCGGCAAACATACCTTAGGCTCCAAGAAATGTGCTCCAGGACAGTTACTCACGTGCTGACGGAGCTCGGCCACCTCCAGAGAGAGTCCCTGCAGGCGATGAACCAAATCCTGAACCGACACCATGATGGAACAGAAAAATCTTTCCTTAGAGAATTTGCAGGCTGGACTTACTGTTATGTTCTGCTACCACAGCTAAGGAAAGAGAGGAGATCTGTCCCTACGATAGAACTCAGCTTAATCCCTACGATGTAACAGGGGACCTGATCTTGCGATCAGACCTGCTAAAGTCCTAAGCTAGTCTGTACGGAGACCTATAGATGTGGGGAAGGAATCCCTACAAGTACTAAGGACTGGGAGGAATATGGGACACCTCCTAACAGAAATAGTAGCAGACAGACGAACAAACAAAATATATAGAACATAGAGGTCAGTAGACCAAGCAAACTAACAGAGCAAGACACAGAGCACAGGCTAGCTAGAAAGTAGATATACAATGAAGTCCAGCAAAGCCAGAAGGGCGGAGCAGGCTTAAATAGGCCAACAAGGTCATGTGACCAGCAAAGGAAAAAAAAACTAAGAGCAAGGTTCTAACAGCATGGATGTCTGACATCTGTGCCATCCTCCAAAACTTTGAGGAATCCACCAAGATGGTGAGTGGCGATAACGCCATAATTAGCGCCACCATCCTGCTTCTCTGTCTACTGTAATGCCCGCTGCTCACAATTAAAGTGGTGTCATTACAGGCAGAGCACAGTGAGATGGAGCAAGGCACTATACTGAGTGATCCAACACACCTCAGCCTCATCTCATCTCAATGCGGATTGGGTGTAACAGCAGCTGGTTTCCTGCGCTACAGATGGTACTACCCACACCACATTCATACCGTCTGTTCAGCGTGGATGGCCTGAGGAGGAGGGTGAGGAGGAGAGCATGGACCGTCATCCTCTTGGTCGTGATAGAAAAGTCTTGGCTTTTGGCAGTCTGGCAAACATGGCTGACTCTATGTTCCGCTGCCTTTACCGTGATTCTCGCGTTGTACGCATTTTGGGCAACAATAATTACTAGCTGGTCACACTTAATAAAAATTTTTTTTATTTATATAGTGCCAACATATTCCACAGCACTTTACAAGTAGGGACATGTACAGACAATGAAAACAATATAATGTATCACAATTCAACAGTTATAGGAGGAGTGAGGGGCCCTGCTCGCAAGCTTACAATCTATATGGAAATAGGGGGACACAAAAGGTAGAACATGGTCATCAGCCAGTATCTATCTAAGTGCAGTTACTGTGTGCTATTGGGTACCGAGTATGTGGAGTTGCGGTGATAGGCTTGTCAGATGTGTTTTTAAAGCATCTTTAAAAACATGGGGACTAGATATTAGTCACATCGTTTGGGGTAGTGCAGCAAACTGGTGCGGCACGAGTGAAGTCTTGGAGACGGAGGTGTGAGGTTCAGATTAAGGAGTATATTAGTCTTAGATCAGTTGCAGAACGGAGGGCACAGGAAGGGTGATAGACAGAAATGAGGGATGAGATATAGGGCAGTGCAGAACTGTGTAGAGCTTTGTGGGTGAGAGAGATGAATTTGTTTTGTATTCTCTAGTGAATGGGTAAGGAGTACAAAGACTGGCACAGGGTAGAGGCATCGGTGAAGCGGCCTGATAGAAATACAACCCTATCAGCTGGATTCCGAATGGATTGGAGAGGAGAAAGTTTGTTTAGAGGGAGACCGATTAGAAGAGAGTTGCAGTAGTCCAAACGAGAGTGAATAAGAGCGACAGTATGTGTTTTTGTAGTATCAAAGGTGAGAAAAGGTCGGATTCTGGAGATGTTTTTAAGGTGAAGGTGACATGAGCGAGTGGGTGATTGTATATGGGGAATAAAGGAAAGTTGTGTGTCAAATATGACTCCAAGACAGCGGGCGTGCTGCTTGGGAGTTATGTTGGCACCACCTCAGGAAATTGCAAAGTCAGGTATTGGTAGGTTAGTAGAGGGAGGAAACACAAGGAGTTCAGTTTTGGAGAGATACAGATTCACATAGAGAGAGGACATGATGTTAGAGACAGCAGAAAGACAAGCACTGGTATTTTGTATTAGAGAGAGGGTGATGTCAGGTGAAGAGGTGTATAATTGGGTGTCATCAGCAGAGATGAAGAGATGATGCTGGAAACCAAATCTGCTGATGGTTTGTCCAATAGGGGCATTATACAAAGAGAAGAGGAGGGGGCATAGGACTGAGCCTTGATGAATCCAGATGGTAAGGGGAAGGTTAGAAGAAGAGCCGGCAAAAGATACTGTAAAGGAGCAGTCAGAGATAGAAGGAGAACCAAGAAAGAGCTGTTTCCTTGAGGCCTATAGAGCGGGACATAGTGAGGAGATGCTGGTGATCCACAGTGTCAAATGCGGCAGAGAGATCCAGGAGAAACAGCAGGGAGTAGTGACCATTGGATTTTGTTGTTAGTAGATCATTAGAGATTTTAGTAAGGGCAGTTTCAGTAGTGTGAAGAGCGGAAACTAGATTGTAAAGCGTCGAGAAGATTGCTATCTGAGAGATAGCAGATGAAATGGGAGTGAACCAAGCGTTCCAGGAGTTTAGAGATGAAAGGAAGATTAGAGACCAGTCTGTAATTAGCAGCGCAGTTCAAGTCCAGGGATGGCTCTTTAAGTAAAGGGATTATGATTGCATGTTTGAATGAAGAGGGAAAGATACCCAAAGAAAGAGCGAGGTTAAATATTTTAGGTGGGTATTGACAACTGGGGAAAGGG
This sequence comes from Phyllobates terribilis, assembly GCF_046119375.1. Taxonomy (NCBI): domain Eukaryota; kingdom Metazoa; phylum Chordata; class Amphibia; order Anura; family Dendrobatidae; genus Phyllobates; species Phyllobates terribilis. Next base: position 2,599,889 of record NW_027362972.1, on the reverse strand, counting down.
ACTGAAGGAGATATGAGGGAATAGGGTCACTGTTGCAGGTTGTAGGACGAGAAGAAGAGAGGAGTCTGGTCACTTTTTTTTCTGTGACAGGCTCGAAGATAGAAAGTGAACTTGAGGTGCGAGAGAGAAAGAAATCCCGATTCTGAGGGCATTGTGCAAAATTGTCTTGACGGATATGATTGATTTTTTTGTAGGAAATAAGTAGCCAGACTGTCAGCACTTAGGTTGGTGACCGGGGCCTGTACTTTAGAGCTCAGGAGGGAGTAGAAGGTTTCAAAAAGTCGTTTAGGATTGTTGGCTAGAGATATGATGAAGATGGTAAAGTAAACATGTTTAGCTAGATGGAGAGCAGAGTTGTAAGTTTTGAGCATGAACTTATAGTGGATGAAGTCTTCTGCTGAAAGTGATATTCTCCACAGACTCTCAGCGCACCTTGAGCAGCGCTGGAGAAAACATGTTTGCATATTGTGCCAGGGCTGCCTTCTATGCCGGGTCATTCTGCATGTAGCAGGTGCTGCTTCATCCAGGGGACTCTGCAATGTGTTGTTATAGTGTGACAATGCTGAGTCTGGACAGGAGAGGGAGAGGATGGGAGAAAAGATGACGGTAGATTGTTCATAAGCTGCTGGGTATTGATGGCACATAGATTTCTGTGTGTATGGATCTAGACCCACACAACAAGGAGAACTTCTAGACCCACACTTTCTATCTCTCCTTCCCTTGGTGGAGAGGTCTAATAAAATGTTGCAGTACAAAAAGGATTTAGAATATTCCCATCTGATAACGCTGGCGGCAGAGGTCACAGTTCATTGGACAACCAAGGAGTATAGGTGACGGAGACACAAACCAGATGCGGGGAACAAAGGTCTGGGACAGTGCCCAGGCCCTGATACGCGGGTTACTCTGACAAGGAGGGAAAAGTTTTGGAATATGCTCAAGGGCTACCTTAGTGACCACATCAGCATCCTTTGTGACTCCTCTTTGCCTTACAACTATTGGGTGTCCAAGCTGGACTCGTGTCAAGAACTGACTCTCTATACCTTGGAGGTCCTGGCCAGCCCTGCCGCTAGCGTTTTGTCAGAGAGGGTTTTTAGTGCCGCCGGGGGCAGTATATTGAAAATGCTGACCGGCTGAGTCTTATCAAAATTAGCAAGGGCTGGATTGTGCCAGACTTCTCAACACCAACGGATAATAGCAGTGGAACATAAAGTTAAATCCAGTGTTTATTTTTTGGGGGTCTATTCCAATGCAACCCTTCACACCCAAACATGGGTATACGCTTCAGGATTTCTTCTATTTTAGGTCGCTCGCTTCCTTCTCCTCATCTTCCACCACCATATCACCAGGGTGACCATTATGCCACACCCGCATCATTTTTTTAAGGGTGTTTATGATGCCTGTGGGAACTATTTTTAGAGGCATACCTCTAACTTTACATATTGTATATGTGCACCCCCCAGGGGTCAATGTTTTTCAGACCATGCACTTAGTGCATGGCCATTACCAGTCTGGGAGACCCACTCCTTAATAATAGAAATTACATTTTTAACTGAGACCCTCCACTATGTCTCTTCAAATTGGTATTGGAGTGCGTCCTACTTTTTGGCTGCTCTTGAACTTTCTGCATATGGAATAACAGGATAGGAGACGCACTCCTTAATAATACAAAATACATGTAAACTGAGGCCCTCCGCTACGTCTCTTCAAATTGGTATTGGAGTGCGTCATAATTTTTGGCAGCCCTTAAACTTGCTGCATATGCAATAACAGTAAAGGAGACCCAATCCTATGTTGTATGTTGTAGTACCAGATTGACCTTGTTGAAGAATTATTATAAAAATTCCCATCTGACAACGCTGGTGGCAGAGGTCACAGCTTCTTGGACAACCAAGGAGTACAGGCGAAGGATGAAAGAAAGATGCAGCAGGGGCAGGGGAATGCTGTCAAAGGTCTGGGACAGTTTTCTCAAACCCTTAGAGTGCCCAGGCCCTGACGCTCAAGTTACTCTGTCAAGGAGGGAAAAGTTTTGGAAGATGCTGAAGGACTACCCTTGCCACCGTACCAGCGTCCTCTGTGATTCCTCTGTGCCTTTACAACTATTGTGGTATGCACGCTGGACACGTGGCATGAACTGTCTCTACACCATGGAGGTCCTGGCTGCTGGCGTTTTGTCATTGAAGGCCGCTGGGGGTAATATAACATATATGCAATAGCAGTATAGGAGACCTACTCCTAAACCCCTTAAGCCCCGAGGGTGGTTTGCACGTTAATGACCAGGCCAATTTTTACAATTCTGACCACTGTCACTTTATGAGGTAATTACTCTGGAACGCTTCAACGGATCCCCCTGATTCTGAGATTATTTTTTCGTGACATATTGTACTTCATGATTGTGGAAAAATTTCTTCGATATCACTTGCGTTTATTTGTGAAAAAAACGGAAATTTGGCGAAAATTTTGAAAATTTTGCAATTTTCAAAATTTGAATTTTTAAGCCCTGAAATCAGAGAGATATGTCACACAAAAGAGTTAATAAATAACATTTCCCACATGCCTACTTTACATCAGCACAATTTTGGAACCAAAATTTTTTTTTGTTAGGGAGCTATAAGGGTTAAAAGTTGAGCAGCGATTTCTCATTTTTCCAACAAAATTTACAAAACCATTTTTTTAGGGACCACGTCACATTTGAAGTCACTTTGAGAGGTCTTTATGACAGAAAATACCCAAAAGTGACACCATTCTAAAAACTGCACCCCTCAAGGTGCTCAAAACCACATTCAAGAACTTTATTAACCCTTCAGGTGCTTCACAGGAATTTTTTGAATGTGGAAGAAAAAAATGAACATTTCACTTATTTCACAAAAATGTTACTTTAGACCCAATTTTTTTTATTTTCACAAGGGATAACAAGAAAAAATTGACCCCAAAATTTGTTGTGCAATTTCCCCTGGGCACACAGATACCCAATATGTGGGGAAAAAACACTGTTTGGGCGCACGGCAGGGCTCGGAAGGGAAGGAGCGCCATTTGACTTTTTGATTGTAAAATTTGCTTGAATAATTAGCGGACACCATGTTGTGTTTGGACAGCCCTTGTGTGCCCAAACTTTGGAGCTCCCCCACAAGTGACCCCATTTTAGAAACTAGACCCCCAAGGCACCTATCTAGATGCATAGTGAGCACTTGGAACCCCCAGGTGCTTCACAAATTGATTTGTAAAAATGAAAAAAAAAAACACTTTTTCATTTTTATGAATCAATTTGTGAAGCGCCTGGGGGTTCCAAGTGCTCACTGTGCATCTAGCTAGGTGCCTTGGGGGGTCTAGTTTCCAAAATGGGGTCACTTGTGGGGGAGCTCCAATGTTTGGGCACACAGGGACTCTCCAAATGCAACATGGTATCCGCTAACAAATTGAATGGAAAATAGGCTCAAATTGTTAGCGGACACCATGTTGCGTTTGGAGAGCCCCTCTGTGCCCAAACTTTGGAGCTCCCCCACAAGTGACCCCATTTTGGAAACTAGACCCCCCAAGGCACCTTTCTAGATGCATAGTGAGCACTTGGAACCCCCAGGTGCTTCACAAATTGATTCGTAAAAATGAAAAAGTGAAAAAAAAAACACTTTTTCATTTTTATGAATCAACTTGTGAAGCACCTGGGGGTTCCAAGTGCTCACTATGCATCTAGATAGGTGCATTGGGGCGGTCTAGTTTCCAAAATGGGGTCACTTGTGGGGGAGCTCCAATGTTTGGGCACACAGGGGCTCTCCAAACGCAACATGGCGTGCGCTAACAATTTGAGCCGATTTTCCATTCAATTTGTTAGTGGACACCATGTCGCGTTTGGCGAACCCGTGATGTGCCTAAACAGTGGAGCTCCCCCACAAGTGACCCCATTTTGGAAACTATACCCCTCAAGGATTTTATTAAGGTGTATAGTGAACATTTTGAACCCAGAGGTACGACACAGAATTTGTTTACATTAGGTCATCATATTGAATAAGTTGTCATTAGTCTTGAGCGCAAGTGCTCGCTACTTGAGTTTGCATCGGGTGCTCAGGTATGCACCATGTACAGCGTGTGCTCGAGTGACATGCTCGAGTCCCTGCTCCGCATGTTTCACGGTTATTAGACACCCAAAAAAAAACATGCGGGGATCGCTCGTGCATGGCAGGCAATCCCCGTAAAGTTTTTTTGGCTGCGAAGCATATAGGGCAGAGACTCGAGCATGTCACTCAAATACCCACAATACTCAATGCATACCAGAGCACCCGATGCAAACTCAAGTAGCGAGCACTTGCGCTCAACACTAGTCGCCATATCGTCATCTTTTTTTCTTACTTTTGAAAAAAATCCCAACCCCATCACAACCCTAACCCCAACCCCAACCCTAACCCCAACCCCAGCCCTAACCCCAGCACAACCCTAGCCCCAGCACAACCCTAGCCCCAGCACAACCCTAGCCCCAGCACAACCCTAGCCCCAAACCCAGCCCTAACCCTAGCCCAATCCTAACCCAAGAGTTTATTTTTGACGCCGTTCCTTGTGCGGTATAAGTGATTAGACGACTTTATTCTTCGGGTCGGTGTGATTACAGCAATGCCAGAATCATATGGGGTTTTTATGACTGACAGCTGTCACACACTAAAAGACGCATTTTTTGTAAAATCTAGTTTTTGCATCGCCATATTTTGAGAGCTATAATTTTCCAGATTTTACAGTCATGTGACGGCTCGTTTTTTGCGGGATGACTTGACGTTGTTATTGGTGCCATTTTCAGGCACGTGACATTTTTTGATCGCTTTCTATTCCGATTTTTGGGAGGCAGAATAAACAAAAACCAACAATTCAGGAATTGTTTTTTTTTTTTTTTTTTTTTTTTTTATTCTGTTCCGCGTGTAGTAAAATTAATGAGGTAGCTTTATTCTTCGGGTCAGTACGTTTACAGCGGTACCACATTTGTATCATTTTTCTATGTTTTGGCGCTTATACACAATAAAAGCTATTTTATAGAAAAAAATATTTTTTTGTATCGCTTTATTCTGAGAGCTATAACTTTTTTATTTTTCGGCTGATGGAGCTGTATGGCGGCTTGTTTTTTGCGGGACGAGATGACGTTTTCAGCGGTATCATTTTTATTTATATGCGTCTTTTTGATCGCGTGTTATTCCACTTTTTGTTTGGCGGTATGGTGATAAAGCATTGTTTTTTGCTTCGTTTTTTTTTTTTTTTTTTTTACCGTGTTCACTGAAGGGGTTAACTAGTGGGACAGTTTTATAGGTCAGGTTGTTCCGGACGCGGTGATACCAAATATGTGTACTTTTATTGTTTTTTTTTTATTTTTTTTATAATAATATTTATTGATGGGTACATTATATTTTTATTTTTGGTGTATTATTTTTTTTATTTTTTTATAATATTTTTGCACATTTTTTTTTTTTTTTCCACTTTCACACAGTTTATACACTTTATTACTTTGTCCCACTCTGGGACTTTCACTTTTTTTTTTCTGATCGCCTGCATGGCACAGGAATGGAGCACCATCCCTATGCCATGAAGGCTGTCAGAAGTGCACAGTGTGAAGATTGCTTGGAGATGCACTGCGCATGTCCAAGCAATCTTCCTGCTCTCTGGTGACCCGGATGTTGTCATGACGACATCGGGTCGTCATGGCAACACCCGGGAAGCCTTTGCAGACTGAGCTGGAAGCCGGAAGAGGAGGTGAGTATCGCCGATCACCTCCCCTTGCCCCCGCAATGCCGCGATCGACTTCGATCGCAGCATCGCGGGGGTTAATGTGCTGGGAACGGTGCAGGACCGCTCCCTGCACATAGTACCGGGTGTCAGCTGTGACAATCAGCTGACACCCGGCGGCGATCGCGCCCGCACAGCCTGTGTGCGCGCGCGATCGCGATGACGTACTAATACGGGTCTGGCTCTTAAGTCCCAGGGCACAGACGCGTATTAGTACGTCAGATGTTATTAAGGGGTTAAAAGGACTGTTAGTGTAGATTTGTAATGCTGTGAAATACCTCACACAGAAACAAGCACCAATTCTCTTTGTCGCTAAGCAGCACCTCTCCCTACTCTGCCTGTGTCCAGAGTAGACTGTGGTGAGCATACGGCCTTTTTTTTAAATGTTTTTATCATGTCTTGTTCAATAAACTTTTTTTCATACTTTTCTATACTGGAGGTGTGCTCGTCTACTATGTAGTGTCTTTTCCTCCCATAAACTACTGTGGTGAGCATACGGTCTCAGATCTTAAATCGACCCGATGACGCTGTGCGGCTAGCCAATCACTGCAATGCCACAATCAACATGGCTACTGCATTACAGTGACTGGCAAGCAATCCATGCAAGTTAATTGGCTGTCTAAACAGCGCCAAAAGTGCGGGACGGGGATCTGCGCTCCCGCCCGAGGATTCCAAAAATACTCGTCGAGCACCGAACTTCTCGAGCACTGTGAGGCTTAGGTGAGTACCAAATAGTGGCGAGCATGCTCGCTCAGCACTTATAGTCACATGACAACTAGCTTCTCTTCCTGCTTCTCTAAGTTTTTACCTGAACATTGAGAGAATTAGGGAGAGCAGCTTGTTGGCACGAGACTAAGTTTGCAAATCAAATATGTGCTTGGTGGGAGGCATCAAACTGAATTTTTGCCCCTGGTGCCAGAAAACCTAACTACACATCTGGATCAGACAGTGTTCCTGTAAGATCAGACAAAGCCATTACTCAGAACACAGCAGGTGCATATTTATAATCTCAGCACAGGAACATTTTTTTTTTTTTTAAAACATCCAGTTGTGGAAATTATTAATTAAATTAATTATTGATTAAAATGAACTATTATTTGTGGGATATCCCCTTTAACTTGGCTTTGTTAGAACTCTCCTGTTAGGTTTTTTTTAGTTTGCTGGTCACATGACCATTTTTGCCTATTTAATCCGGCTCCGCCCTCCTGGCCTTGCTGGACTTCATTGTATTTACTACTCTTGAGCTAGCTTAGTGCTCTGTTGCCATTCTCTGTTAGTTTTGCTAGGTCTTCTGACCTCTATGCTTTTTGTTGTGTGTTTGTCTTTGACTGCTACTATTTCTGCTAGGAGGTGTCCAACTTATCCCAGTCCCTAGTTCTTGTAGGGATCCCTCCCTCACATCTATAGGTCTTCGTACAGACTAGCCGAGGACTTTAGCGGGTCTGATCGCAGGATCAGGTTCCCCTTACATCGTAGGGGTCTAGTTTAGTTCTGTTGTAGGGACAGATCTCCTGTCTTTCCTTAGTCCCTGTAGCAGATCATAACAGTAAGTCCAGCCCTAAAAGAAAAAAAAAAAAAATTTCTCTAAGGAAAGACCTCCAGTTTTCCATCATGGTCTCGGTTCAAGATTTGGCTCAATGCTTGCAGGGACTCTCTCTGGAGGTGGCCAAGCTCCAACAACACGTGAGTAGCTGTTCTGGAACACATTTTGTGGAACCAAAGGTATGTCTGCCTGATTTATTTTTTGGCGAACAACAAGATTTTTTTTCTTTTAAAAATGCTTGTTTATTGTATTTTCGTTTGAGACCCGGATCCTCTGGTGATGAATCACAGCGCATAGGGTTCATAATGTCACTTTTGCGCAAAGATCCTCAGGGATGGGCCTTCTCTCTCCAACCTAGTGATCCGTGCTTTAGATCAGTGGATAGCTTTTTTTCTGCTTTGGGTTTGTTGTACGATGATCCTGATCGTGTCTCATCTGCTGAGTCTGAATTGAGACGTTTGAGGCAGGGATCAGGTAATGTGGAAAAATATTGTTCTCACTTCCGTCGGTGGTCTGTCCAGGTGGGGTGGAACGATTCAGCTTTGAAAAGCTTGTTTCTTGCATGGCTAGGTGAAAGGGTTAAGGATTTACTGATTGCTTATCCCACACCTGAAAACTTGCAGGAGGCAATGCAATTAGCTATACGGGTGGACAGGAGACTGCATGCAAGGGTTAATGAGAGCAAATCCTCTGCTATGTCAGCTCCGAGTCCTGAGAGGGTCTGTGCTGACAATGGAGAGCCGATGGAGATTGGGGCGATGGCACCCCGCTCTCAGGAAAAAGACCGCAGGCTTTCTGAAGGCTTGTGCTTCTATTGCGGAAATTCTGGTCATTTTATTAAGAACTGTGTGCTTCGTATGAAGAAAGAAAAAAAAAATGGTCAGTCATGCACGTATTGCCTGTTTAAATTCTAAGGGAGTATTCCTATCTGCCACTACTGCTGCTCAGTATGAATTAATTGAATTTCGGGTATTTGTGGATTGTGGTTCTACTCTGAATGTGATTGATGGGGGATTCTTGGAAAAACTTAGATTAGAACCTAAAACTTTGTCATCCCCTATTGCTGTCGTTTCTGTCGATGGCTCTCCCTTGAAGAGTGTTACTCATTAGGTCTGTGATTTTCCCCTCACTATTAATGGTATTCATCAAGAGAATTTGGATTTGGTGGTATTGGATAATTTGCCTTCTCCAGTAATATTGGGGTTACCCTGGTTAAAATTGCACAATCCTGTACTGGATTGGTCTACCAATGAAATTAAGTCTTGGAGCCCTAAGTGTTATGACAAGTGTTGTAACGGACGTATTGCTGCGGTGGAAAAAGGGGAATTACCTGTACCTATTCAGGATTTTTGGAGAGTTTTTTCTGAGGAGGAGTCACAAATTTTGCCTCCCCATAGAGACTATGATTGTACCATTGAATTTGTCCCTGGAGCGGCTCTTCCTAAAAGTCGTTTATTTAATCTTACTATTCCTGAGAGAAAGGCTTTGGAGGAATACATACAGACAAGCTTGGCCGCCGGTCACATTAGGCCTTCCAAGTCTCCTGTGGCTGTTGGATTTTTTTTTGTAAAAAAAAAAGATGGCGGTTTACGTCCTTGTCTGGACTTTCGTGAGATTAATAAAATTACTGTACACAATCCTTACCCACTGCCATTGATTCCTGATTTATTTAACCAGTTAGTGGGGGCCAAATGGTTCTCTAAAAGTGATCTCCGGGGGGCATACAATTTGTTGCGCATGAAGGAGGGTGATGAATGGAAGACTGCTTTTAACACTCCTGTGGGTCATTTTGAGAATCTGGTGATGCCTTTTGGTCTTACCAATGCTCCAGCATTTTTTCAGAATCTTATTAATGACATCCTTAGACCTTTAATCGGCAAAAATGTGGTTGTGTATTTGGATGACATTCTGATTTATTCGCCTGATCTGGAGTCTCATTGGCGGAGCGTACGTGAGGTATTACAGTTATTAATGGACAATTTGCTTTTTGCTAAGCTGGAGAAATGTGAGTTCGCTGTACAGAGAATTAGTTTTTTGAGCTACATTATCTCCAGTGAAGGTTTTGAGATGGACCCGGTTAAAGTTCAAGCTGTGCAGGAATGGCCTAGGCCTATTGGTTTGAAATCGATACAGAGGTTTTTGGGTTTCGCCAATTATTACAGAAAATTCATAAAAGTTTTTTCTATTATTGTCAAACCGCTGACCGATCTCACCAGGAAAGTTGCTAATGCGGTTCAGTGGACTTCTGAGGCCATTGAAGCTTTTGTGTTTCTAAAGGAGAGGTTCACCTCTGCTCCCATCCTTATGCAGCCTGATGTGACTAAGCCGTTTTTGGTTGAGGTTGATGCTTCTTCGGTGGGGGTCGGTGCGGTGTTGTCTCAGGAAAACAAGGATGGAGTACATCCCTGTGCCTTTTTTTCAAAAAAATTTTCTGAGACTGAACTTAATTACGATATTGGTAATCGGGAATTGCTGGCGATTAAACTCGCATTTGAACACTGGCGTCACCTCTTGGAAGGTGCTGAATTTCCCATTCAGGTTTTCACTGATCATAAAAATCTGATCTATCTTGATGCTGCCAAGCGCTTGAATGCCCGTCAGGCTAGGTGGGCACTTTTTTTCTCGCGGTTTAATTTTTCCGTTACTTACATCCCGGGTACCAAGAATGTTAAAGCGGATGCTTTGTCTCGCAGCTTTTCTCCCATGGTCGGTGTTGAGGAGGAAGAGGAGAGCATTTTACAAGAAGGTGTTGTGATTGCTGCTTTGGACTCTGTTTTGGAGGATGAGATTCTTAAAGCTCAGGAGAATGCCCCATCTAACACTCCCCATGGGAGGTTGTTTGTGCCTAGGACCTTTAGGAGAGATTTGTTTGTTGAGTGTCATGAGTCTCGGTTGACAGGTCATCCAGGAATTTCTGAGACCAAGAGACTTGTGGGTCGCAGTTTTTGGTGGCCTGGATGGCAGAAAGAAGTCATTAAGTGGGTGCGCCAATGTACTGTGTGTGCTAGATCCAAGTCTTCGCATGCTCCTGCTGCGGGGTTGCTTTGCCCTCTGGAGGTTCCTAGTGCACCTTGGACACATCTGGCTATGGACTTTATTACTGACCTTCCCCCCTCTGAAGGTTTCACGGTCATCTGGGTGGTCGTGGACCGTTTTAGCAAGATGTGTCACTTGGTTCCCTTCATCAAACTGCCTTGCGCTAAGACACTCGCTAAGGCCTTTGTCAAGGAAATTGTCAGACTACATGGTGTTCCTACTGACATTGTTTCTGATAGGGGACCTCAGTTCGTGGCTCATTTTTGGCGTGCCTTTTGTGACAGGTTGGGAGTTCATTTGTCGTTTTCATCCGGATATCATCCTGAGTCTAATGGCCAGACAGAAAGGAAGAACCAGGATGTTGAGCAGTTCTTGCGTTGTTTTGTGGCAGACAATCAAGAGGGGTGGTCTGAGTTTCTGCCACTTGCTGAATTTGCTCTTAACAACCATACATCCTCTTCTGCTGGGTGTTCGCCTTTTTTTTGTTGTTCTGGGAGACATCCGTGTTTTGGGTCATTCTCCAAATTGGTTTCGGCTGTGCCTGAGGAGGAGAGTTTTTCTGGTGATTTGGAGAGAGTTTGGACGGATATGCATGGTAATCTTCAGGAGGCTAACAAAAAATCTAAGAGGTACTTTGATAGGAAACGGCAAGAGGTTTTGTTTGCTGTTGGTGACATGGTTTGGTTGTCCTCTAAGAATCTGCGATTGAGGATTCCTTCTAAAAAATTGGGTCCCAAGTTCGTAGGGCCCTTTAATGTACTTCAGATAGTTAACCAATCTGCTGTTAGGTTGGAGGTTCCTACGTCCTGGAATATTAACCCGGTGTTTCATGTTTCTCTGTTGAAAAAATCTGATGTGTCGGATGGTGACGCCTCTGCCACTGTTCCTCCGGTGGTGGAGGACGGGGAATATGAAATTTCCCGCATCCTAAATTCTAGACGGTATAGAGGGAGTTTGCACTATCTCGTCGCTTGGAAGGGTTTCGGACCTGAGGATTACTCATGGGTGAGGGCAGATGATGTTTCTGCTTCCAGACTTGTCAGAGCGTTTCACAGGAGGTTTCCTGGTAAGCCTGGGCCTAGGGGATCCGGAGGATCCTCTTAGAAGAGGGGGTACTGTTAGAACTCTCCTGTTAGTTTTTTTTTAGTTTGCTGGTCACATGACCATTTTTGCCTATTTAATCCGGCTCCGCCCTCCTGGCCTTGCTGGACTTCATTGTATTTACTACTCTTGAGCTAGCTTGGTGCTCTGTTGCCGTTCTCTGTTAGTTTTGCTAGGTCTTCTGACCTCTATGCTTTTTGTTGTGTGTTTGTCTTTGACTGCTACTATTTCTGCTAGGAGGTGTCCAACTTATCCCAGTCCCTACTTCTTGTAGGGATCCCTCCCTCACATCTATAGGTCTTCGTACAGACTAGCCGAGGACTTTAGCGGGTCTGATCGCAGGATCAGGTTCCCCTTTACATTGTAGGGATCTAGTTTAGTTCTATTGTAGGGACAGATCTCCTTTCTTTCCTTAGTCCCTGTAGCAGATCATAACAGGCTTTTCAGAATTTACCATAGGTTTTTTGATTGGGTTCAGATTAATTCTTGCACACTGAATCTCTTTCACCCTGTTCTTCTTCAGAAAGGCAACATGTGTGTTTTGGATCATTGTCATGTTGGAAACTTGTATGTCTACCATGGGCACAGAGTTTTGGTTGCATCTTTTCTTTCAATATAGGGCAGTACATCTTTGAACTCATGATAGCTTCAATGAAATGTAGCTCCCCAACACCAGCAGTACTCATACAGCTCCACTTAAGGACACTGCTGCCACCATGTTTACTGTAGTCATTATGGATTAGGAAATATGAATTTAGAAAAATGCATGATGCCTACAGTGAAACATGTTGGTGGCTGCAGTGTCCTTATGTGGGGCTGCATGGGTGCAGTTAATGTCGGGGAGCTTCATTTCATTGTAGGCATCATGACTTCATATTGTACTGGTCTATATTGAAAAAGTAGATGCTACCACAAGTTCTTACTAGACATACATTTTTCCAACATGGCTATGATCCAAAACACACATATGTTCATATGTTGCACTTTTGAAGAACAGAGTGAAAATGATTCAGTGACCAAGTATGTCTTCTAGTATATATGATATGCCAGGTTCCACAAGACTGTGTATAGTGATACTCTAATATTTGCATTTATAGTGGGAAATAATTACTACTGTGTAGGTATGTCCATATCTCTAGACTCTGTTATTTTTTAATACATATGATACTATTCTTGCTGTTCAGGATTTGCTAATATATATGAAATTATTCTAATTGTTCATTATTTGAGTCTTCTCTCTACAGCATTTCAAAACCTTTTTATATTTTGTTTTGACTACTTGTTGGGTACATCTAATGGAGCATTGGAGCTACATTGCGTTACCTTGAGTTTGAATCTATATCCTTGATTATTATAGGGGCAAGATTCTTCTGTGTATATATGTTTGTTTTTTTAAATGCTTTTAAGCGTATAGTATGTCTTTATATTTCTTGGAATAAAGATTTTGTATATTTATCATATGATTAGGAGGTGTGCTGGTCATTCGATGTGGTTCTTTCTCTCCACTTGTGTGCAAATATGTCTTCTAATCTGAACCCAAATGAAACACCTATGGGGAATTCTGAAGAGATAAGTTGAGCATCACGCTGCATGCAGCATCCAGGCTCTAAAAAGGTCATTTTTTTGTCGCTAAGTTGTTTATTCAACTCCTAGATGACTTTCTGTCTTTAGAAATCATGAAAGTCAGGCAAAATACTAGATGTAGTGTTTTTTTATGTGGGGTGTATTCATGTTTGCATCAACTAATTTGAGTACAACTGAAGATTTTGTCATGAAAGTTATAATATTAACCTTACTTTCTTGTTTTGGGTATAAAAAAAATGTTCGTATTTTACAAGAAATTAGACTCTGTAAACTTAAAAAATACCTTTTAATGATTCAGGATTAAAAATTCCAAATGACATACTGTATATAACACATGGACAAATAAAGTGCTATTAAAAAAGTGACTCAGCGCCAGCTCCACATTACAGATAGATTCACATACCAATGTGAACAAAGTATCCCTACAAAAATGTTCTGTGACGCTTAGTCTTGTCAAAATGTTTGAAATTGTGACTTTTCAAATGGTGTCTACTCATTTATGGTGAGCATGAAATATATATGTATATACACTATATATATATATATATATATATATATATATATATATATATATATATATATAGATAATATGCATACATAGTATATATACCTTATTTTTCGGACTATAAGGCTGTGTGCCCACTATGCGTTTTTTAAGCTTTTCTGCAGCAGCAATTCCGCCGCGGAAACCCTTAAAAAACGCTTGGTAGAAGGTCTGCAATGGTCCCCAATGATAATCCGCATGTGCTGTGCACATGCTGCGGAAATTTCCGCTGCGGCTTATTATTGCGGAAAAATCCACAGCACATCCATTAATTTTGCGGAAACGTGGCGTAATTGCCGCCATTGACTTGCATTGAATCGCATAATATCCGCATGACTACATGTACACATGCGGATATTGAGCGATTCAATGCGCGGATGGTACCCAGGTCTGGAGAAGAGGAGACTCTCCTTCAGACCCGGGTACCATAGCACCTGTAGTTAAAAAAGAATTAAAATAAAAAAGAACATTATACTCACCTTCTGATGGCCCCCGGTCTCCTTTACGGTGTCCGGTGTCTTCGGCGGCTTGCGGTGGTGTAAAAGGACCTTCCATGACGTCATTTACTCATGTGACAGGTCATGCGACCGCTGACGACACCACCACGAGCCGTCGAAGACACCGGAGAAAGAGATCGGGGGCCATCGGAAGGTGAGTGTACCATTTTATTCTTTTTTTTTACTATTGATGTTGCATTTGGAGCATCGTAACTTGGTCACACTATATAAATCCATGCCGGTTGCATGGATTTATATAGTGTGATCAAGTTTTCAAGCACTTTTCCAAGTGATGCTAAAATCTCTTGGTAAAGCGCTTTACGACCCGCATGTGGAAACGCATGCAAAAACGCTTCACAAACGCTTCTACCTGGCAGGAAAAACGCATGTAAAATCCACATGCGTTTTTCCTGGCAAGGAGATGCAGATAAAATCCGGAGCATTTCTGCATCGTGGGCACTTAGCCTAAGACGCATCGGAACATAAGACTCACCTAGGTTTTAGAGGAGGAAAAATAGAAAAAAATTTAAGCAAAAAATGTGGTCATGATGCACTGTTAAGGGGGAGGGGTTCTGCTGTCGGCACTATTATAGGGGTAATGTTCCCCAATTCTGTTAATATCCCCCACCCTGGTATACATGGCCCTCTCCTTCCTGTTATACATGGCCCACATCCCCATCCTGATATGCATGTCATCCCTCACCCCCATCCTGATATGCATGGCACCCTTCATCCAAGTATGCATGCACCCCTCATCCTGGTATGCATGGCACCCCTCATCCTGGTATGCATGGCCCCCCTCATCTTAGTATGCAAGGCACCCTTCATCCCTCTTTCTGGTTACATGGCATCCCTCATCCTGGTATGTATGGCACCCTTCATCCCTTTTCCTGGTATGTATGACACCCCTTATCCCTCTTCCTGGTATGCATGCCACCCCTGATCACCATCTTGGTATGCATGGCACCCATGATCCCCATTCTGGTATGTATGGCACCCCCTCATCCCCATCCTGTTATGCATGGCACCCCCTGATCCCCATCCTGGTATGAAAAGCACTCCCTGATCCCCATCCTGGTATGCTTGGCACCACTCCATCCTGGTATGCTTGGCACCCCCTGATCCCCATCACGCTGCACACACAAAAATAAACAATCACACTCACCTCCTCTTTCCTTCAGTGCTTCATCTCGCTCTTCTTCCGACACTCACTGTGTGAGCCGCACATGGCGTCTCTTCCATGTGCCCTCAAACAGTGATATGCTGTGCCAGAATAGTCACTGCTCCCCGCGCTGGGATTCTGTGCGTGGGGAGCAGTGACCATTCACTCTCCTTAATAGCGCACACACTGTACCTGCAGCGTGGCTCCTGTTGCGGCTGGCTTTCAGTGTGCCGCTATTAAAGACCATGAATATTCACTACAACCCATGGGAGTGGATTGTAGTGAATATTCATGGACTTTAATATCGGGCACACAGACCGAGCACAGCAGGAGCCGGTAGAGTGTATGCGCTATTAAGGAAATTGAATATTCATTTTCTGTAGCAGCGGGCACAGTGGAGGCTGCAGCAGGCAGCTGCTGCCTCCTGTGCCCTGCTGCCTTTGCCCCCACATCCCCCACCACCCACAGCCATAGTTATATAGTATGGGACACAGTTTGGACTATAAGACGCACCCGCCACTTTTCTCCAAAATTTTGGAGGAAAAAAGTGTGTCTCATAATCCGAAAAATACGGTATATTTTTTTTTCACCCTGACTAATAAGTGTTTCATTACTTTACAGAGGAAGAGGAAGAGGACCCTTCACCAATAGGTATGTACTGTACATTATCATTCCATGTTTCTTAACCCTGTCTTGTAATCAGCATTAACCTTCCTGACAGCCCCATTTTTCAAGTCTGATACGTCACTTTCTGTGGTAATAACTTTAAAATGCTTCTGTCAGTGATTCTGAGATTGTGATTTTGTTTTTGTAAAACATTGTACCTGTTCGTACTGGATCAGTTGTTTAGTCGTTATTTATTAAAGTATTCCAAATTTTCTGAAAATTTAGAAAAATGTGCAATTTTTAAACTTAATTGTATACCCTTAATGAGATGTAAATATATGCTCTATATGGGGTAATGCTGCGTTCAGGAGAAATTGCATAGTACATTGTGCAGGCTAAAATTTGGGTCTGAAGTAACATTCTATCTGAATGGAATTTGACTTAATGGAATTTTTCATTTTTTGATTCCATTTTGCATTAATTAATGTAAAGCACCTTAAGGATTAGCAAATTTGAATACTTTGAAGCCTCCATTCATTGAACTGGGGTAACTTTTAGGATGTTACAATAAAGAGGCCCTTCAAAGTCACTTCAAAGGCCCTAAAATGCAGTATATTTTAAATTTCCTTGAAAATATGAAAGACTATGTACTTTGACGTAAGGCTATGTTCACACGTTACAGTTTTGCTGGATGTTTTTTTTTGCTGTGCTTTCCAGAATCCCAAAGTTCACCTTTGCTTCTATCACAGAAGCATGAACAATGGAAGGTGTTACGTCAGCAATGCAATACATATGTGAAATCATAAAACCATTTTTGGAAAAAAGGTTAATTTGCTGAAACTATTTGGGATAAAAAAAGATTTTTATGTCTGAAAAAAAAAGTGACTACTCTGAACAAAAAAGTTCATATGAGTTACTGAAAAATACACAATTGCAAATGTAACCGCCTGGAAAGTTGTATTGGTCAGGTATAGTTTATCTAAGACATTAGCTGTCACGGGTGTGTCAGAGTGACAGACAGTCGCCCTGCAGTTGGTTGCAGGAGATCTCTACGTTTGGCATTACAGACATCTTCTTAGAGGCTGTCTCTAGGACCCAGCGGCTACCTCCGTCTAATTAACACCCTGCCTGTCTGTATAAATACCTGCTGTGCTTCAGAGGGAGTTGCCGATGATATTCATTACTACTTGTGAAGGTTTAGCAAGAGTAGTACTTAGTCCTCTCTGTAGCTTGAGGACGCATGCGCATTTGTCTGGAGTCGTCTAAAGCTAAGCAATTTCCCCCTGTTTGTGTACCCTTATTGTATATAGTGTTTAGTGGAGACCGACTAGTGCTCATCTCCTTCCTTCCCTAGCCATAGCCATACGCCAGGGAAAGACAGGGCGAGGCACGCGTACGGCGATTGGTGCAGAGCCAATACAGGGACATTAAGGGAGACAGGGTGACACTAGATAGATATGATGCTGCAGATAGGAGGTCTCCACTTCCCCCCTTTACCTAGAGTCTGGGCTCCCTTTCCCTCTTCCCTTTGTGTTGCACTATGTCTTTCCCACACTTGGTGTGACATTATCACCAGCCAAGCACATTTTGAAAGGAAAAAAAAAGAAAACTGACACTTTGTTGTTTTTAGGCATGTACTTTTTTTCCCTTTCTCCCTTGGTATGAGTTCAGTTGCAGAGCTCACCGTGCGGCTGCACAAGTTGTCCCTGGAGGTGAATGACCTCCACGGTGAGGTACAGCAGCAGCACCAGCGGCTACAGGTCGCCGATGTGGGGGTCTCTTTAGGTAGGCCTGTCCAAACTGAACCCAAAGTTGCCCTCCCGGACAGGTTTTCTGGAGGTAGGAACAAGTTTTTTGTATTCAAGGAGGCATGCAAACTGTATTTTAAACTTCGTCCTTACTCCTCCATAAATGAGGAGCAACGAGTTGGAATTGTGATCTCTCTACTGCTGGAAGATCCTCAGTCGTAGGTGTTTTCTTTACTGCAGGACTCGGTTTGCCTCCAGTCTGTGGAGGGTTTTTTCGGGGCTCATCTATAATGACCCTGACCGAGTCGCCTTGGCTGAGTCTAAGCTACATCGCCTTGAGCAGGGGAATTGGTCAGTGGAAACGTACAGTTCGGAATTCCGTAGATGGGCAATGGATTCCAAATGGAATGACTCAGCCCTTAGAAGTCAATTTTGTGAGGGGCTTACTGAAAGGTTGAAAGATGCCTTGGCAGTATATGAAACCTCTCAGTCGTTGGAGGCAAACATGTCATTGGCCATACGTCTTGATACACGCCTTTGGGATAGACGGGTGAGACCGGCCTTCTCTGGGGCCTTCTTGTCGGAGTTGTGTACCTCTGCCGGGGGAGCGGTCTGGAGGTGAACTAGTACTGGGGGAGGTGGAGGAACCATGCAGTTAGGGGGTGTCTCTGCATCATACATCTCTCTGGAGATTCACAAGAAAAAAGGTGTCTTTTTTTTTGTGGGAAAAAAGGACATTTTGTTGGGACCTCTCCTTCAATTTCTAAACAAAAGGAGACTCTATTAACTCTTGCTAGTCTGGAGTTGGATAAACAAGGGGTGCATTTGTGACCAAACTGCAGTTTCCAGTTTGTCCTGACAGCAGAGGTGGTACTAGAGAGCAAAACCGAGAAAATGTCTCTGCTTCTTGACAGTGGAGCTGGAGTCAGCATGGCTGATGCTGAGTTTGTGAAGATTCATGGTCTTGCTTGCTGTATTTTAGATAAACCTATTTCCAGTTTTGACATCGACTCAGCGCCACTTGCACAGAAAGCATTTACTCAGATTATATATAATGTAAAACTGAGGGTGGGGTCAGTTCATTGTGAAATAATTCCTTGCTATGTCCTGGACAATCTTCCCACACGGATTGTTTTGGGTATACCTTGGGTTGTTAAACATAATCTATTGGTGGATTGACAAACCGGCGAGATTATTGAATGGGGAGATTACTGCCATGAAAACTGTTTAGATATCTCCCTTGCTACTGTCTCTACGGAAATATTACCTGCTTTTTGGTCTGTTTTTGAAGATGTTTTTTCTGTGAGCTGGTGTCAGGTTTTGCCTCCTCATCGAGCTTATGACTGTCCTCTATTAACCTGACCCCCGGAGCTAAACTACCGAAGTCCAGACTGTATAACCTTTGTGCCCCTGAGAGACAAGCCATGAAGTATTTCATTGCGGAAAGTCTGGAGAAGGGACATATCAGACCCTCATCTTCGCCCATGGCGGCAGGGTCTTCTTTGTGAAAAAAAAAAAAGATGATGGCCAACATCCCTGTTTAGATTTCTGGGAATTAAATCAAATTACTATCCGCGATCCATACTGTCTTCCTCTGATTCCTGATTTGTTCAGCCAGGTTGAGGTAGCTAAGGTTTTCTCCAAGTTGGATTTAATGGGAGCCTATAATCTGGCAAAAGTATTGTCTGATCTCATCAGACAGTACTTACAAGGTGGATACCACCAAAATTACAAGTAGCAATAGGGAAAGGGAAAAGGGGGGAAAAGGGTGTGAGTAAAATTAATAAATCTTTATTTAATAGTGTTAAAAACCTAATAATCCGTACATTGAGGATGTATATTGAATCACGGTTAATATGAATTATAATCCTATAAACTATGATCCACTAGATTTCTGATAGGGTCAGACAGTGAATCAAATTATAAATAGAATAAATCCCTAGCCAATGTCACTTATAATTAACCCCTTCCCCACATACGTCGTACATGTACTGCTCTGCGGGAGCGCCGCCGCGATCACATGCGGGTGTCAGCCGATCGCGGGCATTTAACCCCTGTGATGCCATTGTCAGTAGTTACAACGACATCGCAGGGCATCGCAGAGGGAGTGGGCTCCCTCTGTGATCCCATCAACACAACGCGATGTGATCGCGTTATGTTGATGGTCTCTTTGGTGACCCCCGGTCCCAAGATGGCCGCGGGGTCTTTCAGGGTCCTGCAGGAAGGTGGCCTGTCAGCACCTGCTCAGAGAGCAGGAGCTGAGACGCCTCTTTCCTTCCTGTCAGACGCTGCTCTGATGCTCTGCAGTGCAGATGCATTGCAGAGCATCAGATCAGCGATCTGACAGTTTGAAGTTGATGTCCCACCCTGGGACAATGTAAAAAAAGTAATAAAACATTTAATAAAAATTCTAAAAATATTTTTTTTAAAAATCACAAAATAAAGAAAGAAAAGAAAAAATATTAATCCAATAAATATATTTATCTGTGTAAAAAAAACAATAAACGTACACATATTTGGTATCGCGTCCGTAACGACCCGACCTATAAAACTTTCCCACTAGTTAACCCCTTCAATGAACACCATAAAAAAAGGTATAAAACACGGCAAAAAATTGTTCTTTTTCATCATACTTCCGAACAAAAAGTGGAATAAAACGTGATCAAAAAGACGCCTGTAAAAAAATATTGTACCACTGAAAACATCATCTTATCCTGCAAAATACAAGCCGCCATATAGCTCCATCAGTAGAAAATAAAAAAGTTACAGCTCTCAGATTAAAGCGATGCCAAAATAATAATTTTTTTCTATAAAATAGTTTTAATTGTTTAAAAGCGCCAAAACATAAAAAGAGATATAAATGTGGTATCGCTGTAATCGTACTGACCCGAAGAATAAATCTGCCTTATCAATTTTACCACACGCGGAACGGCATAAAAAATCCCCAAAAAAACAATTCCTGAATTGCTGGATTTTGTTCATGCAGCCTCCAAAAAAATGGAATAGAAAGCGATCAAAAAATGTCACGTGCTCGAAATTGTACCAATGAATACGTCAACTCATCCCACAAAAAACAAGCCCTTACATGACTCTGTTGGCCAAAATATAGAAAAATTATAGCTCGCTAAATATGGCGATGCAAAAACTTGTTTTTACAATAAAAAGCGTCTTTTAGTGTGTGACAGCTGTCAATCATAAAAACCTCATATAAATCTGTTATCCCTGTAATCGCACCAACCCGAAGAATAAAGTCGTCTAATCACTTATACCGCACGAGGAAAGGCATAAAAATTATATAAAACCTATTCTTCACATGCTGTTGATTTATTCATTCTGCCTCCCAAAGATTGCTCAGCATACATTTATCCGGTGGACTGTGCTGAGCGTTTACACCGGGGTTTCTGTGTAAATCTCTGAAATATGTGATTGAGACGGAACCCCCGGCGGAAGATTCCCTGTAATGAGACAGATGGAGGCACTGTGGACGCCATAGGACCTGTGATCCCACGGTGTCCGTCTTTTTATTAGGCATGCATAAAAGTGCCGTCAGCCAGAGTTCTATACACTTCTGAAAAGAAAGACGACGCTGAACAGAGGCCAGACGGAGTCCAGACGAACTCTGCTGCCTCATTATAGTGGAGCGCACGAAAAACGTGATCCAAAATGTTATGTAAAATGTTCCCAATAAAAGCTTCAGTTCCATTTACAAAAAAGCTCCCACTCAGGTCCGTCATCTGTTAACAATAATATAGGGGCTTCCACAATATTGGTAGCACAAAGGCTCTGGAAAAACAAAATGGCTCCTCGCCCTCCAAAAGAAATCCAGCGCTCTCAAATCCAAATGTCCCCCTCCTTCTGAGCTCCAGGATGTGTCTAAACCGCAGTTAGCGTCCACATGTTTGGCATTCCTGTAGCAATGAGAGACTGCCTAATTAATGGGTGCATGTCTTCAGAAGAACGAGCTGGGCATAATGTACTGGTCACTACAACGTACTGTTCACTACAGTGTACTGGTCACTACAACAGCAGTTTGCAATCTTCACTTAGCAACATCCACTATGCTTGTTTCTGGAAAACACACATGGAGTCAAAATCGTCACTACAACTGTAGATAAATTCACAAAGGGGTATAATTTCCAAAATGGGGTCACTTGAGGGGGATTCTGCTCTTATAGGGTCTCTGTATATGGAATCCGCAAACTATTCTAGGAAAATCTGCTCCCAGGAGGCAAAATGTGATCCGTCCCTCCCGAGTCTTACCGTATGGCCGTATGGCTAAGCAGTACTGTACAGCCATATATGGGGTATTTCTACATTCTGCAGAAATTGTGGGACAAATTTTGGTGTCATTTTTACCCATTTTCCAGTGTGAAAATGTAAAATCTGGGGCTAAAACAAAATTTTAGTGGTAAAACTGTAATTATTTTTTCTTCACTGCCCGGTGGTATAAAATTATGTGACACACCTGTGGTGTCAATATGATCACTACACCCCTAGATGAATTCATTGAGAGGTGTAGTTTGTAAAATTAGGTCACTTATGGGGGGGCTCAGCTGATCTGGCACGTTAGGGGCTCTACCAATGTGACATGGCACCCACAAACTAGTCCAACAAAATCTGAACTGTAATATGGTGCTTCTTCCCTTCTGAGCTTTGCACCAGGGCCGGCGTCAGCACCCGGCGTACCCGGGCAAGTGCCGGGGCCCTGGAAAATTAGAGGGGCCCAGCCGCCCACTCACTGTCGGGGCCCGGGCCCACACACCCACCCGCCCACTCACTGTCGGGGCCGGGCCCACACACCCACCCGCCCACTCACTGTCGGGGCCGGGCCCACTCACCCACCCGCCCACTCACTGTCGGGGCCGGGCCCACACACCCACCCGCCCACTCACTGTCGGGGCCGGGCCCACACACCCACCCGCCCACTCACTGTCGGGGCCGGGCCCACACACCCACCCGCCCACTCACTGTCGGGGCCGGGCCCACACACCCACTCACTGTCGGGGCCCTGGCCGCTTCCTCGGCACCTGTTCAGTGACGCAGGCGCTGCTTGATTGCCGGCACTCCCCCCAGACATGGCCGCGCACTGTCCGGCTGTGTCTGCTAGTAATGACGCGGCAGGGTCGACGGCACTGCACCTTTAATTGTGCTTGTGTGTCGCCCCTGCCGCGTCATTACTAGCAGACACAACCGCACAGCGCGCGGCCATGTCTAGGGGAGTGCCGGCAATCAAACACCGTCGGAGGTCCTGCACAGATGGGCGGGAGGGGCCCGGACCCGAGAGCAAGTGGGCCCCTCTGATGTTCCAGGGCCATGAAGTGTGTGACACGCCGGGGGCCCTGCACTGCCCCATACCTGAGGAGCTGCTGGACAGGACACTGGACCGGGGACAGGTGAGTGAGGCTTCCCCAATCCCCATATTAAAAATATTAGTAATGGGTCTGTGTGAGTGCATGTATGTGAATGTCAGTGTATATGACTGTGTATATATATTTGTCTGTTTTATCTATGTGTATGTCTGTATGTGTACATATGTCTGCGTACCGTGTGTGCGCGCGCATATGTCTGCGTACCGTGTGTGCGCGCGCATATGTCTGCGTACCGTGTGTGCGTGCGCGTGTCTGTGTACCGTGTGTGCGCGCGCATATGTCTGCGTACTGTGTGTGCGTGCGCGTGTCTGCGTACCGTGTGTGCGCGCGCATATGTCTGCGTACTGTGTGTGCGTGCGTGTCTGCGTACCGTGTGTGCGCTCGCATATGTCTGCGTACTGTGTGTGCGTGCGCGTGTCTGCGTACCGTGTGTGCGCGCGCATATGTCTGCGTACTGTGTGTGCGTGCGTGTCTGCGTACCGTGTGTGCGCGCGCATATGTCTGCGTACTGTGTGTGCGTGCGCGTGTCTGCGTACCGTGTGTGCGCGCGCATATGTCTGCGTACTGTGTGTGCGTGCGTGTCTGCGTACCGTGTGTGCGCGCGCATATGTCTGCGTACTGTGTGTGCGTGCGCGTGTCTGCGTACCGTGTGTGCGCGCGCATATGTCTGCGTACTGTGTGTGCGTGCGTGTCTGCGTACCGTGTGTGCGCTCGCATATGTCTGCGTACTGTGTGTGCGCGCGCATATGTCTGCGTACTGTGTACACATCTCTCTGATTTAAGTACATAAAGATTAAAATTTTGAAATTTGCAAAATTTTCACCAAATTTCCGATTTTTTCACAAATAAATGTAAGTCATATCAAATAAATTCTAACACCATCATGAAGTACAATATGTCATGAAAAAACAATCTCAGAATCAGGGGGATCCATTGAAGCGTTCCAGAGTAATTACCTCATAAAGTGACAGTGGTCAGAATTAAAAAAAATGGCCCGGTCAGGAAGGTGAAAACAGGCTTCTGGGTGAAGGGGATAATGGCTGGGTTTATATTTTCAAAGTAAATGCCGTAAATTATATCAAAGTGCACTAGATTATTCTAGTATCTTCATCCAGGAGAAGGTTTTTGTCAAATTGAAGGCTCATATAGCCAATATATAATTAATAATAAACACATTATCCTAACCCAAGGAATACACTCCCCATATTATATGCAGGAAGTGTAAGACTATGTGCACACGGTGCAAATTTTGCTGCGGTTTTGACGCTGTGTGTTTATTCAGTGTCAAAATCGCAGCGGCCAGATGTTACAGCATAGTGGATGAGATTTCAAGAAATCCCATGCCCACTATGCATTTTTGTGCACCTGCGGAAGCTGACATGAGGTGCGTTTTTCAGATCCGCAGCATGTCTATTTCTCTTGCGGAAATGCATGCGGATTTTCCCCATAGACTTGCATTAGATGAGGAAAATCCGCATGCTTAAAAACCACATGTGTGTTTTATGTGCGTTTTATGTGCGTTTCCACAGCGGAAACGCACACAGAAACGCTACATGATGATCAATAAAGTTTGTTTAAAAAAAACCTATTCTCTAATTTCAACATGAAGACATGAAAAACGCATGCGGCAAAACCGCATCAAAAAATGCATGCAGCAAAACGCATGTAAAAACCGCAAGTAACCTAATTTGCATATTAGGTGCAGAAATGGTACAGAAATTCTGCAGCGTCAAAACCGCAACAAATCCGCACTGTGTGCACGTACCCTAACAGGTCTAATCGATGTGATTATAATGAGCCTTTATACAATGATTTATTTGTCAGGACACACTATTACACCTAACTGTGTCTGTGTGGTTGATCTTAAATTATGCCTGAAGCTCCTTTATTGCGGTACGCAGTAAAGATAAGGAGGCATTAACACAGGCTTAGCCGGCTTAGATACAGTTATATGAAAAAGTTTCGGCACCCCTATTAATCTTAAGCTTAATGTTTTATAAAAATTGGTGTTTTTGCAACAGCTATTTCAGTTTGATATCTGTAATAACTGTTGGACACAGTAATGTTTCTGCCTTGAAATGAGGTTTATTGTACTAACAGAAAATGTGCAATCTGCATTCAAACAAAATTTGTCAGGTGCATTAGTATGGGCACCTCACCAGAAAAGTGACATTAATATTTAGTAGATCCTCCTTTTGCAAAAATAACAGCCTCTAGTCGCTTCCTGTAGCTTTTAATGATTTCCTGGATCCTGGATGAAGGTATTTTTGACCATTCCTCTTTACAAAACAATTCCAGTTCAGTTAAGTTTGATGGTCGCCGAGCATGGGCAGCCCTATTCAAATGATCCCACAGATGTTCAATGATATTCAGGTCTGGGGACTGGGATGGCCATTCCAGAACATTGTAATTGTTCCTCTGCATGAATGCCTGAGTAGATTTGGAGCGGTGTTTTGGATCATTGTCTTGCTGAAAGATCCATCCCCGGCGTAACTTCAACTTTGTCACTGATTCTTGAACATTATTGTCAAGAATCTGCTGATACTAAGTGGAATCCATGTGTCCTTCAACTTTAACAAGATTCCCGGTGCCGGCATTGGCCACACAGCCCCAAAGCATGATGGAACCTCCACCAAATTTTACTGTGGGTAGCAAGTGTTTTTCTTGGACTGCTGTGTTTTTTTGCCGCCATGCATAATGCCTTTTTGTATGACCAAACAACTCAATCTTGGTTTCATCAGTCCACAGGACCTTCTTCCAAAAAGAAATTGGCTTCTCCATATGTGCTTTTGCATACCTCAGCCGACTCTGTTTGTGACGTGCTTGCAGAAACGGCTTCTTTCGCATCACTCTCCCATACAGCTTCTCCTTGTGCAAAGTGCGTTGTATAGTTGACCGATGCACAGTGACACCATCTGCAGCAAGTTGATGCTGCAGCTCTCTGGAGGTGGTCTGAGGATTGTCCTTGACTGATCTCACCATTCTTCTTCTCTGCCTTTCTGATATTTTTCTTGGCCTGCCACTTCTGGCCTTAACAAGAACTGTCCCTGTGTTCTTCCATTTCCTTACTATGTTCCTCACAGTGGAAACAGACAGGTTAAATCTCTGAGACAGCTTTTTGTATCCTTCCCCTGAACAACTATGTTGAATAATCTTTGTTTTCAGATCATTTGACAGTTTTTTTTGAGGAGCCCATGATGCCACTCTTCAGAGGAGATTCAAACAGGAGAACAACTTGCAAGTGGCCACTTTAATTAGCTTTTCTCATGATTGCATACACCTGGCTATGAAGTTCAAAGCTCAATGAGGTTACAAAACCCAAAAAAGTGCTTTAGTACGTCAGTGAAAAGTAGGTAGGAGTATTTAAAACAAGAAAATGATAAGGGTGCCCATACTTATGCACCTGTCAAATTTTGTTTGAATGCAGATTGCACATTTTCTGTTAGTACAATAAACCTCATTTCAAGGCAGAAACATTACTGTGTCCAACAGTTATTACATATATCAAACTGAAATAGCTGTTGCAAAAACACCAATTTTTATAAAACATTAAGCTTAAGATTAATAGGGGTGCCCAAACCTTTTCATATAACTGTATACGTGCGGCTCAGCTATGCCGCAGGCAGCCTCTCACGCTGTTCGCACACAAATTACCGGTCAGCAGGGGAGGCAGATAATATATATGGATCATGATCCCCTGGTTGTACAGGGGATCCAACAAACAATCTGCCTACTTTGATCTCAGATTCGACTCACATGTGCAGCTGTCGGATTCTCCCACACTGTCAACAAATGTGTAAGTGCGATCAGCGGGAGAGGCAATTTCGAAGTTCAACTATGTCTGCGATCTTTCAGGTCTAGATAAAGCTGACAACTAAAATGGGGTAGATATGTATCGTGCAACGTTGTAACACTGCACTCTGCAGCATACGGTCAATTATTAGGCATAATAATTATAATGGACTTTGGCTAGGGATTTATTCTATTTGTAATTCGATTCACTGTCTGAACCTATCAGGAATCTAGTGTATCATGGTTTTATAGGATTATAATTCATATTAACCGTGATTCAATATACATCATCTATGGGATGTACGGATTATTAGGTTTTTAACATTATTAAATAAAGATTTATTAATTTTACTCATACCGTTTTCTCCCCTTTCCCAATTTGCTACGAGCCTATAATCTGGTTTGAATCACAGAAGGGGATGAATGGAAAACAGGAGATTTTGAGAGTTTGGTTATGCCTTTTGGTTTGACCAATGCACCTACGGTATTCCAGCATTTCATAAATTATATTTTTCATCATTTGGTGGGGAGGTTTGTGGTGGTCTATCTGGACTATATTTTGGTTTACTCACCTGATTTTGAGACACATCGGTGGCATGTTAAGCAGGTACTCCAGATATTAAGGGATAACAAACTTTATGCTAAACTGGAAAAATGTGTTTTTGCTGTTCAGGAGGTGCAGTTTTTGGGGTACTTGTTGTCTTCAGGTTTCCGGATGGAACCGGTGAAGATCCGTGCAGTCCTCGATTACTTGTGAAGGCTTAGCAAGAGCAGTAGTTCGTCCTTTCTGGAGCTTGAGGACGTATGTGCATTTATCTGGAGTTGTCTAAAGCTAACCAATTTCCCCGTTTGTGTACCCTTGTTGTCTATAGTGTTTAGTGGATCTAGTAGGGCTCATATTCCTTCCCTAGCCATACGCCAGGGAAAGACAGGGCGAGGTACGGGTGCGGCGATTGTTGCAGAATCAATACAGGGACGTTAGGGGAGACAGGGTGAAGCTAGCTCAACCTAAGAGGTCTCCACTTTCCCCCTTTCCCTAGAGTCTGGGATCCCTTTCCCTCTTCCCTTTGTGTTGTACTAAGTCTTTCCCACACCTGGCGTGACATTAGCAGAGCATTGAGTTTTTAGCACACTGTTTAATTTCATGCATTGGTCGGCCCTCCAGTTGGTCAGGTAATGTTCAATTTCACATCTTGGTCAGTGTTACGCTCGCGCCCGGACTGACTGGCATGAGCGTGATTAGTGATCCCACTGTATAATGAACCGAGAAGTGCCTGGAGGGGCGTAACTAAGTATCTACCTGATCCGACCAAGGTCGCATGGCGGCTAACGACTCCATGAACCAAGGAGGAACCGAGCAGAGGGACCAGGTGCTACTCCAGGTCAGATCCCGGTCACAGCTCTTGACCCACACCAGGGAATGCAGGAACAGGCAGGTTAGGCTGTCATACAGACAGGTGGGTATTGGCAGGCATGGCTGGTATGCTGACAGGGGGTTACTGGTAAGCACGGCTGGTATGCAGACAGGTGGGTACTGGCAAGCACGGCTGGAGTGCAGACAGGGAAATACTGGCAAACATGGCTGGAGTGTAGACAGGTGGGTACTAGCAGGTTGGAGCGCAGGCTGGATAGAGTTCAGTACAGACTGGGAGACAGGAACAGAGCCGCAGATGCGGTAGACAAGCAGAGTAAAGCGAAACCGCCGGAGCGGAGGACAAGGCAGAGCAGAGTGGTACCGCAGGTGCGATGAACATGGCAGAGCAGAGAGGAACCGCCAGAGCGGTAGGCTAGGCAGAGCAGAGAGGAACCGCCGGAGCGGTGGGCTAGGCAGAGCAGAGGGGAACCGCCGGAGCGGTGAGCAAGCAGAGCACAACTAAACCGCAGGAGCGGTGAACATGGCAGAGCAGAAAGGAACCGCCGGAGCGGTGGGCTAGGCAGAGCAGAGGGGAACCGCCGGAGCGGTGAGCAAGGCAGAGCAGAGGGGAGCCGCCCGAGCGCTGAGCAAGGCAGAGCAGACAGAAACTGCTGGTGCAGTGAGCAAGGCAGAGCAGAGAAAATGGGCAAGTCAGAGCAGGGAGAAGCCGCCGGAGCGGTGGGGAAGGCTGAGCAAAGGGAAGCCGCTGGAGCGGTGGGCAAGTCAGAACAGAGAGAAACCCCAGGTGCGGTGAGCAAGGCAGAGCAGAGAGAAGCCGCCGGAGCGGTGGGCAAGTTAGAGCAGAGAGAAACCTCTGGTGCGGTGAGCAAGGCAGAGCAGAGAGAAGCCGCCGGAGCGGTGGGCAAGTTAGAGCAGAGAGAAACCTCTGGTGCGGTGAGCAAGGCAGAGCAGAGAGAAGCCGCCGGAGCGGTGAGCAATTCAGAGCAGAGAGAAGCCGCCGGAGCGGTGGGTAAGGCAGAGCAGAGGGAAGCCGCCTGAGCGGTGGGCAAGTCGAGCGGAGCGAAACCGCAGGTGCGGTGGACAAGGAAAATACGGGAAGATATGAAGGAAGGGAAAAGGGACTAGCAGAACCAGATACACACAAGGTACTTCCTATGAAGTAGCGAGTGGACACAAAACTCACAAACAGAAGTACAGAGACAACGAGTTGGAGTTAGGTGCAGGTTCAGACACTGCAGGAAAAGGGAGGGTACGGACATAGAGACAAAACAGGTAACAGGCTAAGAGACAGTTCAGACTGGAACTGATACTGCAACGAGATACAGGAACGAGCCTGGGTATACGGCCCCCAGAGTGGCGGAAACATACTAGAAGTCACAGATAACAGGTCTGGGAATGCAGCCCCCATAGTGGCGGAAACAGACAAGAAGCAGAACTGGACCTGGCAACTTCAGAGTCAAGGAGCACACTGAATGTTAGTGTTGCTCAGGCACCTCCTTCTGGGTGGAGGGGGTTTAAATATCCAGTGACTCACAGCAATAGGCTGGAGACGCATTAGGAGTGTGCCCACAGCAGCTATAAGAATCAGGAAGTAACCGGGCCGCCGCCCTAAGCAGTCAGTCAAAAGATATGCACACAGCATGAACTGGATGAAGCAAGGTTTGTAGGCTGGACTGACAGGTAAGATTGCAGTCTTGCATAGTGGGAGGTGGTGCACTATGCAAGCACGCCGCCAGGGATGTTACAGTCAGGCAATGTTTACTTTACACACATCAGTAATTTAATTAAACTTTAGTAATCCTAACTGCCATTCTGAGGTGAGGCGACTAAGACATTATGGTTTAAACTTGGGAAAATCTCAAAAATGATAGCAGCTTCACATCTCCTGAACAAACTATTAAAGCAAGTAAAAAAAAAAAAAAAAGTTTAAAAAAAGATCATATAAAAGTACAAATCACCCCCTTTTTGTCCCATTCAAAACAAAACAATAAAAAATACACATATTTGGTATTGCCACGTTCTGAAACGCCCGATCTATCAAGTAGAGAATTAATCTGATCAGTAAACGGCGAAATGAGAAAAAAATTAAAATGCAATAACAGGCGATCAAAACATTGTATCTAACCCAAAATAGTATCAGTAGAAACGTCAGCTTGGCACGCAAGCAATGAGCCCTCACCCGGGTCCAGATCCCGAATAATGGAGACACTACAGGTCTCGGAAAAATTTTTTAAATTGTTTTTTTCACCACTTAAATAAATAAGAATGCACACATGTTTGGTATCTTCAAGCTCGTAATGACCCGGATAATCTTAATGTCAGGTTAGTTTTACCATTCAGTGAACATGGTAGAGAAAAAAGCCCAAAACATTTGTGGAATTGCACTTTTTTGCAGTTTCACTATACTTGGAAGTTTTTCCCTGTTTTCCAGTACATTATGTGGTTAGTGATGGGTGAACCTGTCAGTGTTAAGTGTTCGGCTAATATAGTCAAACACCGAACAGTTTTTTTAAAGTTCGGGTACCAGAACAGTACCCAGACCCCAAACACGGACCCCATTCATGTGAATGGGGGATCCGAATTTACCTGGTATCCAGCACTGTCATTTGCGTGGCAGCACAGGAGACACAGGCTCTGATCGGCGGTAATTGCAGAGCGCTGTGGCAGTGACCCGGCGGTAAAAAGCTTACCGCGGGTCATAGGTGCCAGCTGATGGTACTACCACCATTAGCTGGCACCTCCTGCCATAGGAAGCAGCAGATACAGACGCCGCTGGATGGGAGCAGTAGTCTCCAATCCACTGGCGCCTGTGCTCTGCTGTAAGTAAAAAAAAAATTAAATTATTAAAAAAAATATTATAATAAAAATAAAACACATTATACTTACCTACACCTTTATTCCCGTTCAACTCATTGCACGCGTGGGAAAATACTCACTGCGCATGTGGTGACCTGTTTTGCCGGGAATACACTGAGTCAGTGTATTGCCGGCAAATGAACAGAGCAGTCACATACTATGTGGCTGCTCTGTTCATGGAATCTTCGTGGGACACTTGTTGTTTGGACTGCGTCGGAAATGTAAGGATGAGGTTGGTTTATTTTATTTTGTTACAGGGGACGTTGGCTTCAGCTGGAATGGCCAAGATGGTAAGTATGGTTTAATTTAGAATATTACAGGAATCCTGTCTTTATTTCAAATAAAATATTTTATTCTGGTTGTGAGTGTTTTTATTTTACATTTTACCTTCACTATGGGGTTAGTAATGGGGGGGCCTCTGCAATACTAACCTGGGTTTGATGTCAGCTGGCATTATAAGCTGATATCAACCCCAACCCTATAACCCCACCGCCACCGCTACAGGGCAGTGGGTAGAGCGAGGCTAAGTGCCAGAATTCTGGGACGGCTGAGGGCTTCTCTTTCTAGCCTCGGAGGGGGCCAATATTCATGGTCCCTTCCTAGGCTTTTAATATCAGTCCACAGATGTCTGCATAGCCTTTGCTAGCTGTTAAAATAGGGGGACCCCGTGTCATTATCTATCTGTATATCTATCTATTATATATTATCAACACACATAGTCAAAATTGTTGGTACCTCTCGTTTAATGAAAGAGAAACCCACAATGGTCACAGAAATAACTTGAATCTGACAAAAGTAATAATAAATTAAAAATCTATGAAAATGAAAAAATGAAAGTCAAACATTGCTTTTCAACTCTGCTTCCACGGAATTTTTTTAAAACTTAAACTCATGAAATAGGCCTAGACAGAAATGATGGTACCCCTGAAAATAATGTGACAAAAGGGATATGTTAAATGAAGTTGTGTCCACTAATTAGCATCACAGGTGCCTACAATCTTGTAATCAGTCAGTGGGCCTGTATTTAGGCCTACTCACTGTGCTGTTTGGTGACATGGTGTGTACCACACTCAACATGGACCAGAGGAAACAAATGATAGAGTTGTCTCAGGAGATTAGAAAAAAAATTATAGACAAGCATGTTAAAGGTAAAGGTTATAAGACCATCTCCAAACAGCTTGATGTTCCTATGACTATAGTTGCACATATTATTCACAAATTTAAGATCCATGGGACTGTAGCCAACCTCCCAGGACGTGGCCGCAGGAGGAAAATTGATGACAAATCAAAGAGACGGATGATACGAATGGTAACAAAAGAGCCCAGGAAAACTTCTAAAGAGATTAAAGGTGAACTTCAAGCTCAAGGAACATCAGTGTCAGTTCGCACCATCCTTCGTTGTTTGACCCAAAGTGGACTTCATGGGAGACGACCAAGGCGAACACCATTGTTGAAAAAAAATCAAAAAAGCCAGACTGGAATTTGCCAAACTACATGTTGACAAGCCACAAAGCTTCTGGGAGAATGTCCTATGGACAGATGAGACAAAAATGGAAGTTTTTGGCAAGGCACATCAGCTCTATGTTCACAGATGGAAAAATGAAGCATATTAAGAAAAGAACACTGTCCCTACTGTGAAACATGGAGGAGGCTCTGTTATGTTCTGGGGCTGCTTTGTTGCATTTGGCACAGGGTATCTTGAATCTGTTTAGGCTACAATGAAATCTCAAGACTATAAAGGGATTCTAGAGAGAAATGTGCTGCCCAGTGTCAGAAAGATTTGTCTCAGTTGCAGGTCATGGGTCTTGCAACAGGATAATGACCCAAAACACACAGCTAAAAACACGCAAAAATGGCTAAGAGTAAAACATTGGACTGTTCTGAAGTGGCCTTCTATGAGCCCTGATCTAAATCCCATTGAGCATCTTTGGAAAGAGCTGAAACATGACGTCTGGAAAAATCAACCTTCAAACACGAAACAACTGGAGCAGTTTGCTCATGAGGAGTGGGCCAAAATACCTGTTGAGAGGGGCAGAAGTCTCATTGACCGTTACAGGAATCGTTTGATTGCAGTGATTCCCTCAAAAGGTTGTTCAACAAAATATTAAGTTAAGGGTACCATCATTTCTGTCCAGGCCTATTTCAGGAGTTTAATTTTTTAAAACTTCTGTGTAAACAGAGTTGAGAAGCAATTTCTGACTTTCATTTGTTCATTTTCATAGATTTTTAATTTATTATTACTTTTGTCAGATTCAAGTTATTTCTGTGACTATTGTGGGTTTTTCTTTCATTAAACGAGGGGTACCAACAATTTTGACCATGTGTGTATATATCTAGCTATCCATATATCTATGGATCTATTATCTATTTATTTATCTATCCATATATGTATTTATTATCTGTTGACCTATCTAATTATCTAAGATAGATAATAGATAGATATATGGATATATAGATATACTGATATCTAGATAGATAATAGATCGATAAATAGATATGTAGATAAATAGATTTATAGATAGATAATAGTTAGATATATGGATATATTGCTAGATAATAGATATATGGATAGATACACAAATAGATTAATAGATATACGGATAGATAGATATATGGATAGATACATAGGTAAATAATAGATATATGGATAGATATAAAGATAGATAAATAGATTCATAGATAGATAGAGAAATATTTAGATTTGAGAGTCCTCAGTGGTTGATACCTTTTAACCCCTTTCCAACGAGGTCAGTAATAGTACGTAGCTGCGCCCTGGGACTTATGGACCAGATACATACTATTACGCATGCGCCGATTGCACCCGCACCGCTCCCTGCATATTAAGCCCCGCAATGCTGCTATCGAAATTGATCCCAGCATTGCAGGGGCAAGGGGGGAGGTGATCGCTATACTCATCTCCTGCCGGCATCCACCGATGTCTGCGGCAGCTTCTGGATGTTGTCATGACGACCCGATGCAGTTATGACAACATCGGGGTCACCCGGAGGCAGGACGTTACCTTGGTCATGCGCAGTGCATGAGCCCTGTGTGCAGCGCTGACAGGCTGCATGGCATAGGGAGCTGCTGCTCTCTATAGTCCCATAGTGGGACAATGTGTAAAAGTAAAAAAAAGTGCAAGAAAGTGAAAAAAAAAAAAATATAAAAAATATTTAAAAAAATAAAAAAAAATCCCCAAAAAATAAAAATATATTGAACCCATAATATTTATTTATTATGAAGAAAAAAACAACCAATAAAAGTACACATATTTGGAATCGCCACGTCCGGAACGACCTGACCTATAAAACTGTGCCACTAGTTAACCCCTTTAGTAAACACAGTAAAAAATAAAAATAAAAAATGAAGCAAAAAACAATGCTTTATCATCATACCGCCAAACAAAAAATGGAATAACTTGCGATCAAAAAGACCAATGTAAATAAAAATGGTACCGCTGAAAATGTCATCTTGTCCCACAAAAAACAAGCCACTGTACAGCTCCATCATCCATAAAATAAAAAAGTTATAGCTCTCAGAATAAAGCGATACAAACATTTTTTTTTTTCTAGAAAATAGTTTTTATTGTGTAAAAGTGCCAAAACATTAAAAAAATTATATAAATTTGGTACCACTGACCTGAAGAATGAAGCTGCCTTATCAATTTTACCACACACGGAGATGCATAAAAAAAAAACCCATAAAAACAATTCCTGAATTTTGTTTATTCTGCCTCCCAAAAATCGGAATAGAAAGCGATCAAAAAATGTCACATGCCCGAAAATGGTGCCAATAAAAATGTCAACTTCTCCCGCAATAAACAAGCTGTCACATGACTCTATCGGCCAAAGTATGGAAAATTTATAGCTCTCAAAATATGGTGATGCAAATACTAGTCTTCGCAAAAAAAAAAAAAAGGGCTTTTTAGTATGTGACAGACGTCAATCATAAAAACCTGATATGAATCTGTTATCGCTGTAATCGCAACGACCTGAAGAATAAAGTAGTCTAATCACTTATACCACACGAGGAACGGTGTAAAAAAATAAACTTTAGGGTTAGGGTTGTGCTAGGGTTAGGGTTGTATTAGGGTTGGGGTTAGGGTTGTGCTAGGGTTAGGGTTGGGCTAGTGTTAGGGTTGAGCTAGGGTTAGGGTTGGGCTAGGGTTAGGGTTGAGCTAGGGTTAGGGTTGGGCTAGGGTTGGGGTTATGGTTGGGCTAGGGTTGGGGTTGTATTTTGGTTGGGG
The DNA here is from genome assembly GCF_046119375.1 of Phyllobates terribilis. Taxonomy (NCBI): domain Eukaryota; kingdom Metazoa; phylum Chordata; class Amphibia; order Anura; family Dendrobatidae; genus Phyllobates; species Phyllobates terribilis. The sequence goes on along the minus strand of NW_027362972.1, from coordinate 2,564,679 downwards.
TTAAATTTTGGATTTTTTCAAAAGTAAAGAAAAAAAAAATGATGTCGATATGGCGACCAGTGTTGAGCGCAAGTGCTCGCTACTTGAGTTTGCATCGGGTGCTCGGGTATGCACTGAGTATCGCAGGTGTTTGAGTGACATGCTCGAGTCTCTGCCCCATATGCTTTGCGGCCAAAAAAAACATTGCTGGGATCCCCTGCCATGCATGAGCGATCCCCGAATGTTTTTTCTTGGGTGTCTAACAACCGTGAAACATGCAGGTACTCGAGCATGTCACTCGAGCACCCGTGATACATGGTGCATACCCGAGTACCCGATGCAAACTCAAGTAGCGAGCACTTACGCTCAAGACTAATGACTTATTCAATATGATGACCTAATGTTATCAAATTCTGTCTTACCTCTGGGTTCAAAATGTACACTATACCCCTTGATAAAATCCTTGACGGGTCTAGTTTCCAAAATGGAGTCAGTTGTGGGGGGGGGGGGTTTCCACTATTTAGGCACATCAGAGACTCCTGAAATGCAACATGGCGTCCACTCTTGATTCCAGCCAATTTTGCGTTCAAAAAGTCACACAGTGCTCCTTTCCCTTTTGAACCCTGATGTGCGCCCAAACAGTGTATTTTCCCCACATATGGAGTATTGGCGTACTCAGGAGAAATTGCACCACAGTTTTTAGGTCCTATTTTCTCCTCTTACCCTTGTGAAAATAAAAAATTTGGGGCTAAAAGATCATTTTTGTGGAAAAAGTTAGATTTTTTTATTTTCACGGCTCCATGTGATAAACTTCTGTGAAGCACCTGGTGGTTAAGGGTGCTCGCCACACATCTAGATAAGTTCCCTGAGGGGTCTAGTTTCCAAAATCGTATGACTTGTGGGGGTTATCCACTGTTTAGGCACATCAGGGGCACATCCGCTAATTATTCAAGCAAATTTTACATTCAAAAAGTTAAATGGCGCTCCTTTCCTTCCGAACCCTGCCGTACGCCAAAGCAGTGGTTTTCCCCCACTTATGGGGTATTGACTTACTCAAGAGAGATTGCACAACAAATTGAATGGTGCCATTTCTCCTGTTACCCTTATGAAAATGCGAAACTGGGAGCTGAAAAACATTTTTGTGGGAAAAATGTGAAAATTTTATTTTCATGGCTCCATGTTATAAACTTCTGTGAAGCACCTGGGGGTTCAATGTGCTCACCACACATCTAGATAAATTCCCTGAGGGGTCTAGTTTCCAAAATGGTGTCACTTATGTGGTGTTTCCACTGTTTAGGCACATCAGGGGCTCTCCAAACGCAACATGACGTCCGCTAATTATTCAGCAAATTTTACTTTCAAAAAGTCAAATGGCGCTCCTTCCCTTCCGAACCCTGCTGTACGCCAAAGCAGTAGTTTTCCCTCACATATGGGGTATCGGCTTACTCAGGAGAGATTGCACAACAAGTTGCATGGTGCAATTTCTCCTGTTACCCTTATGAAAATGCAAAACTGGGGGCTGAAAAACATTTTTGTGGGAAAAATGTGGACATTTTATTTTCACGGCTCCATGTTATAAGCTTCTGTGAAGCACCTGGGGGTTCAAGGTGCTCACCACACATCTAGATAAGTTTCCTCATGGGTCTAGTTTCCAAAATGGTATCACTTATTGGGGTTTTTCACTGTTTAGGCACATCAGGGGCTCTCTAAACGCATCATGGCGTCCGCTAATTATTCAAGCAAATTTTACATTCAAAAAGTCAAATGGCTCCTTCCCTTCTGAGCCCCGCTGTGCGCCCAAACAGTGTTTTTTCCCCACGTAACGGGTATCTGCGTGCTCAGGGGAATTTTGACATAAAATTTTGGGGTCCATTTTTTCTGTTACCCCTGCAAAAATAAAAACATTTGGGTCTAAAGTAACATTTTTGTGAAAAAAGTTAAATCTTCATTTTTTTCTTCCACATTCCAAAAATTCCTGTGAAGCACCTGAAGAGTTAATAAACTACTTAAATGTGGTTTTGAGCACCTTCAGAGGTGCAGTTTTTAGAATGGTGTCACTTTTGGGTATTTTCTGTCATAAAGGCCCCTCAAAGTCACTTCAAATGTGATGTGGTCCCTAAAAAAATGGTTTTGCAAACTTTGTTGTAAGAATGAGAAATCGCTGGTCAACTTTTAATACTTTTAACTCCCTAACTGCTGATGTAAAGTAGACATGTGGGAAATGTTATTTATCAACTATTTTGTGTGATATATTTCTCTGATTTAAAGCCATAAAAATTCAAATTTTGAAAATTGTGAAATTTTCAAAATTTTCGGCAAATTTCAGATTTTTTCACCAATAAATGCAAGTGATATAAAAGAAATTTTACCACTATCATGAAGTACAGTATGTCACGAAAAAACAGTCTCAGAATCAGCAGGATCCATTGAAGGGTTCCAGAGGTATTGCCTCATAAAGTGACAGTGGTCAGATTTGTAAAAATTGGCCCGGTCATTAACGTGCAAACCACCCTCGGGGGTAAAGGGGTTATTGGCTAACTGAAAAGATGGTAACAAGTTGCAAGCTTTTGAGACTACTCAGTTCTCTTCATCAGGCTAGTATACCCCAAAATATGAAGTCAAATATTTATACACAATAGGACACAGAAATAATGCAGTAGATGAGAAAGGTGATGAAAAGCAGAGCTATTACTAACAGTTCTGCGTGTAAATATTTTAGCAGTTCATAGATGAGGAGTGTGAAGGTTTTATTGTCCTGTGACTGGGTCTAGTGTTGTGATGACCCCACAAGTCTAATGGGCACATTCCTTAGTTGATGTAGAATGACATAAATCCATACAACACATTCATTCCTGCTCTGAAGGTGTCAAAGGTCACCATTAGTTTATATTCCCAGACTCTTCTGTCTCTCTGAGATTTGAAATTACCTTTTAATACCAGTAATTTCATGTCCTTGATGCTGTGATCAGGGAGACAAAAATGCTTGGACACAGGCAGATCTATTCTTTTTTCTTTTATTGTGTGGCGATGATTTATCCTTGTGCTAAGTTTTTGCCCTGTCTCGCCTACATACAGACCCCAGTTGGTACATATAATTAAGTACACTACATTAGATGTGATACAGCTGAAAGTACCTGGGATATTGCAGTTCTGATGTGAATTGGGGATTTTATCTTGTCTATGGTCATTATAAACGGACAGATTTTACATTTTTTATGGTTGCAGGGAAAGGTACCTGTAGCTGGTGGAGATACAGGGAGCTTCTGACAATGATGCTTCTTTGATTTGGGGGCTGCCTGAAACACAAAAGTGGGGGGTCTGGAAATATGGTTTGTAATCGGGCATCTTTTTGTAATAAGGGTTGTAGTTTCCATGCATATCTCCTTAGTGCCTCCAGATTGGGATTGTAGGTGACTACTAGAGGAACCTGGTTGCTTTTTTGTTTAGTTTTGTAATGTAGGAGGTGATTCCTTGATATTCTGGTGGCTCTTGTAATCTGGTTCTCAATTTTTTTGGATGGTAGCCCTGATTCAAAAAAGTCTTTGAGGCCACCAAGGTGTTTGTCTCTATCCATAGGGTTGGAACATACCCGATTGCATCTGATGGCTTGGCTGTAGACATTAGATTTATAATTTTTTTATGTGTTTTGGATGGAAACTGTCCCATTTAAAGTATGTTGGACGGTCCCCTTTAATAAAAATAAAATAATAAACCAACCTCATCTTTACCTTGCCAACCCAGTCCAAATAACGAAGGTCCCACAAAGATTGTATAAACAGAGCAGCCACATAGTATGTGACTGCCCTTATCATTTGCCGGCAATACAATCACTCAGTGTATTCCCTGCAAAACAGGTCACCGCATGCACAGTGAGTATTTTCACACGCATACAATTAATTGAACTGAGTTCACCTCATTGCAAGCGTGGGAGAATACTCATTGCGCGTGCACTGACCTCATTTGCCGGGAATACACTGAGTCAGTGTATTGCCGGCAAATGATCAGGGCAGTCACATACTATGTGGATGCTGTGTTCATGCAATCTTTGTGGGACCTTTGTTATTTGGACTGCGTCAGCAAGGTAAGGATGAGGTTGGTTTATTATTTTATTTTTATTACAGGTATGCAATTACCGCCTATTAGAGCCTGTGTTTCCTGCGCTGTCATGCCTGAACCCGAACAGTAACACAGACTTCCATAGGAAGTCTGTGTTCGGAGTCCGGGACCGAACAGTAGATGTTTGGTACGGACACCGAACTTTACTGTTCGGGGTTGCCCAACACTGTATATGGTAAAATCAATGGTGTTGTTCAAAAGTACAACTCGCCCGGCAAAAAACAAGCCCTTACACATCCATATTGACAGAAAAATAAAAAAAATTATGGCTCTGGAAGAAGGGGAACAAAACAACGGAAGTGCAAAAGCAGAAAATGGCCAGTGGGTGAAGGTTAATTTCCATAAAAAACACTAATCAAAAACGCAATGTGTGAACATAGCTTAATACTGACAGGTATAATGCATTGCAGTGTTGGTGCATTTAAATGCATTGTACCAGTAATCAGAGTAATAAAAGTTAAAGTCCCATAGAAGGACTAAGTAAAAAAGTGGAAAAAAAAGTAAATTGTTAAAATATTAAAAAAAAATTAGAATGATAAAAATAAAAAAAAATACAAATAAATAGGTATATTTATATATAAACAAAAATAAAAGAAGTACACATATTTGTTATCGTCTCATTCGAAATAAACTGATTTATAAAATTGAAGTTAATGCCTTCAGTGAACAACATAAAAAAATAAATTAAAAACTTTGCAAAAATATGGAAAAGTAAAATTCAGTGAGCTGTTCCCTTTTACACAGAAGGCCACAGCAAAGAAACGTATACTGTACAGTATAGGTTTTCCTTACAGTGCGCCCCTATAGCGGACAGATGCCTTGACACCCATCCTGACTGTGGCCAATTATTATTTATTTATATAGCACCATTGATTCCATGGTACTGTACATAAGAAGGGGTTACATACCAAATACAAACATCACTTACAGTAACAAACAATGATATACTGGTACAGAGGGAAGAGGACCCTGCCCTTGCGGGCTTACATTCTACAGGAATGGGGAAGGCGACAGTAGTTTTGGGGGGTTGCGGTAGCTCCAGTGTTGAGGTGGCAGCAAGCAAGGTCATGGCGGACTGTAAGCTTGTTTGAAGAGGTAGGTTTTCAGGTTCAGTCTCAAGGATCCAAATGTGGAGGCTAATCTGATGTGTTGAGGCACAGAATTCCATAGCATGGGAGATATTCGGGAGAAATCTTGGAGGCGGTTGGGTGAGGAACGAAGAAGTGTGGAGAATAGAAAGAGGTCTTGGGAGGACCGGAGATTACGTAAGGCAATATATTAGAAGATTAGTTCAGAGATGTACGAAGGAGAAAGGATATGGATGGCTTTGTAGGTCAGTGTTAGTACTTTGAACTGGATATGCAGGGCAAATGGGAGCCAGTGAAGGTATTTGCAAAGGTGGGTAAGCAGAGGAGTAGTGAGGCGAGAGGTGAACTAGTCGCGCAGCAGAGTTAAGGATGGACTGGAGGGGTGCGAGAGTCTTAGCAGGTAGGCCACAGAGGAGAGTGTTGCAGTAGTTGAGGCAGGAGATGATGAGGGCATACACAAGCAGTTTAGTAGATTGAGGGTTGATGAAAGGACGGATTCTGGAAATATTTTTGAGCTGTAGGCGACAGAAGGTGGCGAGAGCTTGGATGTGGGGCTTGAAGGACAGGGCAGAGTCAAGGGTTACTCCGAAGCAGCAGATTGCCGGTACAGGGGAAAGTGTGATGTCATTTATTGTGATAGATAGATCAGGTGGGGAAGATATGTGTGATGAGGGAAAGATGATGAATTCACCTTTGTCCACATTGAGCTTGGGAAATTGACATCGTGGACAAGGAGGATGTGACTGATAGACATTCTGGGATTAAGGACCGCAGAGAGGTGACATCTGGGCCAGAGATGTAGATATGGGTGTCATCAGCGTACAGATGGTACTGGAAGCCATGGGATTTTATGAGCTGTCCCAGCCTAAGGGTATAGATTGAAAAGAGTAGGGGTCCTAGGACAGAGCCTTGAGGGACTAAAACTGAGAGGGGGCGGAATGAGGAGGTAGTGTGGGAGAGGGTGACGCTAAGTGCGGTTAGAAAGGTATGAGGATATCCAAGATAGGGCAAGGTCTTTGACCCAAAGAAAGAGAGGATCTGTAGTAGGAGGCAGTGATCAACTGTGTCGAAGGCAGAGGACAGGTCAAGAAGAAGGAGTACAGGGAATTGTCTATTTGCTCTGGCTGTAAGTAAGTCATTAGTAATTTTGGTTAATAATTTTGGTAAGTGCAGATTTGGTGGAATGGTGGGGGCGGAAGCCAGATTGTCAGTTGTCGAAGAGAGAGATGAGAGGTGAGAGGAAAGTTCAGCGTGAACTGAATTGAAAAGGGATGGCCCCCCTCATCCCTCTTCCTGGTATGCATGGCACCCCTCATCCCCTTTCTTGGTATGCATGGCACCCTTCATCCCTCATCCTGGTATGCATGGCCCCCCTCATCCCTCTTCCTGGTTTGTATGTCATCCTTCATCCCTCATCCTGTTATGTATGGCACCCTTCATCCCTCATCCTGGCATGTATGGCACCCCTCATCCTGGTATGAATCTTATCCTTCATCCTGGTATGCATGTCACCCCTCATCCCTCATCCTGGTATGCATGACCCCCCTCATCCTGGTATGCATGGCCCCCCTCATCCTGGTATGCATGGCCCCCCTCATCCCGGTATGTATGCTCTCCCTAATCTTGGTATGCATGGCACCCTTCATCCTGGTATGCATGACACCCTTCATCCCTTCATCCCTCATCCTGGTATGCATGGCCCCCCTCATTCCTCTTTTTCTCCCCTTGTGTGCAAGTATGTCTTCTAATCTAAACCCAAATGAAACACCTATGGGGAATTCTGAAGAGATAAGTTGAGCATCACGCTGCATCCAGCATCCAGGCTCTATAAAGGTCGGTTTATGTCGCCAAGTTGTTTATTCCACTCCTAGATGACTTTCTGTCTTTAGAAACCATGAAAGTCAGGCAAAATACTAGATGTAGTGTTTTTTTATGTGGGGTGTATTCATGTTTGCATCAACTAATTTGAGTGCAACTGAAGATTTTTTATAATATTAATCTTACTTGCTTGTTTTGGGTTACAAAAATGTTCTGTGTAACTTAGTCTTGTCAAAATGTTTGAAATTGTTGTGTCCAATGACTTTTCAAATGGTGTCTACTCATTTATGGTGAGCATGGAATATATATGTATATACAGTATGTATATATCATATACATATACAGGTGCATCTCACTAAATTAGAATATCATCAAAAAGTTAATTTATTTCAGTTTTTCAATACAAAAAGTGAAACTCATATTATATAGAGTCATTACAAACAGCGTGATCTATTTCAAGTGTTTATTTCTGTTAATGTTGTTGATTATGGCTTACAGCCAATGAAAACACAGAAGTCATTATCTCAGTAAATTAGAATACTTTATAACAACAGCTTGAAAAATGTTTGTAAAATCCAAAATGTTGGCCTACTGAAATGTATGTTCAGTAAATGCACTCAATACTTGGTCGGGGCTCTTTTTGCATCAATTACTGCTCAGTGCGGCAATGTGGCATGGAGGCGATCAGCCTGTGGCACTGCTGAGGTGTTATGGAAGCCCAGATTGCTTTAATAGCAGCCTTTAGCTCGTCTGTATTGCTGGGTCTGGAGTCTCTCATCTTCCTCCTGACAATATCTCATAGATTCTCTATGAGGTTAAGGTCAGGTGAGTTTGCTGGCCAATCAAGCACAGTGATACTGTTGTTTTTAAACCAGGTATTGGTACTTTTGGCAGTGTGGACAGGTGCCAAGTCCTGCTGGAGAATGAAATTTCCATCTCCAAAAAGCTTGTCGGCAGAGGGAAGCATGAAGTGCTATAAAATTACCTGGTAGATGGCTGTGCTGACTTTGGTCTTGATAAAACACAGTGGACCTAAACCAGCAGATGACATGGCTCCCCAAACCATCACTGATTGTGGAAACTTCACACTAGACCTCAAACAGCATTGGATTGTGGCCTCTCCACTCTTCCTTCAGACTCTGGGACCTTGATTTCCAAATGAAAATTGAAACTCTGGGACCTTGTGAATTGTGTTAATGACTGCCTTCTGGACATCTGTCAAGTCAGCAGTCTTCCCCATGATTGTGGAGCCTACTGAAACAGACTAAGGGACCTTTTTAAACGCTTAGGAAGCCTTTGCTGGTGTTTTTTGTTAATTATTTTAATTTACTGAGATAATGACTTTTGTATTTTCCTTGGCTGTAATGCATAATCAACATTAACAGAAATAAACACTTGAAATAGATCACTCTGTTTGTAATGACTCTATATAATATATGAGTTTCACTTTTTGTATTGGAGAACTGAAATAAATTAACTTTTTGATGATATTCTAATTTAGTGAGATGCACCTGTTAACTTTTTGATGATATTCTAATTTAGTGAGATGCACCTGTATATATATATATATATATATATATATATATATATATATATATATATTTTATCACCCTGACTAATAAGTGTTTCATTACTTTACAGAGGAAGAGGAAGAGGACCCTTCACCAATTGGTATGTACTGCACATTATCATTCCATGTTTCTTAACCCTGTCTTGTAATCAGCATTAACCTGACAGCCACATTTTTAAGCATGACATGTCATTTTATGTGGTAATAACTTTAAGGCTAAGTTCACACGATGCGTTTTTCATGCGTTTCCGCGGCGTTTTTGCAGTTGCGTAAACGCCGCGGAAACGCATGAAAAACGCATGGTAGAAGGGCAGCAATGTTCCCCAATGGAAATCCGCATGTGCTGTGCCCATGATGCGGATTTTTCCGCAGCGTAAACGCTGCGGTCAAAAATCCGCAGCATGTCAATTAATTTTACGGAAACGCTGCTCTTTTGCCGCCATTGACTTGCATTAGACCGCATGGAATCCGCATCACTGTATATGTTGATGCGCTTTTAATGCGGTCTAATGTGCGGATGGTACCCGGGTGTGGATGAGAGGACTCTCATCCAGACCCAGGTACCATTAAAAAAAAAAGAATAAAATAAAAAATATATATATTCTCACCTTCTGACGGCCCGCGCTGCGTCCTGCTGGCTTCCCGGGCACTTCGCGGTTGAATGAAGGACCTTCGCTGATGTCAGAGTCATGTGACGGGTCACGTGACGCTGACGTCGGAAGGTCCTAAAGTCTTCACTGCCGGCAGCCGGGACCGAGCGAAGCAGGACACCGGGGGCCATCAGAGGGTAAAGTATAGATTTATTTTTTATTTTTTGACATTCACACACTATATAAATCCATGCCGGTTGCATGGATTTATATAGTGTGAAGTTGACAAGCACTTTCCAAGTGATGCTAAAATCTCTTGGGAAGCGCTTGTCAACCCGCATGCGGAAATGCATGTGAAGAACGCTTCATTTCCGCATGTCCCTGGCAGGAAACCGCATGTACAATCCGCATGCGTTTTTTCCTGCCAGAGAGATGCAGAAACGCTCAGGAAAAAATCCTGAGCATTTCTGCATCGTGTGCACATACCCTTAAATGCTTCTTCTTCTGCCAGTGATTCTGAGATTGTAATTTTGTTTTTGTAAAACATTGCACCTGTTCGTACTGGATCAGTTGTTTAGTCGTTATTTATGAAAGTATTCCAAATTTTCTGAAAATTTAGAAAAAATTTGCAATTTTTAAACTTAATTGTATACCCTTAATGAGATGTATATAGCTATAAAATATAAGTGTCTGCTCTATATGGGGTGATCCTGCGTTCAGGAGAAATTGCATAATACATTGTGCAGGCTAAAATTTGAGTCTGAAGTAACATTTTAGCTTAACCGCTTTAGGTTGTGTGCCCACGATGCGTTTTTTAAGCATTTCCGCAGCGGCAAAAACGCTGCAGAAACACTTAAAAAACGCATGGTAGAAGGCCTGCCATGTTCCCCAATGATAATCCGCATGTGCTGTGTACATGCTGCGGAAATTGCCGCTGCGGATTATCATTGCAGAAAAAAACGCAGCACTACCAATTATTTTACGGAAGTGCTGCGTTTTCGCCGCCATGGATTTGCATTAGAACGAATGGATTACGCTTCAATAGATAAGCACATGCGGAATATATGCGTTCAATGTGCGGATGGTACCCGGGTGTGGAGGAGAGGAGACTCTCCTCTGGACCTGGGTACCATAGAAAATTGTAAAAAAAACAATAAAATAAAAAATAAATATGATACTTACCTTCTGGTGGCCCCCGGTGCGCTCGTCCTCTCATGCCGGCAGATCGCGATGGACTGGAGGACCTGCGCTGATGTCATAGTCATGTGACTGGTCACGTGACGCTGACGTCGGCAGGTCCTTCAGTGTACCGCGATCTGCTGGCATGAGAGGACGGAGTGAAGCAAGACTGCGGGGGCCATCGGAAGGTAAGTATAGATTTATTTTTAAACATTCTTTCGGTCACACTATATAAAGTTGACAAGCACTTTCCAAGTGATGCTAAAATCGCTTGGAAAGCGCTTGTCAACCCGCATGCAGAAATGCATGTGAAGAACGCTTCACATCCGCATGTACCTGGCAAGAAAAACGCATGTACAATCCGCATGCGTTTTTTTCTGCCAGGGAGATGCAGAAACGCTCAGGAAAAATTCGGAGCATTTCTGCATCGTGGGCACATAGCCTTACTCCCCCCCCCCCCAGGGTGGTTTGCACGTTAATGACCAACCAATTTTTACAATTCTGACCACTGTCACTTTATGAGGTAATTACTCTGAAACGCTTCAACGGATCCCCCTGATTCAGAGATTGTTTTTTCGTGACATATTGTACTTCATGACAGTGGTAAAATTTATTCGATATCACTTGCATTTATTCGTGAAAAAATTGGAAATTTGGTGAAAATGTTGAAAATTTCACAATTTTCAAAATTTAAATTTTTATTTCGTTAAATCAGAGAGATATGTTACACAAAATAGTTAATAAATAACATTTCCCACATGTCTACTTTACATCAGCACAATTTTGGAATCCAACATTTTTTTCATTAGTGCGCTATAAGGGTTAAAAGTTGATCAGCGATTTCTCATTTTTCAAACACAATTTACAAAACCATTTTTTTAGGGACCACATCACATTTGAAGTGACTTTGAGGAGCCTTTATTACAGAAAATACCCCAAATTGACACCATTCTAAAAACTGCACCCCTCAAGGTGCTGAAAACCACAATCAAGAAATTTGTTAACCCTTCAGATGCTTCACAGGAATTTTTGGAATGGGGACGAAAAAAGTGAACATTTAACTTTTTTCACAAAAATTTTACTTTAGACCCCATTTTTTTTTATTTTTGCAGGGGTAACAGGAAAAAATGGACCCCAAAATTTGTTGTGCAATTACCCCTGAGCACGCAGATACCTCATACGTGATTAAAAAACACTGTTTGGGCGCACAGCAGGGCTCAGAAGGGAAAAGGCGCCATTTGACTTTTTGAATGTAAAATTTGCTTGAATAATTAGCGGATGCCATGTTGCGTTTAGAGAGCCTCTGATGTTCCTAACCAGTGGAAACCCCCCATAAGTGATACCATTTTTGAAACTAGACCCCTCAGGGAACTTATCTAGATGTGTGGTGAGCACCTTGAACCCCCCACAGAAGCTTATAACATGTAGCCGTGAAAATAAAATTTTCACATTTTTCCCACAAAAATGTTTTTCAGCCCCCAGTTTTGCATTTTCATAAGGGTAGCAGGAGAAATTGCACCATGCAACTTGTTGTGCAATCTCTCCTGAGTAAGTCAATACCCCATTTGTGGGGAAAACCACTGCTTGGGCGTACAGCAGGGTTCGGAAGGGAAGGAGCGCCATTTGACTTTTTGAATGTAAAATTTGCTTGAATAATTAGCGGACGCCATGTTGCATTTGGAGAGCCCCTGATGTGTCTAAACAGTGTAAAACCCCCACAAGTGACACCATTTTGGAAACTAGACCCCTGAGGGAACTTATCTTGATGTGTGGTGAGAACCTTTAACCCCAGGTGCTTCACAGAAGTTTAAAACATGAAGCCGTGAAAATAAAAAAATCTAACTTTTTCCACAAAAATGATCTTTTAGCCCCAAATTTTTTACTTTCACAAGGGTAAGAGGAGAAATTGGAACCTAAAAACTGTTTTGCAATTTCTCCTGAGTACACCAATACCCCATATGTGGGCAAAATACACTGTTTGGGCGCATGTCGGGGTTCAGAAGGGAAGGAGCACTGTGTGACTTTTTGAACGCAAAATTGTCTGGAATCAAGAGCGGATGCCATGTCGCATTTCGGGAGCCCCTGATGTGCCTAAATAGTGGAAACCCCCCACAATTGACTCCATTTTGGAAACTAGACCCCTCAAGGATTTTATCAAGGGGTATAGTGTATATTTTGAACCCAGAGGTATGACAGAATTTGATAACATTAGGTCATCATATTGAATAAATTGTCATTAGTCTTGAGCGCAAGTGCTCGCTACTTGAGTTTGCATTGTGTACTCGGGTATGCACCATATATCACGGGTGCTCGAGTAACATGCTTGAGTCCCTGCCCTGCATGTTTCACGGTTGTTAGACACCCAAAAAAAAACATGCGGGGATCGCTCCTGCATGGCAGGCGATCCCAGCAATGTTTTTTTTGGCTGCGAAGCATATGGTGCAGAGACTCGAGCATGTCACTCGAACACCTGCGATACTCAGTGCATACCCGAGCACCCGATGCAAACTCAAGTAGCGAGCACTTGCGCTCAACACGGGTCGCCATATTGTCATCATTTTTTTTTTCTTTACTTTTGATAAAATCCCAAATCTAACCCCAACCCTAACCCTAGCCCAACCCTAACCGTAGCCCAACCCTAACCCTAGCCCCAACCCTAACCCTACCCCAACCCTAACCACAAACCTAACCCTAGCCCAACCCTAACCCTAGCACAACCCTAACCCTAGAGTTTATTTTTTTACACCATTCCTCGTGTGGTATAAGTGATTAGACGACTTTATTCTTCAGGTCGGTTCGATTACAGCAGTTCAAGATTCATATTGGGTTTTTATGATTGATAGCTGTCACACACTAAAAGATGCTTTTTTGCAAAGACTAGTTTTTGCATCTCCATATTTTGAGAGCTATAATTTTTCCATATTTTGGCCAACAGAGTCATGTGATGGCTTGTTTTTTGCAGGACAAGTTGAAGTTTTTATTGCTACCATTTTCGGGCATGTGACTTTTTTTTATCGCTTTCTATTCCGATTTTTGGGAGGCAGAATAAACAAAAACCAGCAATTCAGGAATTTTTTTTTTTTGCCGTTCCACGTTTGGTAAATTTGATAAGACAGCTTTATTCTTCAGGTCAGTACCTTTACAGCGGTTCCGTATTTATGTTGTTTTTTATATTTTGGCGCTTTTACACAATAAAAACTTTTCTAGAAAAAATAATTTTTTTGTATCGCTTTATTTTGAGATGGAGCTGAATGGCGGCTTGTTTTTTGTGGGACAAGATGACCATTTCAGCGGTACCATTTTTATTTACATTCGTCTTTTTGATCGCGTGTTATTCCATTTTTTTGTTTGGCGGTATGATGATAAAGCATTGTTTTTTGCTTAGTTTTTTTTTTTTTTGATGTGACATCAGCGGATGTCAGAGCAGGCTGCAGCCGGGGGTCACGTGATGTCTAAATGGCTAAATCCCCTGTGGGAGAGAGGAGACCCCCTGGTGTCCGACCTGTCGTCTTTCCTCATGGCATTCCGGAAAGTCTTCGATGAACCAGGACGTAAGACCTCATCAGCCTCCTCTCTGCTATGTCTCCGCCAAGGGAGTCTCACCGTGGGCCAATATGCCATACGGTTCCACACCCTCGCTTCTGAGCTTGCCTGGGATAACGAGGCCCTAGTGTCCATCTTCTGGGAAGGCCTTTCTGGCCGGATTAAAGACGAGCTCGCCGGTCGGGACATTCCTACTACGATGGATGACCTGGTGTCGCTGGCTACCCGGACATCCGGTTTCAAGAGCACACCAAAGAGACCACCTGTGAGAGAAGATTTCCCTGCCTTGCTCCTACTTTCCAGAGACCTGTCTCCTCATCTGTTACTCCTCGGGCGCACTCACCTGAGCCCATGCAGATCGACCAGACCAAGATGGTCAAATCTCGCCAGGAGTCACGCCGAGCCGAGGGGAGCTGTTTCTATTGCGGCAGTAAGGAGCACCTGATCCGTTCCTGCCCAGAGAGGCCGGGAAACTCCAGTGTCTAGGACCGCTCGGAGAGGTCGCCCTATACAAAAGTAAACCCTCTCCATCCCTGACTATGTCTGTCTCTATCTCCTGGGGAGAGAGCCGTCACTTTGAACTCGCTCACCTGGATTCTGGAGCTGCTGGAAACCTCATTTCCCAGTCCCTGGTTGAGAAATATCATATCCCCACCAAGTCTCTGGCTGAACCATTGTCAGTCGCCTCCGTGGATGGAAGACTTCTTCCGGTGACCATCCTGCTCGTCACGGAACCCATAACCCTGCAGGTGGGAATGCTGCTCTCAGAAAATTTCCTTCCATGTGCTACCTGGACTCTCTCACTCCCTATTGCTAGGCCTACCTTGGCTCCAGACACATGAACCCGTGTTGAACTGGCAATCCGATGAAGTACTCCGGTGGGGGCCGGACTGCCACAAGACCTTCCTGGTTCCGGTTCATCCGATTCGTCCACCACCTACCCCAGCTAATTTACCCGGTCTTCCGGCTCCTTATTGGTCCTATGCTGACGTCTTCGGTAAAAAAGAAGCAGAAACTTTGCCACCTCATAGGCCATATGATTCCCCACTCGACCTGGTACCTGGCGCCACTCCACCCCTTGGCCGTATTTACCCGTTGTCCGCGGCCGAAACCCCGGCCATGTCTGAGTACATTGAAGAGAATCTGTCTAGGGGATTCATCCGGAAGTCTACCTCCTCGGCCGGCGCCAGATTCTTCTTTGTCAAAAAAAAGGATGGCTCGCTACGCCCCTGTATTAACTATAGAGGACCCAATCAGATCACGGTAAAGAATAAATACCCCCTGCCACTCATCTCCGAGTTGTTTGATCGCCTTAAAGGCGCCAGGATCTTTTCCAAGCTGGATCTACGTGGAGCATATAACCTGGTCCGTATCTGGCAAGGAGACGAGTGGAAGACGGCATTCAATACTCGGGACGGTCACTATGAATACCGTGTGATGCCCTTAGGTCTCTGCAATGCTCCCGTCGTCTTCCAAGAACTGGTCAACGACATCTTCCGTGATCTTCTTTACTCCTGCGTGGTGGTATACCTGGACGACATCTTGGTCTTCTCTCTCCGGATCTTCCCACACACCGGAGAGATGTTCGTCAGGTCCTGCTTAGGCTCAGGCAGAACCACCTCTATGCTAAATACGAGAAGTGCCTCTTAGAACAGACCTCTCTTCCATTCCTAGGCTATGTTATCTCCCAGACAGGCTTGCGAATGGATCCCGAGAAACTCTCTGCTGTCATAAAGTGGCCCCGTCCTAAGGGGTTGAAGGCGATTCCTGGGCTTCGCCAATTACTATCGTCTCTTCATTCCACACTTCTCGTCTCGGACGGCTCCCATATCTGCGCTCACCCGTAAGGGAGCAAATCTCAAGCAATGGTCACCCGAAGCTGAGGAGGCCTTCCTTTCCTTAAAGCAAGCCTTCTCCTCTGCCCCTGTACTGCACCGTCCGGATTGTAATAAACAATTCTACCTGGAGGTTGATGCTTCCTCCTCCGGAGCCGGGGCGGTGCTCACACAAAAATCTTCTTCCGGGAGAATGGTAACCTGCAGCTTCTTCTCCAAAATCTTCTCCTCATCTGAGCGCAACTACTCCATAGGAGACCGAGAATTGCTAGCCGTCAAATTGGCGCTGGAGGAGTGGCGCTATCTGCTTGAAGGGGCTCTATACCCGGTGATCATCTACACAGATCACAAAAATCTGGCATATCTCCAAAATGCCCAGAGACTTAATCCGCGTCAGGCCTAGTGGTCTTTGTTCTTCGCCCGCTTCGACTTCATCCTTCATTTCCGCCCGGCGGACAAGAATGTCAAAACTGATGGCTTGTCCCGATCCTTCCTGTCCTCCGATCAAGAGGAGGAGCCTATGCACATCATCGACCCCTCCAAGGTGATGAATGTGGCCCCCTTGGATTTGACTCGTCTTCCACCCGGTAAGACGTTCGTAGCGGTACCAGACCGTGAGAAGGTTCTTCGCTGGGGTCATTCTTCTAAACTAGCTGGCCATGCTGGCCAAAAGAAGACCTTCCTGCTCATTTCCCGGCATTACTGGTGGCCTACCCTGCGTAAGGATGTGGTAGACTTCGTCTCAGCCTGTTCATCTTGTGCCCGCAACAAAGTTCCCAGACACTTACCAGCCGGTCATCTCCTGCCGCTTCCCGTACCTGTTGCCCCGTGGCAACACATCGCTATGGACTTCATTACCGACCTCCCTGTTTCTGCCGGGTGTACTGTCATTTGGGTGGTCGCGGACCGCTTCTCCAAAATGGCCCACTTCATTCCCCTGCCTGGTCTCCCGTCTGCACCTGAGCTGGCTAAAGACTTTATCCGCCATATCTTCCGTCTCCATGGTCTCCACATCGTGTCGGATCGAGGGGTTCAGTTCACCTCACGCTTCTGGAGAGCGACATGTAAACTCCTGGTTGTCACCTTGGATTTCTCCTCCGCTTACCATCCTCAGTCCAATGGTCAAGTGGAGCGGATCAATCAGATCCTTACCAGCTACCTCTGGCACTTTGTTAATGTCCACCATTCTGATTGGGTAGACCTCCTTCCTTGGGCCGAATTCTCTTATAATAATCACGAGAGTGAATCCTCTTCCAAATCCCTGTTCTTTATAGTCTATGGCCAACTTCCCCGGATTCCGTTTCCCGTCTCCGCCTCTGTGGACAACCCTGCCGCAAAGTCTCTTGTCAGCGAGTTTTCCACCATTTGGGAGAGTACTAGGTCTGCACTTTTTCAGTCCTCTGGGCGGATGAAGAGATATGCTGATAAGAGACGTCTGGATCCGCCTCAATTCCGTCTGGGAGAGAAGGTTTGGCTCTCCTCCAAACATGTGCGGCTCAAGATACCCTCCTACAAGTTAGGTCCTCGCTTCATCGGCCCTTTCGAAATCCTCAAGCAAATTAATCCAGTGGCCTACAAATTAAAACTCCCGGCCACCTTACGGATTCCCAACTCCTTCCACGTATCTCTCCTCAAACCCATTGTCTTTAACTCTTTTTCCAACAATCCAGGTACTCCCCCTGCTCTGGTTTCCGCTGAGGACGTCTTTGAGGTAGAGCGTATTCTGGCCACCAAGAGGGTAAGAGGAAAGACCTTTTTCTGGTAGATTGGAAGGGGTTTGGTCCTGAGGAGAGAACTTGGGAACCCAGGGAGAACAAGAACGCCCCGCTTCTCCTTGAAAAATTTCTTTCAGGCCAAAAAAAGAGGGGGCCTAAAGGGGGGGTACTGTAGCATCAGCGTCTCTGCCCCTTGCTAGGCAGAGACTCCGTCACTCACACCTTCCCGCTCCTGGCTCGGCGTCCTCCAGCGCTTCTCTCCCCGCTGCTGCCGGCGCGCGCTCCTTCCATGGCACTGTGATTAGGGCGCGAGCGCTCCCCCTCTCTTAAAGGGACTGCGCGCGCTGTCCTAAGGAGTCCCCGGCCAATTGCCGGAGGACCTCCCATATATAAGGCACCTCCTCCAAAATGGAGTTGCCCAAGCAAAGTTGTTGCACAGTTTCTGATCTCTGCTTTAGCCCTCAGGTCCCGTTGCTAGCCTGACTCCTCGCCCTGCCTGCCAGCCTGTTATCTGCCCGTTACCTGCCAAGCCTGCCAGCCTGCTCACCTGGAGCGCTCACCTGTTACCTGCCTGTTACCTGCCCTGTCGGTCAGCCCGCTCACCTGGGAGCATCCGCCTGTTACCTGCCCTGTCTGTCAGTCCGCTCACCTGGGAGCATCCGTCTGTTACCTGCTGTGTCCGTCAGCCCGCTCACCTGGGAGCGCCCACCTGTTACCTGCCTGTTACCTGCTTTGTCTGTCTGCCCGCTCACCTGGGGGCACCCGCCTGTTTCCTGCCAGCCTGCCTGGAGACTCTGCCGTCACTTGCTGTGACCACCTGCCTGGTAAACCTAGAGACTACTACTTGCTCTGCTGTCACGAACCGTGATCACCTGTCAGCTACCAGAGACTTCTGCCTGCTTGCCGTGTCCATCCATCTTACTGGTCAGTCCCAGCCATCTGTCCCGTGGGAGCCACCTGCTGTCTTACAAGGTCGTCCCCAGAGTAGCACCTGGTCCCTCTGCCCGGATCCTCCCTGGTCACGGAGTCGCAAGGTCGCCGTCCGACCAGGGTCGGTTCGGGTTGATACTTAGTCACACCCCTCTGGGTCCCTCTTTGCACCTCGGCACAGAGGTTCCTCCACCCGGACCCGTAACAATAGTATTTCCTGCAGAGGGTTTTCTGAAGGTTTTTGTGTGGATGGGAGCCTTGTGTTCTCCTATTAATTCCAAATCCAGGAATGTTATTTTAGTTCTGTCTATGGTATGTCTATGGTATGGGTGAACCACAAATTAAACTCATTGTTGTTTAAATAAGTTAAAACTCTGTAATATCATTAGTTTCACCACCCCAGATGATTAATCATCAATAAATCTGGTATAGATGATAATAGAAGAACAAAAAGGATTGTGGACACTATTTATAAAACCTGAAGGTAACTGAAGGTAACTGGATCCTTAGTCACAGTAAACAATGTTCCTGTTTGTTGTCACTCTCTCCTCTGTAGTCCTTCACTTTCTACTAACCCCTATAATCCCTACTCCTAGTAAGGAATTGGTCATCTGTCTCTCCATTCTCCCCATCCATCTCACCTCCTCCTCAGAACTGATCCTCAACATACAATCCTGTGTCTCTAAGCCCAGACAACCACCTTATGCTCTCTCCTGCTCTCACCTACTAACACTTTCTCTACTCCTCCTCACTGCTGGTGATATCTCCCCAAATCCTGCCCCCCCCCCCCCACCCACCACATCCCCACAGTCACATCTACCTCTCATCCTTGATCGATCACACATTTCCGCAACCTTTCTAACCTTATACCCATCCGCCCAGCCCCACTAACAGAAGCTCTATGGAACGCACACTCTGTCTGCAACAAACTTTCCTACATCCATGATCTTTTCATTACTAACAAACTTTCCTTCCTCGGCATCACTGAAATCTGGCTCACCCCCTTCTGACACAACCTCTTCATTTGCACTTTCTTATGGCGGTTTCCACCTCTCCCACACACCCCGCCCCAGCAGCAAGTATGGTGGAGGAGTTGGCTTTCTTCTGTCAGATAACTGCTCCTTCTCACATATCCCATTGCCATCCTGCATTACCCTCCCCTCTTTTGAAGTGCACTGTGTGCACAACTACTCACCCTTCAACCTCCAACTGGCTGTCATTTACCACCCCCCAGGGCCAGCTACCACCTTCTTAGACCACTTCACCACCTGGCTACTCCATTTCCTTTCTGCTGATATCCCCACTATCATCATGGGTAACTTCAACATCCCCATTGACACTTCCCAATCATCTGACTCTAAGCTTCTATCCCTCACTTCCTCCTTCTGCCTCGCTCAATAGTGTTCCGCAGCCACTCACAAAGATGGACACACATTGGACCTCATCTTCACCAGCCTCTGTTCCCTATCTAACTTCTCTAACTCACCTCTCCCTCTTTCTGACCACAACTTACTCATATTCTTTCCCCTCTCCTCTCCAGGTCTGCAATCCCCCATCCAGAAACTTGCACACGCTCGCAGAAATCTCAAACTCCTTGACCAACACTCATTCTCTGAATCCCTTCTCCCTCTTACATAAATTACTTACACGATGCAGATGCTGCTGCTGCTTTATATAACACCACAACAGCTGCAGCTCTCAATTTGGTCGCCCCCCTCACACATACCAAAGCTTGCACCATCAACAGGCTACCCTGGCACACCAGCCTGACTAAAGAACTGAGACGGGTTTCCAGAGTTGCTGAACGAAGATGGAAAAGGTCTCACTCCAACGAGCACTTCATCACATTCAAACAGTCCCTCACTACTTTCAAGTCCACACTAACTGCAGCAAAACAAGCCTACTTCTCATTGCTCATATCCTCCCTGTCTCACAACCCTAAACAGCTATTCAGTACTTTCAATTCTCTCTTCCATCCTCCAGCTCCTCCTCCTCGCTTATTTTAGCTGAAGACTTTGATCATTCTTCAAGCAGAAGATTGACAACGTAAGGCAAAGCTTTGGCCATTAGTCCCCATAGCCTCTTCTCATAACTACTCGACTCTCCGCCTCCAAAATAAGCTTCTTTGCCATTACGTAAGATCAACTTTCCTCTTTACTCTCCAAGTCACATCTTACCACCTGTGAACTTGACCCAATTCCGTCTCACCTCATCCCAAACCTCACCGCAGTCTTCATCCCAACCCTAACCCACCTCTTCAACCTGTCACTAACAACTGTCGTCTTCCCCTCATGCTTCAAACATCCTCAAAAAGCCCTCCCTTGACCAATCCACTCTGTCTAGCTATCGCCCCATCTCACTTCTCCCTTATGCCTCAAAACTACTGGAACAACACGTCCATTTTGAACTCTCCTCCCACCTGTCCTCCTACTCCCTCTTTGACCGCTTACAATCTGGCTTTCAATTGCATCGCTCCACTGAAACTGCCATGACTAAAGTCACCAACGACGTACTGACTGCCAAATCCAAGCGACACTACTCTGTTCTCCTCCTCCTGGACCTGTCCTCTGCTTTTGACACACTGGACCATTCCCTCTTACTACAGACTTGGATCTCCTCATACCTAACAGACCGGACATTCAGCGTCTCCCACTCACACACCACCTCCTCATCTCGCCCCCTATCTGTTGGTGTCCCCTAAGGCTCAGTTCTAGGACCCTTGCTCTTCTCCATCTACACCTTTGGCCTGGGGCCGCTCATAGAGTGTCACGACTTTCAGTATCACCTCTATGCTGATGACACACAGATCTACCTCTCTGGACCTGATATCACCTCCTTACTAACCAGAATCCCGCAATGTCTGTCCGCTATTTCATCTTTCTTCTCTGCTAGATTCCTAAAACTTAATATGTATAAAACTGAATTCATCATCTTTCCACCATCTCACTCAACCCCCCACCTAACCAATCTATAAAAGTCAATGGCTGTCCACTCTCCCCACTCCTGCAAGCTCTCTGCCTCGGGGTAATCCTTAACTGATCTCTCCTTCAAACCTCATATCCATGCCCTTTCCACGTCATGCTGGCTCCAACTCAAAAATATTTCCAAGATCCGTACATTCCTCAACCATGAATCTGCAAAAACACTAGTGCATGCCCTCATCATCTCTCGCCTCGACTAGTGCAACCTCCTGCTCTGTGGCCTCCCTTCTACTGCTCTCGCACCCCTGCAATCTATCTTTAGCTCTGCTGCCCGACTAATCCACCTGTCCCCCACTATTCCCCGACCTCTCCCCTCTGTCAATCCCTTCACTGGCTCCCCATTGCCCAGAGACTCCAGTAGAAAACCCTAACCTTGGCATACAAAGCCTTCCACAAACTGTCTCCTCCATACATCTGTGATCTAGTCTCCTGGTACCTACCTGCAAGCTCCGATCCTCACAGGATCTCCTTCTCTACTCCCCTCTTTTCTCCTCTTCCCACAATCGCATACAAGGTTTCTTCCATGCATCCCCCCTACTCTGGAACTCTCTACCCCAACATTTCAGACTCTCGCCCTAACGTGGAAACCTTCAAAAAGAACCTGCAGACCACCACTTCCGACAAGCCTACAACCTGCAGTAACCCTCGCTGCACGACCAGCTGTTCCCTCACCTACTGTATCCTAACCCCCCATCCTTCTAGATTGTGAGCCCTAGCAGGCAAGGTCCTCTCTCCTCCTGTACCAGTCGGCGACTTGTATTTGTTCGAACTATTGTACTTGTTGTTTGCTATGTATACCCCTTTTTCACATGTAAAGCGCCATGGAATTAATGGCGCTATAATAATAAAACACTCCTCCCACCATGCCATTCCGATGTTCGCTACTGATGGGGAGAATTTAGCCCCCATGGAAACTCCGCTGTTTTGGAGAAAAAATATTTTATTGAACAGATTTAATGAATGACTGTAGATCAGGAGAGTAAGAACTAAATTTGGACAGGTGATGATCAACTGCAGAAATAGCAACGTGGTGCGGGATGCTTGTATATAGTTCCACTCCAGCTCAAAACATCACAGCAATCTTGAATGGAACCTGGGATACGTAGGACAAGTAGTTGGAGAGCTGAATCCAGCCACTGTCCAAGGCGTTCGCTAAAGGAGCCTATGCCTGCAGCAATTGGATGCATCAGTGGTAGTTTTTCTTTTTTGTGTGTTTTGGGTAATGCATGAATAATAAGTATAGTTGGATGATTTACAATAATGAATTCAGATTCTTTTTTTGTTAAAATACCCAATGCTATTCCCTCCTGAACCAAGTGTTTTAGTTTTTCTTGGAAAAATGACCGCCGCCAGGGACCAGGGGGAGACGGACAGGTGAGTATACTTTTTTTGTATTATTTTTACTTTTTTTGTCTTTTTTTTTTACTGTGGGCTGGGCACAGCCGACTACTGCTCTCCCCAGACGTACCGCTCTCAATGTTATTAGTGGGAGCGGCGATCGGATGAGAGAAGTAGTAGTCCTCCTCTCCGGACCTGGGTACCACCCGCAGCGCGTTTCCTGCGCAAATTTGCGTCCATTGGCTTTAATTGAAACAGCAAATCCGCAGGTATAGATATTATACTTGCGGGCTTGCTGCGGTTCAATGCTGTGTTTTTTTCTGCAATTGTAATCCTGAGCGGAAATTTCCACATCATGTGCACAGCACATCAGGATTACCATTGCTATAGCTGGCAGACCTATTAACAAGCGTTTTCCCAGCGGGAAAACCGACGTGAAAAGGCATCAAAAACGCTTCGTGTGCACATAGCCTTAATCATGCGAAGAGCATTGTGGATAATAAAAATAGAGAGGATCTAATCTCCAAAAAAAATAATTCTGGTTGAAATAAAAATATATAAAAAATGAATACGCAGATTCCAACATTAGTCCTCACCTACAATACCCATTATCCAGCTATTTCGGACATAGTAAAAAGAAATATTGATATCCTGAGAGAGGACAGTACTATGGACTTTTTTTTTTTTTTTAAAGTATCAGAGTGGTGCCTCGTAGAGCACCCACAATCGGAAATAAACTGTCCCCCAGTCTTTTTAATCCCAGTCCCTCTATAAAAAACACATGGTTATCAGTGAGTGGTTTTCACAAATGTGTCTTGCTTTCATGCAGCACATGTCCATTTGCCTCTAAAAAAATTATTTTTTCTAATAACAACAAGTCTAAAATATTTTCAATTAAAAGTTTTGTAAACTGCAATTTAGAGCATGTGGTTTATGTGATTGAGTGCACTGCTTGTAAGCTCAAATACGTTGGTTCCACCACCAGAAAGTTTAAAACAAGACTGAGAGAACATTTGTACAACATTTTATTAACCACTGCTGGCCGCTCCCAGGCATAATGTGACCCCGCCGCTAATGTCATGTCAAGCGAGGCGTGACATCAGTGACACGGTCCCGCGGTGGCTACTGGATTGTGGGCGGGGTTACCCCCCGCGTCACACCCTGCATCTACTGCGCGCTTTCCCAATGAATGGTGAGAGGGAGAACGCGCTGTGGATGCTGGGTGTGACGTGCGGGGTAACCCCACCCACAGCCGAGCATCCACCATGCAACGCAGTACTGAGTCACACCCGGCTACAGTCGGAACTAGATGTGACATCAGCGGATGTCAGAGCCCGCTGCAGCCGGGGGCCACGTGATGCCTGTCAGCGGCCAGCGATAGCGCCGCTCACAGGCAGTATCACTCAAGGTATTTACAAAGAAACTTATTTTCATCATAAAAATACATTGGCCTATTTTCAACAGTAGTGGACAACCCCTTTAAAGTCCCATAGAAGGACTAGGTAAAAAAGGAGGGGAGGGGTACAAAATTGTAAAAATATTTTAAAAAAAATTACAAAGATCAAAAGAATAAAAAAAAACAATACATGCGTAAATTTATGTAAAAACAAGAATAAAAGAAGTAAACGCATTTGTTATCATCTCATCCGAAATAACCTGATTTGTAAAATTGAAGTTAATGTCTTCAGTGAACACCATAAAAAAACTAAATTAAAAACTTAGCAAAAAAAATGGAAAAAGAAATTTCAGTGGGCTGTGCCTTCCTACACAAAAGCCACAGCAAAGAAACGTATACTGTACAGTATAGGTTTTCCTTATAGTGCGCCCCTATAGCGGACAGATGCCTTGACACCCATCCTGACTGTGGCCAATGTCAGACATATATCTCTTGAGGGCATGCATCAGCCAGTGGGCACAAACACTGTGTACCTAGCCTTACAAGTTATCTCTGTTCACATCAGTTTTACTTCTTTAATCTCTTGAGGTCAGAGTCACTTTGTAGGTTCATGACCAGGCCTTATTTTTTAAATCTGACCACTGTCACTTTATGAGGTAACTCTAGAACTCTTCAACGGATCCCACTGTTTCTGAGATTAATATTTCGTTACATATTGTACTTTATGATTGTGGTAAAATTTCTTCGATATCATTTGCGTTTATTTGTGAAAAAAATGGAAATTTGGTGAAAATTTTGAAAATGTTGCAATTTTCAAACTTGGAATTGTTATGCCGTTAAATCAGAGAGATATGTCACACAATATAGTTAATAAATAACATTTCTTACATGTCTACTTTACATCAGAACAATTTTGGAAACAAAATTTTTCCTTGTTAGGAAGTTATAAGGGTTAAAAGTTGACCAGCAATTTCTCATTTTCCCAACAAAATTTACAAAACCATTTTTTTAGGGACCACATCACATTTGAAGTGACTTTGAGGGGCCTTTATGACAGAAAATACCCCAAAGTGACACCATTCTAAAATCTGCACCCCTCAAGGGGCTCAAAACCACATTCAAGAAGTTTATTAACCCTTCAGGTGATTCACAGGAACTGAAGCAATGAAGAAGAAAAAAAATTAACATTTAACTTTTTTTTCACAATTTAATTTAGACCCAATTTTTTTATTTTCACAAGGGTAACAGATAAAAATGGACCCCAAAATGTACTGTGCAATTTCTCCTGATCATGCCGATACCCCATATGTGGGGGAAAACCACTGTTTGGGCACACGGCAGGCCTCGGAAGGGAAGGAGCGCAGTTGGACTTTTTGAATTCAAAATTTGCTGGAATAATTAGCTGACGCCATGTATCATTTGGAGACCCTGTAATGTGCTTAAACAGTGCAAACTCCCCACAAGTGACATCACTTATCTAGATGTGTGGTGAGCACTTTGAACCCCCAGGTGCTTCACAAAAGTTTATAACGTAGAGCCATGAAAATAAAAAATCTATTTTTTCCACAAAAATTTTCTTTTAGCTCCAAATTTTTTATTTGCACAAGACCTCTCATTTTGTTGTGCAATTTGTTCTGAGTATGCCAGAACATACCCTACATGTAATTGGTAACTACTTTTGAGGCATAGTGCAAAGGTCAGAAGGGAAGGAGCGCTATATTATGCACATTTTACTGTTATTGTTTGAGGGTGCCATCATCCACTGGGAGATCCCCTGAGGTGCCATAGCAGCCTGAGGACCCCATTTTACAAACTACACCTCTCAATGAACTCATCTAGGGGTGAAATGATCATATTGACATCATGAGTGTGTCACAGAATTTTATACCATTGGGCAGTGAAGAAAAAATAATTACGTTTTTATCTCAAAAATTTTGTTTTAGCCCCAGATTTTACATTTTTCAATGGGGTTAATGGATAAAACTGGCCCCTAAAATGTGTCCCACAATTTCTGCTGAATGTAGCAATACCTCATATGTGACTGTACAGTACTGCTTAGCCACACGGCGACACTCGGGAAGGACGGAGCGCTATTTCACTGCTGGAGTGCAGGTTTTCCTAGAATAGTTTACGGACTCCATATGCACAGAACCTAAATGCTAAAAAAGAGCAGAATACCCCCTCAAGTGACCCCATTTTGTAAGTTATACCCCTGCCAAACATGTGGATGGTAAATCTGATGTAGGCACACACTGGAGCTCTGGAGGGCGGGGGTGGGGTGGGGGAGGGGGGTAGCATTAAAACTTCGGAGCGCAGAATTTGCTTTATTTCTTTTGGGGGCGAGGAGCCATTTCACTTTTCCAGTGCCCTTGTGCTACCAGTAACGTGGAAGCCCCCTATATTTACATTGACAGATGATGGATCGGAGTGTTCTGTTTTTTTTGTGGATAGATTTGAAGCTTTTATTGGGAACATTTTACATAACATTTTGGATCATATTTATCCGGTGCTCTATGCTGAGCACTTATTTTGGGGTTTCCATCTAAATCTCTGGGTGACGTGATTCAGGTGACACCCCCCAGGGGATCCATTCATTATAATGAGGCAGCAGAGTTACTCTTCTGGGCTCCATCTGAGCTCTGTTCAGCTTTGTCCTACTTTTCAGAGGTGCCCAAAACTGCGGCCGATCGCGCATTTATGCACACCTAAAAAGACGGACAACGCTGAATCACAGGCCAGACGGCGTCCAGTGTTGCCATCTGCCTTGTTTTAGGGAATCTTCCTCTGGGACTGTCATGTAAGGGCTTGTTTTTTGCGAAACGATTTGACGTTTTTATTGGTACCATTTTTGGTCACATGACATATTTTGATCGCTTTCTATTCTAATTTTTGGGGAAGGAAAATGACCAAAAACTGGCAATTCAGGAATTGTGTTTTTTTTTTATGCATGTGGTAAAATTGATAAGGCAGAGTTATTCTTCAGGTCTGTACGTTTACAGCGGTACCACATTAACCGTTTCCCGACCGCCCACTGTAGATAAACGTCGGCGCTTGCTGGGCTCTGTGCAGCGCCGACGTTTAAAAACGGTGGGCGGTCCCGCAGCGCTCAGGACCCCCAGGGTCCTGCAAGCGCTGCGATTCTGGTGCAGAGCGTTAGCTCTGACAGGGGACATCATCGGGACCTGATTGGATCAGGTCCCAATGATGTTAACCCTTTGCTATGTTCTATATGCCGCGATCTATAGTGATCGCGGCATATAGAAGATAGACAGAGGAGAGGTGGTCGTCTTACTTACCTCTCCGACGACCCCTGATACCTTCCAGGACCTGGCGTTGCTATGGCAGCTGGAGGTCACATGACCGCCTCCAGATCTGCCATATATGGTGTCCTGCCAGGGTCAACCTGCAGCTGAAGCCTGGCAGGACACACTGACTGTGAAACAGTCAGAAAAGATCTCATGTAATGTAATACATGTCTATTACATTACATGAGATCAGTGAGCAGAAAAATAAAAATTAATGTCCCATACAGGGACTAAGTAAAAATGTAAAAAAAAAAGTAAAAAAAATGTTTTTAAACTGTTAAAAAAAAATCACAAAATAAATAAAAATAAATAAATAAAATATTAAACCAATAAATCCATATATTTATGCAAAACCAAAAAAAGTACACATATTTGGTATCGCCGCGTCCGAAACTACCCAATCTATAAAACTGTCACACTAATTAACTCCTTCTGTGCACACCGTAATAAAAATAAATAAAAAACGGAGCAAAAAAATATGCTTTTTCATCATATCGCCAAACAAAAAGTGGAAAAAAATGCGATCAGAAAGCAAAATGGAAATAAAAATGGTACCGCTGAAAACGTCATCTTGTTCCGGAAAAAAAAGCCACCATACAGCTCTATCAGCCGAAAAATAAAAAAGTTATACCTCTCAGAATAAAGCAATGCAAAAAAAATATTTTTTCTATAAAATTGTGTTATTGTGTAAAAGCGCCAAAACATAAAAAAAAATATACAGTAAGTGTAGTATCGCTGTAAATGTACTGACCCGAAGAATAATTCTGCCTTATCACTTTTACCACACGCAGAACGGCATAAAAAAAAACACCTCAAAAAACAATTCCTGAAGTGTTTGTTTTTGTTAATTTTACCTCCCAAAAAACGGAATAGAAAGCGATCAAAAAATGTCACGTACCCAAAAATGGTACCAATAAAAATGTCAACTCGTCCCGCAAAAAACAAGCCGTCACATGACTCTGTCGGCCGAAATATGGAAAAATTATAGGTCTCAAAATATGGCGATGCAAAAACTAGATTTTGCAAAAAAGGCGTCTCTTAGTGTGTGACAGCTGTCAGTCATAAAAACCCGATATAAATCTGGTATCTCTGTAATCGCACCGACCAGAAGAATAAAGTAATCTAATCAGTTATATCACACGAGGAACGGCGTAAAAAATAAATAAAACCAATTCTTCACCTGCTACTGATTTGTTTATTATGTCTCCCAAAGATCGCAGTAAGGCTCTGCTCACATTTATCTTGCGTTCTGCGCTGAGCACTTACACCAGAGTTTCCGTGTAAATCTCTGAAATACGTTATTCAGACGGAACCCATGACGGAAGATTCCCTGTAATGAGGCAAATATATGCCACTGTGGATGCCGTCTGGCCTGTGATCCCACGGTGTCATTTGTTTTAGGCGTTAGTAAAAGTGCGGTTGGCCACAGTTTTGTGCACTTCTGAAAAAAAGGACACCGCTAAACAGAGACCAGACGGAGTCCAGAGTAACTCTGCTGCCTCATTACAGTGAATGGATCCCGCAGGGGTTTCATCTGAATTACATCACTTGGAAATATAGATGGAAACCCCGATGTAAGTGCTCAGCCTAGAGCGCTGGATAAATGTTACGTAAAATGTTCCCAATAAAAGCTTCAACTCAGTCCTCAAAAAAAGCTAGTCCCCACTCAGGTCCGTCATCTGTTAAAAATATTGCAAGTTACTGGTAGCAGAAAGGCTCTGGAAAAGCGAAATGGCCCTTGCCCCCCAAAAGAAATTTAGAAATTTTTGTACTCCCAAATCCAAATACCTATTCTACAATAATTTGTTCTCCAATTGTCAAATAGCACTCCGTCCCCCCCAGATCTCACCGTATGGCTGAGCGGTACAATACAGCCACATATGGGGTATTGACACTTTTAGAAGAAATTGTGTGACACATTTCGGCACCAATTTTACCCATTGCCCTGTGTGAAAATGTAAAATCTGAGGGTAAAACATTTTTTTGTGGTAAAAATATAATTATGCTTTTTTCACTGCCCAATGGTATAAATTTAAGAATTAAAAAATACTCACTACTTCCCTAGATGAATTCCTTGAGGTGTAGTTTACAAAATGGGGTCACTTGTGGGGGTTTCTGCTGTTTCGGCATGTCAGCGACTCTTCAAATGTGACATGGTGTCTGCTGCCTATCCCAGCCAACATAGCGCTCCTTTCTCTTCCGAACCCTGCCGTACACCAAAGCAGTGGTTTTCCCCCACATATGGGGTATCGGCGTACTCAGGAGAAATTGCACAACAAATTTCATGGTGCAATTTATCCTGTTACCCTTATGATAATGCAAAATTAGGGAATGAAAAACATTTTTTGTGGGAAAAATATGAAAATTTTATTTTTATGGCTCAATATTATAAACTTCTGTGAAGCAGCTGGGGGTGCAAGGTGCTCACCACACATCTAGATAAGTTCCCTAAGGGGTCTAGTTTCCAAAATGGTGGCACTTGTGGGGGGTTTCCACTGTTTAGGCACATTAGGGGCTCCCCAAATGCGATATGGCATCTGCTAATTATTCCAAAAAATTTACATTCAAAAAGTCAAATGGCGCTCCTTCCCTTTCAAACCCTGCCGTGCACCAAAGCAGTGGTTTTCCCCCACATATGGGGTATTGGCGTGTTCAGGAGAAATTGCACAACAAATTTCATGGTGCAATTTATCCTATTACCCTCATGATAATGCAAAATTAAGGGATGAAAAACGTTTTTGTGGGAAAAATGTGAAAATTTTATTTTTACAGCTCAATACAGGGGTTTCCACTGTTTAGGAACATCAGGGGCTCTCCAAACGCAACATGGCGTCTGCTAATTATTCAGACAAATTTTACATTCAAAAAGTCTAATGGCGCTCCTTCCCTTCCGAACCCTTCCCTTCCGAACCAAACAGTGGTTTTCCCTCACATATGGGGTATGAGCGCGCTCAAGAGAAATTGCACAAAAAATTTTGGGGTCCATTTTTTTCTGTTACCCCTGTGAAAATAAAAAAAATTGGGTCTGAAGTAACATTTTTGTGAAAAAACTTAAATGTTAATTTTTTTCTTCCACATTCCAAAAATTCCTGTGAAGCACCTGAAGGTTTAATAATGTTCTTGAATGTGGTTTTGAGCACCGTGAAGGGTGCAGTTTTTAGAATGGTGTCACTTTTGGGTATTTTCTGTCATAAAGGCCCCTCAAAGTGACTTCAAATATGATGTAGTCCCTAAAAAAATGTTTTTGTAAATTTTGTTGGAAAAATGAGAAATCGCTGGTCAACTTTTAACCCTTATAGCTCCCTAACAAAAAAAAATGTTGGTTCCAAAATTGTGCTGATGTAAAGTAGACATGTGGGAAATGTTATTTATTAACTATTTTGTGTGACATATCTCTCTGATTTAAGGGCATGAAAATTCAAAGTTTGAAAATTGCAAAATTTTCTAAATTTTTGCCAAATTTCCGATTTTTTCACAAATAAACGCAAGTGATATTGAAGAAATTTTACCACTATCATGAAGTACAATATGTCACGAAAAAACAATCTCAGAATCAGGGGGATCCGTTGAAGCGTTTCAGAGTAATTACCTCATAAAGTGACAGTGATCAGAATTGTAAAAATTGGCCTGGTCACGAAGGCAAAAACAGGCTCTGGTGCGAAGTGGTTAATATCGTTTTTATACAAAATATATATATATTTTTTGCATCGCTTTATTCTGAGAGCTATAATTTTTTTATTTTTCCACTGATGGGGCTGTATGGCGGCTTGTTTCTTGTGGGACAAGATGACGTTTTCAGCGGTACTAATTTTATTTATATTTGTTTTTTTTATCGTGTTTCATTCCCCTTTTTTTTCCCAGTGGTATGATGATAAAGCATCGTTAGCCTCGTTTTTTTAAGGTTTTTTTGTGTGGCGTTCACTGAAGGGGTTAACTAGTGTGACACTTTTATAGGTCGGGTCGTTCCAGAATCGGCAATACCAAATATGTGTACTTTTTTTATTTTATTGTTATTTTTTTACATAAAAATGTGTATTTATTAGTGAATATGTTTTTTTTAATTAATATTATTTAATATTTGTTTTTATGTATTTGTATAAGTTTTTTGCCATTTATTCTTTACTTTTTACTTAGTCCCTTTATGGGACTTTCACTTGTTTCTCTTTGATCACAGGTATAATGTATTGCAATGTACTAGATTGCAGTGCATTGA
The DNA here is from genome assembly GCF_046119375.1 of Phyllobates terribilis. Taxonomy (NCBI): domain Eukaryota; kingdom Metazoa; phylum Chordata; class Amphibia; order Anura; family Dendrobatidae; genus Phyllobates; species Phyllobates terribilis. The sequence goes on along the minus strand of NW_027362972.1, from coordinate 2,533,083 downwards.
TTATACCTTTAGTGAAAGCTCCTGAGCCCATGCTGTGAGCATGGTTTCAGCAGCTTTCCGTAGCTTGGTGACCAGGGGGTCGTCATGACGACCCCTGGTCACCATGGCAATGATTGGGCCCCACGACATCGCAGGGCCACCGATCTGTCAGGGGGTTAACAGCCAGGGGTGGTGTTGACACTCCTACTAGCTGTTTAGTGCCGGAGATCAGCCACTGGCGGCGCTGAACTCCGGCACTGATCGGGCTGGAGACGCTGATATTTCAGCATCTCCTGCACGATCATGCTGAGATCGGTCAGTCAGATTGACTGACTGATCGCAGCGATCTAGGTGTGCGGACCGACCATATGGCTCCCTGCACCCCATCTTGTGCTGCTCAGCTGTCACAGATAGCTGTCCGCACTTATCTGTCACTGCGTGTTTACACACTGTGACAGTTTAACCCCTTAACAACATTTGCCGTACTAATACGCGTCTGTGCCCTGGGACTTAAGAGCCAGACCCGTATAAGGACGTCATGGCGATCGCGCGCGCACACAGGCTGTGCGGGCGCGATCGCCGCTGGGTGTCAGCTGATTGTCACAGCTGACACCCGGTACTATGTGCAGGGAGCGGTCCTGCATCGCTCCCAGCACATTAACCCCCGCGATGCTGCGATCGAAGTCGATCGCGGCAGTGCGGGGGCAAGCGGAGGTGATCGCCGATACTCACCTCCTCTTCCGGCTTCCAGCGCAGTCTGCAAAGGCTTCCCGGGTGTTGCCATGACGACCCGATGTCGTCATGACAACATCCGGGTCACCAGACAGCAGGAAGATTGCTTGGACATGCGCAGTGCATCTCCAAGCAATCTTCACACTGTGCATTTCTGACAGCTTGCATGGCATAGGGATGGTGCTGCATTCCTGTGCCATGCAGGCGATCAGAGAAAAAAAAGTGAAAGTCCCAGAGTGGGACAAAGTAAGAAAGTGTATAAACTGTGTGAAAGTGGAAAAAAAAATAAAAAAAACATTTGCAAAAATATAAAAAAAAAAATAAAAAAAATAATCCACCAAAAATAAAAATATAATGTACCCATCAATAAATATTATTATAAAAAAACACAAAAAAACAATAAAAGTACACATATTTGGTATCGCCGCGTCCATCAGCCGAAAAATAAAAAAGTTATAGCTCTCAGAATAAAGCGATGCTAAAAAATATTTTTTTCTATAAAATAGCTTTTATTGTGTATAAGCGTCAAAACATAGAAAAATTATACAAATGTGGTACCGCTGTAAACGTACTGACCCGAAGAATAAAGCTACCTCATCAATTTTACCACACGCGGAACAGAATAAAAAAAAAAAAAAAAAAAAACAATTCCTGAATTGTTGGTTTTTGTTTATTCTGCCTCCCAAAAATCGGAATAGAAAGCGATCAAAAAATGTCACGTGCCTGAAAATGGCACCAATAACAACGTCAAGTCATCCCGCAAAAAACGAGCCGTCACATGACTGTCTGCCAAAATCTGGAAAAATTATAGCTCTCAAAATATGGCGATGCAAAAACTAGATTTTACAAAAAATGCGTCTTTTAGTGTGTGACAGCTGTCAGTCATAAAAACCCCATATGATTCTGGCATTGCTGTAATCACACCGACCCGAAAAATAAAGTCGTCTAATCACTTATACCGCACAAGGAACAGCGTCAAAAATAAACTCTTGGGTTAGGATTGGGCTAGGGTTAGGGCTGGGTTTGGGGCTAGGGTTGTGCTGGGGCTAGGGTTGTGCTGGGGCTAGGGTTGTGCTGGGGCTAGGGTTGTGCTAGGGCTAGGGTTGTGCTAGGGCAAGGGTTGCACTATGGTTAGGGTTGTGCTAGGGTTAGGGCTGGGGTTGGGATTTTTTTCAAAAGTAAGAAAAAAAGATGACGATATGGCGACTAGTGTTGAGAGCAAGTGCTCGCTACTTGAGTTTGCATCGGGTGCTCTGGTATGTATTGAGTATCGTGGGTATTTGAGTGACATGCTCGAGTCTCTGCCCCATATGCTTCGCGGCCAAAAATGTTTACAGGGATTGCCTGCCATGCACGAGCGATCCCCGCATGTTTTTTTTTCGGTGTCTAATAACCGTGAAACATGCGGAGCAGGGACTCGAGCATGTCACTCGAGCACACGCTTTACATGGTGCATACCTGAGTACCCGATGCAAACTCAAGTAGCGAGCACTTGCGCTCAAGAATAATGACAACTTATTCAATATGATGACCTAATGTAAACAAATTCTGTGCCGTACCTCTGGGTTCAAAATGTTCACTATACACCTTAATAAAATCCTTGAGGGGTATAGTTTCCAAAATGGGGACACTTGTCGGGGAGCTCCACTGTTTAGGCACATCACGGGCTCTCTAAACGCGACATGGTGTCCGCTAACAAATTGAATGGAAAATCCGCTCAAATTGTTAGCGGACGCCATGTTGCGTTTGGAGAGCCCCTGTGTGCCCAAACATTGGAGCTCCCCCACAAGTGACCCCATTTTGGAAACTAGACCCCCCAAGGCACCTATCTAGATGCATAGTGAGCACTTGGAACCCCCAGGTGCTTCACAAATTGATTCGTAAAAATGAAAAAGTGAAAAAAAAACATTTTTTAATTTTTATGAATCAATTTGTGAAGCACTTGGGGTTCCAAGTGCTCACTATGCATCTAGATAGGTGCCTTGGGGGGTCTAGTTTCCAAAATGGGGTCACTTGTGGGGGAGCTCTAATGTTTAGGCACACAGGGGCTCTCCAAATGCAACATGATATCCGCTAACAAATTGAATGGAAAATCGGCTCAAATTGTTAGCGGACACCACGTTGCGTTTGGAGAGCCCCTCTGTGCCCAAACTTTGGAGCTCCCCCACAAGTGACCCCATTTTGGAAACTAGACCCCCCAAGACACCTTTCTATATGCATAGTGAGCACTTGGAACCCCCAGGTGCTTCACAAATTGATTCGTAAAAATGAAAAAGTGAAAAAAAAAACACTTTTTCATTTTTATGAATCAATTTGGGAAGCACCTGGGGTTCCAAGTGCTCACTATCAATCTAGATAGGTGCCTTGGGTGGTCTAGTTTCCAAAATGGGGTCACTTGTGGGGGAGCTCCAATGTTTGGGCACACAGGGACTCTCCAAATGCAACATGATATCCGCTAACAAATTGTCGGCTCAAATTGTTAGCGGATATCATGTTGCATTTGGAGAGTCCCTGTGTGCCCAAACATTGGAGCTCCCCCACAAGTGACCCCATTTTGGAAACTAGACCCCCCAAGGCACCTATCTAGATGCATAGTGAGCACTTGGAACCCCTAAGTGCTTCATAAATTGATTCGTAAAAATGAAAAAGTGTTTTTTTTTTCACTTTTTCATTTTTACGAATCAATTTGTGAAGCACCTGGGGGTTCCAAGTGCTCACTATGCATCTATAAAGGTGCCTTGGGGGGTCTAGTTTCCAAAATTGGGTCACTTGTGGGGGAGCTCCAAAGTTTGGGCACACAGGGGCTCTCCAAACACAACATGGCGTCCGCTAATTATTCAAGCAAATTTTACAATCAAAAAGTGAAATGGCGCTCCTTCCCTTCCGAGCCCTGCCGTGCGCCCAAACAGTGTTTCTTCCCCAAATATTGGGTATCTGCGTGCCCAGGGAAAATTGCACAACAAATTTTGGGGTCAATTTTTTTTGTTACCCCTGTGAAAATAAAAAAATTGGGTCTAAAGTAACATTTTTGTGAAAAAAGTTAAATGTTCATTTTTTTCTTCCACATTCAAAAAATTCCTGTGAAGCACCTGAAGGGTTAATAAAGTTCTTGAATGTGGTTTTGAGCACCTTGAAGGGTGCAGTTTTTAGAATGGTGTCACTTTTGGGTATTTTCTGTCATAAAGACCTCTCCAAGTGACTTCAAATGTGATGTGGTCCCTAAAAAAATGGTTTTGTAAATTTTGTTGGAAAAATGAGAAATCGCTGTTCAACTTTTAACCCTTATAGCTCCCTAACAAAAAAAATTTTGGTTCCAAGATTGTGCTGATGTAAAGTAGACATGTGGGAAATGTTATTTATTAACTCTTTTGTGTGACATATCGCTCTGATTTCAGGGCTTAAAAATTCAAATTTTGAAAATTGCAAAATTTTCAAAATTTTCACCAAATTTCCGTTTTTTTCACAAATAAACGCAAGTGATATTGAAGAAATTTTTCCACAATCATGAAGTACAATATGTCACGAAAAAACAATCTCAGAATCAGGGGGATCAGTTGAAGCGTTCCAGAGTAATTACCTCATAAAGTGACAGTGGTCAGAATTATAAAAATTGGCCCGGTCATTAACGTGCAAACCACCCGCGGGGCTTAAGGGGTTAAAGCCATAACGGACAATGCACGGCAAGGAGCATTAACTTACACCTGCTCATGCCGTGCAGTGTCCGTCATTGGGCGTTATGGGGTTAATACCGCTGTCAAGTGTGATGGTGACATGTAACAGACTTTAACATAATGGCCATCAGTTCTAATGAACATGGGGCCACCGTGCAGTATGAATGCACATTGACGAAGGGTTACCTTGACTGCCGGATGACCACTTTAAAAAAATATATATATGGCTCTCAGAATATGGTGACAAAAGCCAAATTGTTTTTGTAAATGTTTTTATTTTATTTTTAATTAGTAAATCATGAATAGAAATATATAGATTTGGGATCCCGTAACCATACTGACCCATAGAGCAAAGGTAACAGATCACCACCTGATTACCACAAAGTAAGCGGCGCTAGTACAAAACCTTGAAAAAGAAAATGTGGAATTACAGTTTTTTTCCTCACCGTTTCCACTTATTTCATAGAATAAGTGGTGTTCTGCAAAAAACAAGCCCTCTTGCGGCTATGTCGAAATATTAGAAAGGTTATGGTTCTTGTTACAAGGAGAGGAAAAACTAAGTTACAATATCCTGGGGAAAAGCTCTGTGTCTGCCTCCTGAAAACCTCCAGCTCAGGGTTTGTTACCCGACCGACGACATGTTTAACAGATTCCTTTGACTAAACCACCCTTCACATGTCCATATAATACCGGTACTGGAAAAATGGTACCGGTGTCATAAGTATTTTGGATCAGTGTGTCATCCGTGTGCCATCAGTGTTCTATCCGTGTGCAATTCATTTTTTTTCCACCATGACTTAAATATCAATTCCAAAGCTTCTCCTATACTTTGCAGTGTTAAACATGTACAGCACACGGTTGTCACAAGGATGTTTCACACGGAGCCAGAAATGTGTATTGGCCCTTGTAATCCATGCGGACGGGTCTCATGCAAAGATCACCATAGATTATGATAGGTATGTGTGGATACGTGTCTTCAATGCATGTGAAAGCGAATGCCACACGTGCTGAAAACATGTACATGTGAAGGAAGCTTTACACACTGTGTGAACAAGTATGAAAAGTCACCTCTTAATCATTGAATTAAGGTTTTCTCTTTTGGTTCCATTGCCATGGGTATAAAATCCAGCATCTAAGCATGTAGTCTGCCTGTGCGAACAGTTGTGATAAAATGGCTCGTTCTAAAGAGCTCCCTGAATTCAGCATCTTGCTGTCATATGTTGTCACAAGTCAGTTCATGAAAGTTCAAATAAGACATGGCTGGGTGAGTTTGGTGTGGAAGAACATGACTGACCCTTCAAGAGACCTAACCTCAACTCCATCAGATAGATACCTTTTGGATTAACCAGAGATTACAAGCCAGGTCCCCTTGTCCAACATCAGTGTCTGACCTGATAACTGCTCTTCTGGAAGAATGGACAACAAATTGCACAGAAATGTCCCCCAATTTTTTTTTTAGAGTGGAAGCTTTATTAGCTGCAAAGGGAGATCAACTCCATGTTAATGACCCTGGATTTAAAAAGGAATGTCATAAAATTTCCTCCAGGAGTAATGTGTATGTGTCCCAATAATTTTATCCCTACAGTGTGTAATAGGTTCTGCTTCTTCCATGGTGAGAGGTGGAGACTGCTTCTCTGATGATGTGTAAATCTGGAGGTGAATGAGAATCATAATCAGTTTTGTTATATATTTTAGGAAGGACGTCCAGAATAAAAGGCTTAAAGCACCCAATAATTGAAGACAGTGAGGATGAGGAGGTGCAGCCAACGTAAGCACTAAATACGACTATCATTCGTTACATTGTATTGTAAGGCTATGTTCACATGTCTGGTAGTTATACCTGTTTTTGGATTTGTTAGGGGTGATAAAAAATGAAAAGATACAATGCAAAATTAGTTCATTCAAATAAGGACGGGAATGTCTTAAATTGTTTTCTTTTTTACTGCAATCTGTTTTTTAGCAGGATCATGTGCCGATTTGCCATGAGCGTTACCCGTTGGCCATCGCTCATAGCAGATGATCATTTTAACCATGTGTAGCACAAGTGATCGGATGAAAGCACCTTCAAGTCTTCTAAGGAAACTATTAAGGCCAGAAAAAAGTAAAAAAAAAATGTTTTTTTTTTTTAAAAATATAAACGTTCAAATCACCCCCCTTTTGCCCCATTCAAAATAAATGAATAATAAAACTAAAATATACATACAGTTATATGAAAAAGTTTGGGCACCCCTATTAATCTTAAGCTTAGTATTTTATAAAAATTGGTGTTTTTGCAACAGCTATTTCAGTTTGATATATGTAATAACTGTTGGACACAGTAATGTTTCTGCCTTGAAATGAGGTTTATTGTACTAACAGAAAATGTGCAATCTGCATTCAAACAAAATTTGACAGGTGCATAAGTATGGGCACCCTTATCATTTTCTTGTTTTAAATACTCCTACCTATTTTTTACTGACTTACTAAAGCACTCTTTTTGTTTTTGTAACCTCATTGAGCTTTGAACTTCATTGCCAGGTGTATGCAATCATGAGAAAAGCTACTTAAAGTGGCCACTTGCAAGTTGTTCTCCTGTTTGAATCTCCTCTGAAGAGTGGCATCATGGGCTCCTCAAAACAACTGTCAAATGATCTGAAAACAAAGATTATTCAACATAGTTGTTCAGGGGAAGGATACAAAAAGCTGTCTCAGAGATTTAACCTGTCAGTTTCCACTGTGAGGAACATAGTAAGGAAATGGAAGAACACAGGGACAGTTCTTGCTAAGGCCAGAAGTGGCAGGCCAAGAAAAACATCAGAAAGGCAGAGAAGTAGAATGGTGAGATCAGTCAAGGACAATCCTCAGACCACCTCCAGAGAGCTGCAGCATCAACTTGCTGCAGATGGTGTCACTGTGCATCGGTCAACTATACAACGCACTTTGCACAAGGAGAAGCTGTATGGGAGAGTGATGCGAAAGAAGCCGTTTCTGCAAGCACGCCACAAACAGAGTCGGCTGAGGTATGCAAAAGCACATTTGGAGAAGCCAATTTCTTTTTGGAAGAAGGTCCTGTGGACTGATGAAACCAAGATTGAGTTGTTTGGTCATACAAAAAGGCGTTATGCATGGCGGCAAAAAAACACAGCATTCCAAGAAAAACACTTGCTACCCACAGTAAAATTTGGTGGAGGTTCCATCATGCTTTGGGGCTGTGTGGCCAATGCCGGCACCGGGAATCTTGTTAAAGTTGAGGGGCGCATGGATTCCACTCAGTATCAGCAGATTCTTGACAATAATGTTCAAGAATCAGTGATTAAGTTGAAGTTAAGCAGGGGATGGATCTTTCAGCAAGACAATGATCCAAAACACCGCTCCAAATCTACTCAGGCATTCATGCAGAGGAGCGATTACAATGTTATGGAATGGCCATCCCAGTCCCCAGACCTGAATATCATTGAACATCTGTGGGATCATTTGAAGAGGGCTGTCCATGCTCGGCGACCATCAAACTTAACTGAACTGGAATTGTTTTGTAAAGAGGAATGGTCAAACATACCTTCATCCAGGATCTAGGAACTCATTAAAAGCTACAGGAAGCGACTAGAGGCTGTTATTTTTGCAAAAGGAGGATCTACTAAATATTAATGTCACTTTTCTGGTGAGGTGCCCATACTTATGCACCTGTCAAATTTTGTTTGAATGCAGATTGCACATTTTCTGTTAGTACAATAAACCTCATTTCAAGGCAGAAACATTACTGTGTCCAACAGTTATTACATATATCAAACTGAAATAGCTGTTGCAAAAACACCAATTTTTATAAAACATTAAGCTTAAGATTAATAGGGGTGCCCAAACTTTTTCATATAACTGTATATTGCTGCATTCTGAATCGCCCGATCTATCAAGATATAAAAAGAATTAATCCAAATGGTAAACGGTGTAACGAGAAAAAAAATCAAAACACCAGAATTAAGTTTTTTTGGTCGCTGCAACATCGCAATAAAACGCAATCACAAGCGATTAAAACATATATATATATATATCTACCTAAAAATATTATCAATAAAACCTTCAGCTCAGCGTGCGAAAAATAAGCCCTCACCCAGCCCCAGATCCTGAAAAAGGGAGACGCTACGGGTCTCGGAATATGGCGCCATTATAATTTTTTTTACAAACTTTAGAATTTATTTCACCACTTTAAAAAAAATAACCTATTCATGTTTGGTATCTGCAAACACATAATGACCTGGAGAATCATAATTGCAGGTCAGTTTTAGCATTTAGTGAACATGGTAAAAAAAAAAAACAACCAAGAGACAAGTGTAGAATTATACTTTTTTTGCAATTTTGACGCACTTTTGAATTTTTTCCTTTTTCTCCAGTACACGACATTGTAAAACCAATGATGTCGTTCAAAATTACTATTCGTCCCAGAAAAAATAAACCATCACAGGGACATATTAAAAAATAAAAAAGTTATGCCTCTGGGAAAAAGGGGAGCGAAAAACGGAAAATCCCAACGTCGTGAAAGGGTTAAAGGACAGAAATCCTCAACTATACTGATTGTATTGATTGAACAGTACCACCATATACCACCATAGCATTACTGAATCTCTCTATACCATGTGTGGTTAATACCGTAACTAATACTGCCATATAGTTACTAAATTATACTTTTATAACATGATTTTAGAACCACCATACTGTAACTGAAAAACAGCATCATATTGTGACTTTATCACTTGGGGTCTGAGCTGTTTTGATGCCTAGCGATCAAAAAGTTATTTAATTCTAAATGCCCTCAGACTCATGAGATAGAAGTTGGCTAAACCCGGTGATTTTGGCTTGAATCGGTTAGCTTCCTAACATCTGTGGGGACAGGCCTGATTCTAGCTTTTTTTTTTGGTGCCCAAGGCGAAAATTCAAGTGGCACCCCTCCCAGCAGTTCATGGTATACCTGCAGTGAATAAACACAATCCCATCATTGTTTTTTAGGTTTTGCTTTTAAGATATTCATTATGTGGTAAAAGTGACGTGTGAACATGATTCTCCAGGTCTTTGTGATTACAGTAATCCCAAACTTTCAGAGATTCTTATTTTTGTAAAAAAAAAACCAACATTTAGCTTGTGATGCTTTTTTAAGGACCTGTTAGAACAATAAAAATATATCTATGAAGCTATGTGAGGGCTGTTTTTTGCACAGTAAGTTGAAATATTTATTGCTATCAATTCAGGGTGCATACATTTGGATGGCTTTTTGCTGTAAGAGGTGTGGTGACAAAAAAAAGTGGTTCTTCTATTTTTTTTTCTCTTTACTGCATATGTTAGTTCTTTTTATATTTTGATAGATCAGACTTTTAAGGATGTGGACATACCAAATTTTCTTTAATTGTTTAATTTGTGTTTAATGAGGGAAGACCGCACCAGATCCATGATCATTAAATGAATACATCACCAGAACATTCCATCAGTACATGAATGGCACCAGCATCCTCATCAGTACTTAGATACAGCACCAAAACAACCATTAATACACTAATTCATTATTAGAACCATAATCGGTAATTGAATATAGCACTGGGACCATCATTATTAATTGAATACATCGCCAGAACCACCAACTGCACATGAATACAGTGAAGAGCAAAAGAGTATCAATCTTTTGAACTTTTGACTTTCAGGCTCCATATCTCACCATCCACTACTTATTTTATTGTGAGACTACCCTCATTTTATAGATAATCATCTTGTCTATCTCATATATAAACTTGAGTTGCAACTATTTGGCATATGATTAATTATGCAGATTCTTGTCATGTCACTGCACTGTTACTGTTTTGCTCCTAAAAATCTAAATACAATTTTTTATTATTTTATTAGTATTTTGTAAATCCACCTTTAGCTTTCAACACTGCCTGAATCCTTCTGGGCATGCTCTCGATCAGATTCAAACATGTCTTGACCGACATCTAATTCCGGGTCTCTTTTACATGTTCCCAGTTGGTGCATGCTCTTCGACTCGCTTGGATATGTATATAGTTTTTTATTCCATTCTACCCACAAGTGTTAAATTGGATTAAGGTCTGAGGTCTGTGGGGGCCAATCCAGCACTTCGACTTCATTGTCATTGAACCATTTATTTGCCAATCTCAACATATGCTTTGGGTCGTTGTCCTGCTGGAACACTATGTTGTCCTTTTCATACCGATGGTACTCGAGTGTACAAAGTAATTTGTCTTGTAGGATACTCACATATAGCTCAGCATTGAGACCACCATCGATTCTGGTAAAGTATCCAACGCCTTTAGCTGTGAAACAACCCCATATCATCAGGCTTCCTTCACCGAACTTGACAGTTCCTTCAATTTCTCCATCCTTTAGCCCCATTTTCCTTTGTTTCTTCCAGACCCATTTTCATCCATCATAGCCTAGTCTATTGACTTTTGTCCCATAGCTCCAAACCACCCGTTTCCTATCTTCTACAGTTCACTTTTCATACCTTTTTGCAAACTTGTGTCGACGCTTCTTATGATGATATTGAAGTCGATGCTTCTTCATCTTTTTTTGAGCTACCATTCAAGACTTGTGTAACATGCGTTACACGGTGCTTGCATAGACATCTGTGATCTCACTATTACGAAACTTACAAGTCACTCCAGCCCGTGATATTGGAAGCAGACTTTGCATCCGTAAGTATGGCAAAAGAGGTGACGGGGAATGCATGATTGGAGCAGTAGGCTGGTACTCAAAAGGAGTTGGATATGATAGAGACCTTGAAATGGTCTGGGAAGAAGCGCTCCCTGAAGGACGATACATTGCATACCGCATAGACTGCTCTTATCTAGGAGCGTCATCTGAGGTATCAGTGAGGAAGTGGTGGGTGCTGCCTTTCATGGTAATTGTAGGGTCTTGTGATGGTGTAGGTGTCTATCTGCCCTTTTTGACACCCTCCTGGTTAGGTAAAATGCAATATCCAAGTAGTTGTTGGTGAATTAAGACCCATGAGAACAATGAACATTTCTTCACTCCACATTTGCAAGTACAACTCCCTCTACCTTGATGGTTTTATCATTTAAAATAGTATTTTTCTTTTCACTTTGACTCTTAACACAGACCTTGATTTGTATGTTTCTACAGAAAGAAATTCATAAGAAATGAGGAAACCCCTCCGTCGTCTTTTGTGGCTTTTGAAAGTGACGTTTTATGAGTAATTTTGACAACATATAATAAGTTCAAGTTAAACTTCACTTAAAAGCTATGTTCACACATGTTGTGTTTTTTTAGCATTTTTTGCTGCAGATTTTTATGCAAATTTTCAGTTGTGTTTTGCAGTACCAGCAAAGTCTATGAGAAACCAGAATTCTCTGTTCACACATCATGCTTTTTTGTTGTTGTGTATTTTGTGCCTTGGTTGGGTTTTTGGAAAATAGAGCATGTCACTTCTTTCAGCATTTTTGTCAGTGTTTTTTCACCCATGGGAAATAATGGGTGGTTGTTAAGGGAAGTGTCCCAGGTTGTACATGTATATACGTATCTGCATGCTAGCCATGCTTGCAGATAAGTATACATGTATATATTGGCCCCACATCTCCCCATGTGTTTCAGTCTGTTTGCTGCTGGAGGAGGTTTCAATAGAATGTCCAGCCATGTGCTAAATCAGGTTTTGCGAGTATGGTTGGACATGAACAAAGATCTTAGCCAGTGGGCGGGGAATAATACATCATTTCCTGTGACATGAAGCTGGACACTGGCTGGACTTAAAAACCCAGAATGCACATGTGCTAAGGCCCCTTAGACTCTTGAAGATGGACATAACAACACATGGCTGAGTATCTCTCTTCCCCTGTAACTTCTTTACTTACTAGCCCTACATACCCTGTACTAACCCTCCTAGATATTGATAGATATATATAGGCAAAGTTGGTATAGTTGGGTGGGCCGATATTGCATGAGTGATTAGCAAACGTGGGTGGAAAATATATTAGGTAATTGGGAATTGTGAATCCGTTTTGTGTACTGTGTTAGTGTGATACCTAGTAGTATATTAACTGTAGACTTTTGTGTAATAAATACCTTTTATTAGCACACGGTTTTGTCTCAGTTGGTATATAGTATAAGGCACAGATAACGTTAGTGGAAATTAATTATTAATAGTCAAGTTTGATGTTAATAGTTAATATCGGACCTCAGTAGAGGTGTAGGAGAGTGCCCCCATTAATTACTGATATTTTGGAGGAAAATCACATCCTTATACAGTGGTGAAAAAAACGCTGAAAAAATGCACCAAAATTTGCAGCAGCGTTTTTGATGGTGAAATAGAATGGGGTTCTTTTTTAACAGAACTTTATGTACATGCATAAATAGAGACAGGACAGTGAAAAAAATCGCTGAAAAAACTCACAAAAAATGCATCAAAAAACGCAGCAAAACGTTTTTGACGCAGCTAATTTCCTGCCAGAGATTGTGTTTTGATGCAGTTTTCTGAAGCTGAAAAACACAACATGTGTGAACACAGCCAAAGTAAAACTTAAAGGGTTTACCCGCAAAGTTCATTTTAATCAATAGATCTTGATAATAATAAATTCCACAATTGGATGTGTTTAAATAAAATGTTCCTGTGCTGAGATAATCTTATAAATGGGCCCCTGCTGTGTACTGTGTAATGGCTTTGTCTGACGGTGCAGGGACATGGACAGATAATTCCACAGCTCCTGGGAAGGGGGAGACGCAAAAGAGTCTACAGACATTACAGGACTGGATCACAAAAAATTCTTTCTTTGAGGTAAAACATTTTTTAAAAACAGGCAGGGAAATGTTTTATCTCACATTCATTTTCAAGGAAAACGAACGAGTGCAATCCGATAAAAAATTGGATTCTACTTTGACCAATATTAATCTATGAGTTACCGCTCATCTGTAATTTTTTTCACAGCTGAAATCGGACTTAGAAAAAAAATCGCAAGTCAATGGGTGCGAGAAAAATAAAATCACACGGCTCTCGGACCTTGCGAGTGCCGTTCAATTTTTAAATACCCAGAATCAGTTAATTTATTTGAAAGAAACACACAGACTCCTTTAATAAATCTAAATTTAACTAATAACATAACACCCATTCCATTGAAGCCGATGTCAATTGAAATAAAATAATAAAGCATCATCATCCTCACCTGTCCCTGACGTGAATAAAATCATCCATTTGTTGCGCGACAGGTCTAGGTCTGCTACATCAAGATGGCAGGCTGTATTGTCGCAAGATACGACTATACAGTCTGCCATCCTGCAGAGACAATTAGCTGTGCAAGCTTGCGCACCTCAGTGTGCTGGCAGAAAGGTCATCGGAGTCCTTATCCAATGAACTCTGTTCACCTCACTGACATTAACGCATGTGCGGTGAGAACTTTCCCACAGCACTGCAGTAAAAAAAGAACACACTTTGTAACGTGTGTTTTCACAGCGCAAATGCACCCAAAAACACATGCATATAAAAAAAATGATGTGGGTTCCCCCCTACTTTTTATAACCAGCCTTTGTAAAGAACAGAGGTGTGCTCTTGTATTAACAAGATAGGAAGGTCCATAGATATTGGCCCTTTCCCAGCCTAAAAATAAAAGCCTGCAGTTACCCCAGAATTGGCGCATCAATGAGATGCGCCAACTCAGGCTCTTTGCTGGCTTTTCCTGATTGCGATGGTGCAGTGGCAATTGGGGTAGTAGTTTTATCAGGTTGATGTCAGCTTTGTAATGTAATGATTGACAAAAGTCTGGGATGGGCTGAAATGTTTTGTATGTGGACCTCCATTAAAAAGAACTTTTCATCAACCACGTGAGTGACGGGATTCGTCATTTTAAGCCTTGTAATGTCAGCTGGCATCAAAACCAAGGGTTAGTAATGGAGTGGTGTCTATCAGACATCCCCATTACTAACCCAGTAATAAAAAAAAAACAAAAGCACACACACACACACACAGGAAAACATAGTTTATTTTAAAGAACACTCCCCCACACCTCGTTCACCTATTTATTAAAAAGCAAAAAAAAAACCATGAAGATCCAACGTAATCCAGCCAATCAGAAGAAGTCCAAAAATGGGAACCTGAAAGACATAAAAGGAAAGTTAAATAAATAAAAGGAAGAAACTCTCGCTCATTCGCCAATTTATTTTTAAATTACAATCTCTGCACCTGCGACGTAACCCATTGGGGTTCCCACGACATCTAACGATTCTGTACAGCAAGCTATGGAGCGTCGTTTTGAGAACCATGCTTCATAGGTCACTCCCGGTTATGTCTCACAACCGATAACGTCAGTAACTTAGTAATGTCATCGCTCATGAGTAGTGTTGAGTGATACCTTCCGATATCAGGAAATATCGGATCGGATTGGATCGGGCCGATACTCAAAAAGTATCGGATATCGCCGATTCCGAATCCGGAAACCAATGCAAGTCAATGGGACACAAATATCGGAATGAAAATAAACCCTTTCTTTCCTTGTAGGTTAATTCTACATGAAGGAAAACAACTAACAATAATGTAGAATGTATTGGGGGAGGGGGTTGCCCAAATCGATGGGAACAGTGCTCACAGTGAAACATGAAAAGCCGGCAATTCAGCAGCGGCATACACCGGTACCCGACAATTTATAATAGAAAGAATAGAGCTTCACACATAGATTAGATAGATAGAAACATGTCAGTCACATATGTAAGAAGTACAGTGACAGTGTTGCTTACTGTACTTGTCATTTAGTGTAAAGGATTTATTTAAAAAGATAATAGTGTTTTCATGCACGGTCTCTTTAAAAAAGCCGGCCGGCAATTCAGCAGCGGTACCCGACAATTTAGAACAGAAAGATAGAGCATTACACATAGATTAGATAGATATTATGTATGTGACTGACATGTTTCTAAGTACAGAGACAGTGTTGGTTACTGTACTTGTCATTTAGTGTTAAAATAAAGGATTTATTAAAAAAAAAATTGGCTTGGGGTTCCCTGTAATTTTAGGCTCTAGCGGAGGTTAAGCAGACGGCTGGGGCAGATGTTTGAAGTCTGGGAAGGGGGTAATACCCATGGAGCTTCCCAGGCTACTAATATCAGCCCCCAGCTGAATACCTAGCCTTTACTAGCTATTAAAATGGGGACCCCCCCCAAAAAATGACGTGGGGTCCCCCTTATTTTAATAACTAGCAAAGGCTAGGCAGACAGCTGGGGGCTGATATTAATAGCCCAGGAAGGGTGCCATGAATATTGGCACCCTCCCAGGCTAGAAACACCAGCCGTCAGCCGCCCCCAGAAATGGCGCATCCATAGGATGCGCCAATTCTGACACTTAGCCTCGCTCTTCCCACTGCCCTGTAGCGGTGGCAGTGGGGTAATAGGGCTGGGGTTGATGTCAGCTTATAATGCCAGCTGACATCAAGCCCAGGTTAGTAATGGAGAGGCGTCTATAAGACACCCCCATTGCTAACCCCATAGTCAAAGTTACAAAAAAACACAAACACCCAGAATAAAGTCCTTTAATTGAAATAAACACACAATTCTTTATTGTTCTAAATTAAACCATACTTACCATCACGCCCATTCCAGCTGAAGCCAACGATCTCCTGCAATAAAAGAAAAATAATAATGCAACATCATCCTTACTTTTCCATGGTTCCCAGGACAGCTCCAGCTCTGCTACATCGAGATGACGGGCTGGACCGCAGCAGAAAGCTGCCATCCAGCCTGACATACCGCAGACACTGAGAAGCGCAAGTATGCTTGCGCTCCTCAGTTTCTGGCTGTGACGGCATCCAGATGAGCCGACAATGAACTCAGCTCACCTCATGCACGTTACTGACAGCGTGGGAGAATTCTCCTGCGCATGCGGTGAGCATGAGAGAATTCTCACGCTGAAGCGCATAGCGCAGCAGAATTTTCCCACGCTGTCAGTGACGTGCATGAGGTGAGCTGAGTTCATTGGACATGACCTCGGCTCATCTGGATGCCGTCACAGCCAGACACTGCAGAGCGCAAGCATGCCTGCTCTTCTCAGTGTCTGCGGGATGACAGGCTTGATGGCAGCTTTCTGCTGCGGTCCAGCCTGTCATCTCGATGTAGCAGAGCTGAAGCTGTCGTGGGAACCATGGAAAGGTAAGGATGATGTTGCTTTATTATTTTTCTTTTATTGCAGGAGATCGTTGGCTTCAGCTGGAATGGGCGTGATGGTATGTATGGCTTAATGTAGAACAATAAAGAATTGTGTGTTTATTTCAATTAAAGGACTTTTTTCTGGGTGTTGTGTTTTTTTTAAATACTTTACTAGAAATTCATGGCGGTCATGTCTAATAGTGGCGTGACCCCATGAATTTCGGGCTTAGGGCCAACTGATAATGCCAAACTGGCCCTAACTCCTTTATTACCCAGTGAGCCACCGCACCAGGGCCCTGGATGAGTTGAGTACAGCGCCAGAAGATGGCGCTTCTATGAACGCGCCATTTTCCGAGGTGACTGTGAACTGCAATTTGCAGTGGGGGGGGAGGGCCCAGAAAGATTGGGCCTCCCAGCGCTGCGGATACCAGCCCCCAGCTGCCTAGTTGTACCTGGCTGGACACAAAAATAGGGCGAAGCCCCACGTATTTTTTTGTTTAAATTATTTCATGAATTTCCTGAAATAATTTTTTCAAAATTGACATGGGGCTTCGCACTATATTTGTGTCCAGCCAGGTACAGCAGGCAGGAACGGGCTGCCCCCAACCACCAGCTGCCTATTTGTACCTGGCCGGACACAACAATATAGTTAAGCCCTTTTTTTCTTAATTGTTTCATGAATTTCATGAAATAATTAAAAAAAAAATATGTGGTGCTTCGCACTATTTTTGTGTCCAGCCAGGTACAACTAGGCAGCTGGGGGCTGGAATCTGCAGTGCAGGGAGGCCCAAGCTTTCTGCCCCCCCCCCCCCCCCCCCCCCCGCTGCAAATTGCAGTCCGCAGCCACCCCCGGAAAATGGCGCGTTCATAGAAGCGTCATCTTCTGGCGCTGTACCCAACTCATCCAGGGCCCTGGTGCGGTGGCTCACTGGGTAATAAAGGGGTTAGGGCCAGCTTGGTATTATCAGCTGGCCCTAAGCCTGAAATTCATGGGGTCATGCCAATATTAGACATGACCGCCATGAATTTCTAGTAAAGTATTTCAAAAAACACAACACCCAGAATAAAGTCCTTTAATTGAAATAAACACACAATTCTTTATTGTTCTAAATTAAACCATACTTACCATCACGCCCATTCCAGCTGAAGCCAACGATCTCCTGCAATAAAAGTAAAATAATAAAGCAACATCACCGTTACCTTTCCATGGTTCCCAGGACAGCTTCAGCTCTGCTACATTCACATGACAGGCTGGATCGCAGCCGAAAGCTGCCATCCAGCTTGCCATGACGCAGACACTGAGAAGCTCAGGCATGCTTGCGCTCGTCAGTGTCTGGCTGTGACGGCATAAAGATGAGCCGAGGTCATGTCCAATGAACTCAGCTCACCTCATGCACGTCACTGACGGCGTGGGAAAATTCTCATGCACTCAGCGCTTCAGCGTCAGAATTCTCCCACGCTGCATGAGTTGAGCTGAGTTCATTGGACATGCACGTCACTGACAGCGTGGGAAAATTCTCACTCTGAAGCGCTGAGTGCAGGAGAATTTTCCCACGCTGTCAGTGACGTGCATGAGGTGAGCTCATGTCCAATGAACTCAGCTCACGTCATGCACGTCACTGATAGCGTGGGAAAATTCTCCTGCACTCAGCGCTTCAGCAGGAGAATTCTCCCACGCTGTCGGTGACGTGCATGAGATGAGCTGAGTTCATTGGACATGAACTCGGCTCATCTGGATGCCGTCACAGCCAGACACTGAGGAGCGCAAGCATGCCTGCGCTTCTCAGTGTCTGCTGCATGGTAAGCTGGATGGCAGCTTTCTGCAGCGATCCAGCCTGTCATGTGAATGTAGCAGAGCTGAAGCTGTCGTGGGAACCATGGAAAGGTAAGGATGATGTGCTTTATTATTTTACTTTTATTGCAGGAGATCGTTGGCTTCAGCCGGAATGGGCGTGATGGTAAGTATGGTTTAATTTAGAACAATAAAGAATTGCATCTTTATTTCAATTAAAGGACTTTATTCAGGGTGTTTGTGGTTTTTTTTTTACTTTGACTATGCTCCATTACTAACCTGGGCTTGATGTCAGCTGGCATTATAAGCTGACATCAACCCCAGCCCTATTACCCCACTGCCACCGCTACAGGGCAGTGGGAAGAGCGAGGCTAAGTGCCAGAATTGGCGCATCCTATGGATGCGCCATTTCTGAGGCGGCTGACGGCTGGTGTTTCTAGCCTGGGAGGGGGCCAATATTCATGGCACCCTTCCTGAGCTATTAATATCAGCCCCCAGCTGTCTGCCTAGCCTTTGCTAGCTATTAAAATAGGGGGGACCCCACGTCATTTTTTTGGGGGGTCCCCCATTTTAATAGCTAGTAAAGGCTAGGTATTCAGCTGGGGGCTGATATTAGTAGCCTGGGAAGCTCCGTGGGTATTACCCCCTTCCCAGGCTTCAAACATCTGCCCCAGCTGTCTGCTTAACCTCCGCTAGAGCCTAAAATTACGGGGAACCCCACCCCAATTTTTTTTTAAATAAATCCTTTATTTTAACACTAAATGACAAGTACAGTAAGCAACACTGTCGCTGTACTTCTTATATATGTGACTGCCATGTTTCTATCTCTCTAATCTATGTGTGATGCTCTATTCTTTCTGTTGTAAATTGTCGGGTACCGCTGCTGAATTGCCGGCCGGCTTTTTTAAAGAGACGGTGCATGAAAACACTATTATTTTTTTTAAATAAATCCTTTACACTAAATGACAAGTACAGTAAGCAACACTGTCACTGTACTTCTTATATATGTGACTGACATGTTTCTATGTATCTAATCTATGTGTGATGCTCTATTCTTTCTATTTTAAATTGTCGAGTACAGATGCTGAATTGCCGGCCGGCTTTTTTAAAGAGACGGTGCATGAAAACACTATTATTTTTTTAAATAAATCCTTTACACTAAATGACAAGTACAGTAAGCAACACTGTCACTGTACTTCTTATATATGTGACTGACATGTTTCTATGTATCTAATCTATGTGTGATGCTCTATTCTTTCTATTCTAAATTGTCGGGTACCGCTGCTGAATTGCCGGCCGGCTTTTTTTAAGAGACGGTGCATGAAAACACTATTATTTTTTTTAATAAATCCTTTACACTAAATGACAAGTACAGTAAGCTGAGCGCTGCCATCCAGCTTGTCATCCTTCAGACACACTGCAGAGCGCAGGCATTATGGGAACTTCCAATTCCGGTATTCGATATTCTAAAAGTATCGGAACTCAGTATCGGAACTCCGATACCGCGAATATCGGTCTATACCCGATTTTTCAGTATCGGAATGCTCAACACTACTCATGAGACATGACCGGGAGTGACCCGTGAATCGACCTATGAGCCCATTCCAATAAAATGAAGGTAAACTATTTCATCAACTGTTGTGTTCAAACTTTTTATTGGTACTGTACATGAGCATCCCTTTATAGTGAACCCCTTCAGTGCTGTTACTTTTTCTTCTCTTTGTAATTTATTACTCAAGAAGCTGTCCTCTTTTCTCATATATCCTGAAGTTCTAAATGTTGCAGGGGTTGTCCGGTCAAAATGGATAAGTCTGCAGTCACACTGTGTGACTGCAGACTCATGAATCCCCCTAGCACAGGCACTTTGCGCTATGGGGATTTGCCGATATGAGACCCGGGACCGGAGGCTATGTATGTGTTATACATACCCCTGGCCAGTCAGCGCCGCCTCGCTTCGTTCACTTGTATGGAGCGAGGTCAGGCCCTGTCTAGTGCCGTGGATTGCCAGTAGGAGCTTCGACTAGAAGACGCAGCCTCGCTCAATACAAGTGTATGGAGAGTGAGGCCTGTCCACTGGCCAAGGGTATGTATAACACATGCATACCCTCCATTACCAGGTCTCATACTGGCAAATCCCCGCATCGCACAGTGCCTGTGCTGGGGGTTGGGATTCATAAGTCTGAAGTCACATAGAGTGACTGCAGACTTATCACTTTTGACCAGACAACCCCTTTAAATTTACTTGGTTTCATGTATGTGTATGTGAATGGTTAAAGTGGATCTGTCTCCAGATTTCACAATCCTTCCTCTTCTGCTACTGGTGACATCTCTCACTGCTAAGTGCAAACAAATACCGTGGGTATGGAAAGTATTCAGACCCCTTTAAATTTGTCACTTTTTTTCATTGTAGCCATTTGGTAAATTCTAAAATGTTCATTTTTTTTCTCATTAAAGTACACTCTGCACCCCATCTTGATTGAAAAAAAACAGAAATATAGATGACTCGCCCCCTGGGCCGTGGGGCACGCGGATCCGGGCGATAGGGAGACGATGGGGGTAGTAGTGGCGGCCCGGTCCCGCGGCTCAGGGTGGTCAGACCAATGGTAGTCTGCTACGTGCTTCAGATGATGTCCGACTACGCCACCCGTGGATTTGCGGTCATTAGGTACCGCCACTGCAAGGCAGACCGCTGGGGCTGATGATGTGTGCAGCTGGGATGGTGTGACTCCCCACGGGAAGAGTGCGGCCCCAGGGCAGTGTAGTGGATGTAGGGGGTGATGGTGGTGAGAGTCCCAGTACCGGTAGTGCCGGAGGAGCGAAGGAGCACACGGACAACAAGTTACAGTCCAGGGTCTTTACTCACAGTTCGTTTGTTCCGGGTCACTTCCGTCGGCAGTGACTGCCTGAGCCGTGCTGCGTCCACCAGGTGAGGGGCTCGGTCAACTCCCAGGCAGTTCAGGAGCATGGCACAGGACCCCCTTTAATCTTTTCTCTGGCCTGCCTCACCAGTGACTCGCTTTTGTCCAGCTGCCGTGGATCTGTGCGGTTAAACGTGGGCCCCGTCCTCCGCTGTCCTATATGGTGCCTTCCTAGCAGGTTTGATGAGGTGTCGCACCAATAAATGATCACGACGACCGGTCTTTGGCTGAGGGTAGTTTCTCCTCCACCAACTTGGGATCCGGTACCCTTAATCTGCCTGACCCTTCACCCTGGATTCTCGTGGGTTCTTAGGGTCCCTTCCACCTTCTTGTTCCTGAGCCCTTCTGTTTCTCTCTCTCTTCTTCTCTTTCTCTGTTCCTTTCTGTTCCTTTCTCGTGGAGCTGGGATGAGACTTAATCACAGCTCCCTTTCACCTCCTCTCTCTCTCTCCCTCGGCCTCTCTCTAGGCCCGCTCCAGAGTGGAGCTCCTACAGAGCCTCCACTCCCGGTCTTCTCCTCTGGCTGAACGAACCTAGATCTAAGATGGTGCCCACCTTTTATACCTCCCTCTGACCATGAGCCCAGGTGACCAGCAACCAATGAGCTCCTTCCTACGCTCAGGAACCAACCCCTATCTGCCCCTACAGCACTGGGTGTTCCACCCCCCTCCCCACTCCAGGCAGGGACATAGTCGGTCGTGCCTGCACTTCTGTCTAGTGGGAGCACCGTTGAGCTGTCCCTCGGAAATGGGGTGTGTGTGCTGTATGCAGCTAACTGAGCCCTGGTCCATACTCCATCCTTACCTGGGAGTGGAATATCACACCTCTGGTCTGAGGTGCAATACCCCTGTAGCGGCTGAACCCTCGGGTCGCTACATTCCCCCCTGGTAAAGCACAGCACGTCCTCGGGCTGGAAAAGAGCAAAAACAGTTGATTACAGGACATGCAAAACTTTTTCAATAACTTTTTACATTTAGAAACGGACGACATTGTTCAACTTCCTTTATGGGACACACTTTTCTTTTCTTGTCACACTATTATACTATTATAAAACACATGCTAATACTTCTGGAACTCTTTTGTCACTTATCATATAAAACGGTTTCAAGATTATGTAAAACATTTTCTAGCAGCATATTAAACTCTTCATATAAAACATTTTTAAGTAAAGCACATTCTTGAATTCTTGGTTCATGGTCGCGGTGCAACTTGCGACCAGGTGTTCTTTCTTCTTAAAGGTGCAACAGTCCAGTAAACTTGTCTTGAGGTAGACGTTGCAGTCTTTTTATAAAACCAGTAGGGGGCGCTTTAGGAAGCGCAACTATATACAAGGGGATTGGCCGCTCTCAGTCCTCGGCCAGTTTTGGGAAGGGAAATGGCTACTCACAGTCTTCAGCCTGGTAAAGGGAAGAGGGATGGCTGTTCTCAGTCCTCAGCCTGGTTACTTAGGGGATAGGGTAACAGTCAAACAGTCCTATATCAGTCCCAACGGGGACCACACTCAATTTAAAACAGTCCCACACAGTTCCTTTGTACCCTGACGGGTAACTATTTACATTGGCGCTTCTTCTTACTTTCTATCGTCGTCCTCCATATGCGCCTTGCTCCTCCTCGTTGTCTTCAGGCCCATCCGGGTCCTCTGGGTACTCAGCGTCCGAGTAGTGCTGTTCCTCCTCCTCTACTACTCTGTGGACGTGGAGGGCGTACCATCCCTTCACGCCTTGGTGTCGGGTGTAAGACACCACATCACCTGGAAATAGATCCCGCCCACGATGGCCTTCCGGCAGGTGACTCTCCACATCCCTCCTTGTCACAAATACATCGCTGATGGTCTCAGGGTCTCGGATGAAACCCCAGCCGCGCTCCATCTGGAACTTCACAACAGTCCCGGTGACTCGGGGACTGCGGGCAGTTCGGGGATCTCGCCGGGCCTTCATTTTCTGCTCCGCGCTCTGGACCTGCAGCTTCTCTTGCTTCACCCGCCGCTCTCGCTGCTCCTTCTCAAACATTTCCAGCTGTTGGCGGCAGGCCTCCCGCCGTTCGGCTGCGCCCGCTCGTGTCTCCCTTGTGAACCCCATTAGGTCCTCCCCGGTGGGGTCCCATTCAAACTGGGCGTCCTCCAATGGTAGCTGGGGGATTTCCTGAGGCGCCGGAGCAGGTATAAGGGGCTCAGATGGTACTTCAACCTCCGCGGGCGGGCTCCTCCGAAAGCGGGGGTTGACAAATTCGGGGGGCCAGATGAAAGACAGCCCATCCGGACTGGTGTGTTGGGCGAAGAGATCTGCGCCCAGTGGTGGTACTGCAGCAGCAGGGGGTGCAAGCGGGTTGGCGGCGCCCGGGGGCACGTGGCCTTGCGACCAGGCCCGTGCTGGTTGTTTCCTTGTTGCTCCCAGGGGTGGTACAGCGGGTGCAGGGGGTTCCGTCAGGGCAGCGGCGCCCGGGGGCGCTGGGCCTTGCGGCCGGGCCTGCGATGGCGGTTGGCCGAGCACGCCCGGGGTCAGAGGGCACGGCGTGGGGCGGGGCTCACTGGCAGTGTCGACGGCCTGGAGGCCGGTTGATGGCGGTGGAGGCACAGTGTCGACGGCGGGTCCAGGTGTGTTGGGCTCCGCAGCGGGGTGCAGGGGCAGATCAGCGGCCCCAGGGTTCGGGGTAGGGGCGTCTCCGTTACCTGCCTCTGCTGTCGCGGCTTCCTCCGCGGCGTCGTCTTCAGCCTCCGCTCTGTCTTCACTGCCCTCGGTGGCTGGTGTACCGCTGGATGTCGCTGGCGCCTCCTGCTGCAGGGCCACAGCCCGCCGAGCCACTTCCTCTTTCCACCCGGCGATCACGTCCTGCTGCGCCCGGACCATCCTCCGGTCCAGCTCCTCCAGCGTATATTCGGGGTCCTCCTTGGGGAGATGGGCTAGCAGCTCGGTGAGGCTGCATGGTGGTGTAGCTTGCAGCAGGCCCCTAGCCAAAGTACTGGAGCTGATTTCTTTCTCCATCTCTGGGTGTGGCCTGGCCAAACTGATCCAGACCACCCCCTGCCCCGCAGTTTTCTTCTCTTTCCGCCCCCATGGGGGGTGGTCCTGGGGTATTCTGCTGACAATCACTCTCAGGGGCAGCCCCTTCCTCTTTGGCGCCATTCTGGGACTCGGCCCACGATGGGAGGCGGCCTCCTGTGGTCTTTTGGCGCGCACATTATGGCGCTCGTTCTTCTAGGGCGGGCGCCATCTTTAGTACAACTAAACAGTCTCTTTTCAGGCGCGCAGTACCCGTTGTTAGCGGGCACGAAATACACCAAAGCTGACTCGCCCCCTGGGCCGTGGGGCACGCGGATCCGGGCGATAGGGAGACGATGGGGGTAGTAGTGGCGGCCCGATCCCGCGGCTCAGGGTGGTCAGACCAATGGTAGTCTGCTACGTGCTTCAGATGATGTCCGACTACGCCACCCGTGGATTTGCGGTCATTAGGTACCGCCACTGCAAGGCAGACCGCTGGGGCTGATGATGTGTGCAGCTGGGATGGTGTGATTCCCCACGGGAAGAGTGCGGCCCCAGGGCAGTGTAGTGGATGTAGGGGGTGATGGTGGTGAGAGTCCCAGTACCGGTAGTGCCGGAGGAGCGAAGGAGCACACGGACAACAAGTTACAGTCCAGGGTCTTTACTCACAGTTCGTTTGTTTCGGGTCACTTCCTTCGGCACTGACCGCCCGAGCCGTGCTGCGTCCACCAGGTGAGGGGCTCGGTCAACTCCCAGGCAGTTCAGGAGCATGGCACAGGACCCCCTTTAATCCTTTCTCTGGCCTGCCTCACCAGTGACCCGCTTTTGTCCAGCTGCCGTGGACCTGTGCGGTTAAACGTGGCCCCGTCCTCCGCTGTCCTATATGGTGCCTTCCTAGCAGGTTTGATGAGGTGTAGCACCAATAAATGATCACGACGACCGGTCTTTGGCTGAGGGTAGTTTCTCCTCCACCAACTTGGGATCCGGTACCCTTAATCTGCCTGACCCTTCACCCTGGATTCTCGTGGGTTCTTAGGGTCCCTTCCACCTTCTTGTTCCTGAGCCCTTCTGTTTCTCTCTCTCTTCTTCTCTTTCTCTGTTCCTTTCTGTTCCTTTCTCATGGAGCTGGGATGAGACTTAATCACAGCTCCCTTTCACCTCCTCTCTCTCTCTCCCTCGGCCTCTCTCTAGGCCCGCTCCAGAGTGGAGCTCCTACAGAGCCTCCACTCCCGGTCTTCTCCTCTGGTTGAACGAACCTAGATCTAAGATGGTGCCCACCTTTTATACCTCCCTCTGACCATGAGCCCAGGTGACCAGCAACCAATGAGCTCCTTCCTACGCTCAGGAACCAACCCCTATCTGCCCCTACAGCACTGGGTGTTCCACCCCCCTCCCCACTCCAGGCAGGGACATAGTCGGGCGTGCCTGCACTTCTGTCTAGTGGGAGCACCGTTGAGCTGTCCCTCGGAAATGGTGTGTGTGTGCTGTATGCAGCTAACTGAGCCCTGGTCCATACTCCATCCTTACCTGGGAGTGGAATATCACACCTCTGGTCTGAGGTGCAATACCCCTGTAGCGGCCGAACCCTCGGGGCGCTACATAGACATTTTTGCAAATTTATTAAAAAATAAAAACTGAAATATCATATGGTCATAAGTATTCAGACCCTTTGCTCAGACACTCATATTTAAGTCACATGCTGTCCATTTCCTTGTGATCCTCCTTGAGATGGTTCTACTTCTTCATTGGAGTCCAGCTGTGTTTAATTAAACTGATAGGACTTGATTTGAAAAGGCACACACCTGTCTGTATAAGACCTCACAGCTCACAGTGCATGTCAGACCAAATGAGAATCATGAGCTCAAAGGAACTGCCCAAGGAGCTCAGAGACAGAATTGTGGCAAGACACAGATCTGGCTAAGGTTGCAAATGAATTTCTGCATTACCCAAGGTTCCTAAAAGCAAAGTGGCCTCCATAATCTTTAAATGGAAGAAGTTTGGAACCATCAGAAGTCTTCCTAGACCTGGCCGTCCAGCCAAACAGAGCAATCATGGGAGAAGAGCCTTGGTGAGAAAGGTAAAGAAGAACCCCAAAATCACTGTGGCTGAGCTCCAGAGATGCAGTAGGGAGATGGGAGAAAGTTCCACAAAGTCAACTATCACTGTAGCCCTCCACCAGTTGGGCCTTTTTGGCAGAATGGCCCGATGGAAGCCTCTCCTCAGTGCAAGAAATATGAAAGCCTGCATAGAGTTTGCTGAAAAACACATGAAGGACTCCAGACTATGAGAAATAAGATTCTCTGGACCGATGAGACGAAGATAGAACTTTTTGGTGATAATTCTAAGCGGTATGTGTGGAGAAAACCAGGCACTGCTCATCACCTGCCCAATACAATCCCAACAGTGAAACATGGTGGTGGCAGCATCATGCTATGGGGGTCTTTTTCAGCTGCAGGGACATGACGACTGGTTGCAATTGAAGGAAACATGAATGTGGCCAAGTACAGAGATATCCTGGATGAAAACCTCTACCAGAGTGCTTTGGACCTCAGACTTGGCCGAAGGTTCACCTTCGAACAAGACAATGACCCTAAGCACACAGCTATAATGACAAAGGCGTGGCTTCAGAACAACTCTGTGACCATTCTTGACTGGTCCAGCCAGAGCTCTGGCCTAAACCCAATTGAGCATCTCTGGAGAGACCTGAAAATGGCTGTCTACTAACGTTCACCATCCAACCTGACAGAACTGGAGAAAGGAAGAATGGCAGAGGATCCCCAAATCCAGGTGTGAAAAACTTGTTGCATCATTCCCAAGAAGACTCATGGCTGTACTAGCTCAAAAGGGTGCTTCTACTCAATACCGAGCAAAGGGGCTGAATATTTATGACCATGTGATATTTCAGTTTTTCTTGTTTAATAAATTTGCAAAAATTTCTACATTTCTGTTTTTTTTTCAGTCAAGATGGAATGCAGAGTGCACTTTAATGAGAAAAAAAGGAACTTTTTAGAATTTACCAAATGGCTGCAATGAAACAAAGAGTGAAAAATTTAAAGGGGTCTGAATACTTTCTGTACCTACTGTATATTGTCCTCTATTTGGTTCTTCCTGAACCTTGGTATTTGGTGATTCTTCCTATGGTCAGAATGCACCTAGGTCTTTCTAGGGTCTCAACTGATGTAATATTACTTTTTCTTTCCTTAAAGGGAACCTGTGACATGAAAGAAGCTATTTTTCTGCATATATGGGGTTAATCTGCAGATTAATAGCGTTCTCAACCTGCCCAGCACTTAGACCCCTACTGTCATGAGGAAATGATCTTTATTCCTCCTTTTAGCATTCTGGTTTCAGTCACGGGCGGCGCCGGCGCGGGTTCAGTCACCGTTCTCTGTATAGAGAGCGGCGGCTGTAACCTCGTCCCCGGCAGTGATTGACAGCCGGCCCTACTGCTGAGCTGCTGTAAGTCAGTGCAGGGGGAGTGTTTGCTGCCACTTCTCACTATACACAGAGCGGTGACTGAATCCAATGGATGCCGGGAGAAATAAAGTTCAGAGCAGGGTTAATCTGGAGATTATCCCCATATCTGCAGTCTGATTGTGTTTTTTTCAGGTGACAGGTTCCCTTTAAGGAAAGAACCATTTTTTATTGTAGTTAATAATTCTTACATGCATGTAGTAATGTCTTTTTTTTTCTTAAATCTGCAGTGCAAGTGGGCCTAGCGAACAACTCTACGAGCATTCAGAAGGTATAATGAAATCTATGACTTTATATTTTATTGATTCCAAACTTTTTATAGGTTTTATAAAATGTACATATAAATAATAGCTTGACACCGGCAATAAAATCTAAAAGGGAATTTGTCGGCAGGTTTTACTACTCATCTGAGAGGAGCGTAATGTAGACAAATAGAAGCTGAATCCAACAATGTATCACTTAGATTACTGGGTGCAGCAGTTCTGACCCAATCAGAGCTTTTAGATTTAGAATGAAGCAGAGCTGAGAAAGCTGTCCCCACCCACACCAGGCTCTCCATGTTCAAAGTCCATAGACGGTGTGCTGCTTATCACAGCAGGGGGCGTTGCTGGACTAGTGTTGTCCAGCAATGTTAATCTCTTCATGATAAATCCTTGACAATTACTAAGCACGCACTTTGACAAATGACCAATCAGGCGGTGGCTGGTCACCGGGTCAGGTGAGTGCCAACCCACCAATCATGATCCGCCAGGTCACGGACATGCTCAGTTCGGCAAATCCTGGACTTAGATTCCACAAGCCCTGTCTCCTTCTGCAACCCAGGCTTAACATTGCTAGGCACAACTACCTGGGAGATAAACAGTGCTCGCGGACCAGCTAGTCGTTGGGGCTGACGGCGATTCTGAGACCATAGAAGGTCCTGGACCCATTTCGAATCCAGCACCAGACCGACACCTAACAGTAGTGTTATACATCAGTTGTGTAGGACAACCTGACAAACACTACACAACTGACGTATGACAACCTGACGAACACTACGTCAGTTGTGTAGTGTTTGTCAGGTTCTCATACGTCAGAAATTAATTTAATAGTCCATCGAAGTATGGTACCTTTTGAAGCAGTCTTTCATACACAGGCCAGGTTTGTCAGGGCAGTTGTCACATTGATAAATGGTGTCCTTGCGTATTCCACTTTTATAACACACTCGGCACCTCTTTTGTGACTTTCCTTTTTTTCCGCTGTGAGGGATCTGCCCTGGGAAATGCTGGCCTGGTACAATTCTCAGTCCTTCAATTCCGGAACTACTAGGGCCTGCTCCGTCACCGCTGCCAAATATCAGGGCCTTGATAACAGTCTCCTGGAAGTGAAGGTACGACGTAGAAGTCTGGCTTGCAAGTTGTGACAGAAGGAAAGCGTTGTGCATTGCCATCTGTACAATGTGCACGGCCAGCTTCTTATACCATACCTTGGCCTTTCTGAAAGCACTGTAGGGCTGGAGGACTTGATCTGAGAGATCAACTCCCCCCATGTACTTGTTGTACCCCACTACACAGTCTGGTTTGGCGACCTGTGTAGTGGAACCTCTTACAGAGCTGAGGGTGCTGCCATCACCATGTATGGTGGTCAACAAAAGGACATGCCTCTTGTCCTTGTACTTGACCATCAGCAGGTTGTCGCTACATTGGGCTATGCTCTCACTGTTATGATCTGCTACAGAGACTAAGGAAAGAGAGGAGATCTGTCCCTGCAATAGAACTAAACTAGATCCCTACGATGTAACGGGGAACCTGATCCTGCGATCAGACCCGCTAAAGTCCTAGGCTAGTCTGAACGCAGACCTATAGATGTGAGGGAGGGATCCCTACAAGATCTAGGGACTGGGAAAAGTTGGACACCCCCTAGCAGAAATAGTAGCAGTCAAAGACAAACACACAACAAAAAGCAAAGGGGTCAAAAGACCTAAACTAACAGAGAACGGCAACAGAGCAACAAGCTAGCTCAGCAGTAGTAAATACAAATGAAGTCCAGCAAAGCCAGGAGGGCGGAGCCGGTTTAAATAGGCAAAAATGGTCATGTGACCAGCAAACTAAAAAAAACCTAACAGGAGAGTTGTAACAGTACCCCCTCTTCTAAGAGGATCCTCCGGATACCCTAGGCCCAGGCTTACCAGGAAACCTCCTGTGAAACGCTCGGACAAGTCTGGGGGCAGAAACATCATCCGCCCTCACCCATGAGTTATCCTCAGGTCCGACACCCTTCCAAGCGACGAGATACTGCAAACTCCCTCTATACCGTCTAGAATTTAGGATGCGAGAAATTTCATATTCCCTGTCCTCCACCACCGGAGGAACAGTGGCAGAGGCGTCACCATCCGACACATCAGCTTTTTTCAACAGAGAAACATGAAACACCGGATTAATCCTCCAGGACGTAGGAACCTCCAGCCTAACAGCAGATTGGTTAACTATCTGAAGTACCTTAAAGGGCCCTACGAACTTGGGACCCAATTTTTTAGAAGGAATCCTCAATCGCAGATTCTTAGAGGACAACCAAACCATGTCACCAACAGCAAACAAAACCTCTTGCCGTTTCCTATCAAAGTACCTCTTAAATTTTTTGTTAGCCTCCTGAAGATTACCACGCACATCCGTCCAAACTCTCTCCAAATCACCAGAAAAACTCTCCTCCTCAGGCACAGCCGAAACCAATTTGGAAAATGACCCAAAAGACGGATGTCTCCCAGAACAACAAAAAAAAGGCGAACACCCAGCAGAAGAGGATGTATGGTTGTTAAGAGCAAATTCAGCAAGTGGCAGAAACTCAGACCACCCCTCTTGATTGTCTGCCACAAAACAACGCAAGAACTGCTCAACTTCCTGGTTCTTCCTTTCTGTCTGACCATTAGACTCAGGATGATATCCGGATGAAAACGACAAATGAACTCCCAACCTGTCACAAAAGGCACGCCAAAAACGAGCCACGAACTGAGGTCCCCTATCAGAAACAATGTCAGTAGGAACACCATGTAGTCTGACAATCTCCTTGACAAAGGCCTTAGCGAGTGTCTTAGCGCAAGGCAGTTTGATGAAGGGAACCAAGTGACACATCTTGCTAAAACGGTCCACGACCACCCAGATGACCGTGAAACCTTCAGAGGGAGGAAGGTCAGTAATAAAGTCCATAGCCAGATGTGTCCAAGGTGCACTAGGAACCTCCAGAGGGCAAAGCAACCCCGCAGCAGGAGCATGCGAAGACTTGGATCTTGCACACACAGTACATTGGCGCACCCACTTAATGACTTCCTTCTGCCATCCAGGCCACCAAAAACTGCGACCCACAAGTCTCTTGGTCTCAGAAATTCCTGGATGACCTGCCAACCGAGACTCATGACACTCAACAAACAAATCTCTCCTAAAGGTCCTAGGCACAAACCACCTCCCATGGGGAGTGTTAGATGGGGCATTCTCCTGTGCTTTAAGAATCTCATCCTCCAAAACGGAGTCCAAAGCAGCAATCACAACACCTTCTTGTAAAATGGTCTCCTCCTCCTCAACACCAACCATGGGAGAAAAGCTGCGAGACAAAGCATCCGCTTTAACATTCTTGGTACCCGGGATGTAAGTAACGGAAAAATTAAACCGCGAGAAAAAAAGTGCCCACCTAGCCTGACGGGCATTCAAGCGCTTGGCAGCATCAAGATAGATCAGATTTTTATGATCAGTGAAAACCTGAACGGGAAATTCAGCACCTTCCAAGAGGTGACGCCAGTGTTCAAATGCGAGTTTAATCGCCAGCAATTCCCGATTACCAATATCGTAATTAAGTTCAGTCTCGGAAAATTTTTTTGAAAAAAAGGCACAGGGATGTACTCCATCCTTGTTTTCCTGAGACAACACCGCACCAACCCCCACCGAAGAAGCATCAACCTCAACCAAAAACGGCTTAGTCACATCAGGCTGCATAAGGATGGGAGCAGAGGTGAACCTCTCCTTTAAAAACACAAAAGCTTCAATGGCCTCAGAAGTCCACTGAACCGCATTAGCACCTTTCCTGGTGAGATCGGTCAGCGGTTTGACAATAATAGAAAAATTTTTTATGAATTTTCTGTAATAATTGGCGAAACCCAAAAACCTCTGTATCGATTTCAAACCAATAGGCCTAGGCCATTCCTGTACAGCCTGAACTTTAACCGGGTCCATCTCAAAACCTTCACTGGAGACAATGTAGCCCAAAAAACTAATTCTCTGTACAGCGAACTCACATTTCTCCAGCTTAGCAAAAAACGAATTGTCCATTAATAACTGTAATACCTCACGTACGCTCCGCCAATGAGACTCCAGATCCGGTGAATAAATCAAAATGTCATCCAAATACACAACCACATCTTTGCCGATTAAAGGTCTAAGGATGTCATTAATAAGATTCTGAAAAAATGCTGGAGCATTGGTGAGACCAAAAGGCATAACCAGATTCTCAAAATGACCCACAGGAGTGTTAAAAGCAGTCTTCCATTCATCACCCTCCTTCATGCGCAACAAATTGTATGCCCCCCGGAGATCAATTTTAGAGAACCACTTGGCCCCCACTAACTGGTTAAATAAATCGGGAATCAATGGCAGTGGGTAAGGATTGCGTACAGTAAATTTATTAATCTCACGAAAGTCCAGACAAGGACGTAAACCGCCATCTTTTTTTTTCACAAAAAAAAACCCAACAGCCACAGGAGACTTGGAAGGCCTAATGTGACCAGCGGCCAAGCTTGTCTGTATGTATTCCTCCAAAGCCTTTCTCTCAGGAATAGTAAGATTAAATAAACGACTCTTAGGAAGAGTCGCTCCAGGGACAAATTCAATAGTACAATCATAGTCTCTATGGGGAGGCAAAACCTGCGACTCCTCCTTAGAAAAAACTCTCCAAAAATCCTGAATAGGTACAGGCAATTCCCCTCTATCCACAGCAGGACTTAATTTCATTGGTAGACCAATCCAGTACAGGATTGTGCAATTTTAACCAGGGTAACCCCAATATTACTGGAGAAGGCAAATTATCCAATACCACCAAATCCAAATTCTCTTGATGAATACCATTAATAGTGAGGGGAAATTCACAGACCTTGTGAGTAACACTCTTCAAGGGAGAGCCATCGACAGAAACCACAGCAATAGGGGATGACAAAGTTTTAGGTTCTAATCTAAGTTTTTCCAAGAATCCCCCCATCAGTCACATTCAGAGTAGATCCACAATCCACAAATACCCGAAATTCAATTAATTCATCCTGAGCAGCAGTAGTGGCAGATAGGAATACCCCCTTAGAATTTAAACAGGCAATACGAGCATGACTGACCATTTTTTTTCTTTCTTCTTACGAAGCACGCAGCTCTTAATAAGATGACCAGAATTTCCGCAATAGAAACACAAGCCTTCAGAAAGTCGGCGGTCTTTTTCCTGAGAGCGGGTTGTCATCGCCCCAATTTCCATCGGCTCTCCATTGTCAGCACAGAACCTCTCAGGACTCGAAGCTGACATAGCAGAGGATTTGCTCTCATTAACCCTTTCACGCAGTCTCCTGTCAACCCGTATAGCTAATTGCATTGCCTCCTGCAAGTTTCCAGGTGTGGGATAAGCAATCAGTAAATCCTTAACCCTTTCACCTAGGCCTGCCAGAAACAAGCTTTTCAAAGCTGAATCGTTCCTCCCCACCTGGGCAGACCACCGACGGAAGTGAGAACAATATTTTTCCACATTACCTGATCCCTGCCTCAAACGTCTTAATTCAGACTCAGCAGATGAGACACGATCAGGATCATCGTACAACAAACCCAAAGCAGAAAAAAAACTATCCACTGATCTAAAGCACGGATCACTAGGTTGGAGAGAGAAGGCCCATCCCTGAGGATCTTTGCGCAAAAGTGACATTATGATCCCTATGCGTTGTGATTCATCACCAGAGGATCCGGGTCTCAAACGAAAATATAATAGACAAGCATTTTTAAAAGAAAAAAAATCTTGTTGTTCGCCAAAAAATAGATCAGGCAGACGTACCTTTGGTTCCACAAAATGCGCTCCAGAACAGCTACTCACGTGTTGTTGGAGCTTGGTCACCTCCAGAGAGAGTCCCTGCAAGCGTTGAGCCAAATCTTGCACCAAGACCATGATGGAAAACTGGAGGTCTTTCCTTAGAAAAAAATTTTTTTTTTTTTTTATGGCTGGACTTACTGTTATGATCTGCTACAGAGACTAAGGAAAGAGAGGAGATTTGTCCCTACAATAGAACTAAACTAGATCCCTACGATGTAACGATCAGACCCGCTAAAGTCCTAGGCTAGTCTGAATGCAGACCTATAGATGTGAGGGAGGGATCCCTACAAGATCTAGGGACTGGGAAAAGTTGGACACCCATTAGCAGAAATAGTAGCAGTCAAAGACAAACACACAACAAAAAGCAAAGGTGTCAAAAGACCTAGCAAAACTAACAGAGAACGGCAACAGAGCAACAAGCTAGCGCAACAGTAGTAAATACAAATGAAGTCCAGCAAAGCCAGGAGGGCGGAGCCGAATTAAATAGGCAAAAATGGTCATGTGACCAGCAAACTAAAAAAAACCTAACAGGAGAGTTGTAACACTCACCCCTTCTGAGCAGCTGCCCAATTAGTGTCTTTGGGAGGCCTTTCTAATTTTTGCGGACAGTACCGCAGGCTGCAGTACGTCACGCAGAGAGGGACTTGAAGAGCGGGATACTTGTATATAAGTTATCCACAAAGAGGTGATAACCTTTATCCAGCAGTGGGTGCACCAAGTCCCACACAATTTTCCAACTCACTCCCAGAACGGGAGGCATTCAGGGGGTTCAATCCGGGAGTCCTTCCCTTCATAAACTCTAAACTTGTGAGTGTACCCTGAGGTACTCTGAAAAAGTTTATACAGCTTGATCCCGGACCAGGTACTGCCGGAATCCAAGCCGCCTTTTAAAAGAGATTAAGGACTCATCCACGCAGATGTCCCTTTGGGGCACGTCCACTTCAGCAAACTTGTTGTTGAAGTGTTCGATGACCGGCCGAACTTTGAAAAGACGATCAAAGTTCGGGTCATCGCGTGCAGGACACCTTGCATTATCTTGGTAATGCAAGAACATGTGGATGGCCTGAAAGCGTCTCCAGATCATGGCCATTCGGAACACTGGA
The DNA here is from genome assembly GCF_046119375.1 of Phyllobates terribilis. Lineage (NCBI taxonomy): Eukaryota > Metazoa > Chordata > Amphibia > Anura > Dendrobatidae > Phyllobates > Phyllobates terribilis. Next base: position 2,498,247 of record NW_027362972.1, on the reverse strand, counting down.
GTGTTATACAAAACGTCAGCACTCCAGTATTGCCGAAGCTCGGGCTTGTTCAGGATCCCCATAAGAAGGACCAGGCCCCAAAACTTCAGAGATGGGGGAGTGGGAAGAGGGGGATTGGGGTGGACGAGGGGAGATCAGAGATGGACTTACCAAAGGGTCAGCAGGACTGGAACAGAAGACCCGGAGCAGGAGACCGGGAGCCCGGAGCAGGAGACTGGGAGCACGACGCTGGAGACCGGGAGCGCGGAGCAGGAGACCGGGAGCCCAGAGCAGGAGTCCGGTACTGGAGCTGGAGACCAGAAACGAGAGAATTAACAGGGACACTGAAGTGAGGGAGATTGAGGTGGGAAGGGGGGTAAAAAGATGGGGGAGTGGGGAGAGGGGGATTGGGGTGGATGAGGGGAGATCAGAGATGGACTTACCAAGGGGTCAACAGGATCAGCAGCAGGACCGGAACAGGAGACGGAGCCCGGAGCAGGAGACCGGTGCTGTTGACCGGGAGCCCGGAACGAGAGCCCGGCGCTGGGAGCGGAGCTGGAGACTCGGACCGGAGCTGGAGACCGCTGCAGGACGCAGAAAAATAAATGGTGGTAAGGGGGGGTAAAAAGAGGGGGGAGGGGGGATTGGGGTGGATGAGTGGAGAACAGACTTACCAAAGTCTTCTCTGCAGGATCAGCAGCAGAATCGGCAGCAGGCTCTGGAGCAGGATACCCAGGACGCTGGAGCAGAAGATCCAGGAGCAGCAGCAGCAGCGACTGAAACAGGTGAGAAGATGGTCTTGTGGTGTCACAGAATATTCTGTGGCACTACAAGGCTCAGCACACACACATCAGATGTGACCGCTTTGTAGAAATCCTCACCAAGTGTGAGGGTCTGCAGGGTGGTCACAGGGTGATGATGGGGTGGTGACAGGTGGAGGTAGTCAGGTAATCTGATTGGAGCAATCAATGTCATCAATGATTGCTCCAATCAGAGTTCCTGAATACAGGTGACCGGGCGGTCACAGGGAGGTGTCACCTCTCTGTGACCCCCTGTGGTGCATGCTGTGCCCCAGCCATCTGATTGGTGACATTGATTGCACCAATCAGACATGGCTGTAGCAGAGAACGCACCACAGGGGGTCACAGAGAGGTGACACCTCCCTATGACAGCCTGTATTCAGGAGCTCTGATTGGAGCGATCGATGTCATCATCGATCGCTCCAATCACAGCAGTCTGGGGACTTTGATTACATTACAGGGGGTCATGGGGCAGTGACAGGCAGGTCACAAGCCGGTCACCGCCCCATGACCGCCCTGTTATCGCGCTGCGATCGATGTGATCGGCGATCGCACCGATCATAGCAGTCTGGGGCCAGGGCTGTGGTGTACTAGCAATAGCCTAGGATCGGTGCTCTTTGATCTGCAGCCTAGGATCGGTGCTCCTCTGTTTCCGGCAATCACATTGCCGGAAACAGTGAGAGATTCTGTAAAGGGGTGTAAAGGGGTTAACAGAGCATGGATCGGGGGTCGGCAATTAGTTTTCTCAAGGGCTCACATGAAATACTGTGACTGTAGTGCAGGGCTAAACCAACACACTGAAATTAAGAATATTAGTGGAAATATTAAGCAAAGTTATATTAATTTATACTGCTTAGTATTGATGAGAATTAAGTATGTTGATCCACAGCCACTATTAGGCAATGTGCCCACAATGCAGAAACGCTCCGGATTTTTCCTGAGCGTTTCTGCATCTCCTTGGCAGAAAAAGCTCATGCGGATTTTACATGCGTATTTTCAGCCCGGGACAAGCGTTTGTCACGCGTTTAGCACATGCGATTTCCCATGCGGGTTGTCAAGCGTTTTCTAAAAGATTTTGGCTTGGAAAAGTGCTTGACAACTTGGTCACACTATATAAATCCATGCAACCGTGTGACTAAGTTAGTTAAAAAAAAATAATAAAAATGGTAAAAACTATAAAAAAAAACATTATACTCACCTTCCGATGGCCCACGGTCTCCTTCTCCGGTCTCCCTGGTGGCCCGTGGTGGTGTAAAAGGACCTTCCATGATGTAATTTAGTCAGGTGACAGGTCACATGACCGCTGACGTTGACGAGCCACCGGGGAGCCAAGACACACCGGAGAGAAGACCGCAGGCCATCAGAAGGTGAGTATAATGTTTTTTTTAATTTTAATTTTTTTTTTACAGGTACTATGGTACCCGGGTCTGGATGAGAGTCTCCTCTTCTCCATCCGCACATTGAATTGCTTAATTTCCGCATGTGTACATGTAGTCATGCAGATATTATGCGAATCAATGCAAGTCAATGGCGGCAAAAACGCTGCGCTTACGCAAAATAGTTGGTAGTGCTGCGCTTTTTTCTGTAATAATAATCCGCAGCGGATATTTCCGCAGCATGTGCACAGCACATGTGGATTATCATTGGGGAACATTGCAGACCTCCTACCAAGCGTTTTTTAAGCGTAATTGCCGCTGCGGAAATGCTTAAAAAACGCATAGTGGGCACACAGCCCACTAGAGCTTATTTTATTGTGTTCTTACTAGGAGCAGCCAATCAAAACCATATGATTTATGAATTATTATAACGTCTCAAGCAGGGGCGGGCACTGAGACCAAAGGGTCCCTGTGCAAGAATTGTGTATGATCCCCCCTTCTTAAAGGGGACTTTCATTTTAATTATTTTTGTGCTCATCGGCTTGCGCTAGGGAAAAAAAATAATAAAATCAGAGTTACTCATTTTCACCTAGTCTAAAAATAATAAAATCAGAGTTACTCATTCTCACCTAGTCTAAAAATAATAAAATCAGAGTTACTCATTTTCACCTAGTCTAAAAATAATAAAATCAGAGTTACTCATTCTCACCTAGTCTAAAAATAATAAAATCAGAGTTACTCATTTTCACCTAGTCTAAAAATAATAAAATCAGAGTTACTCATTTTCACCTAGTCTAAAAATAATAAAATCAGAGTTACTCATTTTCACCTAGTCTAAAAATAATAAAATCAGAGTTACTCATTTTCACCTAGTCTAAAAATAATAAAATCAGAGTTACTCATTTTCACCTAGTCTAACAATAATAAAATCAGAGTTACTCATTTTCACCTAGTCTAAAAATAATAAAATCAGAGTTACTCATTTTCACCTAGTCTAAAAATAATAAAATCAGAGTTACTCATTTTCACCTAGTCTAAAAATAATAAAATCAGAGTTACTCATTTTCACCTAGTCTAAAAATAATAAAATCAGCGTTACTCATTTTCACCTAGTCTAAAAATAATAAAATCAGAGTTACTCATTTTCACCTAGTCTAAAAATAATAAAATCAGAGTTACTCATTTTCACCTAGTCTAAAAATAATAAAATCAGAGTTACTCATTTTCACCTAGTCTAAAAATAATAAAATCAGAGTTACTCATTCTCATCTAGTCTAAAAATAATAAAATCAGAGTTACTCATTTTCACCTGGTCTAAAAATAATAAAATCAGAGTTACTCATTTTCACCTAGTCTAAAAATAATAAAATCAGCGTTACTCATTTTCACCTAGTCTAAAAATAATAAAATCAGAGTTACTCATTTTCACCTGGTCTAAAAATAATAAAATCAGAGTTACTCATTTTCACCTAGTCTAAAAATAATAAAATCAGCGTTACTCATTTTCACCTAGTCTAAAAATAATAAAATCAGATTTACTCATTTTCACCTGGTCTAAAAATAATAAAATCAGAGTTACTCATTTTCACCTAGTCTATTGATGTCTTTATGCTCCTGGCCTGTCCGTGTTTACAGGCTGCAGTGGTAATATCTCATGTGACCACTGTAGCCAATGATAGGGTCAGCAGCTTGTTCCATCTACCTTGGCATTACTGCTGAGCTCAGTCATTAAAAGGGATTTCCTACAAACAAAAGTTAATTTTATAAATTGGCTGTGTCTGACCGTGTGCGGAACATGGTCTGATCATACCACAGCTCCTGGGCAGGGAAGGCTGCAAAAGACAATGCAGACATTCCAGCACGGGATCTCATAGGATTGATTCATTTTGTGAGGTAAAATATTTCACTGCCTGTGTTTAAACAATATTTTACCTCTCAAAATGAATCCTTTGTGATCCCCTGATGTAATGTCTGTATTGTCTTTGGCTTCCTCCTCCGCTCAGGAGCTGTGGTATTTTCCATACACGGTCAGACACAGACCATTTTTAAAATGAACTTTTGTTTCTGGGATAACCCCTTTAAGCTCCAGCAGTCACGTGTTTTAGTCAGGACATCACGGCTGCAGCCTGAAAACAAAGACCAGGGCAGTAGCGGAAGAGGAATTGCTGACCCTGAGAGTATCCCTGATTTTATTGTTTTTCTCTAGGGCAAGCCTAAGGACAGTAAAAGAATTAAAACAGAAATTCACTTTAAGTAACATTATTTGATGCAATAAAAACATGTTAGGCACACATCAAAAAATCACTTGTCACACACCAGACAAATCGCACAAGCACAGCGCAGACTTGAGAGATGTCACACAAGCACAGCTCTGACTTGAGAGATGTCACACAAGCACAGCTCTGACTTGAGAGATGTCACACAAGCACATCTCTGACTTGAGAGATGTCACACAAGCACAGCGCAGACTTGAGAGATGTCACACAAGCACAGCGCAGACTTGAGAGATGTCACACAAGCACAGCGCAGACTTGAGAGATGTCACACAAGCACAGCGCAGACTTGAGAGATGTCACACAAGCACAGCGCAGACTTGAGTGATGTCATACAAGCACAGCACAGACTTGAGAGATGTCACACAAGCACAGCGCAGACTTGAGAGATGTCACACAAGCACAGCTTAGACTTGAGAGATGTCACACAAGCACAGCACAGACTTGAGAGATGTCACACAAGCACAGCGCAGACTTGAGAGATGTCACACAAGCACAGCGTAGACTTGAGAGATGTCACACAAGCACAGCTTAGACTTGAGAGATGTCACACAAGCACAGCACAGACTTGAGAGATATCACACAAGCACAGCTTAGACTTGAGAGATGTCGCACAAGCACAGCTTAGACTTGAGAGATGTCACACAAGCACAGCACAGACTTAAGAGATGTCACACAAGCACAGCGCAGACTTGAGAGATGTCACACAAGCACAGCGTAGACTTGAGAGATGTCACACAAGCACAGTGCACAAATTACACAAGTAGATGTGCACATATCAGAAAGATCACAAGAATAAGCTGCACACATCTTACAAGTACTCCAACACGCATCACAGAAGTGCAGGACATACCGAGGAATTCTGAAGAGACAAGTTAGAAGGGCTCTACATTCAGGTTCTAAAATGGTCGTTCTGGAGGAATAGAAAGAGATAGATGTTACTTTATGTCACCAACTTATTCGTTCCATGTGTAGAAGACTTGGTGCTGTCCTTAACAATCATAGAGGTCATACAAAATACTAGATGTAGTAGTTTTGGTGTAGGGTGCATCACTGAATTTGGGTAAAACTGAAGATTTTGTAATGAAAGTTATGATATTAACATTCCTTTCATGCTATGGGTGAAAAAAATGTTCTGTGAAACTCCGTCTTGTTAGTATTTTGGAAACTGTTCTTGTGTTCAGTGAGGTATTAACTAAAATCCTACTTCTTGTAGTCACTTTATGCTGGGCACTGAAAAAAAAATGATATTTATACATACCACACACCTACATGTTACATACATTGTTTTATCACCCTGACTAATCAGTATTTTCTTTTATTACTGGCATGATATGCCAGCACTTTTGAGCATAGGTATGTACTGCACATTACCATTTCATGTTTCTTAGCCCTGTCTCGTGGTAATCAGTATTAACCTTTCTGACAGCCCCATTTTTCATATCTGAAACGTCACTTTATTTGGTAATAACTTTGAAATGCTTCTGCTAGTCATTCTGATATTCTGATCTTCTTTTTGGAACAAATTGTACCTGTTGCAGCTGGAAAATTTTAAATTAATACGTTTTGTTGTTATTCATGAAAATATCCCAGATTTTCTAAAAATTTAGAAAAATGTGAAATTTTAAACTTAAAGCGGTTGTGCCACCATAAAGAATACAATTGACCAACCAGAAAAGGTGGAAATAAATCGTTTTGTAATTTATAGTGATTCAAAATTATGCTTCATTCAAAAGATACCAAGCTTTTATTTTTCAAATGCTGTTCTCTGGCGCCCCCTTGCATTATTCCATTACGTCTGGTAGTGGGTGATCAGCTGGTCGAGTTTGCGCAGTTCCTGGCGTAAGAGCTCCCTACTCGCAGCATGCAAAATGTATTCTCTGTCACAACTCTCCCTGCTGTAAGCACAGCCTGTGTGTGATTCACCCCCTCCCCCTGTGCTCATAGCTCACAGCTGATCTCCGGGTGAGATACCCCCTCCCAATGCGCTCACAGCTCACCTCTGGGTCAGAAAACCCCCTCCTCCTCTGCTCATAGCTCTCAGTTGATCTCCGGGTGAGATACCCCCTCCCCCTGAGCTCATAGCTAATCTCCGGGTGAGATACCCCTTCCCAATGCGCTCACAGTTGATCTCAGGGTGAGACACCCCCTCCCAATGCGCTCACAGCTCATCTCCGGGTGAGTTACCCCCTCCCCCTGCCCTCTCAGCTCATCTCCAGGTGAGATACCCCCTCCCCTTGCCCTCTCAGCTCATCTCCAGGTGAGATACTCCCTCCTCCTGCACTCACAGCTGATCCCCGGGTGAGACACCTTCCTCCTGGGCTCACAGCTGATCTCCGGGTGAGACACCCCCCCCCCCCTGTGCTAACAGCTCATATTCGGGTGAGATACCCCCTCCTCATGCACTCACAGCTGATCTCCAGGTGAGATACCCCCTCCCCCTGCCCTCTCAGCTCATCTCCAGGTGAGATACCCCCTCCCCCTGAGCTCACTGCTGATCTCCGGGTGAGACACAGCCTCCCTCTGCACTCACAGCTCATCTCCTAGTGAGATACCCCCTCCCCCTGCGCTCACTTCTGATCTCTAGGTGAGATACTCCCCTGCCCTCACAGCTCATCTCCGAGTGAGATACTCCCCTGTCCTCACAGCTCATCTCCGAGTGAGATACTCCCCTGCCCTCACAGCTCATCTCCGAGTGAGATATTCCCCTGCCCTCACAGCTCATCTCCGAGTGAGGTACTCCCCTGCCCTCACAGCTCATCTCCGAGTGAGATACTCCCCTGCCCTCACAGCTTATCTCCGAGTGAGATACTCCCCAGCCCTCACAGCTCATCTCCGAGATACTTCCCTGCCCTCACAGCTCATCTCCAAGTGAGATACTCCCCTGCCCTCACAGCTCATCTGCGAGTGAGATACTCCCCTGCCCTCACAGCTCATCTCCGAGTGAGATACTTCCCTGCCCTCACAGCTCTTCTCCGAGTGAGATACTCCCCTGCCCTCACAGCTCATCTCCTAGTGAGATACTCCCCTGCCCTCACAGCTCATCTTCGAGTGAGATACTTCCCTGCCCTCACAGCTCTTCTCCGAGTGAGATACTCCCCTGCCCTCACAGCTCATCTCCGAGTGAGATACTCCCCTGCCCTCACAGCTCATCTCCGAGTGAGATACTACCCTGCCCTCGCAGTTCATCTCCGAGTGAGATACTCCCCTGCCCTCACAGCTCATCTCCAGGTGAGATACCCCCTCCCCCTGCCCTCTCAGCTCATCTCCAGGTGAGATACCCCCTCCTCCTGCACTCACAGCTGATCTCCGGGTGAGACACCTTCCCCCTGGGCTCACAGCTGATCTCCGTGTGAGACACCCCCTCCCCCTGTGCTAACAGCTCATATTCCGGTGAGATACCCTCTCCTCCTGCACTCACAGCTGATCTCCAGGTGAGATACCCCCTCCCCCTGCCCTCTCAGCTCATCTCCAGGTGAGATACCCCCTCCCCTGAGCTCACTGCTGATCTCCGGGTGAGACACAGCCTCCCTCTGCACTCACAGCTCATCTCCTAGTGAGATACCCCCTCCCCCTGCGCTCACTGCTGATCTCTAGGTGAGATACTCCCCTGCCCTCACAGCTCATCTCCGAGTGAGATACTCCCCTGCCCTCACAGCTCATCTCCGAGTGAGATACTCCCCTGCCCTCACAGCTCATCTCCGAGTGAGATATTTCCCTGCCCTCACAGCTCATCTCCGAGTGAGGTACTCCCCTGCCCTCACAGCTCATCTCCGAGTGAGATACTCCCCTGCCCTCACAGCTCACCTCCGAGTGAGATACTCCCCAGCCCTCACAGCTCATCTCCGAGATACTTCCCTGCCCTCACAGCTCATCTCCGAGTGAGATACTCCCCTGCCCTCACAGCTCATCTCCGAGTGAGATACTCCCCTGCCCTCACAGCTCATCTCCGAGTGAGATACTCCCCTGCCCTCACAGCTCATCTCCGAGATACTTCCCTGCCCTCACAGCTCATCTCCGAGCGAGATACTCCCCTGCCCTCACAGCTCATCTCCGAGTGAGATACTCCCCTGCCCTCACAGCTCATCTTCGAGTGAGATACTTCCCTGCCCTCACAGCTCTTCTCCGAGTGAGATACTCCCCTGCCCTCACAGCTCATCTCCGAGTGAGATACTCCCCTGCCCTCACAGCTCATCTCCGAGTGAGATACTCCCCTGCCCTCACAGCTCATCTCCGAGTGAGATACTCCCCTGCCCTCACAGCTCATCTCCAGGTGAGATACCCCCTCCCCCTGCCCTCTCAGCTCATCTCCAGGTGAGATACCCCCTCCTCCTGCACTCACAGCTGATCCCCGGGTGAGACACCTTCCCCCTGGGCTCACAGCTGATCTCCGTGTGAGACACCCCCTCCCCCTGTGCTAACAGCTCATATTCCGGTGAGATACCCTCTCCTCCTGCACTCACAGCTGATCTCCAGGTGAGATACCCCCTCCCCCTGCCCTCTCAGCTCATCTCCAGGTGAGATACCCCCTCCCCCTGAGCTCACTGCTGATCTCCGGGTGAGACACAGCCTCCCTCTGCACTCACAGCTCATCTCCTAGTGAGATACCCCCTCCCCCTGCGCTCACTGCTGATCTCTAGGTGAGATACTCCCCTGCCCTCACAGCTCATCTCCGAGTGAGATACTCCCCTGCCCTCACAGCTCATCTCCGAGTGAGATACTCCCCTGCCCTCACAGCTCATCTCCGAGTGAGATATTCCCCTGCCCTCACAGCTCATCTCCGAGTGAGGTACTCCCCTGCCCTCACAGCTCATCTCCGAGTGAGATACTCCCCTGCCCTCACAGCTCACCTCCGAGTGAGATACTCCCCAGCCCTCACAGCTCATCTCCGAGATACTTCCCTGCCCTCACAGCTCATCTCCGAGTGAGATACTCCCCTGCCCTCACAGCTCATCTCCGAGTGAGATACTCCCCTGCCCTCACAGCTCATCTCCGAGTGAGATACTTCCCTGCCCTCACAGCTCTTCTCCGAGTGAGATACTCCCCTGCCCTAACAGCTCATCTCCGAGTGAGATACTCCCCTGCCCTCACAGCTCATCTCCGAGATACTTCCCTGCCCTCACAGCTCATCTCCGAGTGAGATACTCCCCTGCCCTCACAGCTCATCTCCGAGTGAGATACTCCCCTGCCCTCACAGCTCATCTCCGAGTGAGATACTCCCCTGCCCTCACAGCTCTTCTCCGAGTGAGATACTCCCTAGCCCTCACAGCTCATCTCCCAGTGAGATACTCCCCTGCCCTCACAGCTCATCTCCGAGTGAGATACTCCCCTGCCCTCACAGCTCATCTCCGAGTGAGATAAACCCTTTCCCTGTGCTCACTGCTGATCTCCGGGTGAGATACCCCCTCCCGCTGCACTCACAGATCATCTCCGGGTGAGATACCCCTTCTCCCTGCACTCACAGCTCATCTCCGGGTGAGATACCCCCTCTCCCTGCGCTCACTGCTGATCTCCGGGTGAGATACCCCCTCCCCCTGCACTCACAGATCATCTCCGGGTGTGATACCCCCTCCCCCTGCGCTCACTGCTGATCTCCGGGTAAGAAACAGCCTCCCCCTGCACTCACAGCTCATCTCCGAGTGAGATACTTCCTCCCCCTGCGCTCACTGCTGATCTCCGGGTGAGATACTCCCCCTGCACTCACAGCTCATCTCCGAGTGAGATACCCCCTCCCCCTGCGCTCACTGCTGATCTCTGGGTGAGACACAGCCTCCCCCTGCACTCACAGATCATCTCCGAGTAAGATACCCCCTCCCCCTGCGCTCACAGCTGATCTCTGGGTGAGATACCCCCTCCTCCTGCGCTCACTGCTGATCTCTGGGTGAGATACCCCCTCTCCCTGCACTCACAGCTTATCTCCGAGTGAGATACCCCCCTCTCCCTGCGCTCACTGCTGATCTCCGGATGAGATACCCCCTCCCCTTGCACTCACAGCTCATCTCCGAGTGAGATACCCCCCTCTCCCTGCGCCCACTGCTGATCTCCGGGTGAGACACAGCCTCCCCCTGCACTCACAGCTCATCTCCGAGTGAGATACCCCCTCCCCCTGCGCTCACTGCTGATCTCCGGGTGAGATACTCCCCCTGCACTCACAGCTCATTTCCAAGTGAGATACCCCCTCCCCCTGCGCTCACTGCTTTTCTCCGAGTGAGATACCCCCTCCCCCTGCACTCACAGATCATCTCCGGGTGAGATACCCCCTCTCCCTGCGCTCACTGCTGATCTCCGGGTGACACACAGCCTCCCCCGGCACTCACAGATCATCTCCGAGTGAGATACCCCCCTCCCCCTGCGCTCACTGCTTTTCTCCGAGTGAGATACCCCCTCCCCCTGCACTCACAGATCATCTCCGGGTGAGATACCCCCTCTCCCTGCGCTCACTGCTGATCTCCGGGTGAGACACAGCCTCCCCCTGCATTCACAGATCATCTCCGGGTGAGATACCCCCTCTTCCTGCGCTCACTGCTGATCTCCGGGTGAGACACAGCCTCCCCCTGCACTCACAGCTCATCTCCGAGTGAGATACCCCCTCCCCCTGCGCTCACTGCTGTTCTCCGGGTGAGACACAGCCTCCCGCTGCACTCACAACTCATCTCCGAGTGAGATACCCCCTCCCCCTGCGCTCACTGCTGATCTCCGGGTGAGACACAGCCTCCCGCTGCACTCACAACTCATCTCCGAGTGAGATACCCCCCTCTCCCTGCGCTCACTGCTGATCTCCGGGTGAGACACAGCCTCCCACTGCACTCACAGATCATCTCCGGGTGAGATACCTCCCTCTCCCTGCGCTCACTGCTGATCTCCGGGTGAGACACAGCCTCCCCCTGCACTCACAGCTCATCTCCAAGTGAGATATCCCCCTCTCCCTGCTCTCACTGCTGATCTCCGGGTGAGACACAGCCTCCCCCTGCACTCACAGCTCATCTCCGAGTGAGATACCCCCTCGCCCTGCACTCACTGCTGATCTCTAGGTGAGATACTCCCCCTGCACTCACAGCTCATCTCCGAGTGAGATACCCCCACCCCCTGCACTCACAGTTGATCTCTAGGTGAGATTCTCCCCCTGCACTCACAGCTCATCTCCGGGTGAGATACCCCCTCCCCTTGCACTCACAGCTCATCTCCGAGTGAGATACCCACCTCTCCCTGCGCTCACTGCTGATCTCCGTGTGAGACACAGCCTCCCCCTGCACTCACAGCTCATCTCCGAGTGAGATACCCCCTCCCCCTGCGCTCACTGCTGATCTCCGGGTGAGATACTCCCCCTGCACTCACAGCTCATCTCCGAGTGAGATACTTCCTCCCCCTGCGCTCACTGCTGATCTCCGGGTGAGATACTCCCCCTGCACTCACAGCTCATCTCCGAGTGAGATACCCCCTCCCCCTGCGCTCACTGCTGATCTCCGAGTGAGATACCCCCTCCCCCTGCACTCACAGATCATCTCCGGGTGAGATACCCCCTCTCCCTGCGCTCACTGCTGATCTCCGGGTGAGACACAGCCTCCCCCTGCACTCACAGATCATCTCCGGGTGAGATACCCCCCTCTCCCTGCGCTCACTGCTGATCTCCGGGTGAGACACAGCCTCCCCCTGCACTCACAGATCATCTCCGGGTGAGATACCCCCTCTCCCTGCGCTCACTGCTGATCTCCGGGTGAGACACAGCCTCCCCCTGCCCTCACAGCTCATCTCCGAGTGAGATATTCCCCTGCCCTCACAGCTCATCTCCGAGTGAGATACTCCCCTGCCCTCACAGCTCATCTCCGAGTGAGATACTCCCCAGCCCTCACAGCTCATCTCCGAGATACTTCCCTGCCCTCACAGCTCATCTCCGAGTGAGATACTCCCCTGCCCTCACAGTTCATCTCCGAGTGAGATACTCCCCTGCCCTCACAGCTCATCTCCGAGTGAGATACTTCCCTGCCCTCACAGCTCTTCTCCGAGTGAGATACTCCCCTGCCCTCACAGCTCATCTCCGAGTGAGATACTCCCCTGCCCTCACAGCTCATCTCCGAGTGAGATACTCCCCTGCCCTCACAGCTCATCTTCGAGTGAGATACTTCCCTGCCCTCACAGCTCTTCTCCGAGTGAGATACTCCCCTGCCCTCACAGCTCATCTCCGAGTGAGATACTCCCCTGCCCTCACAGCTCATCTCCGAGATACTTCCCTGCCCTCACAGCTCATCTCCGAGTGAGATACTCCCCTGCCCTCACAGCTCATCTCCAAGTGAGATACTCCCCTGCCCTCACAGCTCATCTCCGAGTGAGATACTCCCCTGCCCTCACAGCTCTTCTCCGAGTGAGATACTCCCTAGCCCTCACAGCTCATCTCCCAGTAAGATACTCCCCTGCCGTCACAGCTCATCTCCGAGTGAGATACTCCCCTGCCCTCACAGCTCATCTCCGAGTGAGATAAACCCTTTCCCTGTGCTCACTGCTGATCTCCGGGTGAGATACCCCCTCCCCCTGCACTCACAGATCATCTCCGGGTGAGATACCCCCTCCCCTTGCACTCACAGAGCATCTCGGGGTGTGATACCCCCTCCCCCTGCGCTCACTGCTGATCTCCGGGTAAGAAACAGCCTCCCCCTGCACTCACAGCTCATCTCCGAGTGAGATACCCCCTCCCCCTGCACTCACAGAGCATCTCGGGGTGTGATACCCCCTCCCCCTGCGCTCACTGCTGATCTCCGGGTAAGAAACAGCCTCCCCCTGCACTCACAGCTCATCTCCGAGTGAGATACCCCCTCCCCCTGCGCTCACTGCTGATCTCCGGGTGAGACACAGCCTCCCCCTGCACTCACAGCTCATCTCCGAGTAAGATACCCCCTCCCCCTGCGCTCACTGCTGATCTCCGGGTGAGATACCCCCTCCCCCTGCACTCACTGCTGATCTCTGGGTGAGATACCCCCTCTCCCTGCACTCACAGCTCATCTCCGAGTGAGATATCCCCCTCTCCCTGCGCTCACTGCTGATCTCCGGGTGAGATAACCCCTCCCCTTGCACTCACAGCTCATCTCCGAGTGAGATACCCCCCTCTCCCTGCGCTCACTGCTGATCTCCGGGTGAGACACAGCCTCCCCCTGCACTCACAGCTCATCTCCGAGTGAGATACCCCCTCCCCCTGCGCTCACTGCTGATCTCCGGGTGAGATACTCCCCCTGCACTCACAGCTCATCTCCAAGTGAGATACCCCCTCCCCCTGCGCTCACTGCTTTTCTCCGAGTGAGATACCCCCTCCCCCTGCACTCACAGATCATCTCCGGGTGAGATACCCCCTCTCCCTGCGCTCACTGCTGATCTCCAGGTGAGACACAGCCTCCCCCTGCATTCACAGATCATCTCCGGGTGAGATACCCCCTCTTCCTGCGCTCACTGCTGATCTCCGGGTGAGACACAGCCTCCCCCTGCACTCACAGCTCATCTCCGAGTGAGATACCCCCTCCCCCTGCGCTCACTGCTGATCTCCGGGTGAGACACAGCCTCCCCCTGCACTCACAGATCATCTCCGGGTGAGATACCCCCCTCTCCCTGCGCTCACTGCTGATCTCCGGGTGAGACACAGCCTCCCCCTGCACTCACAGATCATCTCCGGGTGAGATACCCCCCTCTCCCTGCGCTCACTGCTGATCTCCGGGTGAGACACAGCCTCCCCCTGCACTCACAGCTCATCTCCAAGTGAGATATCCCCCTCTCCCTGCTCTCAATGCTGATCTCCGTGTGAGACACAGCCTCCCCCTGCACTCACAGCTCATCTCCGAGTGAGATACCCCCTCCCCCTGCGCTCACTGCTGATCTCCAGGTGAGATACTCCCCCTGCACTCACAGCTCATCTCCGAGTGAGATACCCCCTCCCCCTGCGCTCACTGCTGATCTCCGGGTGAGATACTCCCCCTGCACTCACAGCTCATCTCCGAGTGAGATACCCCCTCCCCCTGCGCTCACTGCTGATCTCCGAGTGAGATACCCCCTCCCCCTGCACTCACAGATCATCTCCGGGTGAGAGACCCCCTCTCCCTGCGCTCACTGCTGATCTCCGGGTGAGACACAGCCTCCCCCTGCACTCACAGATCATCTCCGGGTGAGATACCCCCCTCTCCCTGCGCTCACTGCTGATCTCCGGGTGAGACACAGCCTCCCCCTGCACTCACAGATCATCTCCGGGTGAGATACCCCCTCTCCCTGCGCTCACTGCTGATCTCCGGGTGAGACACAGCCTCCCCCTGCACTCACAGCTCATCTCCGAGTGAGATATCCCCTCCCCCTGCGCTCACTGCTGATCTCCGGGTGAGACACAGCCTCCCCCTGCACTCACAGCTCATCTCCGAGTGAGATACCCCCTTCTCCCTGCGCTCACTGCTGATCTCCGGGTGAGACACAGCCTCCCCCTGCACTCATAGATCATCTCCGGGTGAGATACCCCCTCTCCCTGCGCTCACTGCTGATCTCCGGGTGAGACACAGCCTCCCCCTGCACTCACAGCTCATCTCCAAGTGAGATACCCCCTCCCCCTGCACTCACTGCTGATCTCTAGGTGAGATACTCCCTCTGCACTCACAGCTCATCTCCGAGTGAGATACCCCCTCCCCCTGTACTCACAGCTGATCTCTAGGTGAGATACTCCCCCTGCACTCACAGTTCATCTCCGAGTGAGATACCCCCTCCCCCTGCACTCACAGATCATCTCCGAGTGAGATATTGCCCTGCCCTCACAGCTCATCTCCGAGTGAGGTACTCCACTGCCCTCACAGCTCATCTCCGAGTGAGATACTCCCCTGCCCTCACAGCTCATCTCCGAGATACTTCCCTGCCCTCACAGCTCATCTCCGAGTGAGATACTTCCCTGCCCTCACAGCTCATCTCCGAGTGAGATACTTCCCTGCCCTCACAGCTCTTCGAGTGAGATACTCCCCTGCCCTCACAGCTCATCTCCGAGTGAGATACTCCCCTGCCCTCACAGCTCATCTTCGAGTGAGATACTTCCCTGCCCTCACAGCTCTTCTCCGAGTGAGATACTCCCCTGCCCTCACAGCTCATCTCCGAGTGAGATACTCCCCTGCCCTCACAGCTCATCTCCGAGATACTTCCCTGCCCTCACAGCTCATCTCCGAGTGAGATACTCCCCTGCCCTCACAGCTCATCTCCGAGTGAGATACTCCCCTGCCCTCACAGCTCTTCTCCCAGTGAGATACTCCCTAACCCTCACAGCTCATCTCCCAGTAAGATACTCCCCTGCCCACACAGCTCATCTCCGAGTGAGATACTCCCCTGCCCTCACAGCTCATCTCCGAGTGAGATAAACCCTTTCCCTGTGCTCACTGCTGATCTCCGGGTGAGATACCCCCTCCCCCTGCACTCACAGATCATCTCCGGGTGAGATACCCCCTCCCCCTGCACTCACAGATCATCTCCGGGTGTGATACCTCCTCCCCCTGCGCTCACTGCTGATCTCCGGGTAAGAAACAGCCTCCCCCTGCAC
This sequence comes from Phyllobates terribilis, assembly GCF_046119375.1. Taxonomy (NCBI): domain Eukaryota; kingdom Metazoa; phylum Chordata; class Amphibia; order Anura; family Dendrobatidae; genus Phyllobates; species Phyllobates terribilis. The sequence goes on along the minus strand of NW_027362972.1, from coordinate 2,482,280 downwards.
TCACAGCTCATCTCCGAGTGAGATACCCCCTCCCCCTGCGATCACTGCTGATCTCCGGGTGAGACACAGCCTCCCCCTGCACTCACAGCTCATCTCCGAGTAAGATACCCCCTCCCCCTGCGCTCACTGCTGATCTCCGGGTGAGATACCCCCTCCCCCTGCACTCACTGCTGATCTCTGGGTGAGATACCCCCTCTCCCTGCACTCACAGCTCATCTCCGAGTGAGATATCCCCCTCTCCCTGCGCTCACTGCTGATCTCCGGGTGAGATACCCCCTCCCCTTGCACTCACAGCTCATCTCCGAGTGAGATACCCCCCTCTCCCTGCGCTCACTGCTGATCTCCGGGTGAGACACAGCCTCCCCCTGCACTCACAGCTCATCTCCGAGTGAGATACCCCCTCCCCCTGCGCTCACTGCTGATCTCCGGGTGAGATACTCCCCCTGCACTCACAGCTCATCTCCAAGTGAGATACCCCCTCCCCCTGCGCTCACTGCTTTTCTCCGAGTGAGATACCCCCTCCCCCTGCACTCACAGATCATCTCCGGGTGAGATACCCCCTCTCCCTGCGCTCACTGCTGATCTCCAGGTGAGACACAGCCTCCCCCTGCATTCACAGATCATCTCCGGGTGAGATACCCCCTCTTCCTGCGCTCACTGCTGATCTACGGGTGAGACACAGCCTCCCCCTGCACTCACAGCTCATCTCCGAGTGAGATACCCCCTCCCCCTGCGCTCACTGCTGATCTCCGGGTGAGACACAGCCTCCCCCTGCACTCACAGCTCATCTCCGAGTGAGATACCCCCTTCTCCCTGCGCTCACTGCTGATCTCCGGGTGAGACACAGCCTCCCCCTGACTCACAGATCATCTCCGGGTGAGATACCCCCCTCTCCCTGCGCTCACTGCTGATCTCCGGGTGAGACACAGCCTCCCCCTGCACTCACAGATCATCTCCGGGTGAGATACCCCCCTCTCCCTGCGCTCACTGCTGATCTCCGGGTGAGACACAGCCTCCCCCTGCACTCACAGCTCATCTCCAAGTGAGATATCCCCCTCTCCCTGCTCTCACTGCTGATCTCCGGGTGAGACACAGCCTCCCCCTGCACTCACAGCTCATCTCCGAGTGAGATACCCCCACCCCCTGCACTCACAGCTGATCTCTAGGTGAGATTCTCCCCCTGCAATCACAGCTCAACTCCGGGTGAGATACTCCCTCCCCCTGCACTCACAGCTCATCTCCGAGTGAGATACCCATCTCTCCCTCCGCTCACTGCTGATCTCCGTGTGAGACACAGCCTCCCCCTGCACTCACAGCTCATCTCCGAGTGAGATACCCCCTCCCCCTGCGCTCACTGCTGATTTCCGGGTGAGATACTCCCCCTGCACTCACAGCTCATCTCCGAGTGAGATACCCCCTCTCCCTGCGCTCACTGCTGATCTCCGGGTGAGACACAGCCTCCCCCTGCACTCACAGCTCATCTCCGAGTGAGATACCCCCTCCCCCTGCGCTCACTGCTGATCTCCGGGTGAGACACAGCCTCCCCCTGCACTCACAGCTCATATCCGAGTGAGATACCCCCTTCTCCCTGCGCTCACTGCTGATCTCCGGGTGAGACACAGCCTCCCCCTGCACTCACAGATCATCTCCGGGTGAGATACCCCCCTCTCCCTGCGCTCACTGCTGATCTCCGGGTGAGACACAGCCTCCCCCTGCACTCACAGCTCATCTCCAAGTGAGATACCCCCTCCCCCTGCACTCACTGCTGATCTCTAGGTGAGATACTCCCTCTGCACTCACAGCTCATCTCCGAGTGAGATACCCCCTCCCCCTGTACTCACAGCTGATCTCTAGGTGAGATACTCCCCCTGCACTCACAGTTCATCTCCGAGTCAGATACCCCCTCGCCCTGCACTCACAGATCATCTCCGAGTGAGATATTCCCCTGCCCTCACAGCTCATCTCCGAGTGAGGTACTCCCCTGCCCTCACAGCTCATCTCCGAGTGAGATACTCCCCTGCCCTCACAGCTCATCTCCGAGATACTTCCCTGCCCTCACAGCTCATCTCCGAGTGAGATACTCCCCTGCCCTCACAGCTCATCTCCGAGTGAGATATTTCCCTGCCCTCACAGCTCTTCGAGTGAGATACTCCCCTGCCCTCACAGCTCATCTCCGAGTGAGATACTCCCCTGCCCTCACAGCTCATCTTCGAGTGAGATACTTCCCTGCCCTCACAGCTCTTCTCCGAGTGAGATACTCCCCTGCCCTCACAGCTCATCTCCGAGTGAGATACTCCCCTGCCCTCACAGCTCATCTCCGAGATACTTCCCTGCCCTCACAGCTCATCTCCGAGTGAGATACTCCCCTGCCCTCACAGCTCATCTCCGAGTGAGATACTCCCCTGCCCTCACAGCTCATCTCCGAGTGAGATACTCCCCTGCCCTCACAGCTCTTCTCCGAGTGAGATACTCCCTAGCCTTCACAGCTCATCTCCCAGTGAGATACTCCCCTGCCCTCACAGCTCATCTCCGAGTGAGATACTCCCCTGCCCTCACAGCTCATCTCCGAGATACTTCCCTGCCCTCACAGCTCATCTCCGAGTGAGATACTCCCCTGCTCTCACAGCTCATCTCCAAGTGAGATACTCCCCTGCCCTCACAGCTCATCTCCGAGTGAGATACTCCCCTGCCCTCACAGCTCTTCTCCGAGTGAGATACTCCCTAGCCCTCACAGCTCATCTCCCAGTAAGATACTCCCCTGCCGTCACAGCTCATCTCCGAGTGAGATACTCCCCTGCCCTCACAGCTCATCTCCGAGTGAGATAAACCCTTTCCCTGTGCTCACTGCTGATCTCCGGGTGAGATACCCCCTCCCCCTGCACTCACAGATCATCTCCGGGTGAGATACCCCCTCCCCCTGCACTCACAGAGCATCTCGGGGTGTGATACCCCCTCCCCCTGCGCTCACTGCTGATCTCCGGGTAAGAAACAGCCTCCCCCTGCACTCACAGCTCATCTCCGAGTGAGATACCCCCTCCCCCTGCACTCACAGAGCATCTCGGGGTGTGATACCCCCTCCCCCTGCTCTCACTGCTGATCTCCGGGTAAGAAACAGCCTCCCCCTGCACTCACAGCTCATCTCCGAGTGAGATACCCCCTCCCCCTGCGCTCACTGCTGATCTCCGGGTGAGACACAGCCTCCCCCTGCACTCACAGCTCATCTCCGAGTAAGATACCCCCTCCCCCTGCGCTCACTGCTGATCTCCGGGTGAGATACCCCCTCCCCCTGCACTCACTGCTGATCTCTGGGTGAGATACCCCCTCTCCCTGCACTCACAGCTCATCTCCGAGTGAGATATCCCCCTCTCCCTGCGCTCACTGCTGATCTCCGGGTGAGATACCCCCTCCCCTTGCACTCACAGCTCATCTCCGAGTGAGATACCCCCCTCTCCCTGCGCTCACTGCTGATCTCCGGGTGAGACACAGCCTCCCCCTGCACTCACAGCTCATCTCCGAGTGAGATACCCCCTCTCCCTGCTCTCAATGCTGATCTCCGTGTGAGACACAGCCTCCCCCTGCACTCACAGCTCATCTCCGAGTGAGATACCCCCTCCCCCTGCGCTCACTGCTGATCTCCAGGTGAGATACTCCCCCTGCACTCACAGCTCATCTCCGAGTGAGATACCCCCTCCCCCTGCGCTCACTGCTGATCTCCGGGTGAGATACTCCCCCTGCACTCACAGCTCATCTCCGAGTGAGATACCCCCTCCCCCTGCGCTCACTGCTGATCTCCGAGTGAGATACCCCCTCCCCCTGCACTCACAGATCATCTCCGGGTGAGAGACCCCCTCTCCCTGCGCTCACTGCTGATCTCCGGGTGAGACACAGCCTCCCCCTGCACTCACAGATCATCTCCGGGTGAGATACCCCCCTCTCCCTGCGCTCACTGCTGATCTCCGGGTGAGACACAGCCTCCCCCTGCACTCACAGATCATCTCCGGGTGAGATACCCCCTCTCCCTGCGCTCACTGCTGATCTCCGGGTGAGACACAGCCTCCCCCTGCACTCACAGCTCATCTCCGAGTGAGATATCCCCTCCCCCTGCGCTCACTGCTGATCTCCGGGTGAGACACAGCCTCCCCCTGCACTCACAGCTCATCTCCGAGTGAGATACCCCCTTCTCCCTGCGCTCACTGCTGATCTCCGGGTGAGACACAGCCTCCCCCTGCACTCACAGATCATCTCCGGGTGAGATACCCCCTCTCCCTGCGCTCACTGCTGATCTCCGGGTGAGACACAGCCTCCCCCTGCACTCACAGCTCATCTCCAAGTGAGATACCCCCTCCCCCTGCACTCACTGCTGATCTCTAGGTGAGATACTCCCTCTGCACTCACAGCTCATCTCCGAGTGAGATACCCCCTCCCCCTGTACTCACAGCTGATCTCTAGGTGAGATACTCCCCCTGCACTCACAGTTCATCTCCGAGTGAGATACCCCCTCCCCCTGCACTCACAGATCATCTCCGAGTGAGATATTGCCCTGCCCTCACAGCTCATCTCCGAGTGAGGTACTCCACTGCCCTCACAGCTCATCTCCGAGTGAGATACTCCCCTGCCCTCACAGCTCATCTCCGAGATACTTCCCTGCCCTCACAGCTCATCTCCGAGTGAGATACTTCCCTGCCCTCACAGCTCATCTCCGAGTGAGATACTTCCCTGCCCTCACAGCTCTTCGAGTGAGATACTCCCCTGCCCTCACAGCTCATCTCCGAGTGAGATACTCCCCTGCCCTCACAGCTCATCTTCGAGTGAGATACTTCCCTGCCCTCACAGCTCTTCTCCGAGTGAGATACTCCCCTGCCCTCACAGCTCATCTCCGAGTGAGATACTCCCCTGCCCTCACAGCTCATCTCCGAGATACTTCCCTGCCCTCACAGCTCATCTCCGAGTGAGATACTCCCCTGCCCTCACAGCTCATCTCCGAGTGAGATACTCCCCTGCCCTCACAGCTCTTCTCCCAGTGAGATACTCCCTAACCCTCACAGCTCATCTCCCAGTAAGATACTCCCCTGCCCACACAGCTCATCTCCGAGTGAGATACTCCCCTGCCCTCACAGCTCATCTCCGAGTGAGATAAACCCTTTCCCTGTGCTCACTGCTGATCTCCGGGTGAGATACCCCCTCCCCCTGCACTCACAGATCATCTCCGGGTGAGATACCCCCTCCCCCTGCACTCACAGATCATCTCCGGGTGTGATACCTCCTCCCCCTGCGCTCACTGCTGATCTCCGGGTAAGAAACAGCCTCCCCCTGCACTCACAGCTCATCTCCGAGTGAGATACCCCCTCCCCCTGCGATCACTGCTGATCTCCGGGTGAGACACAGCCTCCCCCTGCACTCACAGCTCATCTCCGAGTAAGATACCCCCTCCCCCTGCGCTCACTGCTGATCTCCGGGTGAGATACCCCCTCCCCCTGCACTCACTGCTGATCTCTGGGTGAGATACCCCCTCTCCCTGCACTCACAGCTCATCTCCGAGTGAGATATCCCCCTCTCCCTGCGCTCACTGCTGATCTCCGGGTGAGATACCCCCTCCCCTTGCACTCACAGCTCATCTCCGAGTGAGATACCCCCCTCTCCCTGCGCTCACTGCTGATCTCCGGGTGAGACACAGCCTCCCCCTGCACTCACAGCTCATCTCCGAGTGAGATACCCCCTCCCCCTGCGCTCACTGCTGATCTCCGGGTGAGATACTCCCCCTGCACTCACAGCTCATCTCCAAGTGAGATACCCCCTCCCCCTGCGCTCACTGCTTTTCTCCGAGTGAGATACCCCCTCCCCCTGCACTCACAGATCATCTCCGGGTGAGATACCCCCTCTCCCTGCGCTCACTGCTGATCTCCAGGTGAGACACAGCCTCCCCCTGCATTCACAGATCATCTCCGGGTGAGATACCCCCTCTTCCTGCGCTCACTGCTGATCTACGGGTGAGACACAGCCTCCCCCTGCACTCACAGCTCATCTCCGAGTGAGATACCCCCTCCCCCTGCGCTCACTGCTGATCTCCGGGTGAGACACAGCCTCCCCCTGCACTCACAGCTCATCTCCGAGTGAGATACCCCCTTCTCCCTGCGCTCACTGCTGATCTCCGGGTGAGACACAGCCTCCCCCTGACTCACAGATCATCTCCGGGTGAGATACCCCCCTCTCCCTGCGCTCACTGCTGATCTCCGGGTGAGACACAGCCTCCCCCTGCACTCACAGATCATCTCCGGGTGAGATACCCCCCTCTCCCTGCGCTCACTGCTGATCTCCGGGTGAGACACAGCCTCCCCCTGCACTCACAGCTCATCTCCAAGTGAGATATCCCCCTCTCCCTGCTCTCACTGCTGATCTCCGGGTGAGACACAGCCTCCCCCTGCACTCACAGCTCATCTCCGAGTGAGATACCCCCACCCCCTGCACTCACAGCTGATCTCTAGGTGAGATTCTCCCCCTGCAATCACAGCTCAACTCCGGGTGAGATACTCCCTCCCCCTGCACTCACAGCTCATCTCCGAGTGAGATACCCATCTCTCCCTCCGCTCACTGCTGATCTCCGTGTGAGACACAGCCTCCCCCTGCACTCACAGCTCATCTCCGAGTGAGATACCCCCTCCCCCTGCGCTCACTGCTGATTTCCGGGTGAGATACTCCCCCTGCACTCACAGCTCATCTCCGAGTGAGATACCCCCTCTCCCTGCGCTCACTGCTGATCTCCGGGTGAGACACAGCCTCCCCCTGCACTCACAGCTCATCTCCGAGTGAGATACCCCCTCCCCCTGCGCTCACTGCTGATCTCCGGGTGAGACACAGCCTCCCCCTGCACTCACAGCTCATATCCGAGTGAGATACCCCCTTCTCCCTGCGCTCACTGCTGATCTCCGGGTGAGACACAGCCTCCCCCTGCACTCACAGATCATCTCCGGGTGAGATACCCCCCTCTCCCTGCGCTCACTGCTGATCTCCGGGTGAGACACAGCCTCCCCCTGCACTCACAGCTCATCTCCAAGTGAGATACCCCCTCCCCCTGCACTCACTGCTGATCTCTAGGTGAGATACTCCCTCTGCACTCACAGCTCATCTCCGAGTGAGATACCCCCTCCCCCTGTACTCACAGCTGATCTCTAGGTGAGATACTCCCCCTGCACTCACAGTTCATCTCCGAGTCAGATACCCCCTCGCCCTGCACTCACAGATCATCTCCGAGTGAGATATTCCCCTGCCCTCACAGCTCATCTCCGAGTGAGGTACTCCCCTGCCCTCACAGCTCATCTCCGAGTGAGATACTCCCCTGCCCTCACAGCTCATCTCCGAGATACTTCCCTGCCCTCACAGCTCATCTCCGAGTGAGATACTCCCCTGCCCTCACAGCTCATCTCCGAGTGAGATATTTCCTTGCCCTCACAGCTCTTCGAGTGAGATACTCCCCTGCCCTCACAGCTCATCTCCGAGTGAGATACTCCCCTGCCCTCACAGCTCATCTTCGAGTGAGATACTTCCCTGCCCTCACAGCTCTTCTCCGAGTGAGATACTCCCCTGCCCTCACAGCTCATCTCCGAGTGAGATACTCCCCTGCCCTCACAGCTCATCTCCGAGATACTTCCCTGCCCTCACAGCTCATCTCCGAGTGAGATACTCCCCTGCCCTCACAGCTCATCTCCGAGTGAGATACTCCCCTGCCCTCACAGCTCATCTCCGAGTGAGATACTCCCCTGCCCTCACAGCTCTTCTCCGAGTGAGATACTCCCTAGCCTTCACAGCTCATCTCCCAGTGAGATACTCCCCTGCCCTCACAGCTCATCTCCGAGTGAGATACTCCCCTGCCCTCACAGCTCATCTCCGAGATACTTCCCTGCCCTCACAGCTCATCTCCGAGTGAGATACTCCCCTGCTCTCACAGCTCATCTCCAAGTGAGATACTCCCCTGCCCTCACAGCTCATCTCCGAGTGAGATACTCCCCTGCCCTCACAGCTCTTCTCCGTGTGAGATACTCCCTAGCCCTCACAGCTCATCTCCCAGTAAGATACTCCCCTGCCGTCACAGCTCATCTCCGAGTGAGATACTCCCCTGCCCTCACAGCTCATCTCCGAGTGAGATAAACCCTTTCCCTGTGCTCACTGCTGATCTCCGGGTGAGATACCCCCTCCCCCTGCACTCACAGATCATCTCCGGGTGAGATACCCCCTCCCCCTGCACTCACAGAGCATCTCGGGGTGTGATACCCCCTCCCCCTGCGCTCACTGCTGATCTCCGGGTAAGAAACAGCCTCCCCCTGCACTCACAGCTCATCTCCGAGTGAGATACCCCCTCCCCCTGCACTCACAGAGCATCTCGGGGTGTGATACCCCCTCCCCCTGCTCTCACTGCTGATCTCCGGGTAAGAAACAGCCTCCCCCTGCACTCACAGCTCATCTCCGAGTGAGATACCCCCTCCCCCTGCGCTCACTGCTGATCTCCGGGTGAGACACAGCCTCCCCCTGCACTCACAGCTCATCTCCGAGTAAGATACCCCCTCCCCCTGCGCTCACTGCTGATCTCCGGGTGAGATACCCCCTCCCCCTGCACTCACTGCTGATCTCTGGGTGAGATACCCCCTCTCCCTGCACTCACAGCTCATCTCCGAGTGAGATATCCCCCTCTCCCTGCGCTCACTGCTGATCTCCGGGTGAGATACCCCCTCCCCTTGCACTCACAGCTCATCTCCGAGTGAGATACCCCCCTCTCCCTGCGCTCACTGCTGATCTCCGGGTGAGACACAGCCTCCCCCTGCACTCACAGCTCATCTCCGAGTGAGATACCCCCTCCCCCTGCGCTCACTGCTGATCTCCGGGTGAGATACTCCCCCTGCACTCACAGCTCATCTCCAAGTGAGATACCCCCTCCCCCTGCGCTCACTGCTTTTCTCCGAGTGAGATACCCCCTCCCCCTGCACTCACAGATCATCTCCGGGTGAGATACCCCCTCTCCCTGCGCTCACTGCTGATCTCCAGGTGAGACACAGCCTCCCCCTGCATTCACAGATCATCTCCGGGTGAGATACCCCCTCTTCCTGCGCTCACTGCTGATCTCCGGGTGAGACACAGCCTCCCCCTGCACTCACAGCTCATCTCCGAGTGAGATACCCCCTCCCCCTGCGCTCACTGCTGATCTCCGGGTGAGACACAGCCTCCCCCTGCACTCACAGCTCATCTCCGAGTGAGATACCCCCTTCTCCCTGCGCTCACTGCTGATCTCCGGGTGAGACACAGCCTCCCCCTGCACTCACAGATCATCTCCGGGTGAGATACCCCCCTCTCCCTGAGCTCACTGCTGATCTCCGGGTGAGACACAGCCTCCCCCTGTACTCACAGATCATCTCCGGGTGAGATACCCCCCTCTCCCTGCGCTCACTGCTGATCTCCGGGTGAGACACAGCCTCCCCCTGCACTCACAGCTCATCTCCAAGTGAGATATCCCCCTCTCCCTGCTCTCAATGCTGATCTCCGTGTGAGACACAGCCTCCCCCTGCACTCACAGCTCATCTCCGAGTGAGATACCCCCTCCCCCTGCGCTCACTGCTGATCTCCAGGTGAGATACTCCCCCTGCACTCACAGCTCATCTCCGAGTGAGATACCCCCTCCCCCTGCGCTCACTGCTGATCTCCGGGTGAGATACTACCCCTGCACTCACAGCTCATCTCCGAGTGAGATACCCCCTCCCCCTGCGCTCACTGCTGATCTCCGAGTGAGATACCCCCTCCCCCTGCACTCACAGATCATCTCCGGGTGAGAGACCCCCTCTCCCTGCGCTCACTGCTGATCTCCGGGTGAGACACAGCCTCCCCCTGCACTCACAGCTCATCTCCGAGTGAGATACCCCCTTCTCCCTGCGCTCACTGCTGATCTCCGGGTGAGACACAGCCTCCCCCTGACTCACAGATCATCTCCGGGTGAGATACCCCCCTCTCCCTGCGCTCACTGCTGATCTCCGGGTGAGACACAGCCTCCCCCTGCACTCACAGATCATCTCCGGGTGAGATACCCCCCTCTCCCTGCGCTCACTGCTGATCTCCGGGTGAGACACAGCCTCCCCCTGCACTCACAGCTCATCTCCAAGTGAGATATCCCCCTCTCCCTGCTCTCACTGCTGATCTCCGGGTGAGACACAGCCTCCCCCTGCACTCACAGCTCATCTCCGAGTGAGATACCCCCACCCCCTGCACTCACAGCTGATCTCTAGGTGAGATTCTCCCCCTGCAATCACAGCTCAACTCCGGGTGAGATACTCCCTCCCCCTGCACTCACAGCTCATCTCCGAGTGAGATACCCATCTCTCCCTCCGCTCACTGCTGATCTCCGTGTGAGACACAGCCTCCCCCTGCACTCACAGCTCATCTCCGAGTGAGATACCCCCTCCCCCTGCGCTCACTGCTGATTTCCGGGTGAGATACTCCCCCTGCACTCACAGCTCATCTCCGAGTGAGATACCCCCTCTCCCTGCGCTCACTGCTGATCTCCGGGTGAGACACAGCCTCCCCCTGCACTCACAGCTCATCTCCGAGTGAGATACCCCCTCCCCCTGCGCTCACTGCTGATCTCCGGGTGAGACACAGCCTCCCCCTGCACTCACAGCTCATATCCGAGTGAGATACCCCCTTCTCCCTGCGCTCACTGCTGATCTCCGGGTGAGACACAGCCTCCCCCTGCACTCACAGATCATCTCCGGGTGAGATACCCCCCTCTCCCTGCGCTCACTGCTGATCTCCGGGTGAGACACAGCCTCCCCCTGCACTCACAGCTCATCTCCAAGTGAGATACCCCCTCCCCCTGCACTCACTGCTGATCTCTAGGTGAGATACTCCCTCTGCACTCACAGCTCATCTCCGAGTGAGATACCCCCTCCCCCTGTACTCACAGCTGATCTCTAGGTGAGATACTCCCCCTGCACTCACAGTTCATCTCCGAGTGAGATACCCCCTCGCCCTGCACTCACAGATCATCTCCGAGTGAGATATTCCCCTGCCCTCACAGCTCATCTCCGAGTGAGGTACTCCCCTGCCCTCACAGCTCATCTCCGAGTGAGATACTCCCCTGCCCTCACAGCTCATCTCCGAGATACTTCCCTGCCCTCACAGCTCATCTCCGAGTGAGATACTCCCCTGCCCTCACAGCTCATCTCCGAGTGAGATATTTCCCTGCCCTCACAGCTCTTCGAGTGAGATACTCCCCTGCCCTCACAGCTCATCTCCGAGTGAGATACTCCCCTGCCCTCACAGCTCATCTTCGAGTGAGATACTTCCCTGCCCTCACAGCTCTTCTCCGAGTGAGATACTCCCCTGCCCTCACAGCTCATCTCCGAGTGAGATACTCCCCTGCCCTCACAGCTCATCTCCGAGATACTTCCCTGCCCTCACAGCTCATCTCCGAGTGAGATACTCCCCTGCCCTCACAGCTCATCTCCGAGTGAGATACTCCCCTGCCCTCACAGCTCATCTCCGAGTGAGATACTCCCCTGCCCTCACAGCTCTTCTCCGAGTGAGATACTCCCTAGCCTTCACAGCTCATCTCCCAGTGAGATACTCCCCTGCCCTCACAGCTCATCTCCGAGTGAGATACTCCCCTGCCCTCACAGCTCATCTCCGAGTGAGATAAACCCTTTCCCTGTGCTCACTGCTGATCTCCGGGTGAGATACCCCCTCCCCCTGCACTCACAGATCATCTCCGGGTGAGATACCCCCTCTCCCTGCGCTCACTGCTGATCTGCGGGTGAGATACCCCCTCCCCCTGCACTCACACATCATCTCCGGGTGTGATACCCCCTCCCCCTGCACTCACAGCTCATCTCTAAGTGAGATACTCCCCTGCCCTCACAGCTCATCTCCGAGATACTTCCCTGCCCTCACAGCTCATCTCCGAGTGAGATACTCCCCTGCCCTCACAGCTCATCTCCGAGTGTGATACTCCCCTGCCCTCACAGCTCATCTCCGAGATACTTCCCTGCCCTCACAGCTCATCTCCGAGTGAGATACTCCCCTGCCCTCACAGCTCATCTCCGAGTGAGATACTCCCCTGCCCTCACAGCTCATCTCCGAGTGAGATACTCCCCTGCCCTCACAGCTCTTCTCCGAGTGAGATACTCCCTAGCCCTCACAGCTCATCTCCCAGTGAGATACTCCCCTGCCCTCACAGCTCATCTCCGAGTGAGATACTCCCCTGCCCTCACAGCTCATCTCCGAGTGAGATAAACCCTTTCCCTGTGCTCACTGCTGGTCTCCGGGTGAGATACCCCCTCTCCCTGCACTCACAGATCATCTCCGGGTGAGATACCCCCTCTCCCTGCGCTCACTGCTGATCTCCGGGTGAGATACCCCCTCCCCCTGCACTCACAGATCATCTCCGGGTGTGATACCCCCTCCCCCTGCGCTCACTGCTGATCTCCGGGTAAGAAACAGCCTCCCCCTCCACTCACAGCTCATCTCCGAGTGAGATACCCCCTCCCCCTGCGCTCACTGCTGATCTCCGGGTGAGACACAGCCTCCCCCTGCACTTACAGCTCATCTCCGAGTAAGATACCCCCTCCCCCTGCGCTCACTGCTGATCTCCGGGTGAGATACCCCCTCCCCCTGCGCTTACTGCTGATCTCTGGGTGAGATACCCCCTCTCCCTGCACTCACAGCTCATCTCCGAGTGAGATACCCCCCTCTCCCTGCGCTCACTGCTGATCTCCGGGTGAGATACCCCCTTCCCCTTGCACTCACAGCTCATCTCCGAGTGAGATATCCCCCTCTCCCTGCGCTCACTGCTGTTCTCCGGGTGAGACACAGCCTCCCCCTGCACTCACAGCTCATCTCCGAGTGAGATACCCCCTCCCCCTGCGCTCACTGCTGATCTCCGGGTGAGATACTCCCCCTGCACTCACAGCTCATCTCCAAGTGAGATACCCCCTCCCCCTGCGCTCACTGCTTTTCTCCAAGTGAGATACCCCCTCCCCCTGCACTCACAGATCATCTCCGAGTGAGATACCCCCTCTCCCTGCGCTCACTGCTGATCTCCGGGTGAGACACAGCCTCCCCCGGCACTCACAGATCATCTCCGAGTGAGATACCCCCCTCCCCCTGCGCTCACTGCTTTTCTCCGAGTGAGATACCCCCTCCCCCTGCACTCACAGATCATCTCCGGGTGAGATACCCCCTCTCCCTGCGCTCACTGCTGATCTCCGGGTGAGACACAGCGTCCCCCTGCATTCACAGATCATCTCCGGGTGAGATACCCCCTCGTCCTTCGCTCACTGCTGATCTCCGGGTGAGACACAGCCTCCCCCTGCACTCACAGCTCATCTCCGAGTGAGATACCCCCTCCCCCTGCGCTCATTGCTGATCTCCGGGTGAGACACAGCCTCCCCCTGCACTCACAGCTCATCTCCGAGTGAGATACCCCCTTCTCCCTGCGCTCACTGCTGATCTCCGGGTGAGACACAGCCTCCCCCTGCACTCACAGATCATCTCCGGGTGAGATACCCCCCTCTCCCTGCGCTCACTGCTGATCTCCGGGTGAGACACAGCCTCCCCCTGCACTCACAGATCATCTCCGGGTGAGATACCCCCCTCCCCCTGCGCTCACTGCTGATCTCCGGGTGAGATACTCCCCCTGCACTCACAGCTCATCTCCGAGTGAGATACCCCCTCCCCCTGCACTCACAGCTCATCTCCGAGTGAGATACCCCCTCCCCCTGCGCTCACTGCTGATCTCCGAGTGAGATACCCCCTCCCCCTGCACTCACAGATCATCTCCGGGTGAGAGACCCCCTCTCCCTGCGCTCACTGCTGATCTCCGGGTGAGACACAGCCTCCCCCTGCACTCACAGATCATCTCCGGGTGAGATACCCCCCTCTCCCTGCGCTCACTGCTGATCTCCGGGTGAGACACAGCCTCCCCCTGCACTCACAGATCATCTCCGGGTGAAATACCCCCTCTCCCTGCGCTCACTGCTGATCTCCGGGTGAGACACAGCCTCCCCCTGCACTCACAGCTCATCTCCGAGTGAGATACCCCCTCCCCCTGCGCTCACTGCTGATCTCCGGGTGAGACACAGCCTCCCCCTGCACTCACAGCTCATCTCCGAGTGAGATACCCCCTTCTCCCTGCGCTCACTGCTGATCTCCGGGTGATACACAGCCTCCCCCTGCCCTCACAGATCATCTCCGGTTGAGATACCCCCCTCTCCCTGCGCTCACTGCTGATCTCCGGGTGAGACACAGCCTCCCCCTGCACTCACAGCTCATCTCCAAGTGAGATACCCCCTCCCCCTGCACTCACTGCTGATCTCTAGGTGAGATACTCCCTCTGCACTCACAGCTCATCTCCGAGTGAGATACCCCCTCCCCCTGTACTCACAGCTGATCTCTAGGTGAGATACTCCCCCTGCACTCACAGTTCATCTCCGAGTGAAATACCCCCTCCCCCTGCACTCATAGATCATCTCCGAGTGAGATATTCCCCTGCCCTCACAGCTCATCTCCGAGTGAGGTACTCCCCTGCCCTCACAGCTCATCTCCGAGTGAGATACTCCCCTGCCCTCACAGCTCATCTCCGAGATACTTCCCTGCCCTCACAGCTCATCTCCGAGTGAGATACTCCCCTGCCCTCACAGCTCATCTCCGAGTGAGATACTTCCCTGCCCTCACAGCTCTTCGAGTGAGATACTCCCCTGCCCTCACAGCTCATCTCCGAGTTAGATACCCCCTGCCCTCACAGCTCATCTTCGAGTGAGATACTTCCCTGCCCTCACAGCTCTTCTCCGAGTGAGATACTCCCCTGCCCTCACAGCTCATCTCCGAGTGAGATACTCCCCTGCCCTCACAGCTCATCTCCGAGATACTTCCCTGCCCTCACAGCTCATCTCCGAGTGAGATACTCCCCTGCCCTCACAGCTCATCTCCGAGTGAGATACTCCCCTGCCCTCACAGCTCATCTCCGAGTGAGATACTCCCCTGCCCTCACAGCTCTTCTCCGAGTGAGATACTCCCTAGCCCTCACAGCTCATCTCCCAGTGAGATACTCCCCTGCCCTCACAGCTCATCTCCGAGTGAGATACTCCCCTGCCCTCACAGCTCATCTCCGAGTGAGATAAACCCTTTCCCTGTGCTCACTGCTGATCTCCGGGTGAGATACCCCCTCCCCCTGCACTCACAGATAATCTCCGGGTGAGATACCCCCTCTCCCTGCGCTCACTGCTGATCTCCGGGTGAGATACCCCCTCCCCCTGCACTCACACATCATCTCCGGGTGTGATACCCCCTCCCCCTGCGCTCACTGCTGATCTCCGGGTGAGATACCCCCTCCCCCTGCACTCACAGCTCATCTCCAAGTGAGATACTCCTCTGCCCTCACAGCTCATCTCCGAGATACTTCCCTGCCCTCACAGCTCATCTCCGAGTGAGATACTCCCCTGCCCTCACAGCTCATCTCCGAGTGAGATACTCCCCTGCCCTCACAGCTCATCTCCGAGATACTTCCCTGCCCTCACAGCTCATCTCCGAGATACTTCCCTGCCCTCACAGCTCATCTCCGAGTGAGATACTCCCCTGCCCTCACAGCTCATCTCCGAGTGAGATACTCCCCTGCCCTCACAGCTCATCTCCGAGTGAGATACTCCCCTGCCCTCACAGCTCTTCTCCGAGTGAGATACTCCCTAGCCCTCACAGCTCATCTCCCAGTGAGATACTCCCCTGCCCTCACAGCTCATCTCCGAGTGAGATACTCCCCTGCCCTCACAGCTCATCTCCGAGTGAGATAAACCCTTTCCCTGTGCTCACTGCTGATCTCCGGGTGAGATACCCCTCCCCCTGCACTCACAGATCATCTCCGGGTGAGATACCCCCTCTCCCTGCGCTCACTGCTGATCTCCGGGTGAGATACCCCCTCCCCCTGCACTCACAGATCATCTCCGGGTGTGATACCCCCTCCCCCTGCGCTCACTGCTGATCTCCGGGTAAGAAACAGCCTCCCCCTGCACTCACAGCTCATCTCCGAGTGAGATACCCCCTCCCCCTGCGCTCACTGCTGATCTCCGGGTGAGGCACAGCCTCCCCCTGCACTCACAGCTCATCTCCGAGTAAGATACCCCCTCCCCCTGCGCTCACTGCTGATCTCCGGGTGAGATACCCCCTCCCCCTGCGCTCACTGGTGATCTCTGGGTGAGATACCCCCTCTCCCTGCACTCACAGCTCATCTCCGAGTGAGATACCCCCCTCTCCCTGCGCTCACTGCTGATCTCCGGGTGAGATACCCCCTCCCCTTGCACTCACAGCTCATCTCCGAGTGAGATACCCCCCTCTCCCTGCGCTCACTGCTGATCTCCGGGTGAGACACAGCCTCCCCCTGCACTCACAGCTCATCTCCGAGTGAGATTCCCCCTCCCCCTGCGCTCACTGCTGATCTCCGGGTGAGATACTCCCCCTGCACTCACAGCTCATCTCCAAGTGAGATACCCCCTCCCCCTGCGCTCACTGCTTTTCTCCGAGTGAGATACCCCCTCCCCCTGCACTCACAGATCATCTCCGGGTGAGATACCCCCTCTCCCTGCGCTCAATGCTGATCTCCGGGTGAGACACAGCCTCCCCCGGCACTCACAGATCATCTCCGAGTGAGATACCCCCCTCCCCCTGCGCTCACTGCTTTTCTCCGAGTGAGATACCCCCTCCCCCTGCACTCACAGATCATCTCCGGGTGAGATACCCCCTCTCCCTGCGCTCACTGCTGATCTCCGGGTGAGACACAGCCTCCCCCTGCATTCACAGATCATCTCCGGGTGAGATACCCCCTCTTCCTGCGCTCACTGCTGATCTCCGGGTGAGACACAGCCTCCCCCTGCACTCACAGCTCATCTCCGAGTGAGATACCCCCTCCCCCTGCGCTCACTGCTGATCTCCGGGTGAGACACAGCCTCCCCCTGCACTCACAGCTCATCTCCGAGTGAGATACCCCCTTCTCCCTGCGCTCACTGCTGATCTCCGGGTGAGACACAGCCTCCCTCTGCACTCACAGATCATCTCCGGGTGAGATACCCCCCTCTCCCTGCGCTCACTGCTGAACTCCGGGTGAGACACAGCCTCCCCTTGCACTCACAGATCATCTCCAAGTGAGATATCCCCCTCTCCCTGCTCTCACTGCTGATCTCCGGGTGAGACACAGCCTCCCCCTGCACTCACAGCTCATCTCCGAGTGAGATACCCCCTCCCCCTGCACTCACTGCTGATCTCTAGGTGAGATACTCCCCCTGCACTCCCAGCTCATCTCCGAGTGAGATACCCCCACCCCCTGCACTCACAGCTGATCTCTAGGTGAGATTCTCCCCCTGCACTCACAGCTCATCTCCGGGTGAGATACCCCCTCCCCTTGCACTCACAGCTCATCTCCGAGTGAGATACCCCCTCCCCCTGCGCTCACTGCTGATCTCCGGGTGAGATACTCCCCCTGCGCTCACAGCTCATCTCCAAGTGAGATACCCCCTCCCCCTGCGCTCACTGCTTTTATCCGAGTGAGATACCCCCTCCCCCTGCACTCACAGATCATCTCCGGGTGAGATACCCTCTCTCCCTGCGCTCACTGCTGATCTCCGGGTGAGACACAGCCTCCCCCTGCATTCACAGATCATCTCCGCGTGAGATACCCCCTCTTCCTGCGCTCAC
Organism: Phyllobates terribilis; assembly: GCF_046119375.1. Taxonomy (NCBI): domain Eukaryota; kingdom Metazoa; phylum Chordata; class Amphibia; order Anura; family Dendrobatidae; genus Phyllobates; species Phyllobates terribilis. Next base: position 2,464,568 of record NW_027362972.1, on the reverse strand, counting down.
TGCTGATCTCCGGGTGAGACACAGCCTCCCCCTGCACTCACAGCTCATCTCCGAGTGAGATACCCATCTCTCCCTGCGCTCACTGCTGATCTCCGTGTGAGACACAGCCTCCCCCTGCACTCACAGCTCATCTCCGAGTGAGATACCCCCTCCCCCTGCGCTCACTGCTGATCTCCGGGTGAGATACTCCCCCTGCACTCACAGCTCATCTCCGAGTGAGATACCCCCTCCCCCTGCGCTTACTGCTGATCTCTGGGTGAGATACTCCCCCTGCACTCACAGCTCATCTCCGAGTGAGATACCCCCTCCCCCTGCGCTCACTGCTGATCTCTGAGTGAGATACCCCCTCCCCCTGCACTCACAGATCATCTCCGGGTGAGATACCCCCTCTCCCTGCACTCACTGCTGATCTCCGGGTGAGACACAGCCTCCCCCTGCACTCACAGATCATCTCCGGGTGAGATACCCCCCTCTCCCTGCGCTCACTGCTGATCTCCGGGTGAGACACAGCCTCCCCCTGCACTCACAGCTCATCTCCGAGTAAGATACCCCCTCCCCCTGCGCTCACTGCTGATCTCCGGGTGAGATACCCCCTCCCCCTGCGCTCACTGGTGATCTCTGGGTGAGATACCCCCTCTCCCTGCACTCACAGCTCATCTCCGAGTGAGATACCCCCCTCTCCCTGCGCTCACTGCTGATCTCCGGGTGAGATACCCCCTCCCCTTGCACTCACAGCTCATCTCCGAGTGAGATACCCCCCTCTCCCTGCGCTCACTGCTGATCTCCGGGTGAGACACAGCCTCCCCCTGCACTCACAGCTCATCTCCGAGTGAGATTCCCCCTCCCCCTGCGCTCACTGCTGATCTCCAGGTGAGATACTCCCCCTGCACTCACAGCTCATCTCCAAGTGAGATACCCCCTCCCCCTGCGCTCACTGCTTTTCTCCGAGTGAGATACCCCCTCCCCCTGCACTCACAGATCATCTCCGGGTGAGATACTCCCTCTCCCTGCGCTCACTGCTGATCTCCGGGTGAGACACAGCCTCCCCCGGCACTCACAGATCATCTCCGAGTGAGATACCCCCCTCCCCCTGCGCTCACTGCTTTTCTCCGAGTGAGATACCCCCTCCCCCTGCACTCACAGATCATCTCCGGGTGAGATACCCCCTCTCCCTGCGCTCACTGCTGATCTCCGGGTGAGACACAGCCTCCCCCTGCACTCACAGCTCATCTCCGAGTGAGATACCCCCTCCCCCTGCGCTCACTGCTGATCTCCGGGTGAGACACAGCCTCCCCCTGCACTCACAGCTCATCTCCGAGTGAGATACCCCCTTCTCACTGCTGATCTCCGGGTGAGACACAGCCTCCCTCTGCACTCACAGATCATCTCCGGGTGAGATACCCCCCTCTCCCTGCGCTCACTGCTGATCTCCGGGTGAGACACAGCCTCCCCCTGCACTCACAGATCATCTCCAAGTGAGATATCCCCCTCTCCCTGCTCTCACTGCTGATCTCCGGGTGAGACACAGCCTCCCCCTGCACTCACAGCTCATCTCCGAGTGAGATACCCCCTCCCCCTGCACTCACTGCTGATCTCTAGGTGAGATACTCCCCCTGCACTCCCAGCTCATCTCCGAGTGAGATACCCCCACCCCCTGCACTCACAGCTGATCTCTAGGTGAGATTCTCCCCCTGCACTCACAGCTCATCTCCGGGTGAGATACCCCCTCCCCTTGCACTCACAGCTCATCTCCGAGTGAGATACCCCCTCCCCCTGCGCTCACTGCTGATCTCCGGGTGAGATACTCCCCCTGCGCTCACAGCTCATCTCCAAGTGAGATACCCCCCTCTCCCTGCGCTCACTGCTGATCTCCGGGTGAGACACAGCCTCCCCCTGCACTCACAGCTCATCTCCGAGTGAGATTCCCCCTCCCTCTGCGCTCACTGCTGATCTCCGGGTGAGATACTCCCCCTGCACTCACAGCACATCTCCAAGTGAGATACCCCCTCCACCTGCGCTCACTGCTTTTCTCCGAGTGAGATACCCCCCTCTCCCTGCGCTCACTGCTGATCTCCGGGTGAGACACAGCCTCCCCCTGCACTCACAGCTCATCTCCGAGTGAGATTCCCCCTCCCCCTGCGCTCACTGCTGATCTCCGGGTGAGATACTCCCCCTGCACTCACAGCTCATCTCCAAGTGAGATACCCCCTCCCCCTGCGCTCACTGCTTTTCTCCGAGTGAGATACCCCCTCCCCCTGCACTCACAGATCATCTCCGGGTGAGATACCCCCTCTCCCTGCGCTCACTGCTGATCTCCGGGTGAGACACAGCCTCCCCCGGCACTCACAGATCATCTCCGAGTGAGATACCCCCCTCCCCCTGCGCTCACTGCTTTTCTCCGAGTGAGATACCCCCTCCCCCTGCACTCACAGATCATCTCCGGGTGAGATACCCCCTCTCCCTGCGCTCACTGCTGATCTCCGGGTGAGACACAGCCTCCCCCTGCATTCACAGATCATCTCCGGGTGAGATACCCCCTCTTCCTGCGCTCACTGCTGATCTCCGGGTGAGACACAGCCTCCCCCTGCACTCACAGCTCATCTCCGAGTGAGATACCCCCTCCACCTGCGCTCACTGCTGATCTCCGGGTGAGACACAGCCTCCCCCTGCACTCACAGCTCATCTCCGAGTGAGATACCCCCTTCTCCCTGCGCTCACTGCTGATCTCCGGGTGAGACACAGCCTCCCTCTGCACTCACAGATCATCTCCGGGTGAGATACCCCCCTCTCCCTGCGCTCACTGCTGATCTCCGGGTGAGACACAGCCTCCCCCTGCACTCACAGATCATCTCCGGGTGAGATACCCCCCTCTCCCTGCGCTCACTGCTGATCTCCGGGTGAGAAACAGCCTCCCCCTGCACTCACAGCTCATCTCCAAGTGAGATATCCCCCTCTCCCTGCTCTCACTGCTGATCTCCGGGTGAGACACAGCCTCCCCCTGCACTCACAGCTCATCTCCGAGTGAGATACCCCCTCCCCCTGCACTCACTGCTGATCTCTAGGTGAGATACTCCCCCTGCACTCCCAGCTCATCTCCGAGTGAGATACCCCCACCCCCTGCACTCACAGCTGATCTCTAGGTGAGATTCTCCCCATGCACTCACAGCTCATCTCCGGGTGAGATACCCCCTCCCCTTGCACTCACAGCTCATCTCCGAGTGAGATACCCCCTCCCCCTGCGCTCACTGCTGATCTCCGGGTGAGATACTCCCCCTGCGCTCACAGCTCATCTCCAAGTGAGATACCCCCTCCCCCTGCGCTCACTGCTTTTATCCGAGTGAGATACCCCCTCCCCCTGCACTCACAGATCATCTCCGGGTGAGATACCCTCTCTCCCTGCGCTCACTGCTGATCTCCGGGTGAGACACAGCCTCCCCCTGCATTCACAGATCATCTCCGCGTGAGATACCCCCTCTTCCTGCGCTCACTGCTGATCTCCGGGTGAGACACAGCCTCCCCCTGCACTCACAGCTCATCTCCGAGTGAGATACCCATCTCTCCCTGCGCTCACTGCTGATCTCCGTGTGAGACACAGCCTCCCCCTGCACTCACAGCTCATCTCCAAGTGAGATACCCCCTCCCCCTGCGCTCACTGCTGATCTCCGGGTGAGATACTCCCCCTGCACTCACAGCTCATCTCCGAGTGAGATACCCCCTCCCCCTGCGCTTACTGCTGATCTCTGGGTGAGATACTCCCCCTGCACTCACAGCTCATCTCCGAGTGAGATACCCCCTCCCCCTGCGCTCACTGCTGATCTCTGAGTGAGATACCCCCTCCCCCTGCACTCACAGATCATCTCCGGGTGAGATACCCCCTCTCCCTGCACTCACTGCTGATCTCCGGGTGAGACACAGCCTCCCCCTGCTCTCACAGATCATCTCCGGGTGAGATACCCCCCTCTCCCTGCGCTCACTGCTGATCTCCGGGTGAGACACAGCCTCCCCCTGCACTCACAGATCATCTCCGGGTGAGATACCCCCTCTCCCTGCGCTCACTGCTGATCTCCGGGTGAGACACAGCCTCCCCCTGCACTCACAGCTCATCTCCGAGTGAGATACCCCCTCCCCCTGCGCTCACTGCTGATCTCCGGGTGAGACACAGCCTCCCCCTGCACTCACAGCTCATCTCCAAGTGAGATACCCCCTCCCCCTGCACTCACTGCTGATCTCTAGGTGAGATACTCCCTCTGCACTCACAGCTCATCTCCGAGTGAGATACCCCCTCCCCCTGTACTCACAGCTGATCTCTAGGTGAGATACTCCCCCTGCACTCACAGTTCATCTCCGAGTGAGATACCCCCTCCCCCTGCACTCACAGATCATCTCCGGGTGAGACACCCCCATCTCCCTGCACTCACAGCTCACCTCCGTGTGAGATACTCCCCTGCCCTCACAGCTCTTCTCCGAGTGAGATACTCCCTAGCCCTCACAGCTCATCTCCCAGTGAGATACTCCCCTGCCCTCACAGCTCATCTCCGAGTGAGAAACTCCCCTGCCCTCACAGCTCATCTCTGAGTGAGATAAACCCTTTCCCTGTGCTCACTGCTGATCTCCGGGTGAGATACCCCCTCCCCCTGCACTCACAGATCATCTCCGGGTGAGATACCCCCTCTCCCTGCGCTCACTGCTGATCTCCGGGTGAGATACCCCCTCCCCCTGCACTCACAGATCATCTCCGGGTGTGATACCCCCTCCCCATGCGCTCACTGCTGATCTCCGGGTAAGAAACAGCCTCCTCCTGCACTCACAGCTCATCTCCGAGTGAGATACCCCCTCCTCCTGCGCTCACTGCTGATCTCCGGGTGAGACACAGCCTCCCCCTGCACTCACAGCTCATCTCCGAGTAAGATACCCCCTCCCCCTGCGCTCACTGCTGATCTCCGGGTGAGATACCCCCTCCCCCTGCGCTCACTGCTGATCTCTGGGTGAGATACCCCCTCTCCCTGCACTCACAGCTCATCTCCGAGTGAGATACCCCCCTCTCCCTGCGCTCACTGCTGATCTCCGGGTGAGATACCCCCTCCTCTTGCACTCACAGCTCATCTCCGAGTGAGATACCCCCCTCTCCCTGCGCTCACTGCTGATCTCCGGGTGAGACACAGCCTCCCCCTGCACTCACAGCTCATCTCCGAGTGAGATACCCCCTCCCCCTTCGCTCACTGCTGATCTCCGGGTGAGATACTCCCCCTGCACTCACAGCTCATCTCCAAGTGAGATACCCCCTCCCCCTGCGCTCACTGCTTTTCTCCGAGTGAGATACCCCCTCCCCCTGCACTCACAGATCATCTCCGGGTGAGATACCCCCTCTCCCTGCGCTCACTGCTGATCTCCTGGTGAGACACAGCCTCCCCCGGCACTCACAGCTCATCTCCGAGTGAGATACCCCCCTCCCCCTGCGCTCACTGCTTTTCTCCGAGTAAGATACCCCCTCACCCTGCACTCACAGATCATCTCCGGGTGAGATACCCCCTCTCCCTGCGCTCACTGCTGATCTCCGGGTGAGACACAGCCTCCCCCTGCATTCACAGATCATCTCCGGGTGAGATACCCCCTCTTCCTGCGCTCACTGCTGATCTCCGGGTGAGACACAGCCTCCCCCTGCACTCACAGCTCATCTCCGAGTGAGATACCCCCTCCCCCTGCGCTCAATGCTGATCTCCGGGTGAGACACAGCCTCCCCCTGCACTCACAGCTCATCTCCGAGTAAGATACCCCCTCCCCCTGCGCTCACTGCTGATCTCCGGGTGAGATACCCCCTCCCCCTGCGCTGACTGCTGATCTCTGGGTGAGATACCCCCTCTCCCTGCACTCACAGCTCATCTCCGAGTGAGATACCCCCCTCTCCCTGCGCTCACTGCTGATCTCCGGGTGAGATACCCCCTCCCCTTGCACTCACAGCTCATCTCCGAGTGAGATACCCCCCTTTCCCTGCGCTCACTGCTGATCTCCGGGTGAGACACAGCTTCCCCCTGCACTCACAGCTCATCTCCGAGTGAGATACCCCCTCCCCCTGCGCTCACTGCTGATCTTCGGGTGAGATACTCCCCCTGCACTCACAGCTCATCTCCAAGTGAGATACCCCCTCCCCCTGCGCTCACTGCTTTTCTCCGAGTGAGATACCCCCTCCCCCTGCACTCACAGATCATCTCCGGGTGAGATACCCCCTCTCCCTGCGCTCACTGCTGATCTCCGGGTGAGACACAGCCTCCCCCGGCACTCACAGATCATCTCCGAGTGAGATACCCCCCTCCCCCTGCGCTCACTGCTTTTCTCCGAGTGAGATACCCCCTCCCCCTGCACTCACAGATCATCTCCGGGTGAGATACCCCCTCTCCCTGCGCTCACTGCTGATCTCCGGGTGAGACACAGCCTCCCCCTGCATTCACAGATCATCTCCGGGTGAGATACCCCCTCTTCCTGCGCTCACTGCTGATCTCCGGGTGAGACACAGCCTCCCCCTGCACTCACAGCTCATCTCCGAGTGAGATACCCCCTCCCCCTGCGCTCACTGCTGATCTCCGGGTGAGACACAGCCTCCCCCTGCACTCACAGCTCATCTCCAAGTGAGATATCCCCCTCTCCCTGCTCTCACTGCTGATCTCCGGGTGAGACACAGCCTCGCCTCCCCCTGCACTCACAGCTCATCTCCGAGTGAGATACCCCCTCCCCCTGCACTCACTGCTGATCTCTAGGTGAGATACTCCCCCTGCACTCACAGCTCATCTCCGAGTGAGATACCCCCACCCCCTGCACTCACAGCTGATCTCCGGGTGAGATACTCCCCCTGCACTCACAGCTCATCTCCGGGTGAGATACCCCCTCCCCTTGCACTCACAGCTCATCTCCGAGTGAGATACCCCCTCCCCCTGCGCTCACTGCTGATCTCCGGGTGAGATACTCCCCCTGCACTCACAGCTCATCTCCAAGTGAGATACCCCCTCCCCCTGCGCTCACTGCTTTTCTCTGAGTGAGATACCCCCTCCCCCTGCACTCACAGATCATCTCCGGGTGAGATACCCCCTCTCCCTGCGCTCACTGCTGATCTCCGGGTGAGACACAGCCTCCCCCTGCATTCACAGATCATCTCCGGGTGAGATACCCCCTCTTCCTGCGCTCACTGCTGATCTCCGGGTGAGACACAGCCTCCTCCTGCACTCACAGCTCATCTCCGAGTGAGATACCCCCCTCTCCCTGCGCTCACTGCTGATCTCCGGGTGAGACACAGCCTCCCCCTGCACTCACAGATCATCTCCGGGTGAGATACCCCCCTCTCCCTGCGCTCACTGCTGATCTCCGGGTGAGACACAGCCTCCCACTGCACTCACAGATCATCTCCGGGTGAGATACCCCCCTCTCCCTGCGCTCACTGCTGATCTCCGGGTGAGACACAGCCTCCCCCTGCACTCACAGCTCATCTCCAAGTGAGATATCCCCCTCTCACTGCTGATCTCCGGGTGAGACACAGCCTCCCCCTGCACTCACAGCTCATCTCCAAGTGAGATACCCCCACCCCCTGCACTCACAGCTGATCTCTAGGTGAGATTCTCCCCCTGCACTCACAGCTCATCTCCGGGTGAGATACCCCCTCCCCTTGCACTCACAGCTCATCTCCGAGTGAGATACCCATCTCTCCCTGCGCTCACTGCTGATCTCCGTGTGAGACACAGCCTCCCCCTGCACTCACAGCTCATCTCCGAGTGAGATACCCCCTCCCCCTGCGCTCACTGCTGATCTCCGGGTGAGATACTCCCCCTGCACTCACAGCTCATCTCCGAGTGAGATACCCCCCCCCCCTGCGCTCACTGCTGATCTCCGAGTGAGACACAGCCTCCCCCTGCACTCACAGATCATCTCCGGGTGAGATACCCCCCTCTCCCTGCGCTCACTGCTGATCTTTGGGTGAGACACAGCCTCCCCCTGCACTCACAGCTCATCTCCGAGTGAGATACCCCCTCCCCCTGCGCTCAATGCTGATCTCTAGGTGAGATACTCCCCCTGCACTCACAGCTCATCTCCGGGTGAGATACTCCCCTGCCCTCACAGCTCATCTCCGAGTGAGATACTCCCCTGCCCTCACAGCTCATCTCCGAGTGAGATACCCCCACCCCCTGCACTCACAGCTGATCTCTAGGTGAGATTCTCCCCCTGCACTCACAGCTCAACTCCGGGTGAGATACCCCCTCCCCCTGCACTCACTGCTGATCTCTAGGTGAGACACAGCTTCCCCCTGCACTCACTGCTCATCTCCGAGTGAGATACCCCCACCCCCTGCACTCACAGCTGATCTCTAGGTGAGATTCTCCCCCTGCACTCACAGCTCAACTCCGGGTGAGATACCCCCTCCCCCTGCGCTCACTGCTGATCTCTAGGTGAGACACCCCCTCCCCCTGCACTCACAGCTCATCTCCGAGTGAGATACCCCCTCCCCCTGCGCTCACTGCTGATCTCTAGGTGAGATACTCCCCCTGCACTCACAGCTCATCTCCGAGTGAGATACCCTCTCCCCCTGCACTCACAGCTGATCTCTGGGTGAGATACCCCCTCCCCCTGCACTCACAGATCATCTCTGAGTGAGATACCCCCTCCCCCTGCGCTCACTGCTGATCTCTAGGTGAGATACTCCCCCTGCACTCACTGCTGATCTCTAGGTGAGATACCCCCTCCCCCTGCGCTCACTGCTGATCTCTAGGTGAGATACTCCCCCTGCACTCACTGCTGATCTCTAGGTGAGATACCCCCTCCCCCTGCGCTCACTGCTGATCTCTAGGTGAGATACTCCCCCTGCGCTCACTGCTGATCTCCGAGTGAGATACCCCCTCCCCCTGTGCTCACAGCTCAGCTCTGGGTGAGATCATCTGCTTCGCAGACTAAGTATGGGAAGTGTTTCCCTGCTATCGGGCTCTCAAGTCTGTGAAGCAGATGATCTCACCCGGAGATGAGCTGTGAGCGCAGGGGGAGAGGGTGTCTAACCTGGAGATGAGCTATGAGCTGTGAGCACAATGGGAGGGAGTATCTCACCTGGAGATCATCTGTGAACACAGGGGGGAGGTATCTCCCCCGGAGATCAGCTATGAGCACAGGGGGAGGGAGTGTCTAACCTGGAGATGAGCTATGAGCTGTGAGCACAATGGGAGGGAGTATCTCACCTGGAGATCATCTGTGAACACAGGGGGGAGGTATCTCACCCGGAGATCAGCTATGAGCACAGGGGGAGGGAGTGTCTCACCCCGAGATCAGCTATGAGCACAGGGGGAGAGGGTGTCTAACCTGGAGATGAGCTATGAGCTGTGAGCACAATGGGAGGGAGTATCTCACCTGGAGATCATCTGTGAACACAGGGGGGAGGTATCTCACCTGTTGATCAGCTGTGAGTGCAGGGGGAGGGAGTGTCTCACCCCGAGATCAGCTATGAAGCAGGGGGAGGAGGTGTCCCACCTGGAGATCAGCTATGAGCACAGGGGGAGGGGGTGAATGACAGACACTCTGTGTTTACAGCAGGGAGCCTTGTGACAAAGAATACATTGTGCATAACAATAGAGAACAAATGGAAGTCAGCTCACCCTCCAGGATTTCAGTGTGTTGAAGCCAGGAACAACGTGTGGTCACACTTGGAATCAATGCAAAAAAGAAGTGAAAAATTCCATTAAGTCAAATTCCATTCAGCTAATATGTTACTTTAGACCCAAATTTTAGCCTGCACAATTTATTATGTAATTTCTCCTAAACGCAGCATTGCCCCATACATAGCAGACACTAATATTTTCTAGCTATATACAGTACATGGCATTAACCCCTTAAGCCCCGGAGCATTTTTCGTTTTTGCATTTTCGTTTTTGCTCCCCTTGTTCCCAGAGCCATAGCGTTTTTATTTTTTGGTCAATATGGCCATGTGAGGGCTTATTTTTTGCGGGACGAGTTGTACTTTTCAACGCCATTACTAGTTTTATCATATCCTGTACGGGAAAACGGGAAAAAAATTCCAAGTGCGGTAAAATTGCAAAAAACGTGCAATACCACAGTTGTTTTTTATTTATTTTTTTTACCATGTTCACTGAATGCTAAAACTGACTTGCCCTTCTTATTCTACAGGTCATTACGAGTTCATAGACACCAAACATGTATAGGTTCTTTTATATTTAAGTGGTGGAAAAAAATTCCAAAATTTGGTAAAAAAATAAAATAAAAAAATAGCGCCATTTTCTAAGACCCGTAGCGTCTCCATTTTTCGTGATCTGGGGCTGGTTGATGGCTTATTTTTTGCGTGCCAGGCTGACGTTTTTATTGATAACATTTGGGGTAGATCCGATGTTTTGATCGCCCGTTATTGCATTTTATTGCAATTTTGCGGCGACCAAAAAACGTAATTCTGGCGTTTAGAATTTTTTTCTCGCTACGCCGTTTACCGATCGGAATAATTCTTTTTTTATATTGATAGATCGGGCGATTCTGAACGCGGCGATACCAAATATGTGTATGTGGGTTTTTTTTATATATATTTTATTTTGAATGGGGCGAAAGGGGGGTGATTTAAACTTTTATATTTTTTTATTTTTTTTAATATTTTTAAAAACTTTTTTTTTTTACTTTTTGCATGCTTCTATAGTCTCCATAGGAGACTAGAAGCAGCAACTGTCCGATCGCCTCTGCTACATACAAGGGACGAGCAGGTCCCCTGCATGCAGCAGAAATGGTCCTGTGCTATGAGCGCCGACCACTAGGTGGCGCTCATAGCGACAAGATCATGACAACCACAGGCGTCTGCTGCAGACCCTGGGTTGTCATGCACGCCCATCGGCGACCCGTGATCACGTGACGGGGTTACCGGTGGGCGGGGCTTATGACGCGCTACCCGGAAGCGCGCGTTAAATGCTGCTGTCGGAGATTGACAGCAGCATTTAACTGGTTAACAGCCGCGGGTGGATCGCGATTCCACCCGCGGCTGTTGCGGGCACATGTCAGCTGTAAGAATCAGCTGACATGTGCTCCGTTCAGTGAAGGCTCAGCGCAGCAGCCCTCACTGAACGGGGGGTACGCAAATATGCGTACTAATACGTCCCCGGTAAGTAAGGGGTTAAGGGTAAACAAAGCGGTTGTGCCACCATAAAGAATACAGTTAACCAACCAGAAAAGGTGGAAATAAATAGTTTTGTAATTTACAGTGATTCAAAATTATGCTTCATTCAAAAGTTACCAAGCTTTTACTTTTATGAATGCTGCTCTCTGGCGCCACCTGGTGTTATTCCCCTACATCCTGGTAGTGGGTGATCAGCTGGTCGGGTTTGGGCAGTTCCTGTCATAACAGCTTCCAACCGGCAGTCTGCACAATGTATTGCAAGAAAAGAAATGAAAAATTCCATCTCCAAAAAAGTTGTATTAAAAAATTCCAAGTTGTTATTACATCATTTTAACATCTGATGAGGTCACAAGGTACATGGGGATTCACATAGCAATTCGTTTCCAAAGCCAACCAGCTTTCTTTGTCAAGCTACTATGACATGATTCTGTGATCTTTTAAATATTTCCGAAACCAATTACAAGTAATACACCAATTACATGACCAATGAGATCACACCCATTACATGACCAATGAGACAAATACATAGAAAGTTACATATCAAATACACTGCTCATAAAATAAAGGGAACACTTAAACAACAGAATATAACTCCAAGTAAATGAAACTTCTGTGAAATCAAACTGTCCACTTAGGAAGCAACACTGATTAACAATCAATTTCACATGCTGTTGTGCAAATGGAATAGACAATAGATGGAAATGATTGGCAATTTTCAAGACACCCTCAATAAAGGAGTGGTTCTGCAGGTGGGGAGCACAGACCATATCTCAGTACCAATGCTTTCTGGCTGATGTTTTGGTCACTTTTGAATGTTGGTTGTACTTTCATACTTGTGGTAGCATGAGACGGACTCGACAACCCACAGAAGTTGCTCAGGTAGTGCAGCTCATTCTGGATGGCACATCAATGCAAGCTGTGGCAAGAAGGTTTGCTGTGTCTGTCACCGTACTGTCCAGAGGCTGGAGGCACTACCAGGAGACAGGCCAGTACAAAAGTAGACGTGGAGAGGGCTGTAGGAGGGCAACAACCCAGCAGCAGGACCTCTACCTCCGTCTTTGTGCAAGGAGGAACAGGAGGAGCACTGCCAGAGCCGTGCAAAATGACCTCCAGCAGGTCACAAATGTGCATGTGTCTGCACAATCAGTTGGAAACCGACTCCATGAGGGTGATATGAGGGTCTGACGTCCACAGATGGGGGTTGTGCTCACAGCCCAACACCGTGCAGGACGCTTGGCATTTGCCACATAACACCAGGATTGGCAAAGTCGCCACTGGCACCCTGGGCCTACTTCTGAGGCATCTGTCTGTACAATGAAAGTTTCCTTGAAGTTGGGGCTGATGAGGACCGGCTGTCCACACAGGGCCAACTTCATGGACTGAAAGGCTTCTTCTGCCTGAAGGTTCCACTGAACCATTAGTGATTTTTTTCCTTTCAAGAGATCGGTCAGGGCCGCCGTTCTCCCAGGAAAATTAGGTATAAACCGGCGGTAATACCCAAGGATGTTAAGGAACGCCCTCACCTGCTGTGTATTTGACGGTTTAGGCCAATTTTTTATGGCCTCAACTTTATTGATTTGGGGCTTGATAACTCCTCGGCCAATCGCATACCCCAAATATCGGGCTTCCTCTAGCCCTATCGCACATTTTTTCGGGTTTGCCGTTAACTCAGCGACTCTGAGAGAATCCAGCACTGCTTGTACCTGGGATAGATGCGTATGCCAGTCGGTGCTAAAGATGATAATATCATCTAGATATGCGGAGGCGTACTCCTGATGAGACTTGAGCACTATTTCCATCAACCTCTGGAATGTAGCCAGGGCCCCATGTAACCCAAAAGGTAAGACCGCATAGTGATATAGACCCTCCGGAGTTATGAAGGCGGTCTTTTCCTCCGCTGATTTCGTGAGAGGTACCTGCCAGTAACCCTTGGTGAGATCGAGCGTGGTAAAGTACTGGGCCTACCCCAGTCTCTCAATCAGCTCATCCACCCTGGGCATTGGATAAAGGTCAAACTTCGACACTTAATTTAGTTTTCGGAAATCGTTACGGAAGCGTAACGATCCGTCTGGTTTCGTAATCAGTACAATGGGGCTAGCCCACTCTGTCATTTCTCGATGACGCCTAACTGGAGCATCTGTTTTACCTCAGCCGTGATGGCTTGCCTCCGGACTTTGGGTACCCGGTGCGATCTCTTTCGCACCCTTACCCCAGGTTCGGTGACAATGTCATGTTGGAAAACTGTAGTCCTACCCGGTAGCTCTGAGAACACGTTGGTATTCTGCTGCACCAGTGAGCGAGCCGCCCGTCGCTGCTGTTTAGTGAGAGCATCACTTATCCTGACCTCTCCCCCGGACGCATCCCTGGCTGAAGGTAGAGAACTCTCTGGTGATATGCCCGGAGTGATGTCTGTAACTAACCACTCTCGATCTTTCTAAGGTTTTCGCAGGTTTACATAATAAAGCTGCTCCCGTTTCCTCCTTCCAGGCTGATACACCTGGTAATTTACCTCCCCCACCTTTTCTCGAACCTCATATGGCCCTTGCCACTTGGCCATGAGCTTACTCTCGGCTGTGGGTACAAGTACTAACACCTGATCGCCCTTGTTAAAAGACCTGACTCTGGCTCTTTTATTATATGTGCGCCTCTGGGCTGCCTGGGCATCTAACAAATGTTCTTTCACGATGTCCATGACCGCCGCGATCCGGTCCTGCATGCTAGCCACGTGTTCAGTTATACTCCTATGTTGAGTCGGCTCTTGTTCCCACGTCTCTTTGGCTACGTCCAACAGACCTCTAGGGTGTCTGCCGTACAATAACTCAAAGGGAGAGAACCCTGTGGAAGCCTGGGGTACCTCACGGATGGCGAACATCAAATAGGGTAGCAACATGTCCCAATCCCTTCCGTCCTTAGAAACCACCTTTTTTAACATGAACTTGGCTACTTTGAAGAACCTAGAATATAAGACATATTTTCAGTTGTTTCACACTTTTTTGTTAAGTATATAATTCCACATGTGTTAATTCATAGTTTTGATGCCTTCAGTGTGAATGTACAATTTTCATAGTCATGAAAATACAGAAAAATCTTTAAATGGGAAGGTGTGTCCAAACTTTTGGTCTGTACTGTATATATAATGTATATATATATTATTTTTTCACCCTTACTAATAAGTGTTTCACTACTATACAGAGGAAGATTCTGAGGGAGATGATGCTTCACCTATAGGTATGTACTGCACAATACCATTCCATGTTTCTTAACCCTGTCTCGTGTAAATCAGCCTTAAACTTCCTGACAGCCCAATTTTTCAAGTCTGATACGTCACTTTCTGTGGTAATAACTTTAAAATGCTTCTGTCAGTGATTCTGAGATTGTGATTTTGTTGTTGTAAAACATTTTACCTGTTACTACCGGTAAATTCAGATCTGTTGTTTTGTCTTTATTCATGAAAATATTCCAAATTTTCTGAAGATTTTGAAAAATGTGCAATCTTTAAACTTGTATACCCTTAATGACATGTATATAGTGTAAGATGGCTGACGGACAGGTCCTTGAGGGGAAATATGTATCATCGAGGTTGGTAGCTTCGGTGATGTAAACCCGAGAAAGCATGCTCCAGCACTTATACTGCTGACAGGGTTAATAGGGCGTATCAGGCCGGTTTTAAGAGCAGTCATAAAAAATGGGTGGGAATGGCTGCCCACATATCCCCACCTCTGGAGCGTGGTTTGGTAAATAAAATAGAGACCAAATGTCTCATTCAGTGTCTGTGTCTGGAGACCTGTGGATCTCCAAGGCGTTAGTCTGTACTAAGGATTGGACACTGACCTGAGCAGGCGAACCTGCAACATTGTGTGGACATTTTACTTTGTGCTTCCACTTTGTGCCGGAAAAGGCTGTTTTTGTTTATGCTGTCTGAATAAACCAGTTTGGATTTCAATGAAAATGCTTCCTGTGTCTACCTCAACCGCAGACGAGTGAGTATTAAACCCTACAATTGGTGCTAGAAGCACAGTCACAAATCCCAAGGGGCAGTGTGACTGCTACAGGAAACCGTTTAAGTCTTGGGTGAGGGCCGTCAGCCAGTAGGGGACGTCTGGCATCATGGAGGAGCTGATAAAGCAACTTGTGCAGGCTAATCTCCGGCAGCATCAACAGCAGTAGTGGCAGCAACAGCAGTACAAGCAGCAGATAAACCTCCTAGCCGAGTTAACCCATGGCAGTTCAATCGCCCCACCCCCAAGTCTAAGTGATGACTCACTTGCCAGGAAGACGTTAAGAAGAGCCATACAAAAGATGATCCCGGGTGATGAGGACGAGGCGTTCCTGACAATTTTTGAGAGGGTGGCGGAGCGAGAGATATTGCCTCCAGAGCAGTGGGCGGAGGTTCTGGCATCATATTTAACAGGGCAACAGCAGAAGGCCTATTATGACTTGGCCTTGCAAGATGCAAAAGAGTACACCAAGTTGAAGACTGAGATTTTGACGTGCTTAGGAGTGACTCTGACTGACATGATGCGGGTGTACCACTGGGCCTATTGCAGTGACAAATCTTCCCGGTCCCAAATGTTTTACCTCCTACACTTGGTCCAAAAGTGGTTGCAACCGGAATCTTCCTCTCCAGCACAGTTAGTGGCGAGGATTGTGATGGACAGGTTCATACACTCCCTTCCAAGGCTGGTGCAATCCTGGGTTGCCCAGGGAGATCCCCATAATGCCAATGACCTTGTGAGGTTGGTAGAAAGGTACCAGGCGGTCAAGAGTGCTTTGGGGAAGTAAGGGGTGGGAGCATCTCCATACTGTGGTTCCCAACAGGGGGGATGGACACCCAAAAGAGGGGAACTAGAACCACATCTGGGGGGGCGTCCTAGAGTTCAGGAGGGGTCTGAGTTGCTACCAAAGGCCCCATCCAATAACTTAATTTGTTGGCAATGTCACACCCCGGGTCTAATAGTGACCTGTTGCCCTATGACCAACGAGCCAGTAGACTGCAGCACAGGACGGCGCTACTTTGCATATCCTGCCTGCAGTGCTGTCCCTCCACGAGGTGTGGGACCGCAGGCATGCCCCGTGTCAGTGAATGGAGCGCAAATGACTGGTCTGTTCGATTCTGGGAGTTTGGTAACCCTAGTAGGGCCATAATTCCTCATCGTCTGATTCTGCAGAAAAAGGTGGACATCTGCTGTATCCATTGAGACGCTAAGGACTACCCTGTGGTCCTAGTGGTCATAGGCACAAACTGTAGCACTGAGTCCCATGAGGTGGGCGTAGTCAAGGACCTGTTGCACCCTGTTATAATAGGGCAGGACTTTGCCTTGTTTTGGGACTTGTGGGAAAAAGGGAGGAAGCCGGGTTGCCCAGACCACAACCAGGTCGCTCCTAAAGAAACCTCGTCGCAGGCCGCAACCGACAGTTTTCCCTTTCATGTGCTTGTTGGGGGTGAGGATGAGGCAGCATCCCTGAGCTGGAGGTGGGGAAACTTTGGAAACGCCCAGCTCAGGGACTGAACTCTAAAAGGTGTGTTTAATAATGTCACTGTTCTGAATGGTGTTGCTCAAGAGTCTATGGCTGATACCTGATATCCGTACTTTGCTGGAATTGAGGAGTTAATATGACAGGTCACGAAGCTCAGAAGAGAGGTAATCGATCAGTTACTAGTGCCAGGGTCGTACAGACGCAGGGTGTTAGATATGGCCAATGCACATGTCTTAGGTGGTCATCTGGAGGTAGAAAAAACCCAGGAAAGAATCTTCCAGAGGGTCTACTGTCCCAGTTGTCACCGAGAGATTGTGAATTACTGTAGGTCCTGTCACACCTATCAGCTGACCTCCCCTGTGGCTCACTTCCGTAGCCCTTTAGTGCCACTACCTGTCATTGAGGTCCCAATCGATCGCATCACCATGGATCTAGTGGGACCCCTGGTCAAGTCCGCCAGAGCACATCAGTATATCTTGGTGGTACTGGACAACGCTACATGTTACCCGGAGGCTGTACCACCACGAAACTCCTCTGCCAAGTGCATAGTCCAGGAGCTAGTGTTACAACTCTCCTGTTAGGTTTTTTTTAGTTTGCTGGTCACATGACCATTTTTGCCTATTTAATCCGGCTCCACCCTCCTGGCTTTGCTGGACTTCATTTGTATTTACTACTGTTGAGCTAGCTTGTTGCTCTGTTGCCGTTCTTTGTTAGTTTTGCTAGGTCTTCTGACCCCTTTGCCTTTTTGTTGTGTGTTTGTCTTTGACTGCTACTATTTCTGCTAGGAGGTGTCCAACTTTTCCCAGTCCCTAGATCTTGTAGGGATCCCTCCCTCACATCTATAGGTCTGCGTTCAGACTAGCCGAGGACTTTAGCGGGTCTGATCGCAGGATCAGGTTCCCCGTTACGTCGTAGGGATCTAGTTTAGTTCTATTGTAGGGACAGATCTCCTCTCTTTCCTTAGTCTCTGTAGCAGATCATAACAGTAAGTCCAGCCATAAAAGAAAAAAAAAAAAAAAAATTTTCTCTAAGGAAAGACCTCCAGTTTTCCATCATGGTCTCGGTGCAAGATTTTTCTCAACGCTTGCAGGGACTCTCTCTGGAGGTGACCAAGCTCCAACAACACGTGAGTAGCTGTTCTGGAGCGCATTTTGTGGAACCAAAGGTACGTCTGCCTGATCTATTTTTTTGGCGAACAACAAGATTTTTTTTCTTTTAAAAATGCTTGTCTTATATATTTTCATTTGAGACCCGGATCCTCTGGTGATGAATCACAGCGCATAGGGATCATAATGTCACTTTTGCGCAAAGATCCTCAGGGATGGGCCTTCTCTCTCCATTCTAGTGATCCGTGCTTTAGATCAGTGGATAGTTTTTTTTCTGCTTTGGGTTTGTTGTACGATGATCCTGATCGTGTCTCATCTGCTGAGTCTGAATTAAGACGTTTGAGGCAGGGATCAGGTAATGTGGAAAAATATTGTTCTCACTTCCGTCGGTGGTCTGCCCAGGTGGGGTGGAACGATTCTGCTTTGAAAAGCTTGTTTCTTGCAGGGCTATGTGAAAGGGTAAAGGATTTACTGATTGCTTATCCCACACCTGGAAACTTGCAGGAGGCAATGCAATTAGCTATACGGGTGGACAGGAGACTGCGTGAAAGGGTTAATGAGAGCAAATCCTCTGCTATGTCAGCTCCGAGTCCTGAGAGGGTCTGTGCTGACAATGGAGAGCCGATGGAGATTGGGGCGATGACACCCCGCTCTCAGGAAAAAGACCGCAGGCTTTCTGAAGGCTTGTGTTTCTATTGCGGAAATTCTGGTCATTTTATTAAGAGCTGTGTACTTCGTAAGAAGAAAGAAAAAAAAAAGGTCAGTCATGCTCGTATTGCCTGTTTAAATTCTAAGGGAGTATTCCTATCTGCCACTACTGCTGCTCAGGATGAATTAATTGAATTTCGGGTATTTGTGGATTGTGGATCTACTCTAAATGTGATTGATGGGGGATTCTTGGAAAAACTTAGATTAGAACCTAAAACTTTGTCATCCCCTATTGCTGTGGTTTCTGTCGATGGCTCTCCCTTGAAGAGTGTTACTCACAAGGTCTGTGAATTTCCCCTCACTATTAATGGTATTCATCAAGAGAATTTGGATTTGGTGGTATTGGATAATTTGCCTTCTCCAGTAATATTGGGGTTACCCTGGTTAAAATTGCACAATTCTGTACTGGATTGGTCTACCAATGAAATTAAGTCCTGGAGCCCTAAGTGTTATGACAAGTGTTGTAACGGGCGCATTGCTGCTGTGGATAGAGGGGAATTGCCTGTACCTATTCAGGATTTTTGGAGAGTTTTTTCTGAGGAGGAGTCGCAGGTTTTGCCTCCCCCTAGAGACTATGATTGTACCATTGAATTTGTCCCTGGCGCGACTCTTCCTAAGAGTCGTTTATTTAATCTTACTATTCCTGAGAGAAAGGCTTTGGAAGAATACATACAGACAAGCTTGGCTGCCGGTCACATTAGGCCTTCCAAGTCTCCTGTGGCTGTTGGATTTTTTTTTGTAAAAAAAAAAGATGGCGGTTTACGTCCTTGTCTGGACTTTTGTGAGATTAATAAAATTACTGTACGCAATCCTTACCCACTGCCATTGATTCCTGATTTATTTAACCAGTTAGTGGGGGCCAAGTGGTTCTCTAAAATTGATCTCCGGGGGGCATACAATTTGTTGCGCATGAAGGAGGGTGATGAATGGAAGACTGCTTTTAACACTCCTGTGGGTCATTTTGAGAATCTGGTTATGCCTTTTGGTCTCACCAATGCTCCAGCATTTTTTCAGAATCTTATCAATGATATCCTTAGACCTTTAATCGGCAAAAATGTGGTTGTGTATTTGGATGACATTTTGATTTATTCGCCGGATCTGGAGTCTCATTGGCAGAGCGTATGTGAGGTATTACAGTTATTAATGGACAATTCGTTTTTTGCTAAGCTGGAGAAATGTGAGTTCGCTGTACAGAGAATTAGTTTTTTGGGCTACATTATCTCCAGTGAAGGTTTTGAGATGGACCCGGTTAAAGTTCAAGCTGTGCAGGAATGGCCTAGGCCTATTGGTTTCAAATCGATACAGAGGTTTTTGGGTTTCGCCAATTATTACAGAAAATTCATAAAAAATTTTTCTATTATTGTCAAACCGCTGACCGATCTCACCAGGAAAGGTGCTAATGCGGTTCAGTGGACTTCTGAGGCCATTGAAGCTTTTGTGTTTCTAAAGGAGAGGTTCACCTCTGCTCCCATCCTTATGCAGCCTGATGTGACTAAGCCGTTTTTGGTTGAGGTTGATGCTTCTTCGGTGGGGGTCGGTGCGGTGTTGTCTCAGGAAAACAAGGATGGAGTACATCCCTGTGCCTTTTTTTCAAAAAAATTTTCCGAGACTGAACTTAATTACGATATTGGTAATCGGGAATTGCTGGCGATTAAACTCGCATTTGAACACTGGCGTCATCTCTTGGAAGGTGCTGAATTTCCCATTCAGGTTTTCACTGATCATAAAAATCTGATCTATCTTGATGCTGCCAAGCGCTTGAATGCCCGTCAGGCTAGGTGGGCACTTTTTTTCTCGCGGTTTAATTTTTCCGTTACTTACATCCCGGGTACCAAGAATGTTAAAGCGGATGCTTTGTCTCGCAGCTTTTCTCCCATGGTCGGTGTTGAGGAGGAAGAGGAGACCATTTTACAAGAAGGTGTTGTGATTGCTGCTTTGGACTCCGTTTTGGAGGATGAGATTCTTAAAGCACAGGAGAATGCCCCATCTAACACTCCCCATGGGAGGTTGTTTGTGCCTAGGACCTTTAGGAGAGATTTGTTTGTTGAGTGTCATGAGTCTCGGTTGGCAGGTCATCCAGGAATTTCTGAGACCAAGAGACTTGTGGGTCGCAGTTTTTGGTGGCCTGGATGGCAGAAGGAAGTCATTAAGTGGGTGCGCCAATGTACTGTGTGTGCAAGATCCAAGTCTTCGCATGCTCCTGCTGCGGGGTTGCTTTGCCCTCTGGAGGTTCCTAGTGCACCTTGGACACATCTGGCTATGGACTTTATTACTGACCTTCCTCCCTCTGAAGGTTTCACGGTCATCTGGGTGGTCGTGGACCGTTTTAGCAAGATGTGTCACTTGGTTCCCTTCATCAAACTGCCTTGCGCTAAGACACTCGCCAAGGCCTTTGTCAAGGAAATTGTCAGACTACATGGTGTTCCTACTGACATTGTTTCTGATAGGGGACCTCAGTTCGTGGCTCGTTTTTGGCGTGCCTTTTGTGACAGGTTGGGAGTTCATTTGTCGTTTTCATCCGGATATCATCCTGAGTCTAATGGCCAGACAGAAAGGAAGAACCAGGATGTTGAGCAGTTCTTGCGTTGTTTTGTGGCAGACAATCAAGAGGGGTGGTCTGAGTTTCTGCCACTTGCTGAATTTGCTCTTAACAACCATACATCCTCTTCTGCTGGGTGTTCGCATTTTTTTTGTTGTTCTGGGAGACATCCGTCTTTTTGGTCATTCTCCAAATTGGTTTCGGCTGTGCCTGAGGAGGAGAGTTTTTCCTGTGATTTGGAGAGAGTTTGAACGGATGTGCGTGGTAATCTTCAGGAGGCTAACAAAAAATCTAAGAGGTACTTTGATAGGAAACGGCAAGAGGTTTTGTTTGCTGTTGGTGACATGGTTTGGTTGTCCTCTAAGAATCTGCGATTGAGGATTCCTTCTAAAAAATTGGGTCCCAAGTTCGTAGGGCCCTTTAATGTACTTCAGATAGTTAGCCAATCTGCTGTTAGGCTGGAGGTTCCTACGTCCTGGAGGATTAATCCGGTGTTTCATGTTTCTCTGTTGAAAAAAGCTGATGTGTCGGATGGTGATGCCTCTGTCACTGTTCCTCCTGTGGTGGAGGACGGGGAATATGAAATTTCCCGCATCCTAAATTCTAGACGGTATAGAGGGAGTTTGCAGTATCTCGTCGCTTGGAAGAGTTTCGGACCTGAGGATAACTCATGGGTGAGGGCGGATGATGTTTCTGCTTCCAGACTTGTCCGAGCGTTTCACAGGAGGTTTCCTGGTAAGCCTGGGCCTAGGGGATCCGGAGGATCCTCTTAGAAGAGGGGGTACTGTTACAACTCTCCTGTTAGTTTTTTTTAGTTTGCTGGTCACATGACCATTTTTGCCTATTTAATCCGGCTCCGCCCTCCTGGCTTTGCTGGACTTCATTTGTATTTACTACTGTTGAGCTAGCTTGTTGCTCTGTTGCCGTTCTCTGTTAGTTTTGCTAGGTCTTCTGACCCCTATGCCTTTTTGTTGTGTGTTTGTCTTTGACTGCTACTATTTCTGCTAGGAGGTGTCCAACTTTTCCCAGTCCCTAGATCTTGTAGGGATCCCTCCCTCACATCTATAGGCCTGCGTTCAGACTAGCCGAGGACTTTAGCGGGTCTGATCGCAGGATCAGGTTCCCCGTTACATCGTAGGGATCTAGTTTAGTTCTATTGTAGGGACAGATCTCCTCTCTTTCCTTAGTCTCTGTAGCAGATCATAACAGCTAGTCCACGTCTTTTCTAGAATGGGGTTGTGTAAGGAGATCCTAACGGACCAAGGGACCCCATTTATGTCAAGGGGGATGAGGGAGTTGTGAAAAATCCTGCAAATCACACAACTCAGGACCTCAGTCTACCACCCCCAGACAGACGGCTTAGTGGAGAGGTTTAATAAAACCTTGAAGGCCATGTTGAAGAAGGTCGTTGAGAAAGACGGTCGGGACTGGGACTGTCTACTGCCGTACCTTCTGTTTTCTATTAGAGAAGTCCCACAGGCCTCTACTGGCTTCTCCCCATTTGAGCTGTTATATAGCTGACAGCCCCTTGGACTCCTGGATGTAGCAAAGGAGGGTCTACACCCTACAGGATTGTAATGGAACATGTGGCCCAGATGCAAGAGAGGATTGCTGAGGTGATGCCTATTGTGAAAGAACACCTCCTCAAAGCACAAGAGGCACAGTCAAGGGTGTACTAAAGATCGGTGAGGGTGAGACACTTCCACCTTGGCAATTGGGTACTAGTGCCTACGGTGGAGAGCAAATTCCTGACCAAGTGGCAGGGCCCCTATGAAGTTCTTGAAAAGCTTGGCAATGTCAACTATAGAGTCCACTAACCAGGGAAAAGGAAGCCCTACCAGGTGTACCACGTCAACCTGATCAAGCCAAATGACATAGGGAGTTTGTGGAAGCTCCTGTTTGGTGGCGAAGACCAAAGCCCACGTGGAGGAAGTCAAGCTGGCAAAGTTGCTGTCACATGCCCAGAAGCCACAGTGCTGAGAGTTGCTACAGCGGAACTGAGACCTGTTCTCAAAACTACCAGGGTGTACTCGGATCATAGAGCATGAGTTTCTTCCGGGTCATCATGTCCAAGTAAATATGAAGCCGTATCGGATTCCTGAAGCCCACCGAGAGGTAATTGCAAAAGAGGTGAAGCGGATGCTGAGCATGGGAGTCATTGAGGAGTCCAGGAGTGGCTGGTCCAGTCCCAAAGTCTTAGTGCCAAAACCAGATAGAGAATGGCAGTTTTGCAATGACTATAGGAAACTCAACAAAGTCTTGAAGTTTGACACCTACCCAATGCCCAGTGTAGATGAACTGTTTGAAAGATTGGGGCCAGCCAGGTATATTATCACCCTTGACCTCACTAAAGGAATTGGCAAATACCCATGTCCCAAGATGCCAAGGAGAAGACGGTCTTCTCAACGCCAGATGGTTGATTCTACTTCACAAGGATGTCGTTTGGGTTGCAAGAAGCCCTGGCTACCTTCCAGAGGACCATGGACTTGATTCCAGCTCCCCACAAGAAGTATGCAGCAGTCTACTTGGATGACATCGTGATCTATAGCCAGGATTGGGGAAGCCATCTGAGCAAAGTCCAGGCGATACTTGATTCTTTAAAGAAGGCAGGGTTTTCTATAAACCTGAAGAAATGTGCCATGGGCATTGAAGAAACCAAATACTTGGGTTATGTCGTAGGGAGAGGTGAAATAAAGCCCCAAATAAAGTCGACGTGATCAAGAGTTGGCCACAACCCCTCTCAGGGAAACAGGTCAAAGCGTTCCTAGGCATCGTGGGCTATTACCGCCGGTTCATCCCTAACTTCGTCATGATAGCGGCCCCTTTGACAGACCTCCTTACAGGGACAAAGTCGGTTATGGCTAAGTAATCTCCAGAAGCTGAGACTGCCTTCGCGGAACTGAAGGTAGCTCTGTGTAAACAGACAGTTATGGTGGCACCGGATTTCTCAAATAAGTTTGTGGTCCAGACAGACATGTCAGATGTCGGGCTGGGTGCTGTCCTATCACAAGAAGTGAACGGGGAAGAGCATCCCATAATGTATTTAAGTCAGAATGTGACATCCTGTGGGAAGAATTACTCCATTGTGGAAAAGGCCATCAAGTGGGTGTTGGACACTTCAAGATACTACCTCTTAGGCAGGAAGTTCAGGCTAGTGTCAGACCATGCCCCACTAAGGTGGATGAGGGACAAGAAGGGGAACGATGCCGGAGTGACCAGATGGTCCCTAGCCCTTCAGGATTTTAGCTTCCATGCAGAGCATAGGCCCGGGAAACTGCATGGCAATGCTGATGCACTGTCGAGGGTCCACTGCTTGATAGCGTGTCGGGGTGGCAACGCTGCACCGTATGCCCCCTCTACTCCAGACTCATACACAGGTATATAGACTATTCTATACCCGCCTATATTGGTTTATTATTATGGAATAGTTTATACGTTAGGAGCTATTTCCATCATTGCCCTCTCTTGCGTCCTGTGGTTCTTTTGCACAATATTTATTTACACCCTGATAGAGGTAGTACATATGTTTTCCCCATATCTAATACATATAGTCTGTATTGATATACACCTGGTTTCTTATTGTTTTATTTATATGTGTATTATATATATATATATATATGTATATACACATATACATAATTGGTATGGAAAGTATTCAGACCCCTTGTGATCCTCATTGAGATGGTTCTACTCCTTCATTGGAGTCCAGCTGTGTTTAATTAAACTGATAGGACTTGATTTGGAAAGGCACACACCTGTCTGTATAAGACCTCACAGCTCACAATGCATGTCAGACCAAATGAAAACCATGAGCTCAAAGAAACTGCCCAAGGAGCTCAGAGACAGAATTGTGGCAAGGCACAGATCTGGCCAAGGTTACAAAATAATTTCTGCATTACTCAAGGTTCTTAAGAGCACAGTGGCCTCCATAATCCTTAAATGGAAGAAGTTTGGGACCACCAGAAGTCTTCCTAGACCTGGCCATCCAGTCAAACAGTGCAATCGTGGGAGAATATCCATGGTGAGAGAGGTAAAGAAGAACCCCAAAATCACTGTGACTAAGCTCCAGAGATGCAGTAGGGAGATGGGAGAAAGTTCCACAAGGTCAACTATCACTGCAGCCCTCCACCAGTCAGGCCTTTATGGCAGAGTGGCCCGACGGAATCCTCTCCTCAGTGCAAGACAAATGAAAGTCCGCATAGAGTTTGCTCAAAAACACATGAAGGACTCCCAAACTATGAGAAATAAGATTCTCTGGTCTGATGAGATGAAGATAGATCTTTTTGATGATAATTCTAAGCGGTATGTGTGGAGAAAACCAGGCACTGCTCATCACCTACCCAATACAATCCCAACAGTGAAACATGGTGGTGGCAGCATCATGCTATGGGGGTGTTTTTCAGCTGCAGGGACATGACGACTGGTTGCAATTGAAGGAAACATGAATGCGGCCAAGTACAGAGATTTCCTGAGTGAAAACCTCTTCCAGAGTGCTCTGGACCTCAGACTTGGCCGAAGGTTCACCTTCGAACAAGACAATGACCCTAAGCACACAGCTATAATGACAAAGGAGTGGCCTCACAACAACTCTGTGACCATTCTTGACTGGTCCAGCCAGAGCCCTGACCTAAACCTAATTGAGCATCTCTGGAGAGACCTGAAAATGGCTGTCCACCAACGTTCACCATCCAACCTGTCGGAACTGGACAGGAACTGCAACGAAGAATGGCAGAGGATCCCCAAATCCAGGTGTGAAAAACTTGTTGCTTCATACCCAAGAAGACTCATGGCTGTACTAATTCAAAAGTGTGCTTCTACTCAATACCGAGCAAGGGGGCTGAATATTTATGACCATGTGATATTTCAGTTTTTCTTTTTTAATAAATTTGCAAAAATTTCTAGATTTCTGTTTTTTTTCCAGTCAAGATAGGATGCAAAGTGTACTTTAATGAGAATAAAATGAACTTTTTAGAATTTATCAAATGGCTGCAATGAAACAAAGAGTGAAAAATTTAAAGGGGTCTGAATACTTTCTGTACCCACTGTATGTATATATATGTATTCTGGTGGTAATGGTATATATTCCATTGATTTGTACTGTACATTTGCATGTGGGAAACACATGTTGTTCAGCGCTTTCTCCTGGTTGCTTTGTTCCCACCCCTATTCGTATTTTAGCTTGATCCATTAAAATTTGTTATATTTTAGCATAGTCTGGTCTTCTTTTTGGTTCTATATGAGTGGTTTTCTGTGTTTTAGTTACCGATTGGTCTATACAGTCCTTTTTAAACATGCACCCTGACTAGGTAGTGTATGTATGTATGTATGTGTATATATATATATATATATATATATATGTTTATATATATAATATATATACATACAGTACAGACCAAAAGTTTGGACACACCTTCTCATTTAAAGATTTTTCTGTATTTTCATGACTATGAAAATTGTACATTCACACTGAAGGCATCAAAACTATGAATTAACACATGTGGAATTATATACTTAACAAAAAAGTCTGAAACAACTGAAAATATGTCTTATATTCTAGGTTCTTCAAAGTAGCCACCTTTTGCTTTGATGACTGCTTTGCACACTCTTGGCATTCTCTTGATGAGCTTCAAGTGGTAGTCACCGGAAATGGTCTTCCAACAATCTTGAAGAAGTTCCCAGAGATGCTTAGCACTTGTTGGCCCTTTTGCCTTCACTCTGCGGTCCAGCTCACCCCAAACCATCTCGATTGGGTTCAGGTCTGGTGACTGTGGAGGCCAGGTCATCTCGCGTAGCACCCCATCACTCTCCTTCTTGGTCAAATAGCCCTTACACAGCCTGGAGGTGTGTTTGGGGTCATTGTCCTATTGAAAAATAAATGATGGTCCAACTAAACACAAATCGGATGGAATAGCATGCCGCTGCAAGATGCTGTGGTAGCCATGCTGGTTCAGTATGCCTTCAATTTTGAATAAATCCCCAACAGTGTCACCAGCAAAGCACCCCCACACCATCACACCTCCTCCTCCATGCTT
Source organism: Phyllobates terribilis (assembly GCF_046119375.1). Classification (NCBI taxonomy): domain Eukaryota; kingdom Metazoa; phylum Chordata; class Amphibia; order Anura; family Dendrobatidae; genus Phyllobates; species Phyllobates terribilis. The sequence goes on along the minus strand of NW_027362972.1, from coordinate 2,437,571 downwards.
CATCGTGGGAACCAGGCATGTAGAGTCCATCCGTTCACCTTTTCTGAGTCGCACAAAGACACGGTGGTTGGAACCAAAGATCTCAAATTTGGACTCATCAGACCAAAGCACAGATTTCCACTAGTCTAATGTCCATTCCTTCTGTTCTTTAGCCCAAACAAGTCTCTTCTGCTTGTTGCCTGTCCTTAGCAGTGGTTTCCTAGCAGCTATTTTACCATGAAGGCCTGCTGCCCAAAGTCTCCTCTTAACAGTTGTTGTAGAGATGTGTCTGCTGCTAGAACTCTGTGTGGCATTGAACTGGTCTCTGCTGTTAACCTGCGATTTCTGATCCTGGTGACTCGGATAAACTTATCCTCAGAAGCAGAGGTGACTCTTGGTCTTCCTTTCCTGGGGCGGTCCTCATGTGAGACAGTTTCTTTATAGCGCTTGATGGTTTTTGCAACTGCACTTGGGGACACTTTCAAAGTTTTCCCAGTTTTTCAGACTGACTGACCTTCATTTCTTAAAGTAATGATGGCCACTCATTTTTCTTTACTTAGCTGCTTTTTTCTTGCCATAATACAAATTCTAACAGTCTGTTCAGTAGGACTATATCAGCTGTGTATCCACCAGACTTCTGCACAACACAAATGATGGTCCCAACCCCATTTATAAGGCAAGAAATGCCACTTATTAAACCTGACAGGGCACACCTGTGAAGTGAAAACCATTTCCGGTGACTACCACTTGAAGCTCATCAAGAGAATGCCAAGAGTGTGCAAAGCAGTCATCAAAGCAAAAGATGGCTACTTTGAAGAACCTAGAATATAAGACATATTTTCAGTTGTTTCCCACTTTTTTGTTAAGTATATAATTCCACATGTGTTAATTCATAGTTTTGATGCCTTCAGTGTGAATGTACAATTTTCATAGTCATGAAAATACAGAAAAATCTTTAAATGAGAAGGTGTGTCCAAACTTTTGGTCTGTACTGTACATGCATGCATACATACATACATACATACATACATACACACACACAGTGCTATACTTAATACATTTCCTTCTCAGAACTGATTATTCCTTTTCTAATCTTCATGTGTATCGTGATTTTCGAATTTTGAGTTTTTTTGCTTATTGATAGCCAAGCCCGCCAGCTTTGGGCAGAGGAGGGTATGTAAGATGGCCACCGGACAGGTCCTCGAGGTTGTTAGCTTCGGTGATGTAAACCCAGAAAAGCATGCTCCAGCACATATAGTACTGAAAGGGTTAATAGGTCGTATGAGGGCCGCTTTTACGAGCAGTCATAAGAGATTGGTGGGAATGGCTGCTCACATATCCCCACCCCGGGGGCGTGGTTTGGTAAATAAAATGGAGACCAATTGTCTCATTCTGTGTCTGGAGATATGTGGATCTCCAGGATGCTGGTCTGTGCTAAACACCTAAGGATTGGAAACTGACCTGAGCGGTCGAACCCGCAACATTGTATGGACATTTTACTTTGTATTTCCACTTTGTGCCGGAAAAGGGTGTTTTTGTTTTGCTACCTGAGCAGTTTATGCTGTCTGAATAAACTAGCCTGGATTTCAATGAAAATGCTTCCTGTGCCTACCTCAGCCGCAGCCGAGTGAGTACCAAACCGTACAATAGCTATACAATATTAGTGTCTGCTATACAAGGAGTAATGCTGCATTCAGGAGAAATTGCGTAATAAATTGTGCAGTCTAAAAATTAGGGCTGAAGTAACATTTTAGCTGAATGGAATTTGACTAAATGGAATTATTAATTTTTTTTTCTTATATTTTCATTAATGCAAAGCACCTCAAGGAATAGCAAACTTCTTGTATGCTTTGAAACCTCCATTCTTTAAATTGGGGTGTTTTTTAGGGGGTTACAATAAAAGGCTCTTCAAAGTCACTTCAAAAGTGAATAGGTCCATAAAAATGCAGTTTATTTTAAATTTCCTTGGAAATATGAAAAATTGCTGCTAAAATTGTAACCCCTTCATGACCTTTGACATACCTATACGTCCTGATCGGGAAGGGATTCCCAACCACTGACATACAGTAACATCATGACGATTGTGCGGGGCCCAGGGGCTGTGCCCTCACCATCATCGTCGGGAGCTTGGCTTAAGTGATAGCAGAGCCTCAGCTGTCACTGTCAGGAGCATTGCCCTCACCATTCCCAGCTTTTTAACCCCTTAAATGTCGATATCAATAGAAATAACAGCATTTAGAAGGCTTGAGGAGGGAGAGGGCTCCCTCTCCTACGTGATCTGCATCGGGTGCCATCATACACTGGGAGATCCACTGAGGTGCCATAACAGCCTGAGGACCGCATTTTACAAAGTACACCTCTCAGTGAACTCATCTAGGGGTGCAATGATCATATTAACACCATGGGTGTGTCACAGAATTTTATACCATTGGGCAGTGAAGAAAAAATAATTACATTTTTATCTCAAATATTTTGTTTTAGCCCCAGATTTTACGTTTTAAATGGGGTTAATGGATAAAACTGGCCCCTAAAATGTGGCCCACAATTTCTGCTGAATGTGGCAATACCTCATATGTGGCTGTACAGTACTGCTTAGCCACACGGCGACACTCGGGAAGGACGGAGCGCTATTTGACTGCTGGAGTATAGGTTTTCCTAGAATAGTTTGCGGACTCCATATACAGAGAACCTAAATGCTAAAAGAGCAGAATACCCCCCCTCAAGTGACCCCATTTTGTAAGTTATACCCCTGCCAAACATGTGGATGGTAAATCTGATGTAGGCACACACTGGAGCTCTGGAGGGCGGGGGTGGGAGGGTAGCATTAAAATTTCGGAGCACAGAATTTGCTATATTTCTTTTGGGGGCGAGGAGTTATTTCACTTTTCCAGTGCCCTTGTGCTACCAGTAACGTGGAAGCACCCTATATTTACATTGACAGATGAAACCAGGGGAGGAGTCCTGAGGAGATAATTTGCATACTCCCACTGCATTTTGGGATAAGTGAAGAGTCTCCGCGAGCTCAAAGAACACTGGATTTTGGCCGTTGGAGCTGAAAGGAGGACATCGATAAACCGAATTTTGGAGCGTTTTTCACTGTTTTCATAACACATTAACAATAAGAACATGGAAGAGTCCAGGAGCCATTTGGTGAGCTGCATATCCTGATACATGTTCACATACTTGCCAGGGAAAAGCCAAACTTCACATGCCAGAAATGCAAGCTTGTGTCCCTGTTGGAGGAAAAGTTGTGAAATCTAGAAGAGAGGTTAACTACCTTGAAAATCATTAAGGAAGGTGAAGAGTTCTTAGAGGAGAATTATCTCTTCATGATACAGGAAGAGAAGAAATTCGAACTGCACCTGATGAAACAGAGGAATGGAAGCATGTGACCCAGAGAAGCAGGAGTATCGAGAGGCAGTCAGCACCCATACTGCTCAGGAACCAGTACCAGGCTCTCACACAGGAGAACCATGAAGAAATACAGCAAGATAAGACTTTGCCCACAATGAATAACCTTGTAAGCCCTCAGAATCCTCCTGGATAGAGAAAGAAAATGTTGTGAAGGAAAAACGGAGAGTGGTGGTCATGGGGGATTCCCTGTTGAGAGGAACAGAGGCCGCTATCTGCAGACCAGACATAACCTCAAGAGAAATGTGCTGTTTTCCAGGAGCAAAAATTAAAGATGTGTCTGACAGGATATCAAGACTTTTCAGACCTACAGATCACTACCCATTCCTGCTAATACATGTGGGGACAAATGACCCTGCAAGAAAGGACCTGGAAACCATCTGCAGTGACTTTGAAGACTTAGGCAAGAAAGTGAAAGAATTGGGAGCGCAGGTGGTCTTCTCATCCATCCTCCCAGTGGATGGCCATGGAACAATGAGGTGGAATAAGATTCTACAGGTGAACAACTGGCTACGTCGATGGTGCTGTCAACAAGGATTTGGATTTCTGGATCACGGAATGAATTATCTATATGATGGACTACTTGCTAGAGATGGGGTGCCCCTTACGAAGACTGGAATACATGTATTTGGAAGTCGCCTTGCTACACTCATCAGGAGAGCTTTAAACTAGAACAATGTGGGAAGGGAAGCAAAAGGCCAGAAAAAGCCATACAGCTGACAAATACTATTGAGATCTCTGCTATTGGAAGCGGAAAGGAAGAACAAAGACAAAAAAATCTAAGTAATAAAAATATGGGAGGAAGAGAAACCAATCACAAACTAAAATGTTTTTATACAAATGCACAAAGCATGGGCAACAAACAAGGAGAATTGGAACTACTAACGCAGGAAAAGAAATATGATGTCACTGAAACTTGGTGGGACGATACACATGATTGGAATACAAGGCTAAAAGGATACAACTTATTTGTAAGAAGCAGACTTGATAAACAAGGAGGAGGTGTCGCATTGTATGTTAGAAAAGCGTATATCTGCAGAGAGATTGAAGCAGAGACTGGGAGTTCTGTGGAAAGTGTTTGGGTAAGAATACAAGGAGAGAACAACGGAAAGGACACCATTGTAGGCATTTACTACAGGCCACCTGGGCAAGCTGAAGATATGGATGAACACTTTATGTATCAAATGACCAAGTTCTCCAAAAAATATGACGTAGTGGTCATGGGAGATTTCAACTATCCAGACATTTGTTGGGAATCTCTCTCAAGTAAAACTAACAGGTCAAGCAAATTCTTATCCTCTCTTGCTGACAACTTTATCTTCCAAAAGGTAGGGGAGAAAACAAGAGGATCTGCTACTTTGGATCTAATCCTTATAAACAGGGAGGAAATGGTTGAGGAGATAAAAGTGTCTGGGACCCTAGGAGGCAGCGATCATGCTATTATAGAATTTTGGATAACTAGAGGAGGAAGACATGTGAAGACTCAAACTTCAAGGTTAGATTTTAAATAGGCAGATTTTAAGAGACTCAGAAAGAGAATAGGAGGGATCCAATGGCTGGATGTCCTTAAGGACAAAAATGTCCAGGAAGGATGGGAAATTTTTAAAAATGAGATTCTCAAAGCACAATCGTTAACAATCCCGAAAAGTAGGAAGAATGGGAAGCATTTAAGGAAACCAGGATGGATGAACACAGAACTTAAACACATGCTAAAAAGAAAGAAAGAAATGTTTATCAAATGGAAAGAAGGAGTCATATCTAAAGAAGATTATAATGCAGTCTGCAGATCCTGCAGGGCACGTATCAGGTCAGCTAAAGCTGACAATGAATTAAGGCTTGCAAGAGATGTCAAAAGCAATAAAAAAGGATTTTGGGGGTATGTCAAAAGTAAAAGAAAAGTCAAAGATGCTATAGGATTTTTACAGGATGAAAATGGTGAAATGGTAAGAAAGGATGTTGAGAAGGCCGAACTTTTTAATTCCTATTTTGCATCTGTTTTATCTCAGAAAGAAAATGGAGCATCAACTGATCTTCACTGTCCTATTAAAGGAATTGAAGAATCCAGGTTATCTGTAAACAGAAAGATTGTGAGGGAATATTTAGCTAACATAAATGAGTTCAAGTCTCCAGGTCCAGATGAATTAAACCCCAGAGTACTGAAGGAGATCGTAGAAGAAATTTTAGAACCACTCTCCATAATCTTTGAAAATTCTTGGAGAACAGGAGAAGTCCCAGAAGACTGGAGAAGAGCAAATGTTGTTCCTATCTTCAAAAAGGGGAAGAAAGTGGACCCAGGGAACTATAGGCCGGTGAGTCTGACTGCTATACCAGGAAAGATTTTTGAACAAATTATTAAACAACATGTATGTAAGTACCTGGATAAGAATGAAGTGATTAACCAGAGTCAGCATGGGTTTGTAACTAACAAATCATGTCAGACTAACTTAATTTCCTTCTATGACAGAATCACTGACTGGGTGGATCAGGGAAATTGTTAAGGGGACGGTTGCAAACAACTTTTATTAAATAATGGAAAGCAACCTTACACGGGGTCCGCGATGCAGCCTGGTGGACTGCGGCCAAACACCTTCCGGGTGAGAAGGTAAAACAACCAACTTAAATAACAATCCCTTCCGTGTTACTGCACACCGGAACAGGATTAGGGATTCGCACTATCTCCGTTAACAGCACGAGAGATGTGCGATAAATAATATATCTGTAGCCCTGTTAACTGCACAGGGACTACACAGCAGACGCTAGGATGCGTGTGTGACTCACGTCGGCGAATACGTGCTCCCAGCCGGCGTGCTACCGGACTGAGCAGTATCTCTCCACGTGGCTTACAGGCGGTGCCGGGAATAGGGTGTCTGCAGACTGCTCGGGGTGTATGGCGACCCCTTTGTCGGAGCCAGACTGTCAGATGAAGCTACCTGCCTATTTCATCTAAGCCTGCCTATTTCATCTAAGCCTGCCTATTTCCACTAAACCTGCCTGCCAGAAACTAAAGCACACGTGGAGCCCAAAAGACCAAGCGTCCACACAACACCATCACAGGTCAATGATCAGAGCGCGCCGCCATGTTTGTGAGGGGGCTATTTAAAGATTAAGCCCTGCCCACCGTCACACTATTGGTGACGTCACCCGCAACCAATCAGGCGGCGCCAGGTCACCGGATCAGCTGACTCCCAAACCACCAATCACGGTCCACCATGTCACGGGCATGTTCAGTGCAGAGAATCCTGGACTTAAGCTTTAGCAGCCCTGTTTCCCTCCGCAACCTATCCTTCATGTTGCTAGGAACAAAGACCAAAGAGACAACCTGTACATCTCGTGCACCAGCTAGGCGTTGGGACTGATGATGATGCTGAGCAGCATCAGCCCTGGCTGGACTGGAATGGGAGACTACAGAATCCACTGATGGTTCTGAACCCATTTCAAATCCAGCAAACACCTGACGCCTAACAGAAATGCCATAGATATAGTATATCTTGACTTCAGCAAAGTATTTGACAAAGTATCTCACACCATCCTTATTGAAAAAATGACCAAGTATTGAAAGGACAAGGCAACTGTTAGGTGGATTCATAACTGGCTTAGTGATCGGACTCAACGGGTGGTTGTAAATGGCTTCACATCCAGCTGGATGAATGTCTGAAGTGGGGTACCACAGGGCTCTGTCCTGGGACCTGTATTGTTCAACATCTTTATCAATGATGGGGCTGTATGGCGGCTTGTTTCTTGTGGGACAAGATGACGTTTTCAGCGGTACTAATTTTATTTATATTTGTTTTTTTTATCGTGTTTCATTCCCCTTTTTTTCCCAGTGGCATGGTGATAAAGCATCGTTAGCCTCGTTTTTTTAAGTTTTTTTTGTGCGGCGTTCACTGAAGGGGTTAACTAGTGTGACACTTTTATAGGTCGGGTTGTTCCAGACTCGGCAATACCAAATATGTGTACTTTTTTTTATTTTATTTATTTATTTATTTTTTACATAAAAATGTGTATTTATTAGTGAATATTTTTTTTAAATTATTATTATTAATTTAATTTTTTTACATATTTTTACACATTTTTTGCCATTTATTCTTTACTTTTTACTTAGTCCCTTTATGGGACTTTCACTTGTTTCTCTTTGATCACAGGTATAATGTATTGCAATGTACTAGATTGCAGTGCATTCATTATACCTTTAGTGAAAGCTCCTGAGCCCATGCTGTGAGCATGGTTTCAGCAGCTTTCCGTAGCTTGGTGACCCGGGGGTCGTCATGACGACCCCTGGTCACCATGGCAATGATTGGGCCCCACGACATCGCAGGGCCACCGATCTGTCAGGGGGTTAACAGCCAGGGGTGGTGCTGACACGGCTACTAGCTGTTTAGTGCCGGAGCTCAGCCACTGGCGGTGCTGAACTCCGGCACTGATCGGGCTGGAGACGCTGATATTTCAGCATCTTCTGCACGATCATGCTGAGATCGGTCAGTCAGATTGACTGACCGATCGCAGCGATCTAGGTGTGCGGACCGACCATATGGCTCCCTGCACCCCATCTTGTGCTGCTCAGCTGTCACAGATAGCTGTCCGCACTTATCTGTCACTGCGTGTTTACACGCTGTGACAGTTTAAAGCCATAACGGACACTGCACGGCAAGGAGCATTAACTTACACCTGCTCATGCCGTGCAGTGTCCGTCATTGGGCGTTATGGGGTTAATACCGCTGTCAAGTGTGATGGTGACATGTAACAGACTTTAACATAATGGCCATCAGTTCTAATGAACATGGGGCCACCGTGCAGTATGAATGCACATTGACGAAGGGTTACCTTGACTGCCGGATGACCACTTTAAAAAAATATATATATGGCTCTCAGAATATGGTGACAAAAGCCAAATTGTTTTTGTAAATGTTTTTATTTTATTTTTAATTAGTAAATCATGAATAGAAATATATAGATTTGGGATCCCGTAACCATACTGACCCATAGAGCAAAGGTAACAGATCACCACCTGATTACCACAAAGTAAGCGGCGCTAGTACAAAACCTTGAAAAAGAAAATGTGGAATTACAGTTTTTTTCCTCACCGTTTCCACTTATTTCATAGAATAAGTGGTGTTCTGCAAAAAAACAAGCCCTCTTGCGGCTATGTCGAAATATTAGAAAGGTTATGGTTCTTGTTACAAGGAGAGGAAAAAGTAAGTTACAATATCCTGGGGAAAAGCTCTGTGTCTGCCTCCTGAAAACCTCCAGCTCAGGGTTTGTTACCCGACCGACGACATGTTTAACAGATTCCTTTGACTAAACCACCCTTCACATGTCCATATAATACCGGTACTGGAAAAATGGTACCGGTGTCATAAGTATTTTGGATCAGTGTGTCATCCGTGTGCCATCAGTGTTCCATCCGTGTGCAATTCATTTTTTTTCCACCATGACTTAAATATCAATTCCAAAGCTTCTCCTATACTTTGCAGTGTTAAACATGTACAGCACACGGTTGTCACAAGGATGTTTCACATGGAGCCAGAAATGTGTATTGGCCCTTGTAATCCATGCGGACGGGTCTCATGCAAAGAGCTCCATAGATTATGATAGGTATGTGTGCATACGTGTCTTCAGTGCATGTGAAAGCGAATGCCACACGTGCTGAAAACATGTACATGTGAAGGAAGCTTTACACACTGTGTGAACAAGTATGAAAAGTCACCTCTTAATCATTGAATTAAGGTTTTCTCTTTTGGTTCCATTGCCATGGGTATAAAATCCAGCATCTAAGCATGTAGTCTGCCTGTGCGAACAGTTGTGATAAAATGGCTCGTTCTAAAGAGCTCCCTGAATTCAGCATCTTGCTGTCATATGTTGTCACAAGTCAGTTCATGAAAGTTCAAATAAGACATGGCTGGGTGAGTTTGGTGTGGAAGAACATGACTGACCCTTCAAGAGACCTAACCTCAACTCCATCAGATAGATACCTTTTGGATTAACCAGAGATTACAAGCCAGGTCCCCTTGTCCAACATCAGTGTCTGACCTGATAACTGCTCTTCTGGAAGAATGGACAACAAATTGCACAGAAATATCCCCAATTTTTTTTTTTAGAGTGGAAGCTTTATTAGCTGCAAAGGGAGATCAACTCCATGTTAATGACCCTGGATTTAAAAAGGAATGTCATAAAATTTCCTCCAGGAGTAATGTGTATGTGTCCCAATAATTTTATCCCTACAGTGTGTAATAGGTTCTGCTTCTTCCATGGTGAGAGGTGGAGACTGCTTCTCTGATGATGTGTAAATCTGGAGGTGAATGAGAATCATAATCAGTTTTGTTATATATTTTAGGAAGGACGTCCAGAATAAGAGGCAGAAAGCGTCCAATTATTGAGGACGACAGTGAGGAGGAGGTGCAGCCAACGTAAGCACTAAATACGACTATCATTCGTTACATTGTATTGTAAGGCTATGTTCACATGTCTGGTAGTTATACCTGTTTTTGGATTTGTTAGGGGCGATAAAAAATGAAAAGATACAATGCAAAAATAGTTCATTCAAATAAGGACGGGAATGTCTTAAATTGTTTTCTTTTTTACTGCAATCTGTTTTTTAGCATGATCATGTGCCGATTTGCCATGAGCGTTACCCGTTGGCCATCGCTCATAGCAGATGATCATTTTAACCATGTGTAGCACAAGTGATCGGATGAAAGCACCTTCAAGTCTTCTAAGGAAACTATTAAGGCCAGAAAAAAGTAAAAAAAAAATGTTTGTTTTTTTTTTAAAATATAAACGTTCAAATCACCCCCCTTTTGCCCCATTCAAAAAAAATGAATAATAAAACTAAAATATACATATATTGCTGCATTCTGAATCGCCCGATCTATCAAGATATAAAAAGAATTAATCCAAATGGTAAACTGTGTAACGAGAAAAAAAAACAAAACACCAGAATTAAGTTATTTTGGTCGCTGCAACATCGCAATAAAACGTAATGACAAGCAATTAAAACATTATATCTACCTAAAAATATTATCAATAAAACCTTCAGCTCAGCGTGCGAAAAATAAGCCCTCACCCAGCCCCAGATCCTGAAAAAGGGAGACGCTACGGGTCTTGGAATATGGTGCCATTATAATTTTTTTTACAAACTTTAGAATTTATTTCACCACTTTAAAAAAAATAACCTATTCATGTTTGGTATCTGCAAACTCATAATGACCTGGAGAATCATAATTGCAGGTCAGTTTTAGCATTTAGTGAACATGGTAAAAAAAAACAACAACCAAGAGACAAGTGTAGAATTATACTTTTTTTGCAATTTTGACGCACTTTTGAATTTTTTCCTTTTTCTCCAGTACACGACATTGTAAAACCAATGATGTCGTTCAAAATTACAATTCGTCCCAGAAAAAATAAACCATCACAGGGACATATTAAAAAATAAAAAAGTTATGCCTCTGGGAAAAAGGGGAGCGAAAAACGGAAAATCCCAAGGTCGTGAAAGGGTTAAAGGACAGAAATCCTCAACTATAGTGATTGAACAGTACCACCACATACCACCATAGCATTACTGAATCTCTCTATACCATGTGTGGTTAATACTGTAACTAATACTGCCATATAGTTACTAAATTATACTTTTATAACATGATTTTAGAACCACCATACTGTAACTGAAAAACAGCATCATATTGTGACTTTATCACTTGGGGTCTGAGCTGTTTTGATGCCCAGCGATCAAAGAGTTATTTAATTCTAAATGCCCTCAGACTCATGAGATAGAAGTTGGCTAAACCCGGTGATTTTGGCTTGAATCGGTTAGCTTCCTAACGTCTGTGGGGACAGGCCTGATTCTAGCTTTTTTTTTTGGTGCCCAAGGCAAAAAATTCAAGTGGCACCCCTCCCAGCAGTTCATGGTATACCTGCAGTGAATAAACACAATCCCATCATTGTTTTTTAGGTTTTGCTTTTAAGATATTCATTATGTGGTAAAAGTGACGTGTGAACATGATTCTCCAGGTCTTTGTGATTACAGTAATCCTAAACGTTCAGAGATTCTTATTTTTGTTAAAAAAAAACAACATTTAGCTTGTGATGCTTTTTTAAGGACCTGTTAGAACAATAAAAATATATCTATGAAGCTATGTGAGGGCTGTTTTTTGCACAGTAAGTTGAAATATTTATTGCTATCAATTCAGGGTGCATACATTTGGATGGCTTTTTGCTGTAAGAGGTGTGGTGACAAAAAAAAGTAGTTCTTCTATTTTTTTTTCTCTTTACTGCATATGTTAGTTCTTTTTATATTTTGATAGATCAGACTTTTAAGGATGTGGACATACCAAATTTTCTTTAATTGTTTAATTTGTGTTTAATGAGGGAAGACCGCACCAGATCCATGATCATTAAATGAATACATCACCAGAACATTCCATCAGTACATGAATGGCACCAGCATCCTCATTAGTACTTAGATACAGCACCAAAACAACCATTAATACACTAATTCATTATTAGAACCATAATCGGTAATTGAATATAGCACTGGGACCATCATTATTAATTGAATACATCGCCAGAACCACCAACTGCACATGAATACAGTGAAGAGCAAAAGAGTATCAATCTTTTGAACTTTTGACTTTCAGGCTCCATATCTCACCATCCACTACTTATTTTATTGTGAGACTACCCTCATTTTATAGACAATCATCTTGTCTATCTCATATATAAACTTGAGTTGCAACTATTTGGCATATGATTAATTATGCAGATTCTTGTCATGTCACTGCACTGTTACTGTTTTGCTCCTAAAAATCTAAGTACAATTTTTTATTATTTTATTAGTATTTTGTAAATCCACCTTTGGCTTTCAACACTGCCTGAATCCTTCTGGGCATGCTCTCGATCAGATTCAAACATGTCTTGACCGACATCTAATTCCGGGTCTCTTTTACATGTTCCCAGTTGGTGCATGCTCTTCGACTCGCTTGGATATGTATATAGTTTTTTATTCTATTCTACCCACAAGTGTTAAATTGGATTAAGGTCTGAGGTCTGTGGGGGCCAATCCAGCACTTCGACTTCATTGTCATTGAACCATTTATTTGCCAATCTCAACATATGCTTTGGGTCGTTGTCCTGCTGGAACACTATGTTGTCCTTTTCATACCGATGGTACTCGAGTGTACAAAGTAATTAGTCTTGTAGGATACTCACATATAGCTCAGCATTGAGACCACCATCGATTCTGGTAAAGTATCCAACGCCTTTAGCTGTGAAACAACCCCATATCATCAGACTTCCTTCACCGAACTTGACAGTTCCTTCAATTTCTCCATCCTTTAGCCCCATTTTCCTTTGTTTCTTCCAGACCCATTTTCACCCATCATAGCCTAGTCTATTGACTTTTGTCCCATAGCTGCAAACCACCCGTTTCCTATCTTCTACAGTTCACTTTTCATACCTTTTTGCAAACTTGTGTCGACGCTTCTTATGATGATATTGAAGTCGATGCTTCTTCATCTTTTTTTGAGCCACCATTCAAGACTCGTGTAACATGCGTTACACGGTGCTTGCATAGACATCTGTGATCTCACAATTACGAAACTTACAAGTCACTCCAGCCCGTGATATTGGAAGCAGACTTTGCATCCGTAAGTATGGCAAAAGAGGTGACGGGGAATGCATGATTGGAGCAGTAGGCTGGTACTCAAAAGGAGTTGGATATGCTGGAGACCTTGAAATGGTCTGGGAAGAAGCGCTCCCTGAAGGACGATACATTGCATACCGCATAGACTGCTCTTATCTAGGAGAGGCATCTGAGGTATCAGTGAGGAAGTGGTGGGTGCTGCCTTACATGGTAATTGTAGGGTCTTGTGATGGTGTAGGTGTCTATCTGCCCTTTTTGACACCCACCTGGTTAGGTAAAATGCAATATCCAAGTAGTTGTTGGTGAATTAAGACCCATGAGAACAATGAACATTTCTTCACTCCACATTTGCAAGTACAACTCCCTCTACCTTGATGGTTTTATCATTTAAAATAGTATTTTTCTTTTCACTTTGACTCTTAACACAGACCTTGATTTGTATGTTTCTACAGAAAGAAATTCACAAGAAATGAGGAAACCCCTCCGTCGTCTTTTGTGGCTTTTGAAAGCGACGTTTTGTGAGTAATTTTGACAACATATAATAAGTATAAGTTAAACTTCACTTAAAAGCTATGTTCACACATGTTGTGTTTTTTTAGCATTTTTTGCTGCAGATTTTTATGCAAATTTTCAGCTGTGTTTTGCAGTACCAGCAAAGTCTATGAGAAACCAGAATTCTCTGTTCACACATCATGCTTTTTTGTTGTTGTGTATTTTGTGCCTTGGTTGGGTTTTTGGAAAATAGAGCATGTCACTTTCAGCATTTTTGTCAGTGTTTTTTCACCCATGGGAAATAATGGGTAGTTGTAAAGGGAAGTGTCTCAGGTTGTACATGTATATACGTATCTGCATGCTAGCCATGCTTGCAGATAAGTATACATGTATATATTGGCCCCACATCTCCCCATGTGTTTCAGTCTGTTTGCTGCTGGAGGAGGTTTCAATAGAATGTCCAGCCATGTGCTAAATCAGGTTTTGCGAGTATGGTTGGACATGAACAAAGATCTTAGCCAGTGGGCAGGGAATAATACATCATTTCCTGTGACATGAAGCTGGACACTGGCTGGACTTAAAAACCCAGAATGCACATGTGCTAAGGCCCCTTAGACTCTTGAGGATGGACATAACAACACATGGCTGAGTATCTCTCTTCCCCTGTAACTTCTTTACTTACTAGCCCTACATACCCTGTACTAACCCTTCTAGATATTGATAGATATATATAGGCAAAGTTGGTATAGTTGGGTGGGCCGATATTGCATGAGTGATTAGCAAACGTGGGTGGAAAATATATTAGGTAATTGGAAATTGTGAATCCGTTTTGTGTACTGTGTTAGTGTGATACCTAGTAGTATATTAACTGTAGACTTTTGTGTAATAAATACCTTTTATTAGCACACGGTTTTGTCTCAGTTGGTATATAGTATAAGGCACAGATAACGTTAGTGGAAATTAATTATTAATAGTCAAGTTTGATGTTAATAGTTAATATCAGACCTCAGTAGAGGTGTAGGAGAGTGCCCCCATTAATTACTGATATTTTGGAGGAAAATCACATCCTTATACAATGGTGAAAAAAATGCTGAAAAAATGCACCAAAATTTGCAGCAGCGTTTTTGATGGTGAAATAGAATGGGGTTTTTTTTTTAACAGAACTTTATGTACATGCATAAATAGAGACAGGACAATGAAAAAAATCGCTGAAAAAACTCACAAAAAATGCATCAAAAAACGCAGCAAAACGTTTTTGACGCAGCTGATTTCCTGCCAGAGATTGTGTTTTGATGCAGTTTTCTGAAGCTGAAAAACACAACATGTGTGAACACAGCCAAAGTAAAACTTAAAGGGGTTTACCTGCAAAGTTCATTTTAATCAATAGATCTTGATAATAATAAATTCCACAATTAGATGTGTTTAAATAAAATGTTCCTGTGCTGAGATAATCTTATAAATGGGCCCCTGCTGTGTAGTGTGTAATGGCTTTGTCTGAAGGTACAGGGACATGGACAGATAATTCCACAGCTCCTGGGAAGGGGGAGACGCAAAAGAGTCTACAGACATTACAGGACTGGATCACAAAAAATTATTTCTTTGAGGTAAAACATTTTTTAAAACCAGGCAGGGAAATGTTTTATCTCACATTCATTTTCAAGGAAAACGAACGAGTGCAATCCGATAAAAAATTGGATTCTACTTTGACCAATATTAATCTATGAGTTACCGCTCATCTGTGATTTTTTTCACAGCTGAAATCGGACTTAGAAAAAAAATCGCAAGTCAATGGGTGCGAGAAAAAAAAATCACACGGCTCTCGGACCTTGCGAGTGCCGTTCAATTTTTAAATACCCAGAATCAGTTAATTTATTTGAAAGAAACACACAGACTCCTTTAATAAATCTAAATTTAACTAATAACATAACACCCATTCCATTGAAGCCGATGTCAATTGAAATAAAATAACAAAGCATCATCATCCTCACCTGTCCCTGACGTGAATAAAATCATCCATTTGTTGCACGACAGGTCTAGGTCTGCTACATCAAGATGGCAGGCTGTATTGTCGCAAGATACGACTATACAGTCTGCCATCCTGCAGAGACAATTAGCTGTGCAAGCTTGCGCACCTCAGTGTGCTGGCAGAAAGGTCATCGGAGTCCTTATCCAATGAACTCTGTTCACCTCACTAACATTAACGCATGTGCGGTGAGAACTTTCCCACAGCACTGCAGTAAAAAAAGAACACACTTTGTAACGTGTGTTTTCACAGCGCAAATGCACCCAAAGACACATGCATATCATAAATAAATAAAAAAAAATGATGTGGGTTCCCCCCTTCTTTTTATAACCAGCCTTTGTAAAGAACAGAGGTGTGCTCTTGTATTAACAAGATAGGAAGGTCCATAGATATTGGCCCTTTCCCAGCCTAAAAATAAAAGCCTGCAGTTACCCCAGAATTGGCGCATCAATGAGATGCGCCAACTCAGGCTCTTTGCTGGCTTTTCCTGATTGCGTTGGTGCAGTGGCAATTGGGGTAGTAGTTTTATCAGGTTGATGTCAGCTTTGTAATGTAATGATTGACAAAAGTCTGGGATGGGCTGAAATGTTTTGTATGTGGACCTCCATTAAAAAGAACTTTTAATCAACCACGTGAGTGACGGGATTCATCATTTTAAGCCTTGTAATGTCAGCTGGCATCAAAACCAAGGGTTAGTAATGGAGTGGTGTGTATCAGACATCCCCATTACTAACCCAGTAATAAAAAAAAACAAAAACACACACACACACAGGAAAACATAGTTTATTTTAAAGAACACTCCCCCACACCTCGTTCACCTATTTATTAAAAAGCAAAAAAAAAACCATGAAGATCCAACGTAATCCAGCCAATCAGAAGAAGTCCAAAAATGGGAACCTGAAAGACATAAAAGGAAAGTTAAATAAATAAAAGGAAGAAACTCTCGCTCATTCGCCAATTTATTTTTAAATTACAATCTCTGCACCTGCGACGTGACCCATTGGGGTTCCCACGACATCTAACGATTCTGTACAGCAAGCTATGGAGCGTCGTTTTGAGAACCATGCTTCATAGGTCACTCCCGGTTATGTCTCACAACCGATAATGTCAGTAACTTAGTAATGTCATCGCTCATGAGTAGTGTTGAGTGATACCTTCCGATATCAGGAAATATCGGATCGGATTGGATCGGGCCGATACTCAAAAAGTATCGGATATCGCCGATTCCGATACCGGAAACCAATGCAAGTCAATGGGACACAAATATCGGAATGAAAATAAACCCTTTCTTTCCTTGTAGGTTAATTCTACATGAAGGAAAACAACTAACAATAATGTAGAATGTATTGGGGGAGGTGGTTGCCCAAATCGATGGGAACAGTGCTCACAGTGAAACATGAAAAGCCGGCAATTCAGCAGCGGCATACACCGGTACCCGACAATTTAGAACAGAAAGAATAGAGCTTCACACATAGATTAGATAGATAGAAACATGTCAGTCACATATATAATAAGTACAGTGACAGTGTTGCTTACTGTACTTGTCATTTAGTGTAAAGGATTTATTTAAAAAAATAGTGTTTTCATGCACTGTCTCTTTAAAAAAGCTGGCCGGCAATTCAGCAGCGGTACCCGACAATTTAGAACAGAAAGATAGACCATCACACATAGATTAGATAGATATTATGTATGTGACTGACATGTTTCTAAGTACAGTGATAGTGTTGGTTACTGTACTTGTCATTTAGTGTTAAAATAAAGGATTTATTAAAAAAAAAATTGGCGTGGGGTTCCCCGTAATTTTAGGCTCTAGCGGAGGTTAAGCACATGGCTGGGGCAGATGTTTGAAGTCTGGGAAGGGGGTAATACCCACGGAGCTTCCCAGGCTACTAATATCAGCCCCCAGCTGAATACCTAGCCTTTTCTAGCTATTAAAATGGGGGACCTCCCCAAAAAAATGACGTGGGGTCCCCCCTATGTTAATAACTAGCAAAGGCTAGGCAGACAGCTGGGGGCTGATATTAATAGCCCAGGAAGGGTGCCATGAATATTGGCACCCTCCCAGGCTAGAAACACCAGCCGTCAGCCGCCCCCAGAAATGTCGCATCCATAGGATGCGCCAATTCTGGCACATAGCCTCGCTCTTCCCACTGCCCTGTAGCGGTGGCAGTGGGGTAATAGGGCTGGGGTTGATGTCAGCTTATAATGCCAGCTGACATCAAGCCCAGGTTAGTAATGGAGAGGCGTCTATAATACACCCCCATTGCTAACCCCATAGTCAAAGTTACAAAAAAACACAAACACCCAGAATAAAGTCCTTTAATTGAAATAAACACACAATTCTTTATTGTTCTAAATTAAACCATACTTACCATCACGCCCATTCCAGCTGAAGCCAACGATCTCCTGCAATAAAAGAAAAATAATAAAGCAACATCATCCTTACTTTTCCATGGTTCCCAGGATAGCTCCAGCTCTGCTACATCGAGATGACGGGCTGGACCGCAGCAGAAAGCTGCCATCTAGCCTGTCATCCCGCAGACACTGAGAAGCGCAGGTATGCTTGCGCTCCTCAGTTTCTGGCTGTGACGGCATCCAGATGAGCCGACAATGAACTCAGCTCACCTCATGCACGTCACTGACAGCGTGGGAGAATTCTCCTGCGCATGCGGCGAGCTTGAGAGAATTCTCACGCTGAAGCGCTTAGCGCAGCAGAATTTTCCCACGCTGTCAGTGACGTGCATGAGGTGAGCTGAGTTCATTGGACATAACCTCGGCTCATCTGGATGCCGTCACAGCCAGACACTGCAGAGCGCAAGCATGCGTACTCTTCTCAGTGTCTGCGGGATGACAGGCTGGATGGCAGCTTTCTGCTGCGGTCCAGCCTGTCATCTCGATGTAGCAGAGCTGAAGCTGTCGTGGGAACCATGGAAAGGTAAGGATGATGTTGCTTTATTATTTTTCTTTTATTGCAGGAGATCATTGACTTCAGCTGGAATGGGCGTGATGGTAAGTATGGCTTAATGTAGAACAATAAAGAATTGTGTGTTTATTTCAATTAAAGGACTTTTTTCTGAGTGTTGTGTTTTTTTTAAATACTTTACTAGAAATTCATGGCGGTCATGTCTAATAATGGCGTGACCCCATGAATTTCGGGCTTAGGGCCAGCTGATAATGCCAAGCTGGCCCTAAACCCTTTATTACCCAGTGAGCCACCGCACCAGGGCCCTGGATGAGTTGGGTACAGCGCCAGAAGATGGCGCTTATATGAACGTGCCATTTTCCGGGGTGACTGTGAACTACAATTTGCTGCGGGGGGGGGGGGGGGGGGGCAGAAAGCTTGGGCCTCCCTGCTCTGCGGATACCAGCCCCCAGCTGCCTAGTTGTACCTGGCTGAACACAAATATAATGCGAAGCCCCACGTCAATTTTTTTTTAAAATTATTTCGTGAATTTCCTGAAATAATTTTTTAAAAATTGACATGGGGCTTCGCACTATATTTGTGTCCAGCCAGGTACAGCAGGCAGGAAGGGGCAACCCCCAACCACCAGCTGCCTATTTTTACCTGGCCGGACACAACAATATAGGGAAGCCCTTTTTTTCTTAATTGTTTCATGAATTTCATGAAATAATTAAAAAAAAAATACGTGGGGCTTCGCGCTATTTTTGTGTCCAGCCAGGTACAACTAGGCAGCTGGGGGCTGGAATCTGCAGTGCAGGGAGGCCCAAGCTTTCTGCCCCCCCCCCCCACCCCCGCTGCAAATTGCAGTCCGCAGCCACCCCGGAAAATGGCGCGTTCATAGAAGCGTCATCTTCTGGCGCTGTACCCAACTCATCCAGGGCCCTGGTGCGGTGGCTCACTGGGTAATAAAGGGGTTAGGGCCAGCTTGGTATTATCAGCTGGCCCTAAGCCCGAAATTCATGGGGTCACGCCAATATTAGACATGACCGCCATGAATTTCTAGTAAAGTATTTCAAAAAACACAACACCCAGAATAAAGTCCTTTAATTGAAATAAACACACAATTCTTTATTGTTCTAAATTAAACCATACTTACCATCACGCCCATTCCAGCTGAAGCCAACGATCTCCTGCAATAAAAGTAAAATAATAAAGCAACATCATCCTTACCTTTCCATGGTTCCCAGGACAGCTTCAGCTCTGCTACATTCACATGACAGGCTGGATCGCAGCCGAAAGCTGCCATCCAGCTTGCCATGACGCAGACACTGAGAAGCGCAGGCATGCTTGCGCTCCTCAGTGTCTGGCTGTAACGGCACAAAGATGAGCCGAGGTCATGTCCAATGAACTCAGCTCACCTCATGCACGTCACTGACAGCGTG
This sequence comes from Phyllobates terribilis, assembly GCF_046119375.1. Lineage (NCBI taxonomy): Eukaryota > Metazoa > Chordata > Amphibia > Anura > Dendrobatidae > Phyllobates > Phyllobates terribilis. Next base: position 2,417,688 of record NW_027362972.1, on the reverse strand, counting down.
GGAAAATTCTCCTGCACTCAGCGCTTCAGCGTGAGAATTCTCCCACGCTGCATGAGGTGAGCTGAGTTCATTGGACATGCACGTCACTGACAGCGTGGGAAATTTCTCACTCTGAAGCGCTGAGTACAGTAGAATTTTCCCACGCTGTCAGTGACGTGCATGAGGTGAGCTGAGTTCATTGAACATGAACTCGGCTCATCTGGATGCCGTCACAGCCAGACACTGAGGAGCGCAAGCATGCCTACTCTTCTCAGTGTCTGCTGCATGGCAAGCTGGATGGCAGCTTTCTGCAGCGATCCAGCCTGTCATGTGAATGTAGCAGAGCTGAAGCTGTCGTGGGAACCATGGAAAGGTAAGGATGATGTTGCTTTATTATTTTACTTTTATTGCAGGAGATCGTTGGCTTCAGTCGGAATGGGCGTGATGGTAAGTATGGTTTAATTTAGAACAATAAAGAATTGTGTCTTTATTTCAATTAAAGGACTTTATTCTGGGTGTTTATGTTTTTTTTTAACTTTGACTATGCTCCATTACTAACCTGGGCTTGATGTCAGCTGGCATTATAAGCTGACATCAACCCCAGCCCTATTACCCCACTGCCACCGCTACAGGGCAGTGGGAAGAGCGAGGCTAAGTGCCAGAATTGGCGCATTCTATTTATGCGCCATTTCTGAGGCGGCTGACGGCTGGTGTTTCTAGCCTGGGAGGGGGCCAATATTCATGGCACCCTTCCTGAGCTATTAATATCAGCCCCCAGCTGTCTGCCTAGCCTTTGCTAGCTATTAAAAAAGGGGGGACCCCACGTCATTTTTTTGGGGGGTCCCCCATTTTAATGAGACATGACCGGGAGTGACCCGTGAAGCGACCTATGAGCCCATTCCAATAAAATGAAGGTAAACTATTTCATCAACTGTTGTGTTCAAACTTTTTATTGGTACTGTACATGAGCATCCCTTTATAGTGAACCCCTTCAGTGCTGTTACTTTTTCTTCTCTTTGTAATTTATTACTCAAGAAGCTGTCCTCTTTTCTCATATATCCTGAAGTTCTAAATCTTGAAGGGGTTGTCCAGTCAAAATGGATAAGTCTGCAGTCACACTGTGTGACTGCAGACTCATGAATCCCCCTAGCACAGGCACTTTGCGCTATGGGGATTTGCCGATATGAGACCCGGGTCCGGAGGCTATGTATGGTTTCATGTATGTGTATGTGAATGGTTAAAGTGGATCTGTCTCCAGATTTCACAATCCTTCCTCTTCTGCTACTGGTGACATCTCTCACTGCTAAGTGCAAACAGATGCTGGTACGGAAAGTATTCAGACCCCTTTAAATTTGTCACTCTTTTTTTCATTGTAGCCATTTGGTAAATTCTAAAATGTTCATTTTTTTTCTCATTAAAGTACACTCTGCACCCCATCTTGACTGAAAAAAAAACAGAAATGTAGACATTTTTGCAAATTTATTAAAAAATAATATCTGAAATATCATATGGTCATAAGTATTCAGACCCTTTGCTCAGACACTCATATTTAAGTCACATGCTGTCCATTTCCTTGTGATCCTCCTTGAGATGGTTCTACTCCTTCATTGGAGTCCAACTGCGTTTAATTAAACTGATAGGACTTGATTTGAAAAGGCACACACCTGTCTGTATAAGACCTCACAGCTCACAGTGCATTTCAGACCAAATGAGAATCATGAGCTCAAAGGAACTGCCCAAGGAGCTCAGAGACAGAATTGTGGCAAGACACAGATCTGGCTAAGGTTGCAAATGAATTTCTGCATTACCCAAGGTTCCTAAAAGCAAAGTGGCCTCCATAATCTTTAAATGGAAGAAGTTTGGGACCACCAGAAGTCTTCCTAGACCTGGCCGTCCAGCCAAACAGAGCAATCATGGGAGAAGAGCCTTGGTGAGAAAGGTAAAGAAGAACCCCAAGATCACTGTGGCTGAGCTCCAGAGATGCAGTAGGGAGATGGGAGAAAGTTCCACAAAGTCAACTATCACTGTAGCCCTCCACCAGTTGGGCCTTTATGGCAGAATGGCCCGATGGAAGCCTCTCCTCAGTGCAAGAAATATGAAAGCCTGCATAAAGTTTGCTGAAAAACACATCAAGGACTCCAGACTATGAGAAATAAGATTCTCTGGACCGATGAGATGAAGATAGAACTTTTTGGTGATAATTCTAAGCGGTATGTGTGGAGAAAACCAGGCACTGCTCATCACCTGCCCAATACAATCCCAACAGTGAAACATGGTGGTGGCAGCATCATGCTATGGGGGTCTTTTTCAGCTGCAGGGACATGACGACTGGTTGCAATTGAAGGAAACATGAATGTGGCCAAGTACAGAGATATCCTGGATGAATACCTCTACCAGAGTGCTTTGGACCTCAGACTTGGCCGAAGGTTCACCTTCGAACAAGACAATGACCCTAAGCACACAGCTATAATGACAAAGGCGTGGCTTCAGAACAACTCTGTGACCATTCTTGACTGGTCCAGCCAGAGCTCTGGCCTAAACCCAATTGAGCATCTCTGGAGAGACCTGAAAATGGCTGTCTACTAACGTTCACCATCCAACCTGACAGAACTGGAGAAAGGAAGAATGGCAGAGGATCCCCAAATCCAGGTGTGAAAAAATTGTTGCATCATTCCCAAGAAGACTCATGACTGTACTAGCTCAAAAGAGTGCTTCTACTCAATACCGAGCAAAGGGGCTGAATAGTTATGACCATGTGATATTTCAGTTTTTCTTGTTTAATAAATTTGCAAAAATTTCTACATTTCTGTTTTTTTTTTCAGTCAAGATGGAATGCAGAGTGCACTTTAATGAGAAAAAAATGAACTTTTTAGAATTTACCAAATGGCTGCAATGAAACAAAGAGTGAAAAATTTAAAGGGGTCTGAATACTTTCCGTACCTACTGTATATTGTCCTCTATTTGGTTCTTCCTGAACCTTGGTATTTGGTGATTCTTCCTATGGTCAGAATGCACCTAGGTCTTTCTAGGGTCTCAACTGATGTAATATTACTTTTTCTTTCCTTAAAGGGAACCTGTGACATGAAAGAAGCTATTTTTCTGCATATATGGGGTTAATCTGCAGATTAATAGAGTTCTGAACCTGCCCAGCACTTAGACCCCTACTGTCATGAGGTAATGATCTTTATTCCTCCTTTTAGCATTCTGGTTTCAGTCACGGGCGGCGCCGGCGCGGGTTCAGTCACCGTTCTCTGTATAGAGTGCGGTGGCTGTAACCTCGTCCCCGCCAGTGATTGACAGCCGGCCCTACTGCTGAGCTGCTGTAAGTCAGTGCAGGGGAGTGTTTGCAGCCACTTCTCACTATACACAGAGCGGTGACTGAATCCAATGGATGCCGGGAGAAATAAAGTTCAGAGCAGGGTTAATCTGGAGATTATCCCCATATCTGCAGTCTGATTGTGTTTTTTTCAGGTGACAGGTTCCCTTTAAGGAAAGAACCATTTTTTATTGTAGTTAATAATTCTTACATGCATGTAGTAATGTCTTTTTTTTTCTTAAATCTGCAGTGCAAGTGGGCCTAGCGGACAACTCTACGAGCATTCAGAAGGTATAATGAAATCTATGACTTTATATTTTATTGATTCCAAACTTTTTATAGGTTTTATGAAATGTACATATAAATAATAGCTTGACACCGGCAATAAAATCTAAAAGGGAATTTGTCGGCAGGTTTTTTCTACTCATCTGAGAGGAGCGTAATGTAGACAAATAGAAGCTGAATCTATCAATGTATCACTTAGATTACTGGGTGCAGCAGTTCTGACCCAATCAGAGCTTTTAGATTTAGAATGAAGCAGAGCTGAGAAAGCTGTCCCCACCCACACCAGGCTCTCCATGTACAAAGTCCATAGACGGTGTGCTGCTTATCACAGCAGGGGGCGTTGCTGGACTAGTGTTGTCCGGCAATGTTAATCTCTTCTTGATAAATCCTTGACAATTACTAAGCAACACCGCACGCACTTTGACAAGTGACACATCTCTGAATTCTGTGTTTCAGCCGCTATCTCCTGCTGTCCTCAGATTACATAGCAAAAACCTGCTGACAGATTCCCTTTAACCCCTTTACAACCTAAGGTGGTTTGCACGTTAATGACCAGGCCAATTTTTACAATTCTGACCACTGTCACTTTATGAGGTAATTACTCTGGAACGCTTCAACGGATCCCCCTGATTCTGAGATTGTTTTTTTGTGACATATTGTACTTCATGATTGTGGTAAAATTTCTTCGATATCACTTGCGTTTATTTGCGAAAAAAATGGAAATTTGGCGAAAATTTTGAAAATTTTGCAATAAATAACATTTCCCACATGTCTACTTTACATCAGCACAATTTTGGAACCAACATTTTTTTTTTGTTAGGGAGCTATAAGGGTTAAAAGTTGACCAGCGATTTCTCATTTTTACAACAAAATTTACAAAAACAATTTTTTTAGGGACCACATCACATTTGAAGTCACTTTGAGGGGTCTATATGACATAAAATACCCAAAAGTGACACCATTCTAAAAACTGCACCCCTCAAAGTGCTCAAAACCACATTCAAGAACTTTATTAACCCTTCAGGTGCTTCACACCAATTAATTGAACGTGAAAGGAATAAATGGACATTTAACTTTTTTTCACTAACATTTTATTTTAGACCCCAATTTTTGTATTTTCACAAGGGTACCAGGAGAAATTGCACCCCATAAGTTGTTGTGCAATTTCTCCTAAGTATGCAGATACCCCATGTGTTGGAGAAAACTACTGTTTGGGCGCATGTCAGGGCTCGGAAGGGAAGGAGTGACGCTTTTGAACGCAGACTTTGATGGAATGGTCTGTGGGCGTGATGTCACGTTCTCAGAACCCCTGATGTGCCTAAACAGTGGAAATGCCCAACAAGTGCCCCCTTTTTGGTAGTGGTAGTTGATTTTTGAATTTTATAATGTAGTTGTTAGGAGGGCGGTTGCAGACAACTTTATTAAAATGGAACGCAACCGACCTCGGGGTCCGCGATGCAGCCTGGAGGACTGCTGCCGAACACTTTCCGGGTGGAAAGGTACGCAACCAACTTAAATGTTAAACCCTTCCGTGTTACCGCACACAGGAACGGGTATAGCGGTTCGCTCTATCTCCGATAACTGCACGGGAGAAGAGTGACCGGGATAGCACCTACTTAACTGAAGAACCACTCCGTGTTAATGCACACGGAGCTGGCTTCAGCGGTTCACACAATCTCCAAGACCTGCAGGGAGACGTGCGACTGGAGGGAAAGCAGTAGCCCTATCTTCGATACAGGCGCTACGCTCTAGGGATTGGCGCTAGATGCGTGTGTGACTACGCGACGGGTACACGTGCCTCCAGCCGGCGTGCCACCTGACAGAAGGTTACTACTCCACGTGGCTGACAGGCGATAGCCGTGGACAGGGTGTCTGCAGGCTGCTCGAGGTATTAGGAGACTCCTTTGGCTGAGCCAGGCTGCTAGACGTAGCTACCTGCCTAAGCAAATCTAAGCCTGCCTGAGTGACCTACGCTAATTAGCCAAGCTAACTCTGGCATCGGCAGGTCACGGAGAGAGCAGCTAGAGAGCACGTGGAATACACTCGTCCACACAAACAACACTTGCAAAATGATCTGAGCGCTGCGCCATGTTTGTGGGGGGGCCTTTTAAAGACTAAGCCCTTACCCACGCGCCATTGGTGATGTTACCCGTGGACCAATCAGTCGGTGGCAGGTCACCGGGTCAGGTGAGTGCCAACCCACCAATCATGATCCGCCAGGTCACGGACATGCTCAGTTCGGCAAATCCTGGACTTAGATTCCACAAGCCCTGTCTCCTTCTGCAACCTATGCTTAACATTGCTAGGCACAACTACCTGGGAGATAAACAGTGCTCGCGGACCAGCTAGGCGTTGGGGCTGACGGTGATTCTGAGCAGCATCAGCCCTGGCTGGACTGAAATGGGAGACCATAGAAGGTCCTGGACCCATTTCGAATCCAGCACCAGACCGACACCTAACAGTAGTGTTATACATCAGTTGTGTAGGACAACCTGATGAACACTACACAACTGATGTATGACATCCTGACGAACACTACGTCAGTTGTGTAGTGTTTGTCAGGTTCTCATACGTCAAAAATTAATTTAATAGTCCATCGAAGTATGGTACCTTTTGAAGCAGTCTTTCATACACAGGCCAGGTTTGTCAGGGCAGTTGTCACATTGATAAATGGTGTCCTTGCGTATTCCACTTTTATAACACACTCGGCTCCTCTTTTGTGACTTTCCTTTTTTTCCGCTGTGAGGGATCTGCCCTGGGAAATGCTGGCCTGGTACAATTCTCAGTCCTTCAATTCCGGAACTACTAGGGCCTGCTCTGTCACCGCTGCCAAATATCAGGGCCTTGATAACAGTCTCCTGGAAGTGAAGGTACGACGTAGAAGTCTGGCCTGCACATTGTGACAGAAGGAAAGCGTTGTGCATTGCCATCTGTACAATGTGCACGGCCAGCTTCTTATACCATACCTTGGCCTTTCTGAAAGATCAACTCCCCCCATGTACTTGTACCCCACTACACAGTCTGGTTTGGCGACCTGTGTAGTGGAACCTCTTACAGAGCTGAGGGTGCTGCCATCACCATGTATGGTGGTCAACAAAAGGACATCCCTCTTGTCCTTGTACTTGACCATCAGCAGGTGGTCGCTACATTGGGCTCTGCTCTCACCCCTTCTGAGCAGCTGCCCAATTAGCGTCTTTGGGAGGCCTTTCTAATTTTTGCGGACAGTACCGCAGGCTGCAGTACGTCGCGCAGAGAGGGACTTGAAGAGCGGGATACTTGTATAAAAGTTATCCACAAAGAGGTGATAACCTTTATCCAGCAGTGGGTGCACCAAGTCCTACACAATTTTCCCACTCACTCCCAGAACGGGGAGGCATTCAGGGGGTTCAATCTGGGAGTCCTTCCCTTCATAAACTCTAAACTTGTGAGTGTACCCTGAGGTACTCTGAAAAAGTTTATACAGCTTGATCCCGTACCTGGACCTCTTACTGGGCAGGTACTGCCGGAATCCAAGCCGCCTTTTAAAAGAGATTAAGGACTCATCCACGCAGATGTCCCTTTGGGGCACGTCCACTTCAGCAAACTTGTTGTTGAAGTGTTCGATGACCGGCCGAACTTTGAAAAGACGATCAAAGTTCGGGTCATCGCGTGCAGGACACCTTGCATTATCTTGGTAATGCAAGAACTTGTGGATGGCCTGAAAGCGTCTCCAGATCATGGCCATTCGGAACACTGGAGTGTTATACAAAACGTCAACACTCCAGTATTGCCGAAGTTCGGGCTTGTTCAGGATCCCCATAAGAAGGACCAGGCCCCAAAACTTCATCATTTCTTCTGTGTCTACAGGAGACCAGTTAGAAAATGATGAAGAGGGGTTTTGTTCCAAAAATTGATGAGCGTATAAATTAGTTTGGCCCACCATGAGGTTTACAAAATCCTCAGAGAAAAAGACTTTGAAAAAGTCTATTTCTGTGAGGCCGGTGGTGTCAAACTTGATTCCTGATTCCGCCACAAAATCAGTAATCAGTGGTGCATCATTTTCGGGGGGCGAGGTCCATATGGGATCAGTAGTGGGGAGCGCTGGATCATTGTCTCTCCTGCGGCGATGGCGGGGCAGTCCAGCAGAACCGGAGGAAGAGGAGGAAGAAGAGGAAGACGAGTCGGAAAATTAAATAAATGTGGGATCCTCGCCCTCGCTGTCAGTGTCGGTGGCAAGAATAGCGTATGCCTCCTCCGCTGAATAGCGAGTTTGGGATGAGCGGGACATTGTTTTTTATGTATGTGGTGCGTGTGTGTTCATACTTTATTTAGAGTGTGTGTGTGTCAATACTTTGTTTAGAGTGTGTGGAAAAAGGAAATTCTGTATGTGGTGCAAACAGCAACGATGTCACCGATCAATACTCGGCGGCTGCTGGATGTGCGCACGGATGTGTGGGGAGTGGGAAGAGGGAAATTGGGGTGGTTGAGGGGAGATCAGAGATGACTTACCAAAGTCCTCTCTGTTCTTCTTTCAGGAGCCTGGACCGGGAGCCCGGCGCTGGTGACCAGGAGCCCGGCGCAGGAGACTGGGAGCCCGGAGCAGGAAACCGGGAGCCCGGAGCAGGAGACCGGCGCTGGTGACCGGGAGCCCAGAGCAGGAGACCGGGAGCCCGGAGCAGGAGACCGGGAGCCCGGAGCAGGAGACCGGTACTGGAGCTGGAGAACAGAACCAAGAGAATTAACAGGGACACTGGGGTGAGGGAGATTGGGGTGGGAAGGGGGGTAAAAAGATGGGGGAGTGGGGAGAGGGGGATTGGGGTGGATGAGGGGAGATCAGAGATGGACTTACCAAGGGGTCAACAGGATCAGCAGCAGGACCGGAACAGGAGACGGAGCCCGGAGCAGGAGACCGGAGCTGGTGACCGGGAGCCTGGAACGAGAGCCCGGCGCTGGTGACCGGGAGCCCGGTGCCGGAGCCTGGCGCTGGTGACCGGGAGCGGAGCTGGAGACTCGGACCGGAGCTGGAGACCGCTGCAGGACGCAGAAAAAAGAATGGTGGTAAGGGGGGGTAAAAAGAGGGGGGAGGGGGGATTGGGGTGGATGAGGGGAGAACAGACTTACCAAAGTCTTCTCTGCAGGATCAGCAGCAGGATCAGCAGCAGGCTCTGGAGCAGGATACCCAGGACGCTGGAGCAGAAGATCCAGGAGCAGCAGCAGCGACTGGAACAGGAGAGAAGATGGTCTTGTGGTGTCACAGAATATTCTGTGGCACTACAAGGCTCAGCACACACACATCAGATGTGACCGCTCTGTAGAAATCCTCACCAAGTGTGAGGGTCTGCAGGGCGGTCACAGGGTGATGATGGGGTGGTGACAGGTGGGGGTAGTCAGATAATCTGATTGGAGCAATCAATGTCATCAATGATTGCTCCAATCAGAGTTCCTGAATACAGGTGACCGGGCGGTCACAGGGAGGTGTCACCTCTCTGTGACCCCCTGTGGTGCATGCTGTGCCCTAGCCATCTGATTGGTGACATTGATTGCACCAATCAGACATGGCTGTAGCAGAGCACGCACCACAGGGGGTCACAGAGAGGTGACACCTCCCTATGACAGCCCGGTCATCTGTATTCAGGAACTCTGATTGGAGCGATCGATGTCATCATCGATCGCTCCAATCACAGCAGTCTGGGGACTTTGATTACATTACAGGGGGTCATGGGGCAGTGACAGGCAGGTCACAAGCCGGTCACCGCCCCATGTCCGTCCTGTTGTCGCGCTACGATCGGTGCGATCGATGTGATCGGCGATCGCACCGATCATAGCAGTCTGGGGCCAGGGCTGGGGTGTCCTAGCAATAGCCTAGGATCGGTGCTCTTTGATCTGCAGCCTAGGATCGGTGCTCCTCTGTTTCCGGCAATCACATTGCCGGAAACAGTGAGTAATGCTGTAAAGAGGTGTAAAGGGGTTAACAGAGCATGGATCGGGGGTCGGCAATTAGTTTTCTCAAGGGCTCACATGAAATACTGTGACTGTAGTGCAGGGCTAAACCAACACACTGAATTTAAGAATATTAGTGGAAATATTAAGCAAAGTTATATTAATTTATACTGCTTACTATTGATGAGAATTAAGTATGTTGATCCACTGCCACTATTAGGCAATGTGCCCACAATGCAGAAACGCTCCGGATTTTTCCTGAGCTTTTCTGCATCTCCCTGGCAGAAAAAACTCATGCAGATTTTACATGCGTATTTTCAGCCCGGGACAAGCGTTTGTCACGCGTTTAGCACATGCGATTTCCCATGCGGGTTGTCAAGCGTTTTCTAAAAGATTTTGGCTTGGAAAAGTGCTTGACAACTTGGTCACACTATATAAATCCATGCAACCGTGTGACCAAGTTAGTTAAAAAAAAGAATAAAAATGGTAAAAACTCTAAAAAAATCCATTATACTCACCTTCCGATGGCCCACGGTCTCCTTCTCCGGTCTCCCTGGTGGCCCGTGGTGGTGTAAAAGGACCTTCCATGATGTAATTTAGTCAGGTGACAGGTCACATGACCGCTGACGTTGACGAGCCACCGGGGAGCCAAGACACACCGGAGAGAAGACCGCAGGCCATCAGAAGGTGAGTATAATGTTTTTTTTAATTTTAATTTTTTTTTTACAGGTACTATGGTACCCGGGTCTGGATGAGAGTCTCCTCTTCTGCATCCGCACATTGAATTGCTTAATTTCCGCATGTGTACATGTAGTCATGCAGATATTATGCGATTCAATGCAAGTCAATGGCGGCAAAAACGCTGCGCTTACGCAAAATAGTTGGTAGTGCTGCGCTTTTTTCTGTAATAATAATCCGCAGCGGATATTTCCGCAGCATGTGCACAGCACATGTGGATTATCATTGGGGAACATTGCAGACCTCCTACCAAGCGTTTTTTAAGCGTAATTGCCGCTGCAGAAACGCTTAAAAAACGCATAGTGGGCACACAGCCCACTAGAGCTTATTTTATTGTGTTCTTACTAGGAGCAGCCAATCAAAACCATATGATTTATGAATTATTATAACGTCTCATGCAGGGGCGGGCACTGAGACCAAAGGGTCCCTGTGCAAGAATTGTGTATGGCCCCCCCTTCTTAAAGGGGACTTTCATTTTAATTATTTTTGTGCTCATCGGCTTGCGCTAGGGAAAAAAAATAATAAAATCAGAGTTACTCATTTTCACCTAGTCTAAAAATAATAAAATCAGAGTTACTCATTTTCACCTAGTCTAAAAATAATAAAATCAGAGTTACTCATTCTCACCTAGTCAAAAAATAATAAAATCAGAGTTACTCATATTCACGTAGTCTAAAAATAATAAAATCAGTTACTCATTTTCACCTAGTCTAAAAATAATAAAATCAGACTTACTCATTTTCACCTAGTCTAAAAATAATAAAATCAGAGTTACTCATTTTCACCTAGTCTAAAAATAATAAAATCAGAGTTACTCATTTTCACCTAGTCTAAAAATAATAAAATCAGAGTTACTCATTTTCACCTAGTCTAAAAATAATAAAATCAGAGTTACTCATTCTCACCTAGTCTAAAAATAATAAAATCAGAGTTACTCATTTTCACCTAGTCTAAAAATAATAAAATCAGTTACTCATTTTCACCTAGTCTAAAAATAATAAAATCAGAGTTACTCATTCTCACCTAGTCTAAAAATAATAAAATCAGAGTTACTCATTTTCACCTAGTCTAAAAATAATAAAATCAGAGTTACTCATTCTCACCTAGTCTAAAAATAATAAAATCAGAGTTACTCATTTTCACCTAGTCTAAAAATAATAAAATCAGAGTTACTCATTTTCACCTAGTCTAAAAATAATAAAATCAGAGTTACTCATTCTCACCTAGTCTAAAAATAATAAAATCAGAGTTACTCATTTTCACCTAGTCTAAAAATAATAAAATCAGAGTTACTCATATTCAAGTAGTCTAAAAATAATAAAATCAGAGTTACTCATTTTCACCTAGTCTAAAAATAATAAAATCAGTTACTCATTTTCACCTAGTCTAAAAATAATAAATCAGAGTTACTCATTTTCACCTAGTCTAAAAATAATAAAATCAGAGTTACTCATTTTCACCTAGTCTAAAAATAATAAAATCAGAGTTACTCATTTTCACCTAGTCTAAAAATAATAAAATCAGAGTTACTCATTTTCACCTAGTCTAAAAATAATAAAATCAGAGTTACTCATTTTCACCTAGTCTAAAAATAATAAAATCAGAGTTACTGATTTTCACCTAGTCTAAAAATAATAAAATCAGAGTTACTCATTTTCACCTAGTCTAAAAATAATAAAATCAGAGTTACTCACTTTCACCTAGTCTAAAAATAATAAAATCAGAGTTACTCATTTTCACCTAGTCTAAAAATAATAAAATCAGAGTTACTCATTGTCACCTAGTCTAAAAATAATAAAATCAGAGTTACTCATTTTCACCTAGTCTAAAAATAATAAAATCAGAGTTACTCATATTCACGTAGTCTAAAAATAATAAAATCAGAGTTACTCATTTTCACCTAGTCTAAAAATAATAAAATCAGTTACTCATTTTCACCCAGTCTAAAAATAATAAATCAGAGTTACTCATTTTCACCTAGTCTAAAAATAATAAAATCAGAGTTACTCATTTTCATCTAGTCTAAAAATAATAAAATCAGAGTTACTCATTTTCACCTAGTCTAAAAATAATAAAATCAGAGTTACTCATTTTCACCTAGTCTAAAAATAATAAAATCAGAGTTACTCATTTTCACCTAGTCTAAAAATAATAAAATCAGAATTACTCATTTTCACCTAGTCTAAAAATAATAAAATCAGAGTTACTCATTTTCACCTAGTCTAAAAATAATAAAATCAGAGTTACTCACTTTCACCTGGTCTAAAAATAATAAAATCAGAGTTACTCATTTTCACCTAGTCTAAAAATAATAAAATCAGAGTTACTCATTTTCACCTAGTCTAAAAATAATAAAATCAGTTACTCATTTTCACCTAGTCTAAAAATAATAAATCAGAGTTACTCATTTTCACCTAGTCTAAAAATAATAAAATCAGAGTTACTCATTTTCACCTAGTCTAAAAATAATAAAATCAGAGTTACTCATTTTCACCTAGTCTAAAAATAATAAAATCAGAGTTACTCATTTTCACCTAGTCTAAAAATAATAAAATCAGAGTTACTCATTTTCACCTAGTCTAAAAATAATAAAATCAGAGTTACTCATTTTCACCTAGTCTAAAAATAATAAAATCAGAGTTACTCATTTTCACCTAGTCTAAAAATAATAAAATCAGAGTTACTCATTTTCACCTAGTCTAAAAATAATAAAATCAGAGTTACTCATTTTCACCTAGTCTAAAAATAATAAAATCAGAGTTACTCATTTTCACCTATTCTAAAAATAATAAAATCAGAGTTACTCATTTTCACCTAGTCTAAAAATAATAAAATCAGAGTTACTCATTTTCACCTAGTCTAAAAATAATAAAATCAGAGTTACTCATTTTCACCTAGTCTAAAAATAATAAAATCAGAGTTACTCATTTTCACCTAGTCTAAAAATAATAAAATCAGAGTTACTCATTTTCACCTAGTCTAAAAATAATAAAATCAGAGTTACTCATTTTCACCTAGTCTAAAAATAATAAAATCAGAGTTACTCATTTTCACCTAGTCTAAAAATAATAAAATCAGAGTTACTCATTTTCACCTGGTCTAAAAATAATAAAATCAGAGTTACTCATTTTCACCTAGTCTAAAAATAATAAAATCAGCGTTACTCATTTTCACCTAGTCTAAAAATAATAAAATCAGAGTTACTCATTTTCACCTAGTCTAAAAATAATAAAATCAGAGTTACTCATTTTCACCTAGTCTAAAAATAATAAAATCAGAGTTACTCATTTTCACCTAGTCTAAAAATAATAAAATCAGCGTTACTCACTTTCACCTGGTCTAAAAATAATAAAATCAGAGTTACTCATTTTCACCTAGTCTAAAAATAATAAAATCAGAGTTACTCATTTTCACCTAGTCTAAAAATAATAAAATCAGAGTTACTCATTTTCACCTAGTCTAAAAATAATAAAATCAGAGTTACTCATTTTCACCTAGTCTATTGATGTCTTTATGCTCCTGGCCTGTCCGTGTTTACAGGCTGCAGTGGTAATATCTCATGTGACCACTGTAGCCAATCATAGGGTCAGCAGCTTGTTCCATCTACCTTGGCATTACTGCTGAGCTCAGTCATTAAAAGGGTTTTCCTACAAACAAAAGTTAATTTTATAAATTGGCTGTGTCTGACCGTGTGCGGAACATGGTCTGATCATACCACAGCTCCTGGGCAGGGAAGGCTGCAAAAGACAATGCAGACATTCCAGCACGGGATCTCATAGGATTGATTCATTTTGTGAGGTAAAATATTTCACTGCCTGTGTTTAAACAATATTTTACCTCTCAAAATGAATCCTTTGTGATCCCCTGATGTAATGTCTGTATTGTCTTTGGCTTCCTCCTCCGCTCAGGAGTTGTGGTATTTTCCATACACGGTCAGACACAGACCATTTTTAAAATGAACTTTTGTTTCTGGGAAAACCCCTTTAAACTCCAGCAGTCACGTGTTTTAGTCAGGACATCACGGCTGCAGCCTGAAAACAAAGACCAGGGCAGTAGCGGAAGAGGAATTGCTGACCCTGAGAGTATCCCTGATTTTATTGTTTTTCTCTAGGGCAAGCCTAAGGACAGTAAAAGAATTAAAACAGAAATTCACTTTAAGTAACATTATTTGATGCAATAAAAACATGTTAGGCACAAATCAAAAAATCACTTGTCATACAAGTAACATGAGTGCATCACACACCAGACACATCACACAAGCACAGCGCAGACTTGAGAGATGTCACACAAGCACAGCGCAGACTTGAGAGATGTCACACAAGCACAGCGCAGACTTGAGAGATGTCACACAAGCACAGCGCAGACTTGAGAGATGTCACACAAGCACAGCGCAGACTTGAGAGATGTCACACAAGCACAGCGCAGACTTGAGAGATGTCACACAAGCACAGCGCAGACTTGAGAGATGTCACACAAGCACAGCGCAGACTTGAGAGATGTCACACAAGCACAGCCCAGACTTGAGAGATGTCACACAAGCACAGCACAGACTTGAGAGATGTCACACAAGCACAGCGTAGACTTGAGAGATGTCACACAAACACAGCACAGACTTGAGAGATGTCACACAAGCACAGCGCAGACTTGAGAGATGTCACACAAGCACAGCGTAGACTTGAGAGATGTCACACAAGCAGAGCGCAGACTTGAGAGATGTCACACAAGCACAGCGCAGACTTGAGAGATGTCACACAAGCACAGCGCAGACTTGAGAGATGTCACACAAGCACAGCGCAGACTTGAGAGATGTCACACAAGCACAGCGCAGACTTGAGAGATGTCACACAAGCACAGCGTAGACTTGAGAGATGTCACACAAGCAGAGCGCAGACTTGAGAGATGTCACACAAGCACAGCGCAGACTTGAGAGATGTCACACAAGCACAGCGCAGACTTGAGAGATGTCACACAAGCACAGCGCAGACTTGAGAGATGTCACACAAGCACAGCGCAGACTTGAGAGATGTCACACAAGCACAGCGTAGACTTGAGAGATGTCACACAAGCTGAGCGCAGACTTGAGAGATGTCACACAAGCACAGCGCAGACTTGAGAGATGTCACACAAGCACAGCGTAGACTTGAGAGATGTCACACAAGCAGAGCGCAGACTTGAGAGATGTCACACAAGCACAGCGCAGACTTGAGAGATGTCACACAAGCACAGCGCAGACTTGAGAGATGTCACACAAGCACAGCGCAGACTTGAGAGATGTCACACAAGCACAGCGCAGACTTGAGAGATGTCACACAAGCACAGCGTAGACTTGAGAGATGTCACACAAGCTGAGCGCAGACTTGAGAGATGTCACACAAGCACAGCGCAGACTTGAGAGATGTCACACAAGCACAGCGCAGACTTGAGAGATGTCACACAAGCACAGCGCAGACTTGAGAGATGTCACACAAGCACAGCTCTGACTTGAGAGATGTCACACAAGCACAGCGTAGACTTGAGAGATGTCACACAAGCACAGCTCTGACTTGAGAGATGTCACACAAGCACAGCACAGACTTGAGAGATGTCACACAAGCACAGCTTAGACTTGAGAGATGTCGCACAAGCACAGCTTAGACTTGAGAGATGTCACACAAGCTGAGCGCAGACTTGAGAGATGTCACACAAGCACAGCGCAGACTTGAGAGATGTCACACAAGCACAGCGTAGACTTGAGAGATGTCACACAAGCACAGTGCACAAATTACACAAGTAGATGTGCACATATCAGAAAGATCACAAGAATAAGCTGCACACATCTTACAAGTACTCCAACACGCATCACAGAAGTGCAGGACATACCGAGGAATTCTGAAGAGACAAGTTAGAAGGGCTCTACATTCAGGTTCTAAAATGGTCGTTCTGGAGGAATAGAAAGAGATAGATGTTACTTTATGTCACCAACTTATTCGTTCCATGTGTAGAAGACTTGGTGCTGTCCTTAACAATCATAGAGGTCATACAAAATACTAGATGTAGTAGTTTTGGTGTAGGGTGCATCACTGAATTTGGGTAAAACTGAAGATTTTGTAATGAAAGTTATGATATTAACATTACTTTCATGCTATGGGTGAAAAAAATGTTCTGTGAAACTCCGTCTTGTTAGTATTTTGGAAACTGTTCTTGTGTTCAGTGAGGTATTAACTAAAATCCTACTTCTTGTAGTCACTTGATGCTGGGTACTGAAAAAAAAAAAGATATTTATACATACCACTCACCTACATGTTACATACATTGTTTTATCAACCTGACTAATCAGTATTTCCTTTTATTACTGGCATGATATGCCAGCACTTTTGAGCATAGGTATGTACTGCACATTACCATTTCATGTTTCTTAGCCCTGTCTCGTGGTAATCAGTATTAACCTTTCTGACAGCCCCATTTTTCATATCTGAAACGTCACTTTATTTGGTAATAACTTTGAAATGCTTCTGCTAGTCATTCTGATATTCTGATCTTCTTTTTGGAACAAATTGTACCTGTTGCAGCTGGTAAATTTTAAATTAATACGTTTTGTTGTTATTCATGAAAATATCCCAGATTTTCTAAAAATTTAGAAAAATGTGAAATTTTAAACTTAAAGCGGTTGTGCCACCATAAAGAATACAATTGACCAACCAGAAAAGGTGGAAATAAATCGTTTTGTAATTTATAGTGATTCAAAATTATGCTTCATTCAAAAGATACCAAGCTTTTATTTTTCAAATGCTGTTCTCTGGCGCCCCCTGGCGTTATTCCATTACGTCCTGGTAGTGGTTGATCAGCTGGTCGAGTTTGCGCAGTTCCTGGCGTAAGAGCTCCCTACTCGCAGCATGCAAAATGTATTCTCTGTCACAAGGCCCCCTGCTGTAAGCACAACCTGTGTGTGATTCACCCCCTCCCCCTGTGCTCATAGCTCACAGCTGATCTCCGGGTGAGATACCCCCTCCCAATGCGCTCACAGCTCACCTCTGGGTCAGAAAACCCCCTCCTCCTCTGCTCATAGCTCTCAGTTGATCTCCGGGTGAGATACCCCCTCCCCCTGAGCTCATAGCTAATCTCCGGGTGAGATACCCCCTCCCCCTGCGCTCACTGCTGCTCTCTAGGTGAGATACCCCCTCCACCTGCACTCACAGCTCATCTCCAAGTGAGATACCTCCCTCCCCCTGCGCTCACTGCTGATCTCTAGGTGAGACACCCTCCCCCTGCGCTCACTGCTGATCTCTAGGTGAGACACCCTCCCCCTGCGCTCACTGCTGATCTCTAGGTGAGATACCCCCTCCCCCTGCGCTCACTGCTGCTCTCTAGGTGAGATACCCCCTCCCCCTGCGCTCACTGCTGATCTCTAGGTGAGACACCCTCCCCCTGCGCTCACTGCTGATCTCTAGGTGAGACACCCTCCCCCTGCGCTCACTGCTGATCTCTAGGTGAGACACCCTCCCCCTGCGCTCACTGCTGATCTCTAGGTGAGACACCCTCCCCCTGCGCTCACTGCTGATCTCTAGGTGAGATACCCCCTCCCCCTGCGCTCACTGCTGCTCTCTAGGTGAGATACCCCCTCCCCCTGCGCTCACTGCTGATCTCTAGGTGAGATACCCCCTCCCCCTGCACTCACAGCTGATCTCTAGGTGAGATTCTCCCCCTGCACTCACAGCTCAACTCCGGGTGAGATACCCTCTCCCCCTGCACTCACAGCTGATCTCTGGGTGAGATACCCCCTCCCCCTGCACTCACAGATCATCTCTGAGTGAGATACCCCCTCCCCCTGCGCTCACTGCTGATCTCTAGGTGAGATACCCCCTCCCCCTGTGCTCACTGCTGATCTCTAGGTTAGATACTCCCCCTGCGCTCACTGCTGATCTCCGAGTGAGATACCCCCTCCCCCTGTGCTCACAGCTCAGCTCTGGGTGAGATCATCTGCTTCGCAGACTAAGTATGGGAAGTGTTTCCCTGCTATCGGGCTCTCAAGTCTGTGAAGCAGATGATCTCACCCGGAGATGAGCTGTGAGCGCAGGGGGAGAGGGTGTCTAACCTGGAGATGAGCTATGAGCTGTGAGCACAATGGGAGGGAGTATCTCACCTGGAGATCATCTGTGAACACAGGGGGGAGGTATCTCACCCGGAGATCAGCTATGAGCACAGGGGGAGGGAGTGTCTCACCCCGAGATCAGCTATGAGCACAGGGGGAGAGGGTGTCTAACCTAGAGATGAGCTATGAGCTGTGAGCACAATGGGAGGGAGTATCTCACCTGGAGATCATCTGTGAACACAGGGGGGAGGTATCTCACCTGTTGATCAGCTGTGAGTGCAGGGGGAGGGAGTGTCTCACCCCGAGATCAGCTATGAAGCAGGGGGAGGAGGTGTCCCACCTGGAGATCAGCTATGAGCACAGGGGGAGGGGGTGAATGACAGACACTCTGTGTTTACAGCAGGGAGCCTTGTGACAAAGAATACATTGTGCATAACAATAGAGAACAAATGGAAGTCAGCTCACCCTCCAGGATTTCAGTGTGTTGAAGCCAGGAACAACGTGTGGTCACACTTGGAATCAATGCAAAAAAGAAGTGAAAAATTCCATTAAGTCAAATTCCATTCAGCTAATATGTTACTTTAGACCCAAATTTTAGCCTGCACAATTTATTATGTAATTTCTCCTAAACGCAGCATTGCCCCATACATAGCAGACACTAATATTTTCTAGCTATATACAGTACATGGCATTAAGGGTAAACAAAGCGGTTGTGCCACCATAAAGAATACAGTTAACCAACCAGAAAAGGTGGAAATAAACAGTTTTGTAATTTACATTGATTCAAAATTATGCTTCATTCAAAAGTTACCAAGCTTTTACTTTTATGAATGCTGCTCTCTGGCGCCCCCTGGCGTTATTATCCTACGTCCTGGTAGTGGGTGATCAGCTGGTCGGGTTTGGGCAGTTCCTGTCATAAGAGCTTCCAACCGGCAGTCTGCACAATGTATTGCAAGAAAAGAAATGAAAAATTCCATCTCCAAAAAAGTTGTATTAAAAAATTCCAAGTTGTTATTACATCATTTTAACATCTGATGAGGTCACAAGGTACATGGGGATTCACATAGCAATTCGTTTCCAAAGCCAACCAGCTTTCTTTGTCAAGCTACTATGACATGATTCTGTGATCTTTTAAATATTTCCGAAACCAATTACAAGTAATACACCAATTACATGACCAATGAGATCACACCCATTACATGACCAATGAGACAAATACATAGAAAGTTACATATCAAATACACTGCTCATAAAATAAAGGGAACACTTAAACAACAGAATATAACTCCAAGTAAATGAAACTTCTGTGAAATCAAACTGTCCACTTAGGAAGCAACACTGATTAACAATCAATTTCACATGCAGTTGTGCAAATGGAATAGACAATAGATGGAAATGATTGGCAATTTTCAAGACACCCTCAATAAAGGAGTGGTTCTGCAGGTGGGGAGCACAGACCATATCTCAGTACCAATGCTTTCTGGCTGATGTTTTGGTCACTTTTGAATGTTGGTTGTACTTTCATACTTGTGGTAGCATGAGACGGACTCGACAACCCACAGAAGTTGCTCAGGTAGTGCAGCTCATTCTGGATGGCACATCAATGCAAGCTGTGGCAAGAAGGTTTGCTGTGTCTGTCACCGTAGTGTCCAGAGGCTGGATGCACTACCAGGAGACAGGCCAGTACAAAAGGAGATGTGGAGAGGGCCGTAGGAGAGCAACAACCCAGCAGCAGGACCTCTACCTCCACCTTTGTGCAAGGAGGAACAGGAGGAGCACTGCCAGAGCCGTGCAAAATGACCTCCAGCAGGTCACAAATGTGCATGTGTCTGCACAATCAGTTGGAAACCGACTCCATGAGGGTGGTATGAGGGTCTGACGTCCACAGATGGGGGTTGTGCTCACAGCCCAACACCGTGCAGGACACTTGGCATTTGCCACATAACACCAGGATTGGCAAAGTCGCCACTGGCACCCTGGGCCTACTTCTGAGGCATCTGTCTGTACAATGAAAGTTTCCTTGAAGTTGGGGCTGATGAGGACCGGCTGTTCACACAGGGCCAACTTCATGGACTGAAAGGCTTCTTCTGCCTGAAGGTTCCACTGAACCATTACTGATTTTTTTCCTTTCAAGAGATCGGTCAGGGCCGCCGTTCTCCCAGCAAAATTAGGTATAAACCGGCGGTAATACCCAAGGATGTTAAGGAACGCCCTCACCTGCTGTGTATTTGACGGTTTAGGACAATTTTTTATGGCCTCAACTTTATTGATTTGGGGCTTGATAACTCCTCGGCCAATCGCATACCCCAAATATCGGGCTTCCTCTAGCCCTATCGCACATTTTTTTGGGTTTGCCGTTAACTCAGCGACTCTGAGAGAATCCAGCACTGCTTGTACCTGGGATAGATGCGTATGCCAGTCGGTGCTAAAGATGATAATATCATCTAGATATGCGGAGGCGTACTACTGATGAGACTTGAGCACTATGTCCATCAACCTCTGGAATGTAGCCAGGGCCCCATGTAACCCAAAAGGTAAGACCGCATAGTGATATAGACCCTCCGTAGTTATGAAGGCGGTCTTTTCCTCCGCCGATTTCGTGAGAGGTACCTGCCAGTAACCCTTGGTGAGATCGAGCGTGGTAAAGTACTGGGCCTACCCCAGTCTCTCAATCAGCTCATCCACCCTGGGCATTGGATAAAGGTCAAACTTCGACACTTCATTTAATTTTCGGAAATCGTTACGGAAGCGTAACGATCCGTCTGGTTTCGTAATCAGTACAATGGGGCTAGCCCACTCTGTCATTTCTCGATGACGCCTAACTGGAGCATCTGTTTTACCTCAGCCGTGATGGCTTGCCTTCGGGCTTCGGTTACCCGGTACGGTCTCTTTCGCACCCTTACCCCAGGTTTGGTGACAATGTCATGTTGGAGAACTGTAGTCCTACCCGGTAGCTCTGAGAACACGTCGGTATTCTGCTGCACCAGTGAGCGAGCCGCCCGTCGCTGCTATTTAGTGAGAGCATCACTTATCCTGACCTCTCCCCCGGACGCATCCCTGGCTGAAGGTAGAGAACTCTCTGGTGATATGCCCGGAGTGATGTCTGTAACTAACCACTCTCGATCTTTCTAAGATTTCCTCCTTCCGGGCTGATACACCTGGTAATTTACCTCCCCCACCTTTTCTCGAACCTCATATGGCCCTTTCCACTTGGCCATGAGCTTACTCTCGGCTGTGGGTACAAGTACTAACACCCGATCGCCCTTGTTAAAAGACCTGACTCTGGCTCTTTTATTATATGTGCGCCTCTGGGCTGCCTGGGCATCTAACAAATGTTCTTTCACGATGGGCATGACCGCCGCGATCCAGTCCTGCATGCTAGCCACGTGTTCAGTTATACTCCTATGTGGAGTCGGCTCTTGTTCCCACGTCTCTTTGGCTACGTCCAACAGACCTCTAGGGTGTCTGCCGTACAATAACTCAAAGGGAGAGAACCCTGTGGAAGCCTGGGGTACCTCACGGATGGCGAACATCAAATAGGGTAGCAACATGTCCCAATCCCTTCCGTCCTTAGAAACCACCTTTTTTAACATGAACTTGAGGGTTTTATTGAACCGTTCTACTAGCCCGTCGGTTTGAGGTTGGTACACCGAGGTGCGCAATTGTTTAATTTTTAGCAGTTTGCACACTTCCCTTGTCATTTTGGACATAAAAGGGGTCCCCTGATCCATCAGGATCTCCTTAGGTAGTCCAAGGCGACAGAACATGGCAAACAGCTCCCGTGCAATTTGTTATGCCGAGGTGTGGCGTAGCGGTATAGCCTCCGGGCACCGGGTGGCACAGTCGACGACCATCAGTATATGTTGAAGGCCACGAGCGGATTTTACAATGGACCCTACCAAGTCCATTGCAATCCTTTCAAAAGGTACCTCTATTACTGGCAGGGGTACCAATGAGCTACGGAAACTTGCGGTGGGTGTGGTCAACTGACATTCAGGGCAGGATTCACAGTACTTTTGGACCTCCGCGTAAATCCCCAGCCAAAAGAACTGCTGCAATATACGCTCTTACGTCTTTTTAACCCCCAAGTGTCCACCCAGCAGGTGTGTGTGTGCCAACTGCAGACGGTACAACTGAGATACCACTAACTGTTCCACGACCTGGTCCCTGATTTTGTCTACCCTATAGAGCAACTCACTCTTGACTACCATGCGTGTAAATACAGTATCTGCACGGAGCTGTTGAGCTACGCCATTTACCTCTAACACCCTTTCCCGCGCCCGAGTCAGAGTGGCATCCTGTAGCTGAACTGTCCCAAACGTGCCCCGGGACACTTCCGGCTCGGGGGGCAAGTCTCTTTCCAACACAGTCCCATAGGGAAGAGTTTTTACCACCCCCACCACATGTTTTATGTCTCCACATGGCTTGGATAAAACTACCTGCGGTTGGGTACTCTCGGAGGTCCCCATGAATGCACACAACCCCCGACAGTCCGTCCACTGAGGTTGTCTCCTGCCACCATCGACCCATGTACCAAAGTCACTAGGCTCACCGAATCTAGGAGGGCCTCTGTGGGGTACCCATTAACCAGTACCTGACACAGTTGGGGTTCACTGTCAGGGGGGTCGGCGATCGCAGTGCAGACAGTCTGGGCGTACATTGAGACCCGGTGGATAATCCCGCAGTCCATGGGTTCCGTAGTTAGGGGGCAGTTAGCAACCACATGTCCCTTCCCCTGACACCGTCAGCACCTAATGGTGGAGGTACTGTTAGGTCTTATGACTGTTTGGGAGGGAACTGGTCTCCTGCGACTCTCATTTCAGGTTACCCCTTCAGCACGGGTACGGTGCTGACTGTCCTCAGCAGAGGGACGCGACCCCTTTCCAGGTTCCTGATTTGGCAGGGATCGGCGTGACAGCCGCGAGGGGGCAGAGTCCCGGATAAAGTCCTGAATGGCTGAGTAGCGCTCGATCAGGCTGACCACCTGGTCGAGTGTGCTGGAGTCCCCTTGCCCCACCCAACTTTGGATAGCGGCTGGCAGAGTCCTCACCAGCCGGTCAACAGCACCCTCTCCACCATCTGGGCTGGAGACAAAGTCTCAGGCTGGAGCAACCTCTTTACCAGCTGCAGGAGGTCATAAGCCTGAGACCGGGCGTGTCGGGTATCCACATAAGCCTATGAAAATACATGCTGAGCCCTCACGTATGTATTGACCCCCAGTCGGGCAAGGATCTCACCTTTCAGTCTCTGGTAGTCCTTTTTTCCTCCCGACTGAGGTCGAAGAAGGCCTTTTGGGCATCGCCGACCAGAAACTGAGCCACCACATCTGCCCACTGGCCATCCGGTAGGTTTTCCCGCTCCTCTGTGCGCTCATAAATGGTCAGGAAGGCTTCCACATCGTCCTCCGGTCCCATCTTCCTCAACGCTGAGCGAACCTTGTCCCTGGCCTCGCGACGTTCCGGGGCTGGTGCCGTCGGCGTCTCCCGCAGGGCAGCAATCTGTTGCAGCAACAGTTCTTTGGTTTTTGCTGCTGCTGGTACAGTAGCTGCTGCTGCTGATTATGCTGCTGTTCCAGCTCCTACCTCTGAGACTGCAGCTGCTGCTGCTGGGTAAGTACCAGCTGCTTTAACAGCTCCTCCATTTTGTCCACAGGGTGGGGCTGAAAGGTGGCCGGCCGGATTGTGGTCATGCAGCGGCCAGTGGGGTATGCCTCAGTCACTATGCCCGCATTCTCCACCAAGCTGTAAGGCAGCGGTGTTCACAACCTGCAGTAACTGAGGCAGTGACCCAAGCAAGTCCAATATAAACAGCTTTATTCAGCAACTCACCGGTAAACAGAAAAGTCCTCTGGGATAACACAAGTCCTTAAACAACGGTTGCCATAGGCAACGGCCGCGCCGGGCCACTCAGAGCCTGACAGGTGCAGAGCCTTCCCAGGCGTGGGTTCAGCCACACTCAATCCTGATGAGCTTTCCTGCTATGCTCCTAGCAGGTTCCAACATAGAACCACACTAATCCTTAGTGCAGGGTTTTTAAAGGACCTGTGGCAAGAGCCACTGGAAAACCCGGCTTGGAGGGAGGAGGCCGCCCCACTGCCTTCCTGTAGCCTCCCCCAAGAAATGAAGGCCCTGCCGGGTTTTACTTAATCTGCCTTAGCCAGATAGCCTGACCAGGTCAATGCTCACCTTCATTCCTGCATTGCAGCCGGAGGTGAGCGTGTGACTGCAATGCACTCCAATGGATTTAATAGGTCTCTGTACACATTCTGGGGGATATATCACATCCCTCGTATACAATCCCAGTCACTGCATCATATTGGTTTCAGAAATATTTAAAAGATCACAGAATCATGTCATAGTAGCTTGACAAAGAAAGCTGGTTGGCATTGGAAACGTGTTGCTATGTGAATCCCCATGTACCTTGTGACCTCATCAGATTTTAAAATGATGTAATAACAACTTGGAATTTTTTAATACAACGTTTTTGGAGATGGAATTTTTCATTTCTTTTCTTGCAATACATTGTGCAGACTGCCGGTTGGGAGCTCTTGTGACAGGAACTGCCCAAACCCGACCAGCTGATCACCCACTACCAGGATGTAGTGGAATAACGCCAGGGGGCGCCAGAGAGCAGCATTCATAAAAGTAAAAGCTTGGTAACTTTTGAATGAAGCATAATTTTGAATCACTGTAAATTACAAAACTATTTCCACCTTTTCTGGTTGGTTAACTGTATTCTTTATGGTGGCACAACCGCTTTAATTGTTTACCCTTAATGCTATGTACTGTATATAGCTAGAAAATATTAGTGTCTGCTATGTATGGGGCAATGCTGCGTTTAGGAGAAATTACATAATAAATTGTGCAGGCTAAAATTTGGGTCTAAAGTAACATATTAGCTAAATGGAATTTGACTTAATGGCATTTTTAATTCTTTCATTCCATTTTGCATTAATTAACCCCTTTATGGACTTGGACATATTCATACACCCAGGTCCCTTGTACTTAAAGGGGTTGTCCACTACTATGTAAAATATGGCAAAGCATTTTTATGTTGAAAAGCTGCTTCTTTGTAATTGCCTCCCTCTTCCTTTTCTGCCTGTGAGTGGCGCTATGACTGACCGCTCACAGGCATCACTTAACCCCCGGCTGCAGCCGGCTCTGACATCCGCTGATGTCACGACAAGTCCAGACTGCTGCCGGGGGTCTCTCTCTTCCGCGTTCCATGGTGGCTGCTGGGTTGTGTGCGGGGTTATCCCCTCAAGTCATACCCAGCATCCACCGCATGCTGTCCCTCTCCCCATTCATTGGGAAAACGCGCGGTGGATGCTGGGTGTGACACGGTGGGGTAACCCCGCCTTCAACCCAGAAGCCACCACGGGGACCCCAGCGCTGAGTCACGCCTCAATAAACGGACGTCAGCGGGGGTTCACGTGCTGCCTGTGAGCGGCCAGTGATAGCGCCGCTCACTGACAGAGGAAGGTAATTATAAAGAAGTTGCTTTTCATTATAAAAACGCTTTGGCATATTTTAAATATTAGTGTACAACCCCTTAAAAGCGCACCTCAGCATAAATCTACCATTAGGTGTAAGAGGACAATGCTGCCAGTTCCCTTTCATCTTGTTTCTGCCGGACATAACGTTTCACAATTACGCTACTTGGAGTCTATTCCTTTGAAAAGGCGAGGTGGCAACAGAATACACAGATTGAAGGAGAGGCAGGCATATGGCCTCAATCCAGAGTATGAACTGTCTTATTGATTAACATATTCCTTTGTTTCCTCTGTGTTATTTAACCAGTGGATTAGCGATATCTGTTGACATAATTTTACTGTTAAATACATACAGTACAGACCAAAAGTTTGGATACACCTCATTTAAAGATTTTTCTGTATTTTCATGACTATGAAAATTGTACATTCACACTGAAGGCATCAAAACTATGAATTAACACATGTGGAATTATATACTTAACAAAAAAGTGTGAAACAACTGAAAATATGTCTTATATTCTAGGTTCTTCAAAGTAGCCACTTTTTGCTTTGATGACTGCTTTGCACACTCTTGGCATTCTCTTGATGAGCTTCAAGTGGTAGTCACCGGAAATGGTCTTCCAACAATCTTGAAGGAGTTCCCAGAGATGCTTAGCACTTGTTGGCCCTTTTGCCTTCACTCTGCGGTCCAGCTCACTCCAAACCATCTTGATTGGGTTCAGGTCTGGTGACTGTGGAGGCCAGGTCATCTGGCGTAGCACCCCTTCACTCTCCTTATTGGTCAAATAGCCCTTACACAGCCTGGAGGTGTGTTTGGGGTCATTATCCTGTTGAAAAATAAATGATGGTCCAACTAAACGCAAACTGGATGGAATAGCATGCCCCTGCAAGATGCTGTGGTAGCCATGCTGGTTCAGTATGCCTTCAATTTTGAATAAATCCCCAACAGTGTCACCAACAAAGCACCCCCACACCATCACACCTCCTCCTCCATAATTCACGGTGGGAACCAGGCATGTAGAGTCCATCCGTTCACCTTTTCTGCGTCGCACAAAGACACAGTGGTTGGAACCTAAGATCTCAAATTGCACTCATCAGACCAAAGCACAGATTTCCACTGGTCTAATGTCCATTCCTTGAGTTCTTTAGCCCAAACAAGTCTCTTCTGCTTGTTGCCTGTCCTTAGCAGTGGTTTCCTAGCAGCTATTTTACCATGAAGGCCTGCTGCACAAAGTCTCCTCTTAACAGTTGTTGAAGAGATGTGTCTGCTGCTAGAACTCTGTATGGCATTGACCTGGTCTCTAATCTGAGCTGCTGTTAACCTGCGATTTCTGAGGCTGGTGACTCGGATAAACTTATCCTCAGAAGCAGAGGTGACTCTTGGTCTTCGTTTCCTGGGCGGTCCTCATGTGAGCCAGTTTCTTTGTAGCGCTTGATGGTTTTTGCCACTGCACTTGGGGACACTTTCAAAGTTTGCCCAATTTTTCGAACAGACTGACCTTCATTTCTTAAAGTAATGATGGCCACTTGTTTTTCTTTACTTAGCTGCTTTTTTCTTGCCATAATACAAATTCTAACAGTCTATTCAGTTGGACTATCAGCTGTGTATCCTCCAGACTTCTGCACAACACAACTGATGGTCCCAACCCCTTTTATAAGGCAAGAAATACCACTTATTAAACTTGACAGGGCACACCTGTGAAGTGAAAACCATTTCCGGTGACCACCTCTTGAAGCTCATCAAGAGAATGCCAAGAGTGTGCAAAGCAGTCATCAAAGCAAAAGGTGGGTACTTTGAAGAACCTAGAATATAAGACATATTTTCAGTTGTTTCACACTTTTTTGTTAAGTATATAATTCCACATGTGTTAATTCATAGTTTTGATGCCTTCAGTGTGAATGTACAATTTTCAAAGTCATGAAAATACAGAAAAATCTTTAAATGGGAAGGTGTGTCCAAACTTTTGGTCTGTACTGTATATATAATGTATATATATATTATTTTTTCACCCTTACTAATAAGTGTTTCATTACTATACAGAGGAAGATTCTGAGGGAGATGATGCTTCACCTATAGGTATGTACTGCACAATACCATTCCATGTTTCTTAACCCTGTCTCGTGTAAATCAGCCTTAAACTTCCTGACAGCCCCATTTTTCAAGTCTGATACGTCACTTTCTGCGGTAATAACTTTAAAATGCTTCTGTCAGTGATTCTGAGATTGTGATTTTGTTGTTGTAAAACATTTTACCTGTTACTACCTTTAAATTCAGATCTGTTGTTTTGTCTTTATTCATGAAAATATTCCAAATTTTCTGAAAATTTTGAAAAATGTGCAATCTTTAAACTTGTATACCCTTAATGACATGTATATAGTGTAAGATGGCTGACGGACAGGTCCTTGAGGGGAAATATGTATCATCGAGGTTGGTAGCTTCGGTGATGTAAACCCGAGAAAGCATGCTCCAGCACTTATACTGCTGACAGGGTTAATAGGGCGTATCAGGCCGGTTTTAAGAGCAGTCATAAAAAATGGGTGGGAATGGCTGCCCACATATCCCCACCTCTGGAGCGTGGTTTGGTAAATAAAATAGAGACCAAATGTCTCATTCAGTGTCTGTGTCTGGAGACCTGTGGATCTCCAAGGCGTTAGTCTGTACTAAGGTTTGGACACTGACCTGAGCAGGCGAACCTGCAACATTGTGTGGACATTTTACTTTGTGCTTCCACTTTGTGCCGGAAAAGGATGTTTTTGTTTATGCTGTCTGAATAAACCAGTTTGGATTTCAATGAAAATGCTTCCTGTGTCTACCTCAACCGCAGACGAGTGAGTATTAAACCCTACAATTGGTGCTAGAAGCACAGTCACAAATCCCAAGGGGCAGTGTGACTGCTACAGGAAACCGTTTATGTCTTGGGTGAAGGCCGTCAGCCAGTAGGGGACGTCTGGCATCATGGAGGAGCTGATAAAGCAACTGGTGCAGGTTAATCTCCGGCAGCATCAACAGCAGCAGTGGCAGCAGCAGCAGTACAAACAGCAGATAAACCTCCTAGCCGAGTTAATCCATGGCAGTTCAATCGCCCCACCCCCAAGTCCAAGTGATGACTCACTTGCCAGGAAGACGTTAAGAAGAGCCTTACAAAAGATGATCCCGGGTGATGAGGACGAGGCATTTCTGACAATTTTTGAGAGGGTGGCGGAGCGAGAGATATTGCCTCCAGAGCAGTGGGCGGAGGTTCTGGCACCATATTTAACAGGGAAACAGCAGAAGGCCTATTATAACTTGGCCTTGCAAGATGCAAAAGAGTACACCAAGTTGAAGACTGAGATTTTGGCGTGCTTAGGAGTGACTCTGACTGACATGATGCGGGTGTACCACTGGGCCTATTGCAGTGACAAACCTTCCCGGTCCCAAATGTTTTACCTCCTACACTTGGTCCAAAAGTGGTTGCAACCGGAATCTTCCTCTCCAGCACAGATAGTGGCGAGGATTGTGATGGACAGGTTCATACACTCCCTTCCAAGGCTGGTGCCATCCTGGGTTGCCCAGGGAGATCCCCATAATGCCAATGACCTTGTGAGGTTGGTAGAAAGCTACCAGGCGGTCGAGAGTGCTTTGGGGAAGTAAGGGGTGGCAGCATCTCCATACTGTGGTTCCCAACATGGGGGATGGACACCCAAAAGAGGGGAACTAGAACCACATCTGGGGGGCATCCTAGAGTTCAGGAGGGGTCTGAGTTGCTACCAAAGGCCCCATCCAATAACTTAATTTGTTGGCGATGTCACACCCCGGGTCTAATAGTGGCCTGTTGCCCTATGACCAACGAGCCAGTAGACTGCAGCACAGGACGGCGCTACTTTGCATATCCTGCCTGCAGTGCTGTCCCTCCACGAGGCGTGGGACCGCAGGCATGCCCCGTGTCAGTGAATGGAGCGCAAATGACTGGTCTGTTCGATTCTGGGAGTTTGGTAACCCTAGTGAGGGTCATAATTCCTCATCGTCTGATTCTGCAGAAAAAAGTGGACATCTGCTGTATCCATCGAGACGCTAAGGACTACCCTGTGGTCCTGGTGGTGGGCGTAGTCAAGGACCTGTTGCACCTTGTTATAATAGGGCAGGACTTTGCCTTGTTTTGGGACTTGTGGGAGAAAGGGAGGAAGCCGGGTTGTCCAGACCACAACCAGGTCGCTCCTAAAGAAACCTCGTCGCAGGCCGCAACCGACAGTTTTCCCTTTCATGTGCTTGTTGGGGGTGAGGATGAAGCAGCATCCCTGAGCTGGAGGTGGGGAAACTTTGGAATCGCCCAGCTCAGGGACTGAACTCTAAAAGGTGTGTTTAATAATGTCACTGTTCTGAATGGTGTTGCTCAAGAGTCTATGGCTGATACCTGATATCCGTACTTTGCTGGAATTGGGGAGTTACTATGTCAGGTCACGAAGCTCAGAAGAGAGGTAATCGATCAGTTACTAGTGCCAGGGCCGTACAGACGCAGGGTGTTAGATATGGCCAATGCACATGTCTTAGGTGGTCATCTGGAGGTAGAAAAAGCCCAGGAAAGAATCTTCCAGAGGGTCTACTGGCCCAGTTGTCACCGAGAGATTGTGAATTACTGTAGGTCCTGTCACACCTATCAGTTGACCTCCCCTGTGGCTCACTTCCGTAGCCCTTTAGTGCCACTACCTGTCATTGAGGTCCGCATCACCATGGATCTAGTGGGACCCCTGGTCAAGTCCGCCAGAGCACATCAGTATATCTTGGTGGTACTGGACAACGCTACCTGTTACCCGGAGGCTGTACCACCACAAAACTCCTCTGCCAAGTGCATAGTCCAGGAGCTAGTCCACATCTTTTCTAGAATGGGGTTGCCTAAGGAGATCCTAACGGACCAAGGGACCCCATTTATGTCAAGGGGGATGAGGGAGTTGTGAAAAATCCTGCAAATCACACAACTCAGGACCTCAGTCTACCACCCCCAGACAGACGGCTTAGTGAAGAGGTTTAATAAAACCTTGAAGGCCATGTTGAAGAAGGTCGTAGAGAAAGACGGCCGGGGCTGGGACTGTCTACTGCCGTACCTTCTGTTTTCTATTAGAGAAGTCCCACAGGCCTCTACTGGCTTCTCCCCATTTGAGCTGTTATATAGCTGACAGCCCCTTGGACTCCTGGATGTAGCAAAGGAGACTTGGGAGGCGGGGTCTACACCCTACAGGAATGTAATCGAACATGTGGCCCAGATGCAAGAGAGGATTGCTGAGGCGATGCCTATTGTGAAAGAACACCTCCTCAAAGCACAAGAGGCACAGTCAAGTGTGTACTAAAGATCGGCGAGGGTGAGACACTTCCACCTTGGAAATTGGGTACTAGTGCCTACGGTGGAGAGCAAATTCCTGACCAAGTGGCAGGGCCCCTATGAAGTTCTTGAAAAGCTTGGCAATGTCAACTATAGAGTCCACTAACCAGGGAAAAGGAAGCCCTACCAGGTGTACCACGTCAACCTGATCAAGCCATGGCGACATAGGGAGTTTGTGGAAGCTCCTGTTTGGTGGCGAAGACCAAAGCCCACGTGGAGGAAGTCAAGCTGGCAGAGTCGCTGTCACATGCCCAGAAGCCACAGTGCCGAGAGTTGCTACAGCGGAACTGAGACCTGTTCTCAGAACTACCAGGGTGTATTCGGATCATAGAGCATGAGTTTCTTCCGGGTCATCATGTCTAAGTAAATATGAAGCCGTATAGGATTCCCAAAGCCCACCGAGAGGTGATTGCAAAAGAGGTGAAGCGGATGCTGAGCATGGGAGTCATTGAGGAGTCCAGGAGTGGCTGGTCCAGTCCCATAGTCTTAGTGCCAAAACCAGATAGAGAATGGCAGTTTTGCAATGACTATAGGAAACTCAACAAAGTCTTGAAGTTTGACACCTACCCAATGCCCAGTGTAGATGCACTGTTTGAAAGGTTGGGGCCAGCCAGGTATATTATCACCCTTGACCTCGCTAAAGGAATTGGCAAATACCCATGTCCCAAGATGCCAAGGAGAAGACGGTCTTCTCAACGCCAGATGGTTGATTCTAGTACACAAGGATGTCGTTTGGGTTGCAAGAAGCCCTGGCTACCTTCCAGAGGACCATGGACTTGATTCTAGCTCCCCACAAGAAGTATGCAGCAGCCTACTTGGATGACATCGTGATCTATAGCCAGGATTGGGTAAGCCATCTGAGCAAAGTCCAGGCGATACTTGATTCTTTAAAGAAGGCAGGGTTTTCTATAAACCTGAAGAAATGTGCCATGGGCATTGAAGAAACCAAATACTTGGGTTATGTCGTAGGGAGAGGTGAAATAAAGCCGCAAATAAAGTCGACGTGATCAAGAAGAGTTGGCCACTACCCCTCTCAGGGAAACAGGTCAAAGCGTTCCTAGGCATCGTGGGCTATTACCGCCGGTTCATCCCTAATTTCGTCATGATAGCGGCCCCTTTGACAGACCTCCTTACAGGGACAAAGTCGGTTATAGCTAAGTAATCTCCAGAAGCTGAGACTGCCTTCGCGGAACTGAAGGTAGCTCTGTGTAAACAGACAGTTATGGTGGCACCGGATTTCTCAAATAAGTTTGTGGTCCAGACAGACATGTCAGATGTCGGGCTGGGTGCTGTCCTATCACAAGAAGTGAACGGGGAAGAGCATCCCATAATGTATTTAAGTCAGAATGTGACATCCTGTGGGAAGAATTACTCCATAGTGGAAAAGGCCATCAAGTGGGTGTTGGACACTTCAAGATACTACCTCTTAGGCAGGAAGTTCAGGCTAGTGTCAGACCATGCCCCACTAAGGTGGATGAGGGACAAGAAGGGGAACGATGCCGGAGTGACCAGATGGTCCCTAGCCCTTCAGGATTTTAGCTTCCATGCAGAGCATAGGCCCGGGAAACTGCATGGCAATGCTGACGCTCTGTCGAGGGTCCACTGCTTGATAGCGTGTCGGGGTGGAGACGCTGCACTGTATGCCCCCTCTACTCCAGACTCATACACAGGTTTATAGACTATTCTATACCCGCCTATATTGGTTTATTATTATGGAATAGTTTATACGTCAGGAGCTATTTCCATCATTGCCCCTCTCTTGCATCCTGTGGTTCTTTTGCACAATATTTATTTACACCCTGATAGAGGTAGTACATATGTTTTCCCCATATCTAATACATATAGTCTGTATTGATATACACCTGGTTTCTTATTGTTTTATTTATATGTGTATTATATATATATATATATATATATATATATATATATATATATATATATACATACATACACACATATACATAATGGGTATGGAAAGTATTCAGACCCCTTCAAATTTTTCGCTCTTTGTTTCATTGCAGTCATTTGGTAAATTCTAAAAAGTTCATTTTTTTTTCTCATTAAAGTACACTCTGCACCCCATCTTGACTGAAAAAAAAAACAAATGTAGAAATTTTTGCAAATGTATTAAAAAAGAAAAACTGAAATATCACATTATCATATGTATTCAGACCCTTTGCTCAGACACTCATATTTAAGTCAAATGCTTTCCATTTCCTTGTGATCCTCCTTGAGATGGTTCTACTCCTTCATTGGAGTCCAGCTGTGTTTAATTAAACTGATAGGACTTGATTTGAAAAGGCACACACCTGTCTGTATAAGACCTCACAGCTCACAATGCATGTCAGACCAAATGAAAGCCATGAGCTCAAAGAAACTGCCCAAGGAGCTCAGAGACAGAATTGTGGCAAGGCACAGATCTGGCCAAGGTTACAAAATAATTTCTGCATTACTCAAGGTTCCTAAGAGCACAGTGGCTCTTAAATGGAAGAAGTTTGGGACCACCAGAAGTCTTCCTAGACCTGGCCATCCAGTCAAACAGAGCAATCGTGGGAGAAGAGCCATGGTGAGAGAGGTAAAGAAGAACCCCAAAATCACTGTGACTGAGCTCCAGAGATGCAGTAGGGAGATGGGAGAAAGTTTCACAAAGTCATCTATCACTGCAGCCCTCCACCAGTCAGGCCTTTATGGCAGAGTGGCCCGACGGAATCCTCTCCTCAGTGCAAGACAAATGAAAGTCCGCATAGAGTTTGCTCAAAAACACATGAAGGACTCCCAGACTATGAGAAATAAGATTCTCTGGTCTGATGAGATGAAGATAGATCTTTTTGATGATAATTCTAAGCGGTATGTGTGGAGAAAACCAGGCACTGCTCATCACCTACCCAATACAATCCCAACAGTGAAACATGGTGGTGGCAGCATCATGCTATGGGGGTGTTTTTCAGCTGCAGGGACATGACGACTGGTTGCAATTGAAGGAAAAATGAATGCGGCCAAGTACAGAGATATCCTGGGTGAAAACCTCTTCCAGAGTGCTCTGGACCTCAGACTTGGCCGAAGGTTCACCTTCGAACAAGACAATGACCCTAAGCACACAGCTATAATGACAAAGGAGTGGCTTCACAACAACTCTGTGACCATTCTTGACTGGTCCAGCCAGAGCCCTGACCTAAACCTAATTGAGCATCTCTGGAGAGACCTGAAAATGGCTGTCCACCAACGTTCACCATCCAACCTGTCGGAACTGGACAGGAACTGCAAGGAAGAATGGCAGAGGATCCTCAAATCCAGGTGTGAAAAACTTGTTGCTTCATACCCAAGAAGACTCATGGCTGTACTAGTTTAAAAGGGTGCTTCTACTCAATACTGAGCAAAGGGGCTGAATATTTATGACCATGTGATATTTCAGTTTTTCTTTTTTAATAAATTTGCAAAAATTTCTAGATTTCTGTTTTTTTTCCAGTCAAGATGGGGCGCAGAATGTACTTTAATGAGAAAAAAATGAACTTTTTAGAATTTATCAAATGGATGCAATGAAACAAAGAGTGAAAAATTTAAAGGGGTCTGAAAACTTTCCATTCCCACTGTATGTATATATATGTATTCTAGTGGCAATGGTATATATTCCATTGATTTGTACTGTACATTTGCATGTGGGAAACACATGTTGTTCAGCGCTTTCTCCTGGTTGCTTTGTTCCCACCCCTATTCGTATTTTAGCTTGATCCATTAAAATTTGTTATATTTTAGCATACTCTGGTCTTCTTTTTGTTTCTATATCATTGGTTTTCTGTGTTTTAGTTACCGATTGATCTATACAGTCCTTTTTAAACATGCATCCTGACTAGGTAGTGTATGTATGTATGTATATATATACATATATACATACATATGCATGCATACATACATACACACACACACAGTGTTATGCTTAATGCATTTCCTTCTCAGAACTGATTATTCTTCTTCTAATCTTCATGTGTATCGTGATTTTCGAATTTTGAGCTTTTTTGCTTATTGATAGCCAAGCCCGCCAGCTTTGGGCAGAGGAGGGTATGTAAGATGGCCACCGGACAGGTCCTCGAGGTTGTTAGCTTCGGTGATGTAAACCCAGAAAAGCATGCTCCAGCACATATAGTACTGAAAGGGTTAATAGGTCGTATGAGGGCCGCTTTTACGAGCAGTCATAAGAGATGGGTGGGAATGGCTGCTCACATCTCCCCAACCCAGGGGCGTGGTTTGGTAAATAAAATGGAGACCAATTGTGTCATTCTGTGTCTGGAGATGTGTGGATCTCCAGGATGCTGGTCTGTGCTAAAGACCTAAGGATTGGAAACTGACCTGAGCGGGCGAACCCGCAACATTGTATGGACATTTTACTTTGTATTTCCACTTTGTGCCGGAAAAGGGTGTTTTTGTTTTGCTACCTGAGCAGTTTATGCTGTCTGAATAAACTAGCCTGGATTTCAATGAAAATGCTTCCTGTGCCTACCTCAGCCGCAGCCGAGTGAGTACCAAACCGTACAGTAGCTATACAATATTAGGGTCTGCTATACAAGGAGTAATGCTGCATTCAGGAGAAATTGCGTAATAAATTGTGCAGTCTAAAAATTAGGGCTGAAGTAACATTTTAGCTGAATGGAATTTGGCTAAATGGAATTATTAATTTTTTTTCTTCTATTTTCATTAATGCAAAGCACCTCAAGGAATAGCAAACTTCTTGTATGCTTTGAAACCTCCATTCTTTAAATTGGGGTGATTTTTAGGGGGTTACAATAAAAGGCCCTTCAAAGTCACTTCAAAAGTGAATAGGTCCATAAAAATGCAGTTTATTTTAAATTTCCTTGGAAATATGAAAAATTGCTGCTAAAATTTTAACTCCTTCATGACCTTTGACATACCTATACGTCCTGATCGGGAAGGGATTCCCGACCACTGACATACAGTAACATCATGACGATTGTGCGGGGCCCAGGGGCTGTGCCCTCACCATCATCGTCAGGAGCTTGGCTTAAGTGATAGCAGAGCCTCGGCTGTCACTGTCAGGAGCATTGCCCTCACCATTCCCAGCTTTTTAACCCCTTAAATGTCGTTATCCATAGAAATAACAGCATTTAGAAGGCTTGAGGAGGGAGAGGGCTCCCTCTCTTACGTGATCTGCATCAGGTGCCATCATACACTGGGAGAACCCCTAAGGTGCCATAACAGCCTGAGGACCCCATTTTACAAAGTACACCTCTCAGTGAACTCTTCTAGGTGTGCAATGATCATATTAACACCATGGGTGTGTCACAGAATTTTATACCATTGGGCAGTGAAGAAAAAATAATTACATTTTTATCTCAAATATTTTGTTTTAGCCCCAGATTTTACATTTTAAATGGGGTTAATGGATAAAACTGGCCCCTAAAATGTGGCCCACAATTTCTGCTGAATGTGGCAATACCTCATATGTGGCTGTACAGTACTGCTTAGCCACACGGCGACACTCGGGAAGGACGGAGCGCTTTTTGACTGCTGGAGTATAGGTTTTCCTAGAATAGTTTGCGGACTCCATATACAGAGACCCTAAATGCTAAAAGAGCAGAATACCCGCACTCAAGTGACCCCATTTTGTAAGTTATACCCCTGACAAACATGTGGATGGTAAATCTGATGTAGGCACACACTGGAACTCTGGAGGGCGGGGGTGGGGTGGGAAAGGGGGGCTAGCATTAAAATTTCGGAGCACAGAATTTGCTATATTTCTTTTGGGGGCGAGGAGTTATTTCACTTTTCCAGTGCCCTTGTGCTATCAGTAACGTGGAAGCACCCTATATTTACATTGACAGATGAAACCAGGGGAGGAGTCCTGAGGAGATAATTTGCATATTCCCACTGCATTTTGGGATAAGTGAAGAGTCTCCGCGAGCTCAAAGAACACTGGATTTTGGCCGTTGGAGCTGAAAGGAGGATATCGGTAAACCGAATTTTGGAGCGTTTTTCACTGTTTTCATAACACATTAACAATAAGAACATGGAAGAGTCCAGGAGCCATTTGGTGAGCTGCATATCCTGATACATGTTCACATACTTGCCAGGGAAAAGCCAAACTTCACATGCCAGAAATGCAAGCTTGTGTCCCTGTTGGAGGAAAAGTTGCAAAATCTAGAAGAGAGGTTAACTACCTTGAAAATCATTAAGGAAGGTGAAGAGTTCTTAAGACAGAGGAGAATTATCTCTTCATGATACAGGAAGAGAAGAAATTCGAACTGCACCTGATGAAACAGAGGAATGGAAGCATGTGACCCAGAGAAGCAGGAGTATCGAGAGGCAGTCAGCACCCATACTGCTCAGGAACCAGTACCAGGCTCTCACACAGGAGAACCATGAAGAAATACAGCAAGATAAGACTTTGCCCACAATGAATAAACTTGTAAGCCCTCAGAATCCTCCTGGATAGAGAAAGAAAATGTTGTGAAGAAAAAACGGAGAGTGGTGGTCATGGGGGATTCCCTGTTGAGAGGAACAGAGGCCGCTATCTGCAGACCAGACATAACCTCAAGAGAAATGTGCTGTCTTCCAGGAGCAAAAATTAAAGATGTGTCTGACTGGATACCAAGACTTTTCAGACCTACAAATCACTACCCATTCCTGCTAATACATGTGGGAACAAATGACCCTGCAAGAAAGGACCTGGAAACCATCTGCAGTGACTTTGAAGACTTAGGCAAGAAAGTGAAAGAATTGGGAGCGCAGGTGGTCTTCTCATCCATCCTCCCAGTGGATGGCCATGGAGCAATGAGGTGGAATAAGATTCTAAAGGTAAACAACTGGCTAGTTCGATGGTGCTGTCAACAAGGATTTGGATTTCTGAATCATGGAATAAATTACCTATATGATGGACTACTTGCTAGAGATGGGATGCCCCTTACGAAGACTGGAAAACATGTATTTGGAAGTCGCCTTGCTACACTCATCAAGAGAGCTTTAATCTAGAACAATATGGGAAGGGAAGCAAAAGGCCAGAAAAAGCCATACAGCTGACAAATACTATTGAGATCTCTGCTATTGGAAGTGGAAAGGAAGAACAAAGACAAAAAAATCTAAGTAATAAAAATATGGGAGGAAGAGAAACCAATCACAAACTAAAATGTTTTTATACAAATGCACAAAGCATGGGCAAGAAACAAGGAGAATTGGAACTACTAACGCAGGAAAAGAAATATGATGTCATTGGAATCACTGAAACTTGGTGGGACGATACACATGATTGGAATGCAAGGCTAAAAGGATACAACTTATTTGCAAGAAGCAGACTTGATAAACGAGGAGGAGGTGTTGCATTGTATGTTAGAAAAGCGTATATCTGCAGAGAGATTGAAGCAGAGACTTCGAGTTCTGTGGAAAGTGTTTGGGTCAGAATACAAGGAGAGAACAACGGAAAGGACACCATTGTAGGCATTTACTACAGGCCACCTGGGCAAGCTGAAGATATGGATGAACTCTTTATGTATCAAATGACCAAGTTCTCCAAAAAATATGACGTAGTGGTCATGGGAGATTTCAACTATCCAGACATTTGTTGGGAATCTCTCTCAAGTAAACTAACAGGTCAAGCAAATTCTTATCCTCTCTTGCTGACAACTTTATCTTCCAAAAGGTAGGGGAGAAAACAAGGGGATCTGCTACTTTGGATCTAATCCTTATAAACAGGGAGGAAATGGTTGAGGAGATAAAAGTGGCTGTGACCCTAGGAGGCAGCGATCATGCTATTATAGAATTTTGGATAACTAGAGGAGGAAGACATGTGAAGACTCAAACTTCAAGGTTAGATTTTAGATAGGCAGATTTTAAGAGACTCAGAAAGAGAATAGGAGGGATCCAATGGCTGGATGTCCTTAAGGACAAAAATGTCCAGGAAGGATGGGAAATTTTTTAAAAATGAGATTCTCAAAGCACAATCGTTAACAATCCCGAAAAGTAGGAAGAATGGGAAGCATTTAAGGAAACCAGGATGGATGAACACAGCACTTAAACACATGCTAAAAAGAAAGAAAGAAATGTTTATCAAATGGAAAGAAGGAGTCATATCTAAAGAAGATTATAATGCAGTCTGCAGATCCTGCAGGGCACGTATCAGGTCAGCTAAAGCTGACAATGAATTAAGGCTTGCAAGAGATGTCAAAAGCAATAAAAAAGGATTTTGGGGGTATGTCAAAAGTAAAAGAAAAGTCAAAGATGCTATAGGATTTTTACAGGATGAAAATGGTGAAATGGTAAGAAAGGATGTTGAGAAGGCCGAACTTTTTAATTCCTATTTTGCATCTGTTTTCTCTCAGAAAGAAAATGGAACATCAACTGATCTTCACTGTCCTATTAAAGGAATTAAAGAATCCAGGTTATCTGTAAACAGAAAGATTGTGAGGGAATATTTAGCTAACATAAATGAGTTCAAGTCTCCAGGTCCAGATGAATTAAACCCCAGAGTACTGAAGGAGATCGTAGAAGAAATTTTAGAACCACTCTCCATAATCTTTGAAAATTCTTGGAGAACAGGAGAAGTCCCAGAAGACTGGAGAAGAGCAAATGTTGTTCCTATCTTCAAAAAGGGGAAGAAAGTGGACCCAGGGAACTATAGGCCGGTGAGTCTGACTTCTATACCAGGAAAGATCTTTGAACAAATTATTAAACAACATGTATGTAAGTACCTGGATAAGAATGAAGTGATTAACCAGAGTCAGCATGGG
The DNA here is from genome assembly GCF_046119375.1 of Phyllobates terribilis. NCBI lineage: Eukaryota > Metazoa > Chordata > Amphibia > Anura > Dendrobatidae > Phyllobates > Phyllobates terribilis. The sequence goes on along the minus strand of NW_027362972.1, from coordinate 2,377,805 downwards.
TTTGTAACTAACAAGTCATGTCAGACTAACTTAATTTCCTTCTATGACAGAATCACTGACTGGGTGGATCAGGGAAATTATTAAGGGGACGGTTGCAAACAACTTTTATTAAATAATGGAAAGCAACCGTACACGGGGTCCGCGATGCAGCCTGGTGGACTGCGGCCAAACACCTTCCGGGTGAGAAGGTAAAACAACCAACTTAAATAACAATCCCTTCCGTGTTACTGCACACCGGAACGGGAATAGGGATTCGCACTATCTTCGTTAACAGCACGAGAGATGTGCGATAAATAATATATCTGTAGCCCTGTTAACTGCACAGGGACTACACAGCAGACGCTAGGATGCGTGTGTGACTCACGTCGGCGAATACGTGCTCCCAGCCTGCGTGCTACCGGACTGAGGAGAATCTCTCCACGTGGCTTACAGGCGGTGCTGGGAATAGGGTGTCTGCAGACTGCTCGGGGTGTATGGTGACCCCTTTGTCGGAGCCAGACTGTCAGATGAAGCTACCTGCCTATTTCATCTAAGCCTGCCTATTTCCACTAAACCTGCCTGCCAGAAACTAAAGCACACGTGGAGCCCAAAAGACCAAGCGTCCACACAACACCATCACAGCTCAATGATCAGAGCGCGCCGCCATATCTGTGGGCGGGCTATTTAAAGATTAAGCCCTGCCCACCATCGCACTATTGGTGACGTCACCCGCAACCAATCAGGTGGCGCCAGGTCACCGGATCAGCTGACTCCCAAACCACCAATCACGGTCCACCATGTCACGGGCATGCTCGGTGCAGAGAATCCTGGACTTAAGCTTTAGCAGCCCTGTTTCCCTCCGCAACCTATCCTTCATGTTGCTAGGAACAAAGACCAAAGAGACAACCTGTATATCTCGTGCACCAGCTAGGCGTTGGGACTGATGATGATGCTGAGCACCATCAGCCCTGGCTGGACCAGAATGGGAGACTACAGAATCCACTGATGGTTCTGAACCCATTTCAAATCCAGCAAACACCCGACGCCTAACAGAAATGCTGTAGATATAGTATATCTTGACTTCAGCAAAGTATTTGACAAAGTATCTCACACCATCCTTATTGAAAAAATGACCCAGTATTGAAAGGACAAGGCAACTGTTAGGTGGATTCATAACTGGCTTAGTGATCGAGTCAACGGGTGGTCGTAAATGGCTTCACATCCAGCTGGATGAATGTCTCAAGTGGGGTACCACAGGGCTCTGTCCTGGGACCTGTATTGTTCAACATCTTTAGCAATGATTTAGATGACGGAATTGAGGGTAAACTGATTAAATTTGCTGATGACACAAAGCTAGGAAGTATAGCTAACACTAGAGAAGAGAAAGAGAGGATTCAAAAAGACCTTAATAAACTGGAGCAGTGGGCAGCAAGTAACAGAATGTTTTTTAACAGGGAAAAATGCAAAGTACTACATCTGGGCAATAAAAATGAAAAAAGCATATACAAAATGGGAGGAATAGAGCTAAGCAACAGTACATGTGAAAAATACTTAGTTATACTAATAGATCATAGACTGAACATGAGTCAACAGTGTGATGCAGCAGCAAAAAAAGGCAAATACAATTCTGGGATGTTTTAACAGAAGCATACAATCTAGATCACGTGAAGTCATTATCGGACTTTACTCCTCTTTGGTGAGACCTCATCTGGAATACTGTGTCCAGTTTTGGGCACCACATTTTAAAAAAGACATCGACAAACTGAGCAAGTTCAGAGAAGAGCGACCAGAATGGTGCCCGGTCTGCAAACCATGTCCTATGAGGAACGGTTGCAGGATTTGGGAATGTTTAGCTTGCAAAAAAGAAGACTGAGAGGAGACTTAATAGCTGTCTACAAATATGTCAAGGGCTGTCACATTGTAGAAGGATCATCTTTATTCTCATTTGCACAAGGAAAGACTAGAATCAATGGGATGAAACTGAATGGGAGGAGACACAGATTAGATATTAGAAAAAACTTTTTGACAGTTAGGATGATCATCGAGTGGAACAGGCTGCCACGAGAGGTGGTGAGTTCTCCTTCAATGGACGTCTTCAAGCAGAGGCTGGACAGACATCTGTCTGAGATGATTTAGTGAATCCTGCTTTGAGCTGGGGGTTGGACCAGATGACCCAGGAGGTCCCTTCCAACTCTACAATTGTATGATTCTATGGATCTGAGTGTTTTGTTTGTTTTGTGGATAGATTTGAAGCTTTTATTGGGAACATTTAACATAACATTTTGGATCATATTTATCCTGTGCTCTATGCTGAGCACTTATTTTGGGGTTTCCATCGAAATCTCTGGGTGACGTGATTCAGGTGACACCCCCCAGTGGATCCATTCATTATAATGAGGCAGCAGAGTTACTCTTCTGGGCTCCATCTTACCTCTGTTCAGCGTTGTCCTACTTTTCAGAGGTGTCCAAAACTGCGGCCGATCGCGCATTTATGCACACCTAAAAAGACGGACAATACCAACTCACAGGCCAGACGGCGTCCAGTGTTGCCATCTGCCTTGTTTTAGGGAATCGTCCTCTGGGACAGTCATGTAAGGGCTTGTTTTTTGCGGGACGATTTGACGTTTTTATTGGTACCATTTTTGGTCACATGTCATTTTTTGATTGCTTTCTATTCTAAATTTGGGGAGGGAAAATAAACAAAAACTGGCAATTCAGGAATTGTGTTTTTTTTTTTTTTAATGCCGTTCCGCGTGTGGTAAAATTGATAAGGCAGAGTTATTCTTCAGCTCTGTACGTTTACAGCGGTACCACATTAATAGCGTTTTTATACAAAAAATATATATATTTTTTGCATCGCTTTATTCTGAGAGCTATAATTTTTTTATTTTTTCACTGATGGGGCTGTATAGCGGCTTGTTTCTTGTGGGACAAGATGACGTTTTCAGCGGTACTAATTTTATTTAGATTTGGTTTTTTTATCGTGTTTTATTCCCCTTTTTTTTTTGATGATAAAGCATCGTTAGCCTCGTTTTTTTAAGTTTTTTTTGTGCGGCGTTCACTGAAGGGGTTAAATAGTGTGACACTTTTATAGGTCGGGTTGTTCCAGACTCGGCAATACCAAATATGTGTACTTTTTTTTATTTTTTTATTTTTTTTTACATAAAAATGTGTATTTATTAGTGAATATTTTTTTTAATTATTATTATTATTATTATTATTTTTTTTTTACACATTTTTTGCCATTTATTTTTTACTTTTTTATTTAGTCCCTTTATGGGACTTTCACTTGTATCTCTTTGATCACAGGTATAATGTATTGCAATGTACTAGATTGCAGTGCATTCATTATACCTTTAGTGAACGCTCCTGAGCCCATGCTGTGAGCATGGTTTCAGCAGCTTTCCGTAGCTTGGTGACCCGGGGGTCGTCATGACGACCCCTGGTCACCATGGCAATGATTGGGCCCCACGTCATCGCAGGGCCACCGATCTGTCAGGGGGTTAACAGCCAGGGGTGGTGCTGACACGGCTACTAGCTGTTTAGTGCCGGAGCTCAGCCACTGGCGGTGCTGAACTCCGGCACTGATCGGGCTGGAGACGCTGATATTTCAGCATCTTCTGCACGATCATGCTGAGATCGGTCAGTCAGATTGACTGACCGATCGCAGCAATCTAGGTGTGCGGACCGACCATATGGCTCCCTGCACCCCTTCTTGTGCTGCTCAGCTGTCACAGATAGCTGTCCACACGTATCTGTCACTGCGTGTTTACACGCTGTGACAGTTTAAAGCCATAACGGACACTGCACGGCAAGGAGCATTAACTTACACCTGCTCATGCCGTGCAGTGTCCGTCATTGGGCGTTATGGGGTTAATACCGCTGTCAAGTGTGATGGTGACATGTAACAGACTTTAACATAATGGCCATCAGTTCTAATGAACATGGGGCCACCGTGCAGTATGAATGCACATTGACGAAGGGTTACCTTGACTGCCGGATGACTACTTTAAAAAAATATATATATGGCTCTCAGAATATGGTGACAAAAGCCAAATTGTTTTTGTAAATGTTTTATTTTATTTTTAATTAGTAAATCATGAATAGAAATATATAGATTTGGTTTCCCGTAACCATACTGACCCATAGAGCAAAGGTAACAGATCACCACTAGATTAGCACAAAGTAAGGCTGAGTTCACACGATGCGTTTTTCGTGCGTTTCCGCGGCGTTTTTGCAGTTGCGTAAACGCCGCGGAAAAGCATGAAAAACGCATGGTAGAAGGGCAGCAATGTTCCCCAATTGAAATCCGCATGTGCGGTCAAACATCCGCAGCATTTCAATTAATTTTGGGGAAACGCTGCTCTTTTGCCGCCATTAACTTGCATTAGACTGCATGAAATCCGCATCACTGTATATGTTGATGCGCTTTTCATGCGGTCTAATGTGCGGATGGTACCCGGGTGTGGAGGAGAGGACTCTCATCCAGACCCAGGTGCCATTAAAAAAAAAAGAATAAAATAAAAAAACATATATTCTCACCTTCTGACGGCCCGCGCAGCGTCCTCCAGGCTTCCCGGGCACTTTGCGGTTGAATGAAGGACCTTCGCTGATGTCAGAGTCATGTGACGGGTCACGTGACGCTGACGTCGGAAGGTCCTACAGTCTTCACTGCCGGCAGCCGGGACCGATGAAGCAGGACACCGGGGGCCATCAGAGGGTAAAGTATATATTTATTTTTTATTTTTTGACATTCACATACTATATAAATCCATGCCGTTTGCATGGATTTATATAGTGTGAAGTTGACAAGCACTTTCCCCAAGTGATGCTAAAATCGCTTGGGAAGCGCTTGTCAACCCGCATGCGGAAATGCAAGTGAAGAAAGCTTCACATCCGCATGTCCCTGGCAGGAAACCGCATGTACAATCCGCATGTACAATCCGCATGCGTTTTTTCCTGCCAGAGAGATGCAGAAACGCTCAGGAAAAAATCCTGAGCATTTCTGCATCGTGTGCACATACCCTAAGTGGCGCTAGTACAAAACCTTGAAAAAGAAAATGTGGAATTACAGTTTTTTTCCTCACCGTTTCCACTTATTTCATAGAATAAGTGGTGTTCTGCAAAAAACAAGCCCTCTTGCGGCTATGTCGAAATATTAGAAAGGTTATGATTCTTGTTACAAGGAGAGGAAAAACTAAGTTACAATATCCTGGGGAAAAGCTCTGTGTCTGCCTCCTGAAAACCTCCAGCTCAGGGTTTGTTACCCGACCGACGACATGTTTAACAGATTCCTTTGACTAAACCACCCTTCACATGTCCATATAATACCGGTACTGGAAAAATGGTACCGGTGTCATAAGTATTTTGGATCAGTGTGCCGTCCGTGTGCCATCAGTGTTCCATCCGTGTGCAATTCATTTTTTTTCCACCATGACTTAAATATCAATTCCAAAGCTTCTCCTATACTTTGCAATGTTAAACATGTACAGCACACGGTTGTCACAAGGATGTTTCACACGGAGCCAGAAATGTGTATTGGCCCTTGTAATCCATGCGGACGGGTCTCATGCAAAGATCTCCATAGATTATGATAGGTATGTGTGCATACGTGTCTTCAATGCATGTGAAAGCGAATGCCACACGTGCTGAAAACATGTACATGTGAAGGAAGCTTTACACACTGTGTGAACAAGTATGAAAAGTCACCTCTTAATCATTGAATTAAGGTTTTCTCTTTTGGTTCATTGCCATGGGTATAAAATCCAGCATCTAAGCATGTAGTCTGCCTGTGCGAACAGTTGTGATAAAATGGCTCGTTCTAAAGAGCTCCCTGAATTCAGCATCTTGCTGTCATATGTTGTCACAAGTCAGTTCATGAAAGTTCAAATAAGACATGGCTGGGTGAGTTTGGTGTGGAAGAACATGACTGACCCTTCAAGAGACCTAACCTCAACTCCATCAGATAGATACCTTTTGGATTAACCAGAGATTACAAGCCAGGTCCCCTTGTCCAACATCAGTGTCTGACCTGATAACTGCTCTTCTGGAAGAATAGACAACAAATTGCACAGAAATATCCCCAATTTTTTTTTTTAGAGTGGAAGCTTTATTAGCTGCAAAGGGAGATCAACTCCATGTTAATGACCCTGGATTTAAAAAGCAATGTCATAAAATTTCCTCCAGGAGTAATGTGTATGTGTCCCAATAATTTTATCCCTACAGTGTGTAATAGGTTCTGCTTCTTCCATGGTGAGAGGTGGAGACTGCTTCTCTGATGATGTGTAAATCTGGAGGTGAATGAGAATCATAATCAGTTTTGTTATATATTTTAGGAAGGACGTCCAGAATAAGAGGCAGAAAGCGTCCGATTATTGAGGACGACAGTGAGGAGGAGGTGCAGCCAACGTAAGCACTAAATACGACTATCATTCGTTACATTGTATTGTAAGGCTATGTTCACATGTCTGGTAGTTATACCTGTTTTTGGATTTGTTAGGGGTGATAAAAAATGAAAAGATACAATGCAAAATTAGTTCATTCAAATAAGGACGGGAATGTCTTAAATAGTTTTCTTTTTTACTGCAATCTGTTTTTTAGCAGGATCATGTGCCGATTTGCCATGAGCGTTACCCGTTGGCCATCGCTCATAGCAGATGATCATTTTAACCATGTGTAGCACAAGTGATCGGATGAAGGCACCTTCAAGTCTTCTAAGGAAACTATTAAGGCCAGAAAAAAGTAAAAAAAAAAAATTATTTTTTTTTTTTAAATATAAACGTTCAAATCACCCCCCTTTTGCCCCATTCAAAATAAATGAATAATAAAACAAAAATATACATATATTGCTGCATTCTGAATCGCCCGATCTATCAAGATATAAAAAGAATTAATCCAAATGGTAAACTGTGTAACGAGAAAAAAAATCAAAACACCAGAATTAAGTTTTTTTGGTCGCTGCAACATCGCAATAAAACGCAATCACCGGCGATTAAAACATATCTACCTAAAAATATTATCAATAAAACCTTCAGCTCAGCGTGCGAAAAATAAGCCCTCACCCAGCCCCAGATCCTGAAAAAGGGAGACGCTACGGGTCTCGGAATATGGCGCCATTATAATTTTTTTTACAAACTTTGGAATTTATTTCACCACTTTAAAAAAAATAACCTATTCATGTTTGGTATCTACAAACTCATAATGACCTGGAGAATCATAATTGCAGGTCAGTTTTAGCATTTAGTGATCATGGTAAAATAACAACAACCAAGAAACAAGTGTAGAATTATACTTTTTTTGCAATTTTGACGCACTTTTGAATTTTTTCCTTTTTCTCCAGTACACGACATTGTAAAACCAATGATGTCGTTCAAAATTACAATTCGTCCCAGAAAAAATAAACCATCACAGGGACATATTAAAAAATAAAAAAGTTATGCCTCTGGGAAAAAGGGGAGCGAAAAACGGAAAATCCCAAGGTCGTGAAAGGGTTAAAGGATAGAAATCCTCAACTATATTGATTGTATTGATTGAACAGTACCACCACATACCACCATAGCATTACTGAATCTCTCTATACCATGTGTGGTTAATACCGTAACTAATACTGCCATATAGTTACTAAATTATACTTTTATAACATGATTTTAGAACCACCATACTGTAACTGAAAAACAGCATCATATTGTGACTTTATCACTTGGGGTCTGAGCTGTTTTGATGCCCAGCGATCAAAAAGTTATTTAATTCTAAATGCCCTGAGACTCATGAGATAGAAGTTGGCTAAACCCGGTGATTTTGGCTTGAATCGGTTAGCTTCCTAACGTCTGTGGGGACAGGCCTGATTCTAGCTTTTTTTTTGGTGCCCAAGGCGAAAATTCAAGTGGCACCCCTCCCAGCAGTTCATGGTATACCTGCAGTGAATAAACACAATCCCATCATTGTTTTTTAGGTTTTGCTTTTAAGATATTCTTTATGTGGTAAAAGTGACGTGTGAACATGATTCTCCAGGTCTTTGTGATTACAGTAATCCCAAACTTTCAGAGATTCTTATTTTTGTAAAAAAAAAAACAACATTTAGCTTGTGATGCTTTTTTTAGGACCTGTTAGAACAATAAAAATATATCTATGAAGCTATGTGAGGGCTGTTTTTTGCATAGTAAGTTGAAATATTTATTGCTATCAATTCAGGGTGCATACATTTGGATGGCTTTTTGCTGTAAGAGGTGTGGTGACACAAAAAAGTAGTTCTTCTATTTTTTTTTCTCTTTACTGCATATGTTAGTTCTTTTTATATTTTGATAGATCAGACTTTTAAGGATGTGGACATACCAAATTTTTTTTAATTGTTTAATTTGTTTTTAATGAGGGAAGACCGCACCAGATCCATGATCATTAAATGAATACATCACCAGAACATTCCATCAGTACATGAATGGCACCAGCATCATCATCAGTACTTAGATACAGCACCAAAACAACCATTAATACACTAATTCATTATTAGAACCATAATCGGTAATTGAATATAGCACTGGAACCATCATTATTAATTGAATACATCGCCAGAACCACCAACTGCACATGAATACAGTGAAGAGCAAAAGAGTATCAATGTTTTGAACTTTTGACTTTCAGGCTCCATATCTCACCATCCACTACTTCTTTTATTGTGACACTACCCTCATTTTATAGACAATCATCTTGTCTATCTCATATATAAACTTGAGTTGCAACTATTTAGCATATGATTAATTATGCAGATTCTTGTCATGTCACTGCACTGTTACTGTTTTGCTCCTAAAAATCTAAATACAATTTTTTATTATTTTATTAGTATTTTGTAAATCCACCTTTGGCTTTCAACACTGCCTGAATCCTTCTGGGCATGCTCTCGATCAGATTCAAACATGTCTTGACCGACATCTAATTCCGGTTCTCTTTTACATGTTCCCAGTTGGTGCATGCTCTTCGACTCGCTTGGATATGTATATAGTTTTTTATTCCATTCTACCCACAAGTGTTAAATTGGATTAAGGTCTGAGGTCTGTGGGGGCCAATCCAGCACTTTGACTTCATTGTCATTGAACCATTTATTTGCCAATCTCAACGTATGCTTTGGGTCGTTGTCCTGCTGGAACACTATGTTGTCCTTTTCATACCGATGGTACTCGAGTGTACAAAGTAATTCGTCTTGTAGGATACTCACATATAGCTCAGCATTGAGACCACCATTGATTCTGGTAAAGTATCCAACGCCTTTAGCTGTGAAACAACCCCATATCATCAGGCTTCCTTCACCGAACTTCACAGTTCCTTCAATTTCTCCATCCGTTAGCCCCATTTTCCTTTGTTTCTTCCAGACCCATTTGCACCCATCATAGCCTAGTCTATTGACTTTTGTCCCATAGCTCCAAACCACCCGTTTCCTATCTTCTACAGTTCACTTTTCATACCTTTTTGCAAACTTGTGTCGACGCTTCTTATGATGATATTGAAGTTGATGCTTCTTCATCTTTTTTTGAGCCACCATTCAAGACTTGTGTAACATGCGTTACACGGTGCTTGCATAGACATCTGTGATCTCACTATTACGAAACTTACAAGTTACTCCAGCCCGTGATATTGGAAGCAGACTTTGCATCCGTAAGTATGGCAAAAGAGGTGACGGGGAATGCATGATTGGAGCAGTAGGCTGGTACTTAAAAGGAGTTGGATATGCTGGAGACCTTGAAATGGTCTGGGAAGAAGCGCTCCCTGAAGGACGATACATTGCATACCGCATAGACCGCTCTTATCTAGGAGAGGTATCAGTGAGGAAGTGGTGGGTGCTGCCTTTCATGGTAATTGTAGGGTCTTGTGATGGTGTAGGTGTCTATCTGCCCTTTCTGACCCCCACCTGGTTAGGTAAAATGCAATATCCAAGTCGTTGTTGGTGAATTAAGACCCATGAGAACAATGAACATTTCTTCACTCCACATTTGCAAGTACAACTCCCTCTACCTTGATGGTTTTATCATTTAAAATAGTATTTTTCTTTTCACTTTGACTCTTAACACAGACCTTGATTTGTATGTTTCTACAGAAAGAAATTCACAAGAAATGAGGAAACCCCTCCGTCGTCTTTTGTGGCTTTTGAAAGCGACGTTTTGTGAGTAATTTTGACAACATATAATAAGTTCAAGTTAAACTTCACTTAAAAGCTATGTTCACGCATGTTGTGTTTTTTTTAGCATTTTTTGCTGCAGATTTTTATGCAAATTTTCAGCTGTGTTTTGCAGTACCAGCAAAGTCTATGAGAAACCAGAATTGTCTGTTCACACATCATGCTTTTTTGTTGTTGTGTATTTTGTGCCTTGGTTGGGTTTTTGGAAAATAGAGCATGTCACTTCTTTCAGCATTTTTGTCAGTGTTTTTTCACCCATGGGAAATAATGGGTGGTTGTAAAGGGAAGTGTCCCAGGTTGTACATGTATATACATGCTAGCCATGCTTGCAGATAAGTATACATGTATATATTGGCCCCACATCTCCCCATGTGTTTCAGTCTGTTTGCTGCTGGGGGAGGTTTCAATAGAATGTCCAGCCATGTGCTAAAACAGGTTTTGCGAGTATGGTTGGACTTGAACAAAGACCTTAGCCAGTGAGCAGGGAATAATACATCATTTCCTGTGACATGAAGCTGGACACTGGCTGGACTTAAAACCCCAGAATCCACATGTGCTAAGGCCCCTTAGACTCTTGAAGATGGACATAACAACACATGGCTGAGTATCTCTCTTCCCCTGTAACTTCTTTACTTACTAGCCCTACATACCCTGTACTAACCCTCCTAGATATTGATAGATATATATAGGCAAAGTTGGTATAGTTGGGTGGGCCGATATTGCATGAGTGATTAGCAAACGTGGGTGGAAAATATATTAGGTAATTGGGAATTGTGAATCCGTTTTGTGTACTGTGTTAGTGTGATACATAGTAGTATATTAACTGTAGACTTTTGTGTAATAAATACCTTTTATTAGCACACGGTTTTGTCTCAGTTGGTATATAGTATAGGGCTCAGATAACGTTAGTGGAAATTAATTATTAATAGTCAAGTTTGATGTTAATAGTTAATATCGGACCTCAATAGAGGTGTAGGAGAGTTCCCCCATTAATTACTGATAGTTTGGAGGAAAATCGCATCCTTATACAGTGGTGAAAAAAACGCTGAAAAAATGCACTAAAATTTCCAGCAGCGTTTTTGATGGTGAAATAGAATGGGGTTCTTTTTTAACAGAACTTTATGTACATGCATAAATAGAGACAGGACAGTGAAAAAAATCGCTGAAAAAACTCAAAAAACGCAGCAAAACGTTTTTGACACAGCTGATTTCCTGCCAGAGATTGTGTTTTGATGCAGTTTTCTGAAGCTGAAAAACACAACATGTGTGAACACAGCCAAAGTAAAAAAGTTAAAGGGGTTTACCCGCAAAGTTCATTTTAATCAATAGATCTTGATAATAATAAATTCCACAATTGGATGTGTTTATCTCAGCACAGGAACATTTTATTTAATCTTATAAATGGGCCCCTGCTGTGTACTGTGTAATGGCTTTGTCTGACGGTACAGGGACATGGACAGATAATTCCACAGCTCCTGGGAAGGGGGAGACGCAAAAGAGTCTACAGACATTACAGGACTGGATCACAAAAAATTCTTTCTTTGAGGTAAAACATTTTTTAAAAACAGGCAGGGAAATGTTTTATCTCACATTCATTTTCAAGGAAAACGAACGAGTGCAATCCGATAAAAAATTGGATTCTACTTTGACCAATATTAATTTATGAGTTACAGCTCATCTGTGATTTTTTTCACAGCTGAAATCGGACTTAGAAAAAAAATCGCAAGTCAATGGGTGCGAGAAAAATAAAATCACACGGCTCTCGGACCTTGCGAGTGCCGCTCAATTTTTAAATACCTAGAATCAATTAATTTATTTGAAAGAAACACATAGACTCCTTTAATAAATCTAAATTTAACTAATAACATAACACCCATTCCATTGAAGCCGATGTCAATTGAAATAAAATAATAAAGCATCATCATCCTCACCTGTCCCTGACGTGAATAAAATCATCCATTTGTTGCGCGACAGGTCTAGGTCTGCTACATCAAGATGGCAGGCTGTATTGTCGCAAGATACGACTATACAGTCTGCCATCCTGCAGAGACAATTAGCTGTGCAAGCTTGCGCACCTCAGTGTCTCCCGTGCTGGCAGAAAGGTCATCGGAGTCCTTATCCAATGAACTCTGTTCACCTCACTGACATTAACGCATGTGCGGTGAGAACTTTCCAACAGCACTGCAGTAAAAAAAGAACACACTTTGTAACGTGTGTTTTCACAGCGCAAATGCACCCAAAAACACATGCATATCATAAATAAATAAAAAAAAATGATGTATGTTCCCCCCTACTTTTTATAACCAGCCTATGTAAAGAACAGAGGTGTGCTCTTGTATTAACAAGATAGGAAGGTCCATAGATATTGGCCCTTTCCTAGCCTAAAAATAAAAGCCTGCAGTTACCCCAGAATTGGTGCATCGATGAGATGCGCCAACTCAGGCTCTTTGCTGGCTTTTCCTGATTGCGATGGTGCAGTGGCAATTGGGGTAGTAGTTTTATCAGGTTGATGTCAGCTTTGTAATGTAATGATTGACAAAAGTCTGGGATGGGCTGAAATGTTTTGTATGTGGACCTCCATTAAAAAGAACTTTTAATCAACCACATGAGTGACGGGATTTGTCATTTTAAGCCTTGTAATGTCAGCTGGCATCAAAACCAAGGGTTAGTAATGGAGTGGTGTCTATCAGACACCCCCATTACTAACCCAGTAATAAAAAATAAAAAAAAACACACACACAGGAAAACATAGTTTATTTTAAAGAACACTCCCCCACACCTCGTTCACCTATTTATTAAAAAGCAAAAAAAAAACATGAAGATCCAACGTAATCCAGCCAATCAGAAGAAGTCCAAAAATGGGAACCTGAAAGACATAAAAGGAAAGTTAAATAAATAAAAGGAAGAAACTCTCGCTCATTCGCCAATTTATTTTTAAATTACAATCTCTGCACCTGCGACGTAACCCATTGGGGTTCCCACGACATCTAACGATTCTGTACAGCAAGCTATGGAGCGTCGTTTTGAGAACCATGCTTCATAGGTCACTCCCGGTTATGTCTCACAACTAGTGTTGAGCATTCCGATACTGAAATATCGGGTATCGGCCGATATTCGCGGTATCGGAATTCCGATACTTAATTCCGATACTTTTACAATATCGAATACCGGAATCGGAAGTTCCCATAATGCCTGTGCTCTGCAGTGTCTCTGAAGGATGACAAGCTGGATGGCAGCGTTCAGCTGAGATCCAGCCTGTCATCAGAACGCCATCCCAGCGTGAGAGAATTCTCCTGATTGTTTAAAAGCCGGCGGGCGGTAAAAAGCCGCCGGCTTTTAAACATTCACACAGTCCCATACTGCTTCCCCGCAGCCTCCCACCCCGATCCTCCGCTCCCCTCGCCACCTCCCATCCCGATCGTAAGTTAGGACCGGGCGGGGAGCACAGCACCAAGGAGCGGGGAGCGAAGGACCCGGGCGGGGAAGCCGGCAGTGAAAAGACTTCACCGCCGGCTTTCCCGTTCTGTGCTGCGCTTTCCCGCCGGATATTTCAAATGAACAGCTGAGGTATCAACTGATGCCGATCAGCTGTTCATTTGAAGTCGCCGCGTTGCCCTCAGAGGGTTCATGTGAGTTCATGCTTGACTGCATGAGCTCACATGAACTTTCCCACGGCCGCACAGGTCAGCCACACCTCCCAGACCCGTCATGATTGGTGTGTGTGGGTGTCTGTGCGATGTGTGCGGGTGTGCGCGGTGTCTGTGCCATGTCTGTGCGGTGTCTGTGCGATGTGTGCGGTGTCTGTGCGATGTGTGCGGGTGTGTGCGGTGTCTGTGCGATGTGTGCGGGTGTGTGCGTGCAGGCAGACATAGGCCGATGTGACACTACTACTCCCATCGGCCTATGTCTATCCCCCGTCCACTCGTGCCAGCAGGATCAGCTTGATGGGAGCAGTAGTTCCCATCAGCCTGATCCTGCTATTTAAATTGCACTACTGTGTCCCCAATAAATGTTAGATACATGTCATTGGTGGCCAGTGGTTACCTAAAAGAAATTAGTTCATACATTACCTGTCCCCGCCGAACGCCACCTAAAATAAAGTAAAAAATAAAAAACTACACCTATACTCACCTAGACACCTAATTCCCCGAAGCCATCGATCTCCTGTAATAAAATATAAAATAATAAACCACAACCTTATCCTTACCCCTCCGTAGTAGTCCACGAGTGTCCCACGAAGATCTCCATTTCAGAGCAGCCACATAGAATGTGACCGCTCTGAACCGCTGCCGCCGCTAGAATGATGGGGCCGTAAAGCAGCCCCGTCATTGCATAAGCGGGTTCGCCGGAGTTCAGGCAGCGCTGCTCCGGTTAGCTGCTTTACGGCCCTACTGTATCGTGAGAAATTCCCATGGTACAGCAGTGCCGTAAAGGAGGTCTCCGGAGCTGCGCTGCCTGAATGCACTCCGGTGACCTCAGTCAGTGGCTCCCGCTGCCGGGAGCGGACGTGTTCCCGGCAGCGTGAGCTTACAGCAGCCATGCACAGCTGTCACCTTCTCCAGATGTGACAGCTGTGCATGGGAGATCAGCGCAGGAACGTGGACAGGTAACTATTTTTTTTTAGTAAACTAAGAATTAAATAAAATGGTGTGTTTTATTTCAAATAAATTATTTTTTTCTGGGTGTAGTGTGTTTTTTCTTTTTAACACTTTGTAGGTTAGTAATGGGGGTGTCTTATAGACGCCCATCATTACTAACCTGGGCTTCATGGCAGCTGGCGCTGACATGAACCCCAGCCCTATTACCCCCTGCCACCGCACCAGGGCAGCGTGGAAGAGCGAGGCTAAGTGCCAGAATTGTCGCATCCTATGGATGCGCCATTTCTGGGGCGGCTGACGGCTGGTGTTTCTAGCCTGGGAGGGGGCCAATATTCATGGCACCCTTCCTGGGCTATTAATATCAGCCCCCAGCTGTCTGCCTAGCCTTTGCTAGCTATTAAAATAGGGGGGACCCCACGTCATTTTTTTGGGGGGGTCCCCCATTTTAATAGCTAGTAAGGGCTAGGTATTCAGCTGGGGGCTGATATTAGTTGCCCGGGAAGCTCCGTGGGTATTACCCCCTTCCCAGGCTTCAAACATCTTCCCCAGCCGTCTGCTTAACCTCCGCTAGAGACTAAAATTATAGGGGATCCCACGCCAATTTTTTTTAAAATAAATCCTTTATTTTAACACTAAATGACATTTGATGAGTTAATAAAGATGCAGTCCCTAAATTATTATTTATTTTTTAATTAATTTTTCCCAAAAATTTTGACGTGGGCTTTGTCATATTTTTGTATGCCAGCCAGGTATAGCATCCAGCTTCTATGAACGCGCCATTTTCCGGGGCGGCTGCGGACTGCAATTTGCAGCGGGTGGGGCCCAGAAAGCTTGGGTCTCCCTGCGCTGCAGATTCCATCCCCCAGCTGCCTAGTTGTACCTGGCTGGACACAAAAATAGGGCGAAGCTCCACGTATTTTTTTTTTTAATTATTTCATGAAATTCATGAAATAATAAAGAAAAAAAGGGCTTCCCTATATTGTTGTGTCCGGCCAGGTACAAATAGGCAGCTGGTGGTTGGGGGCAGCCCGTTCCTGCCTGCTGTACCTGGCTGGACACAAATATAGTGCAAAGCCCCACGTCAATTTTTTTTTAATTATTTCAGAAAATTCATGAAATAATTTAAAAAAAATTGATGTGGGGCTTCGTCCTATATTTGTGTCCAGCCAGGTACAGCAGGCAGGAACGGGCTGCCCCCAACCACCAGCTGCCTATTTGTACCTAGCCGGACACGACAATATAGGGAAGCCCTTTTTTTAAAAAATTATTTCATGAAATAATTAAAAAAAAATTGACGTGGAGCTTCGCACTATATTTGTGTCCAGCCAGGTACAGCAGGCAGGAACGGGCTCCCCCAACCACCAGCTGCCTATTTGTACCTGGCCGGACACAACAATATAGGGAAGCCCTTTTTTTCTTAATTATTTCATGAATTTCATGAAATAATGAAAAAAAAAAAATACGTGGGGCTTCGCCCTATTTTTGTGTCCAGCCAGGTACAACTAGGCAGCTGGAATCTGCAGCGCAGGGAGACCCAAGCTTTCTGGGCCCCACCCGCTGCAAATTGCAGTCCGCAGCCGCCCCGGAAAATGGCGCGTTCATAGAAGCGCCATCTTCTGGCGCTGTACCCAACTCATCCAGGGCCCTGGTCCGGTGGCTCACTGGGTAATAAAGGGGTTAAGGCCAGCTTGGCATTATCAGCTGGCCCTAAGCCCGAAATTCATGGGGTCACGCCAATATTAGACATGACCACCATGAATTTCTAGTAAAGTATTTAAAAAAAACACAACACCCAGAATAAAGTCCTTTAATTGAAATAAAGACACAATTCTTTATTGTTCTAAATTAAACTATACTTACCATCATTCCCATTCCAGCTGAAGCCAACGATCTCCTGCAATAAAAGAAAAATAATAAACCAACCTCATCCTTACCTTCCCATGGATCCCACGGCAGCTTCAGCTCTGCTACATCGAGATGACAGGCTGGACCGCAGCAGAACGCTGCCATCCAGCCTGTCATCCCGCAGACACTGAGAAGCGCAGGCATGCTTGCGCTCCTTAGTGTGTCTCTGTGACGGCATAAAGATGAGTCGAGTTCATGTCCAATGAACTCAGCTCACCTCATGCACATCACTGACAGCGTGGGAAAATTCTCCTGCACTCAACGCTTCAGCGTGAGAATTCTCCCACGCTGTCAGTGACGTACATGAAGTGAGCTGAGTTCATTGGACATGAGCTCACTTCATGCACGTCACTGACAACGTGGGGAAATTCTCATGCTGAAGCGCTGAGTGCAGGAGAATTTTCCCACGCTGTCAGTGACGTGCATGAGGTGAGGTCATGTCCAATGAACTCGGCTCACCTCATGCACGTCACTGACAGCGTGGGAAAATTCTCCTGCACTCAGCGCTTCAGCGTGAGAATTCTCCCACGCTGTCAGTGACGTGCATGAGGTGAGCCGAGTTCATTGTCGGCTCATCTGGATGCCGTCACAGAGAGACACAGGAGCGCAAGCATGCCTGCGCTTCTCAGTGTCTGCGGGATGACAGGCTGGATGGCAGCGTTCTGCTGCGGTCCAGCCTGTCATCTCAATGTAGCAGAGCTGGAGCCGTCGTGGGAACCATGGAAAGGTAAGGATGATGTTGGTTTATTGTTTTTCTTTTATTGCAGGAGATCGTTGGCTTCAGCTGGAATGGGCGTGACGGTAAGTATGGTTTAATTTAGAACAATAAAGAATTGTGTGTTTATTTCAATTAAAGGACTTTATTCTGGGTGTTTGTGGTTTTTTTTTAACTTTCACTATGGGGTTAGTAATGGGGGTGTCTTATAGACGCCTCTCCATTACTAACCTGGGCTTGATGTCAGCTGGCATTATAAGCTGACATCAACCCCAGCCCTATTACCCCACTGCCACCGCTACAGAGCAGTGGGAAGAGCGAGGCTAAGTGCCAGAATTGGCGCATCCTATGGATGCGCCGTTTCTGGGGCGGCTGACGGCTGGTGTTTCTAGCCTGGGAGGGGGCCAATATTCATGGCTCCCTTCCTGGGCTATTAATATCAGCCCCCAGCTGTCTGCCTAGCCTTTGCTAGCTATTAAAATAGGGGGGACCCCACGTCATTTTTTTGGGGGGGTCCCCCATTTTAATAGCTAGTAAGGGCTAGGTATTCAGCTGGGGGCTGATATTAGTAGCCTGGGAAGCTCCGTGGGTATTACCCCCTTCCCAGGCTTCAAACATCTGCCCCAGCTGTCTGCTTAACCTCCGCTAGAGACTAAAATTAAGGGGAACCCCACGCCAATTTTTTTTTAAATAAATCCTTTATTTTAACACTAAATGACAAGTACAGTAATCAACACTATTACTGTACTTCATATATATGTGACTGACATGTTTCTATCTATCTAATCTATGTATGATTCTCTATTCCTTCTATTCTAAATTGTCGGGTACAGATGCTGAATTGCCGGCCGGCTTTCTTAAAGAGACGGTGCATGAAAACACTATTATTTTTTTAAATAAATCCTTTACACTAAATGACAAGTACAGTAACCAACACTGTCACTGTGCTTCTTATATGTGTGACTGACATGTTTCTATCTATCTAATCTATGTGTGAAGCTCTATTCTGTCTGTTATAAATTGTCGGGTACAGATGCTGAATTGCCGGCCGGCTTTTTTAAAGAGACGGTGCATGAAAACACTATTGTTTTTTTAAATAAATCCTTTACACTAAATGACAAGTACAGTAAGCAACACTGTCCCTGTACTTCATATATATGTGACTGACATGTTTCTATCTATCTAATCTATGTGTGAAGCTCTATTCTTTCTGTTGTAAATTGTCAGGTACCGGTGTATGCCGCTGCTGAATTGCCGGCTTTTCGCATAATACATTCTACATTATTCTTAGTTGTTTTACTTCATGTAGAATTAACCTACAAGGAAAGAAAGGGTTTATTTTCATTCCGATATTAGTGTCCCATTGACTTCCGGTTTCCGGTATCGGAATCGGCGATATCCGATACTTTTTGAGTATCGGTCCGATCCAATCCATACTATATTTCCTGATATCGGAAGGTATCGCTCAACACTACTCACAACCGATAACATCAGTAACTTAGTAATGTCATCGCTCATGAGTAGTGTTGAGTGATACCTTCCGGTATCAGGAAATATCTGGGGGCGGCTGACGGCTGGTGTTTCTAGCCTGGGAGGGTGCCAATATTCATGGCACCCTTCCTGGGCTATTAATATCAGCCCCCAGCTGTCTGCCTAGCCTTTGCTAGTTATTAAAATAGGGGGGACCCCACGTCATTTTTTTTGGGGGGTCCCCCATTTTAATAGCTAGTAAAGGCTAGGTATTCAGCTGGGGGCTGACATTAGTAGCCTAGGAAGCTCCATGGGTATTACCCCCTTGCCAGACTTCAAACATCTGCCCCAGTCGTCTGCTTAACCTCCGCTAGAGCCTAAAATTACGGGGAACCCTACGCCAATTTTTTTTGTAATAAATCCTTTATTTTAACACTAAATGACAAGTACAGTAACCAACACTGTCTCTGTACTTAGAAACATGTTAGTCACATACATAATATCTATCTAATCTATGTGTGATGCTCTATCTTTCTGTTCTAAATTGTCGGGTACCGCTGTTGAATTGCCGGCCGGCTTTTTTAAAGAGACGGTGCATGAAAACACTATTATTTTTTTAAATAAATCCTTTACACTAAATGACAAGTACAGTAAGCAACACTGTCACTGTACTTATTATATATGTGACTGACATGTTTCTATGTATCTAATCTATGTGTAATGCTCTATTCTTTCTATTCTAAATTGTCGGGTACCGCTGCTGAATTGCCGGCCGGCTTTTTTTAAGATACGGTGCATGAAAACACTATTATTTTTTTTAATAAATCCTTTACACTAAATGACAAGTACAGTAAGCTGAGCGCTGCCATCCAGCTTGTCATCCTTCAGAGACACAGAGACCTATGAGCCCATTCCAATAAAATGAAGGTAAACTATTTCATCAACTGTTGTGTTCAAACTTTTTATTGGTATTGTACATGAGCATCCCTTTATAGTGAACCCCTTCAGTGCTGTTACTTTTTCTTCTCTTTGTAATTTATTACTCAAGAAGCTGTCCTCTTTTCTCATATATCCTGAAGTTCTAAATGTTGAAGGGGTTGTCCGGTCCAAATGGATAAGTCTGCAGTCACACTGTGTGACTGCAGACTCATGAATCCCCCTAGCGCAGGCACTTTGCGCTATGGGGATTTGCCGATATGAGACCCGGGACCGGAGGCTATGTATGTGTTATACATACCCCTGGCCAGTCAGCGCCGCCTCGCTTCGTTCACTTGTATGGAGTGAGGCCAGGCCCTATCTAGTGCCGTGGATTGCCAGTAGGAGCTTCGACTAGAAGACGCAGCCTTTCTCAATACAAGTGTATGGAGAGTGAGGCCTGTCCACTGGCCAAGGGTATGTATAACACATGCATACCCTCCATTACCAGGTCTCATACCGGCAAATCACCGCATCGCACAGTGCCTGTGCTGGGGGTTGGGATTCATAAGTCTGAAGTCACATAGAGTGACTGCAGACTTATCACTTTTGACCAGACAACCCCTTTAAATTTACTTGGTTTCATGTATGTGTATGTGAATGGTTAAAGTGGATCTGTCTCCAGATTTCACAATCCTTCCTGCACTGCTACTGGTGACATCTCTCACTGCTAAGTGCAAACAGATACCGTGGGTATGGAAAGTATTCAGACCCCTTTAAATTTTTCACTCTTTTTTCCATTGTAGCCATTTGGTAAATTCTAAAATGTTCATTTTTTTCCCATTAAAGTACACTCTGCACCCCATCTTGACTGAAAAAAAACAGAAATGTAGACATTTTTGCAAATTTATTAAAAGATAAAAACTGAAATATCATATGGTCATAAGTATTCAGACCCTTTGCTCAGACACTCATATTTAAGTCACATGCTGTCCATTTCCTTGTGATCCTCCTTGAGATGGTTCTGCTCCTTCATTGGAGTCCAGCTGTGTTTAATTAAACTGATAGGACTTGATTTGAAAAGGCACACACCTGTCTGTTTAAGACCTCACAGCTCACAGTGCATGTCAGACCAAATGAGAATCATGAGCTCAAAGGAACTGCCCAAGGAGCTCAGAGACAGAATTGTGGCAAGGCACAGATCTGGCTAAGGTTGCAAATGAATTTCTGCATTACCCAAGGTTCCTAAAAGCAAAGTGGCCTCCATAATCTTTAAATGGAAGAAGTTTGGGACCACCAGAAGTCTTCCTAAACCAGGCCGTCCAGCGAAACAGAGCAATCATGGGAGAAGAGCCTTGTTGAGAGAGGTAAAGAAGAACCCCAAGATCACTGGCTGAGCTCCAGAGATGCAGTAGGGAGATGGGAGAAAGTTCCACAAAGTCAACTATCACTGTAGCCCTCCACCAGTTGGGCCTTTATGGCAGAGTGGCCCAATGGAAGCCTCTCCTCAGTGCAAGAAATATGAAAGCCTGCATAGAGTTTGCTGAAAAACACATGAAGGACTCCAGACTATGAGAAATAAGATTCTCTGGACCGATGAGACGAAGATAGAACTTTTTGGTGATAATTCTAAGCGGTATGTGTGGAGAAAACTAGGCACTGCTCATCACCTGCCCAATACAATCCCAACAGTGAAACATGGTGGTGGCAGCATCATGCTATGGGGGTGTTTTTCAGCTGCAGGGACATGACGACTGGTTGCAATTGAAGGAAACATGAATGTGGCCAAGTACAGAGATATCCTGGATGAAAACCTCTACCAGAGTGCTTTGGACCTCAGACTTGGTTCACCTTCGAACAAGACAATGACCCTAAGCACACAGCTATAATGACAAAGGCGTGGCTTCAGAACAACTCTGTGACCATTCTTGACTGGTCCAGCCAGAGCTCTGGCCTAAACCCAATTGAGCATCTCTGGAGAGACCTGAAAATGGCTGTCCACTAACGTTCACCATCCAACCCGACAGAACTGGAGAAAGGAAAAATGGCAGAGGATCCCCAAATCCAGGTGTGAAAAACTTGTTGCATCATTCCCAAGAAGACTCATGGCTCTACTAGCTCAAAAGAGTGCTTCTACTCAATACCGAGCAAAGGGGCTGAATATTTATGACCATGTGATATTTCAGTTTTTCTTGTTTAATAAATTTGCAAAAATTTCTACATTTCTGTTTTTTTTTCAGTCAAGATGGAATGCAGAATGTACTTTAATGAGAAAAAAATGAACTTTTTAGAATTTACCAAATGGCTGCAATGAAACAAAGAGTTAAAAATTTAAAGGGGTCTGAATACTTTCCGTACCTACTGTATATTGTCCTCTATTTGGTTCTTCCTGAACCTTGGTATTTGGTGATTCTTCCTATGGTCAGAATACACCTAGGTCTTTCTAGTGTCTCAACTGATGTAATATTATTTTTTCTTTCCTTAAAGGGAACCTGTGACATGAAAGAAGCTATTTTTCTGCATATATGGAGTTAATCTGCAGATTAATAGCGTTCTGAACCTGCCCAGCACTTAGACCCCTACTGTCATGAGGTAATGATCTTTATTCCTCCTTTTAGCATTCTGGTTTCAGTCACGGGTGGCGCCGGCGTGGGTTCAGTCACCGTTCTCTGTATAGAGAGCGGCGGCTGTAACCTCGTCCCCGGCAGTGATTGACAGCCGGCCCTACTGCTGAGCTGCTGTAAGTCAGTGCAGGGGGAGTGTTTGCAGCCACTTCTCACTATACGCAGAGCGGTGACTGAATCCAATGGATGCCGGGAGAAATAAAGTTCAGAGCAGGGTTAATCTGGAGATTATCCCCATATCTGCAGGCTGATTGTGTTTTTTTCAGGTGACAGGTTCCCTTTAAGGAAAGAACCATTTTTTATTGTAGTTAATAATTCTTACATGCATGTAGTAATGTCTTTTTTTTTCTTAAATCTGCAGTGCAAGTGGGCCTAGCGGACAACTCTACGAGCATTCAGAAGGTATAATGAAATCTATGACTTTATATTTTATTGATTCCAAACTTTTTATAGGTTTTATAAAAGGTACATATAAACAATAGCTTGACACCGGCAACAAAATCTAAAAGGGAATTTGTCGGCAGGTTTTTTCTACTCATCTGAGAGGAGCGTAATGTAGACAAATAGAAGCTGAATCTATCAATGTATCACTTAGATTACTGGGTGCAGCAGTTCTGACCCAATCAGAGCTTTTAGATTTAGAATGAAGCAGAGCTGAGAAAGCTGTCCCCACCCACACCAGGCTCTCCATGTACAAAGTCCATAGACGGTGTGCTGCTTATCACAGCAGGGGGCGTTGCTGGACTAGTGTTGTCCGGCAATGTTAATCTCTTCGTGATAAATCCTTGACAATTACTAAGCAACACCGCACGCACTTTGACAAGTGACACATCTCTGAATTCTGTGTTTCAGCCCCTATCTCCTGCTGTCCTCAGATTACATAGCAAAAACCTGCTGACGGATTCCCTTTAACCCCTTTACAACCTAAGGTGGTTTGCACGTTAATGACCGGGCCAATTTTTACAATTCTGACCACTGTCACTTTATGAGGTAATTACTCTGGAACGCTTCAATGGATCCCCCTGATTCTAAGATTGTTTTTTCGTGACATATTGTACTTCATGATTGTGGTAAAATTTCTTCGATATCACTTGCGTTTATTTGTGAAAAAAATGGAAATTTGGCGAAATTTTTGCAATAAATAACATTTCCCACAGGTCTACTTTACATCAGCACAATTTTGGAAGCAAAATTTTTTTTTGTTAGGGAGCTATAAGGGTTAAAAGTTGACCAGCGATTTCTCATTTTTACAACAAAATTTACAAAAACATTTTTTTTAGGTACCACATCACATTTGAAGTCACTTTGAGGGGTCTATATGACATAAAATACCCAAAAGTGACGCCATTCTAAAAACTGCACCCCTCAAGGTGCTCAAAACCACATTCAAGAACTTTATTAACCCTTCAGATGCTTCACACCAATTAATTGAACATGAAAGGAAAAAATTAACATTTAACTTTTTTTCACTAACATTTTATTTTAGACCCCAATTTTTTTATTTTCACAAGGGTACCAGGAGAAATTGCACCCCATAAGTTGTTGTGCAATTTCTCCTAAGTACGCAGATACCCCATGTGTTGGAGAAAACTACTGTTTGGGCGCATGTCAGGGCTCGGAAGGGAAGGAGTGACGCTTTTGAACGCAGACTTTGATGGAATTGTCTGCGGGCGTCATGTCACGTTCTCAGAACCCCTGATGTGCCTAAACAGTGGAAATGCCCAACAAGTGCCCCCCTTTTGGTAGTGGTAGTTGATTTTTGAATTTTATAATGTAGTTGTTAGGAGGGCGGTTGCAGACAACTTTATTAAAATGGAACGCAACCGACCCCGGGGTCCGCGATTCAGCCTGGAGGACTGCTGCCGAACACTTTCCGGGTGGAAAGGTACGCAACCAACTTCCGTGTTACCGCACACAGGAACGGGTGTAGCGGTTCGTTCTATCTCCGTTAACTGCACGGGAGAAGAGTGACCGGGATAGCACCTACTTAACTGAAGAACCACTCCGTGTTAATGCACACGGAGCGGGCTTCAGCGGTTCACACAATCTCTAAGAACTGCAGGGAGGGAAAGCAGTAGCCCTGTCTTCGATACAGGCGCTACTCTGTAGGGATTGGCGCTAGATGCGTGTGTGACTACGCGATGGGTACACGTGCCTCCAGCCGGCGTGCCACCGGACTGAAGGGTACTACTCCACGTGGCTGACAGGCGATACCCGTGGACAGGGTGTCTGCAGGCTGCTCGAGGTATTAGGAAACCCCATTGGCTGAGCCAGGCTGCTAGACGTAGCTACCTGCCTAAGCAAATCTAAGCCTGCCTGAGTGACCTACGCTAATTAGCCGAGCTAACTCTGGCATCGGCAGGTCACGGAGAGAGCAGCTAGAGAGCACGTGGAATACACTCGTCCACACAAACAACACTTGCAAAATGATCTGAGCGCGTCGCCATGTTTGTGGGCGGGTCTTTTAAAGACTAAGCCCTGCCCACCGACGCGCCATTGGTGATGTTACCCGTGGACCAATCAGGCGGTGGCAGGTCACCGGGTCAGGTGAGTGCCAACCCACCAATCATGATCCGCCAGGTCACGGACATGCTCAGTTCGGCAAATCCTGGACTTAGATTCCACAAGCCCTGTCTCCTTCTGCAACCCAGGCTTAACATTGCTAGGCACAACTACCTGGGAGATAAACAGTGCTCGTGGACCAGCTAGGCGTTGGGGCTGATGGTGATTCTGAGCAGAATCAGCCCTGGCTGGACTGAAATGGGAAACCATATAAGGTCTTGGACCCATTTCGAATCCAGCACCAGACCGACACCTAACAGTAGTGTTATACATCAGTTGTGTAGGACAACCTGACGTATGACAACCTGACGAACACTACGTCAGTTGTGTAGTGTTTGTCAGGTTCTCATACGTCAGAAATTAATTTAATAGTCCATCAAAGTATGGTACCTTTTGAAGCAGTCTTTCATACACAGGCCAGGTTTGTCAGGGCAGTTGTCACATTGATAAATGGGTGTCCTTGCGTATTCCACTTTTATAACACACTCGGCACCTCTTTTGTGACTTTCCTTTTTTCCGCTGTGAGGGATCTGCCCTGGGAAATGCTGGCCTGGTACAATTCTCAGTCCTTCAATTCTGGAACTACTAGGGCCTGCTCTGTCTCCGCTGCCAAATATCAGGGCCTTGATAACAGTCTCCTGGAAGTGAAGGTACGACGTAGAAGTCTGGCCTGCACATTGTGACAGAAGGAAAGCGTTGTGCATTGCCATCTGTACAATGTGCACGGCCAGCTTCTTATACCATACCTTGGCCTTTCTCAAAGCACTGTACGGCTGGAGGACTTGATCTGAAAGATCAACTCCCCCCATGTACTTGTTGTACCCCACTACACAGTCTGGTTTGGCGACCTGTGTAGTGGAACCTCTTACAGAGCTGAGGGTGCTGCCATCACCATGTATGGTGGTCAACAAAAGGACATCCCTTTTGTCCTTGTACTTGACCATCAGCAGGTGGTCGCTACATTAGGCTCTGCTCTCACCCCTTCTGAGCAGCTGCCCAATTAGCGTCTTTGGGAGGCCTTTCTAATTTTTGCGGACAGTACCGCAGGCTGCAGTACGTCGCGCAGAGAGGGACTTGAAGAGCAGGATACTTGTATAAAAGTTATCCACAAAGAGGTGATAACCTTTATCCAGCAGTGGGTGCACCAAGTCCCACACAATTTTCCCACTCACTCCCAGAACGGGGAGGCATTCAGGGGGTTCAATCCGGGAGTCCTTCCCTTCATCAACTCTAAACTTGTGAGTGTACCCTGAGGTACTCTCAAAAAGTTTATACAGCTTGATCCCGTACCTGGACCTCTTACTGGGCAGGTACTGCCGCAATCCAAGCCGCCTTTTAAAAGAGATTAAGGACTCATCCACACAGATGTCCCTTTGGGGCACGTACACTTCAGCAAACTTGTTGTTGAAGTGTTCGATGACCGGCCGAACTTTGAAAAGACGATCAAAGTTTGGGTCATCTCGTGCAGGACACCTTGCATTATCTTGGTAATGCAAGAACTTGTGGATGGCCTGAAAGCGTCTCCAGATCATGGCCATTCGGAACACTGGAGTGTTATACAAAACGTCAACACTCCAGTATTGCCGAAGCTCGGGCTTGTTCAGGATCCCCATAAGAAGGACCAGGCCCCAAAACTTCATCATTTCTACTGTGTCTCCAGGAGACCAGTTAGAAAATGATGAAGAGGAGTTTTGTTCTAAAAATTGATGAGCGTATAAATTAGTTTGGCCCACCGTGAGGTTTACAAAATCCTCAGAGAAAAAGACTTTGAAAAAGTCTATTTCTGTGAGGCCGGTGGTGTCAAACTTGATTCCTGATTCCGCCACAAAATCAGAAATCAGTGGTTCATAATTTTCGGGGGGCGAGGTCCATATGGGATCAGTAGTGGGGAGCGCTGGATCATTGTCTCTCCTGCGACGACGGCGGGGCAGTCCAGCAGAACCGGAGGAAGAAGAGGAAGACGACGAGGAGTCGGAAAAATAAATAAATGTGGGATCCTCGCCCTCGCTGTCAGTGTCGGTGGCAAGAATAGCGTATGCCTCCTCCGCTGAATAGCAAGTTTGGGATGAGCGGGACATTGTTTGTTATGTATGTGGTGCGTGTGTGTCAATACTTTATTTAGAGTGTGTGTGTGTCAATACTTTTTTTAGAGTGTGTGGAAAAAGGAAATACTGTATGTGGTGCAAACAGCAACGATGTCACTGATCAATACTCGGCGGCTGCTGGATGTGCGCACGGATGTGTGGGGAGTGGGAAGAGGGGAATTGGGGTGGATGAGGGGAGATCAGAGATGACTTACCAAAGTCCTCTCTGTTCTTCTTTCAGGATCAGGAGCCTGGAGCGGGAGCCCGGCGCTGGTGACCGGGAGCCCGGCGCTGGTGACCGGGAGCCCTGCGCTGGTGACCGGGAGCCCGGTGCTGGTGACCAAGAGCCCGGCGCAGGAGACTGGGAGCCTGGAGCAGGAAACCGGGAGCCCGGAGCAGGAGACCAGCGCTGGTCACCGGGAGCCCAGAGCAGGAGACCGGGAGCCCGGAGCAGGAGACCGGAAGCCCGGAGCAGGAGACCGGTACTGGAGCTGGAGAACAGAACCAAGAGAATTAACAGGGACCCTGGTGTGAGGCGGATTGGGGTGGGAAGGGGGGGTAAAAAGATGGGGGAGTGGGGAGAAGGGGATTGGGGTGGACGAGGGGAGATCAGAGATGGACTTACCAAAGGGTCAGCAGGACTGGAACAGAAGACCCAGAACAGGAGACCGGGAGCCCGGAGTAGGAGACCGGGAGCCCGACGCTGGAGACCAGGAGCGGCGCTGGAGACCAGGAGCGCGGAGCAGGAGACCGGGAGCCCAGAGCAGGAGACCGGGAGCCCGGAGCAGGAGACCGATACTGGAGCTGGAGAACAGAACCAAGAGAATTAACAGGGACACTGGTGTGAGGCGGATTGGGGTGGGAAGGGGGGGTAAAAATATGGGGGAGTGGGGAGAGGGGGATGGGGGTGGACGAGGGGAGATCAGAGATGGACTTACCAAAGGGTCAGCAGGACTGGAACAGAAGACCCAGGACAGGAGACCGGGAGCCCGGAGCAGGAGACCGGGAGCCCGACGCTGGAGACCAGGAGCGGCGCTGGAGACCAGGAGCGCGGAGCAGGAGACCGGGAGCCCAGAGCAGGAGACCGGGAGCCCGGAGCAGGAGACCGATACTGGAGCTGGAGAACAGAACCAAGAGAATTAACAGGGACACTGGGGTGAGGCGGATTGGGGTGGGAAGGGGGGTAAAAAGATGGGGGAGTGGGTAGAGGGGGATTGGGGTGGACGAGGGGAGATCAGAGATGGACTTACCAAAGGGTCACCAGGACTGGAACAGAAGACCCAGAGCAGGAGCCCGGAGCAGGATACCGGGAGTGGCGCTGGAGACCGGGAGCCCAGAGCAGGAGTCCGGTACTGGAGCTGGAGACCAGAACCGAGATAATTAACAGGGACACTGAAGTGAGGGAGATTGGGTGGGAAGGGGGGTAAAAAGATGGGGGAGTGGTGAGAGGGGGATTGGGGTGGATGAGGGGAGATCAGAGATGGACTTACCAAGGGGTCAACAGGATCAGCAGCGGGACCAGAACAGGAGACGGTGCCCGGAGCAGGAGACCGGCGCTGGTGACCGGGAGCCCGGAGCGAGAGCCCGGCGCTGGTGACTGGGAGCCCGGCGCTGGTAACCGGGGGCGGAGCTGGAGACTCGGACCGGAGCTGGAGACTGCTGCAGACGCAAAAAAAAAAAATGGTGGTAGGGGGGGGAGGGGTAAAAAGAGGGGGGAGGGGGGATTGGGGTGGATGAGGGGAGAACAGACTTACCAAAGTCTTCTCTGCAGGATCAGCAGCAGGATCAGCAGCAGGCTCTGGAGCAGGATACCCAGGACGCTGGAGCAGAAGATCCAGGAGCAGCAGCAGCAGCGACTGGAACAGGTGAGAAAATGGTCTTGTAGTGTCACAGAATATTCTGTGGCACTACAAGGCCCAGCACAGACACATCAGATGTGACCGCTCTGTAGAAATCCTCACCAAGTGTGAGGGTCTGCAGGGCGGTCACAGGGAGATGATGGGGTGGTGACAGGTGGAGGTAGTCAGGTAATCTGATTGGAGCAATCAATGTCACCAATGATTGCTCCAATCAGAGTTCCTGAATACAGGTGACCGGGCGGTCACAAGGAGGTGTTCTTTGATCTGCAGCCTAGGATCAGTGCTCCTCTGTTTCCGGCAATCACATTGCCGGAAACAGTGAGAAATGCTGTAAAGGGGTGTAAAGGGGTTAACAGAGCATGGATCGGGGGTCGGCAATTAGTTTTCTCAAGGGCTCACATGAAATACTGTGACTGTAGTGCAGGGCTAAACCAACACACTGAATTTAAGAATATTACTGGAAATATTAAGCAAAGTTATATTAATTTATACTGCTTACTATTGATGAGAATTAAGTATGTTGATCCACTGCCACTATTAGGCAATGTGCCCACAATGCAGAAACGCTCTGGATTTTTCCTGAGCGTTTCTGCATCTCCTTGGCAGAAAAAACTCATGTGGATTTTACATGCGTATTTTCAGCCCGGAACAAGCGTTTGTCACGCGTTTAGCACATGCGATTTCCCATGCGGGTTGTCAAGCGTTTTCTAAAAGATTTTGGCTTGGAAAAGTGCTTGACAACTTGGTCACACTATATAAATCCATGCAACCGTGTGACCAAGTTAGTTAAAAAAAAAGAATAAAAATGGTAAAAACTATAAAAAAAAACATTATACTCACCTTCCGATGGCCCCCGGTTTCCTTCTCCGTTCTCCCTGGTGGCCCGCGGTGGTGTAAAAGGACCTTCCATGATGTAATTTAGTCAGGTGACAGGTCACATGACCGCTGACGTTGACGAGCCACCGGGGAGCCAAGACACACCGGAGAGAAGACCGCAGGCCATCAGAAGGTGAGTATAATGTTTTTTTTTATTTTAATTTTTTTTTTTACAGGTACTATGGTACCCGGGTCTGGATGAGAGTCTCCTCTTCTCCATCCGCACATTGAATTGCTTAATTTCCACATGTGTTCATGTAGTCATGCGGATATTATGCGATTCAATGCAAGTCAATGGCGGCAAAAACGCTGCGCTTACGCAAAATAGTTGGTAGTGCTGCGCTTTTTTCCGTAATAATAATCCGCAGCGGAAATTTCTGCAGCATGTGCACAGCACATGTGGATTATCATTGGGGAACATTGCAGACCTCCTACCAAGCGTTTTTTAAGCGTAATTGCCGCTGCGGAAACGCTTAAAAAATGCATAGTGGGCACACAGCCCACTAGAGCTTATTTTATTGTGTTCTTACTAGGAGCAGCCAATCAAAACCATATGATTTATGAATTATTATAACGTCTCATGCAGGGGCGGGCACTGAGACCAAAGGGTCCCTGTGCAAGAATTGTGTATGCCCCCCCCCTTCTTAAAGGGGACTTTCATTTTAATTATTTTTGTGCTCATCGGCTTGCGCTAGGGAAAAAAAATAATAAAATCAGAGTTACACATTTTCACCTAGTCTAAAAATAATAAGATCAGCGTTACTCATTTTCACCTAGTCTAAAAATAATAAAATCAGCGTTACTCATTTTCACCTAGTCTAAAAATAATAAAATCAGAGTTACACATTTTCACCTAGTCTAAAAATAATAAAATCAGCGTTACTCATTTTCACCTAGTCTAAAAATAATAAAATCAGCGTTACTCATTTTCACCTAGTCTAAAAATAATAAAATCAGAGTTACTCATTTTCACCTAGTCTAAAAATAATAAAATCAGAGTTACTCATTTTCACCTAGTCTAAAAATAATAAAATCAGCGTTACTCATTTTCACCTAGTCTAAAAATAATAAAATCAGAGTTACTCATTTTCACCTAGTCTAAAAATAATAAAATTAGCGTTACTCATTTTCACCTGGTCTAAAAATAATAAAATCAGAGTTACTCATTTTCACCTAGTCTAAAAATAATAAAATCAGCGTTACTCATTTTCACCTAGTCTATTGATGTGTTTGTGCTCCTGGCCTGTCCGTGTTTACAGGCTGCAGTGGTAATATCTCATGTGACCACTGTAGCCAATCATAGGGTCAGCAGCTTGTTCCATCTACCAGGGAAGGCTGCAAAATACAATGCAGACATTACAGCACGGGATCGCATAGGATTGATTCATTTTGTGAGGTAAAATATTTCACTGCCTGTGTTTAAACAATATTTTACCTCTCAAAATGAATCCTATGTGAATCCTTTGTGATCCCCTGATGTAATGTCTGTATTGTCTTTGGCTTCCTCCTCCGCTCAGGAGCTGTGGTATTTTCCATACACGGTCAGACACAGACCATTTTTAAAATGAACTTTTGTTTGTGGGAAAACCCCTTTAAGCTCCAGCAGTCACGTGTTTTAGTCAGGACATCACGGCTGCAGCCTGAAAACAAAGACCAGGGCAGTAGCGGAAGAGGAATTGCTGACCCTGAGAGTATCCCTGATTTTATTGTTTTTCTCTAGGGCAAGCCTAAGGGCAGTAAAAGAATTAAAACAGAAATTCACTTTAAGCAACATTATTTGATGCAATAAAAACATGTTAGGCACACATCAAAAAATCACTTGTCACACACCAGACAAATCGCACAAGCACAGCGCAGACTTGAGAGATGTCACACAAGCACAGCTCTGACTTGAGAGATGTCACACAAGCACAGCTCTGACTTGAGAGATGTCACACAAGCACAGCTCTGACTTGAGAGATGTCACACAAGCACAGCTCTGACTTGAGAGATGTCACACAAGCACAGCGCAGACTTGAGAGATGTCACACAAGCACAGCGCAGACTTGAGAGATGTCACACAAGCACAGCTCTGACTTGAGAGATGTCACACAAGCACAGCGCAGACTTGAGAGATGTCACACAAGCACAGCTCTGACTTGAGAGATGTCACACAAGCACAGCTCTGACTTGAGAGATGTCACACAAGCACAGCGCAGACTTGAGAGATGTCACACAAGCACAGCGCAGACTTGAGAGATGTCACACAAGCACAGCGCAGACTTGAGAGATGTCACACAAGCACAGCGCAGACTTGAGAGATGTCACACAAGCACAGCGCAGACTTGAGAGATGTCACACAAGCACAGTGCACAAATCACACAAGTAGATGTGCACATATCAGAAAGATCACAAGAATAAGCTGCACACATCTTACAAGTACTCCAACACGCATCAGAGAAGTGCAGGACATACCGAGGAATTCTGAAGAGACAAGTTAGAAGGGCTCTACATTCAGGTTCTAAAATGGTCGTTCTGGAGGAATAGAAAGAGATAGATGTTACTTTATGTCACCAACTTATTCGTTCCATGTGTAGAAGACTTGGTGCTGTCCTTAACAATCATAGAGGTCATACAAAATACTACATGTAGTAGTTTTGGTGTAGGGTGCATCACTGAATTTGGGTAAAACTGAAGATTTTGTAATGAAAGTTATAATATTAACATTACTTTCATGCTATGGGTGAAAAAAATGTTCTGTGAAACTCCGTCTTGTCAGTATTTTGGAAACTGTTCTTGTGTTCAGTGAGGTATTAACTAAAATCCTACTTCTTGTAGTCACTTTATGCTGGGCACTGAAAAAAAAAAAAGATATTTATACATACCACTCACCTACATGTTACATACATTGTTTTATCACCCTGACTAATCAGTATTTCCTTTTATTACTGGCATGATATGCCTGCACTTTTGAGCATAGGTATGTACTGCACATTACCATTTCATGTTTCTTAACCCTGTCTCATGGTAATCAGTATTAACCTTTCTGACAGCCCCATTTTTCATATCTGAAACGTCACTTTATTTGGTAATAACTTTGAAATGCTTCTGCTAGTCATTCTGATATTTCTGATCTTCTTTTTGGAACAAATTGTACCTGTTGCAGCTGGTAAATTTTAAATTAATACGTTTTGTTGTTATTCATGAAAATATCCCAGATTTTCTAAAAATTTAGAAAAATGTGAAATTTTAAACTTAAAGCGGTTGTGCCACCATAAAGAATACAATTGACCAACCAGAAAAGGTGGAAATAAATCGTTTTGTAATTTATAGTGATTCAAAATTATGCTTCATTCAAAAGTTACTAAGCTTTTATTTTTCAAATGCTGTTCTCTGGCGCCCCCTGGCGTTATTCCACTACGTCCTGGTAGTAGGTGATCAGCTGGTCGGGTTTGCGCAGTTCCTTGCGTAAGAGCTCTCTACCCGCAGCATGCAAAATGTATTCTCTGTCACAACACTCCCTGCTGTAAGCACAGAGTGTGTGTGATTCACCCCCTCCCCCTGTGCTCATAGCTCACAGCTGATCTCCGGGTGAGATACCCCCTCCCAATGCACTCACAGCTCACCTCTGGGTCAGAAAACCCCCTCCTCCTCTGCTCATAGCTCTCAGTTGATCTCCGGGTGAGATACCCCCTCCCCCTGAGCTCATAGCTAATCTCCGGGTGAGATACCCCCTCCCCCTGAGCTCACTGCTGATCTCCAGGTGAGACATGGCCTCCCTCTGCACTCACACCTCATCTCCAAGTGAGATACCCCCTCCCCCTGCGCTCACTGCTGATCTCTAGGTGAGATACTCCCCTGCCCTCACAGCTCATCTCCGAGTGAGATACTCCCGTGCCCTCACAGCTCATCTCCGAGTGAGATACTCCCCTGCCCTCACAGCTCATCTCCGAGTGAGATACTCCCCTGCCCTCACAGCTCATCTCCGAGTGAGATACTCCCCTGCCTTCACAGCTCATCTCCGAGTGAGATACTCCCCTGCCCTCACAGCTCATCTCCGAGTGAGATACTCCCCTGCCCTCACAGCTCATCTCCGAGTGAGATACTCCCCTGCCCTCACAGCTCATCTCCGAGTGAGATACTCCCCTGCCCTCACAGCTCATCTCCGAGTGAGATACTCCCCTGCCCTCACAGCTCATCTCCGAGTGAGATACTCCCCTGCCCTCACAGCTCATCTCCGAGTGAGATACTCCCCTGCCCTCACAGCTCATCTCCGAGTGAGATACTCCCCTGCCCTCACAGCTCATCTCCGAGTGAGATACTCCCCTGCCCTCACAGCTCATCTCCGAGTGACATACTCCCCTGCCCTCACAGCTTATCTCCGAGTGACATACTCCCCTGCCCTCACAGCTTATCTCCGAGTGAGATACTCCCCTGCCCTCACAGCTCATCTCCGAGTGAGATACTCCCCTGTCCTCACAGCTCATCTGCGAGTGAGATACTCCCCTGCCGTCACAGCTCATCTCCGAGTGAGATACTCCCCTGCCCTCACAGCTCATCTCCGAGTGAGATACTCCACTGCCCTCTCAGCTCATCTCCGAGTGAGATACTCCACTGCCCTCACAGCTCATCTCCGAGTGAGATACTCCCCTGCCCTCACAGCTCATCTCCTAGTGAGATACTCCCCTGCCCTCACAGCTCATCTCCGAGTGAGATACTCCACTGCCCTCTCAGCTCATCTCTTAGTGAGATACTCCCCTGCCCTCACAGCTCATCTCCGAGTGAGATACTCCCCTGCCCTCACAGCTCATCTCCGAGTGAGATACTCCCCTGCCCTCACAGCTCATCTCCCAGTGACATACTCCCCTGCCCTCACAGCTCATCTCCCAGTGAGATACTCCCCTGCCCTCACAGCTCATCTCCGAGTGAGATACTCCCCTGCCCTCACAGCTCATCTCCGAGTGAGATACTCCACTGCCCTCTCAGCTCATCTCCGAGTGAGATACTCCCCTGCCCTCACAGCTCATCTCTGAGTGAGATACTCCCCTGCCCTCACAGCTCATCTCCGAGTGAGATACTCCACTGCCCTCTCAGCTCATCTCCGAGTGAGATACTCCCCTGCCCTCACAGCTCATCTCCGAGTGAGATACTCCCCTGCCCTCACAGCTCATCTCCGAGTGAGATACTCCCCTGCCCTCACAGCTCATCTCCGAGTGAGATACTCCACTGCCCTCTCAGCTCATCTCCGAGTGAGATACTCCCCTGCCCTCACAGCTCATCTCTGAGTGAGATACTCCCCTGCCCTCACAGCTCATCTCCGAGTGAGATACTCCCCTGCCCTCACAGCTCATCTCCGAGTGAGATACTCCCCTGCCCTCACAGCTCATCTCCGAGTGAGATACTCCCCTGCCCTCACAGCTCATCTCCGAGTGAGATACTCCACTGCCCTCTCAGCTCATCTCCGAGTGAGATACTCCCCTGCCCTCACAGCTCATCTCCCAGTGAGATACTCCCCTGCCCTCACAGCTCATCTCCGAGTGAGATACTCCACTGCTCTCTCAGCTCATCTCCGAGTGAGATACTCCCCTGCCCTCACAGCTCATCTCCGAGTGAGATACTCCACTGCCCTCTCAGCTCATCTCCGAGTGAGATACTCCCCTGCCCTCACAGCTCATCTCTGAGTGAGATACTCCCCTGCCCTCACAGCTCATCTCCGAGTGAGATACTCCCCTGCCCTCACAGCTCATCTCCGAGTGAGATACTCCCCTGCCCTCACAGCTCATCTCCGAGTGAGATACTCCCCTGCCCTCACAGCTCATCTCCGAGTGAGATACTCCACTGCCCTCTCAGCTCATCTCCGAGTGAGATACTCCCCTGCCCTCACAGCTCATCTCCCAGTGAGATACTCCCCTGCCCTCACAGCTCATCTCCGAGTGAGATACTCCACTGCTCTCTCAGCTCATCTCCGAGTGAGATACTCCCCTGCCCTCACAGCTCATCTCTGAGTGAGATACTCCACTGCCCTCTCAGCTCATCTCCGAGTGAGATACTCCCCTGCCCTCACAGCTCATCTCTGAGTGAGATAAACCCTTTCCCTGCGCTCACTGCTGATCTCCGGGTGAGACACCTCCTCCCCCTGTGCTCACAGCTCAGCTCTGGATGAGATCATCTGCTTCACAGACTAAGCATGGGAAGTGTTTCCCTGCTATCGGGCTCTCAAGTCTGTGAAGCAGATGATCTCACCCGGAGATGAGCTGTGAGCGCAGGGGGAGAGGGTGTCTAACCTGGAGATGAGCTATGAGCTGTGAGCACAATGGGAGGGAGTATCTCACCTGGAGATCATCTGTGAACACAGGGGGGGAGGTATCTCACTCGGAGATGAGCTGTGAGGGCAGTGGAGTATCTCACTCGGAGATGAGCTGTGAGGGCAGTGGAGTATCTCACCCGTTGATCAGCTGTGAGGGCATGGGGAGGGAGTGTCTCACCCCGAGATCAGCTATGAAGCAGGGGGAGGAGGTGTCCCACCTGGAGATCAGCTATGAGCACAGGGGGAATGGGTGAATGACAGACACTCTGTGCTTACAGCAGGGGGCCTTGTGACCAAGAGTACATGGTGCATAACAATAGAGAACAAATGGAAGTCAGCTCACCCTCCAGGGATTTCAGTGTGTTGAAGCCAGGAACAACGTGTGGTCACACTTGGAATCAATGCAAAAAAAGAAGTGAAAAATTCCATTAAGTCAAATTCCATTCAGCTAATATGTTACTTTAGACCCAAATTTTAGCCTGCACAATTTATTATGTAATTTCTCCTAAACGCAGCATTGCCCCATACACAGCAGACACTAATATTTTCTAGCTATATACAGTACATGGCATTAAGGGTAAACAAAGCGGTTGTGCCACCATAAAGAATACAGTTAACCAACCAGAAAAGGTGGAAATAAATAGTTTTGTAATTTACAGTGATTCAAAATTATGCTTCATTCAAAAGTTACCAAGCTTTTACTTTTATGAATGCTGCTCTCTGGCGCCCCCTGGCGTTATTCCATTACGTTCTGGTAGTGGGTGATCAGCTGGTCGGGTTTGGGCAGTTCCTGTCATAAGAGCTCCCAACCGGCAGTCTGCACAATGTATTGCAAGAAAAGAAATGAAAAATTCCATCTCCAAAAACGTTGTATTAAAAAATTCCAAGTTGTTATTACATCATTTTAACATCTGATGAGGTCACAAGGTACATGGGGATTCACATAGCAACACGTTTCCAATGCCAACCACCGTTCTTTGTCAAGCTACTATGACATGGTTCTGTGATCTTTTAAATATTTCCGAAACCAATTACAAATAATACACCGATTACATGACCAATGAGATCACACCCATATTAAAAAAAAACTCTTAACAACACACCCCAATAAGAACAAGTAGAGACAAATACATAGAAAGTTACATATCAAATACACTGCTCAAAAAATAAAGGGAACACTTAAACAACAGAATATAACTCCAAGTAAATCAAACTTCTGTGAAATCAAACTGTCCACTTAGGAAGCAACACTGATTGACAATCAATTTCACATGCTGTTTTGCAAATGGAATAGACAATAGATGGAAATGATTGGCAATTTTCAAGACACCCTCAATAAAGGAGTGGTTCTGCAGGTGGGGAGCACAGACCATATCTCAGTACCAATGCTTTCTGGCTGATGTTTTGGTCACTTTTGAATGTTGGTTGTACTTTCATACTTGTGGTAGCATGAGACGGACTCGACAACCCACAGAAGTTGCTCAGGTAGTGCAGCTCATTCTGGATGGCACATCAATGCAAGCTGTGGCAAGAAGGTTTGCTGTGTCTGTCACCGTAGTGTCCAGAGGCTGGAGGCACTACCAGGAGACAGGCCAGTACAAAAGGAGACGTGGAGAGGGCCGTAGGAGGGCAACAACCCAGCAGCAGGACCGCTACCTCCGCCTTTGTGCAAGGAGGAACAGGAGGAGCACTGCCAGAGCCGTGCAAAATGACCTCCAGCAGGTCACAAATGTGCATGTGTCTGCACAATCGGTTGGAAACCGACTCCATGAGGGTGGTATGATGGTCTGACGTCCACAGATGGGGGTTGTGCTCACAGCCCAACACCGTGCAGGACGCTTGGCATTTGCCACATAACACCAGGATTGGCAAAGTTGCCACTGGCACCCTGGGCCTACTTCTGAGGCATCTGTCTGTACAATGAAAGTTTCCTTGAAGTTGGGGCTGATGAGGACCGGCTGTCCATACAGGGCCAACTTCATGAACTGAAAGGCTTCTTCTGCCTGAAGGTTCGACTGAACCATTACTGATTTTTTTCCTTTCAAGAGATCGGTCAGGGCCGCCGTTCTCCCAGCAAAATTAGGTATAAACCGGCGGTAATACCCAAGGATGTCAAGGAACGCCCTCACCTGCTGTGTACTTGACGGTTTAGGCCAATTTTTTATGGCCTCAACTTTATTGATTTGGGGCTTGATAAATCCTCGGCCAATCACATACACCAAATATCGGGCTTCCTCTAACCCTATCGCACATTTTTTCGGGTTTGCCGTTAACTCCGCTGCTCTGAGAGAATCCAGCACTGCTTGTACCTGGGATAGATGCGTATGCCAGTCGGTGCTAAAGATGGTAATATCATCTAGATATGCGGAGGCGTACTCCTGATGAGACTTGAGCACTATGTCCATCAACCTCTGGAATGTAGCCAGGGCCCCATGTAACCCAAAAGGTAAGACCGCATAGTGATATAGACCCTCCGGAGTTATGAAGGCGGTCTTTTCCTCCTCCGATTTCGTGAGAGGTACCTGCCAGTAACCCTTAGTGAGATCGAGCATGGTAAAGTACTGGGCCTACCCCAGTCTCTCAATCAGTTCATCCACCCTGGGCATTGGATAAAGGTCAATCTTCGACACTTCATTTAGTTTTCGGAAATCGTTACGGAAGCGTAACGATCCGTCTGGTTTCGTAATCAGTACGATGGGGCTAGCCCACTCCGTCATTTCTCGATGACGCCTAACTGGAGCATCTGTTTTACCTCAGCCGTGATGGCTTGCCTCCGGGCTTCGGGTACCCGGTACGGTCTCATTCGCACCCTTACCCCAGGTTCGGTGACAATGTCATGTTGGAGAACTGTAGTCCTACCCGGTAGCTCTGAGAACACGTCGGTATTCTGCTGCACCAGTGAGCGAGCCGCCCGTCGCTGCTGTTTAGTGAGAGCATCACTTATCCTGACCTCTCCCCCGGACGCATCCCTTGCTGAAGGTAGAGAACTCTCTGGTGATATGCCCGGAGTGATGTCTGTAACTAACCACTCTCGATCTTTCCAAGGTTTTCGCAGGTTTACATGATAAAGCTGCTCCCGTTTCCTCCTTCCGGGCTGATACACCGGTAATTTACCTCCCCCACCTTTTCTCGAACCTCATATGGCCCTTGCCACTTGACCATGAGCTTACTCTCGGCTGTGGGTACAAGTACTAACACCCAATCGCCCTTGTTAAAAGACCTGACTCTGGCTCTTTTAATATATGTGCACCTCTGGGCTGCCTGGGCATCTAACAAATGTTCTTTCACGATGGGCATGACCGCCGCGATCCGGTCCTGCATGCTAGCCACGTGTTCAGTTATACTCCTATGTGGAGTCGGCTCTTGTTCCCACGTCTCTTTGGCTACGTCCAACAGACCTCTAGGGTGTCTGCCGTACAATAACTCAAAGGGAGAGAACCCTGTGGAAGCCTGGGGTACCTCACGGATGGCGAACATCAAATAGGGTAGCAACATGTCCCAATCCCTTCCGTCCTTAGAAACCACCTTTTTTAACATGAACTTGAGGGTTTTATTGAACCGTTCTACTAGCCCGTCGGTTTGAGGTTGGTACACCGAGGTGCGCAATTGTTTAATTTTTAGCAGTTTGCACAGTTCCCTTGTGATTTTGGACTTAAAAGGGGTCCCCTGATCCATCAGGATCTCCTTAGGTAGTCCAAGGCGACAGAACATAGCAAACAGCTCCTGTGCAATTTGTTATGCCAAGGTGTGGCGTATCGGTATAGCCTCCGGGCACCGGGTGGCACAGTCAACGACCACCAGTATATGTTGGTGGCCACGAGCGGATTTTACAATGGACCCTACCAAGTCCATTGCAATCCGTTCAAAAGGTACCTCTATTACTGGCAGGGGTACCAATGAGCTACGGAAACTTGCGGTGGGTGTGGTCAACTGACATTCAGGGCAGGATTCACAGTACTTTTGGACCTCCGCGTAAATCCCCAGCCAAAAGAACCGCTGCAAGATACGCTCTTACGTCTTTTTAACCCCCAATTGTCCACCCAGCTGGTGTGTGTGTGCCAACTGCAGATGGTACAACTGAGATACCACTAACTGTTCCACGACCTGGTCCCTGATTTTGTCTACCCTATAGAGCAACTCACTCTTGACTACCATGCGTGTAAATACAGTATCTGCACGGGGCTGTTGAGCTACGCCATTTACCTCTAACACCCTTTCCTGCGAGTCAGAGTGGCATCCTGTAGCTGAACTGTCCCAAACGTGTCCCGGGACACTTCCAGCTCGGGGATCGATGGGGTCTCCTCGACCTCTCCTGCCAGCACCTCTAGGGGAAACCTATCGGGGTCACACTCTGTCCCTAGGTTGGATACCACTACGGCAGGTACCCCTGAATCAGGTTCGTCGGGTACAGCGCCTGTAATACATTTTATCGGGGGAGAGTGGATTTTGTTTTTCCACAGAGTCCAGAACAGGGGCAAGTCTCTTTCCAACACAGTCCCATAGGGAAGAGTTTTTACCACCCCCACCACATGTTTTATGTCTCCACATGGCTTGGATAAAACTACCTGTGGTTGGGTACTCTCGGAGGTCCCCATGGATG
This sequence comes from Phyllobates terribilis, assembly GCF_046119375.1. Lineage (NCBI taxonomy): Eukaryota > Metazoa > Chordata > Amphibia > Anura > Dendrobatidae > Phyllobates > Phyllobates terribilis. The sequence continues at coordinate 2,337,167 of NW_027362972.1, read as the reverse complement.
CACACAACCCCCGACAGTCCGTCCACTGAGGTTGTCTCCTGCCACCATCGACCCATGTACCAAAGTCACTAGGCTCCCCGAATCTAGGAGGGCCTCTGTGGGGTACCCATTAACCAGTACCTGGCACAGTTGGGGTTCACTGTCAAAGGGGTCGGCGCTCGCAGTGCAGACAGTCTGGGCGTACATTGAGACCGGGTGGATAATCCCGCAGTCCATGGGTTCCGTAGTTAGGGGGCAGTTAGCAACCACATGTCCCTTCCCCTGACACCGTCAGCACCTAATGGTGGAGGTACTGTTAGGTCTTATGACTGTTTGGGAGGGAACAGGTCTCCTGCGACTCTCATTTCGGGGTACCCCTTCAGCACGGGTACGGTGCTGACTGTCCTCAGCAGAGGGGCGCGACCCCTTTCCAGGTTCCTGAGTTGGCAGGGATCGGTGTGACAGGGGGCAGAGTCCTGGATAAAGTCCTGAATGGCCGAGTAGCGCTCGATCAGGCTGACCACCTGGTCGAGTGTGCTGGAGTCCCCTTGCCCCACCCAACTTTGGATAGCGGCTGGCAGAGTCCTCACCAGCCGGTCAACCACCACCCTCTCCACCATCTGGGCTGGAGACAAAGTCTCAGGCTGGAGCAACCTCTTTACTTGCTGCAGGAGTTCATAAGCCTGAGACCGGGCGTGTCGGGTCTCCACATAAGCCTATGAAATTACATGCTGAGCCCTCACGTATGTATTGACTCCCAGTCGGGCAAGGATCTCACCTTTCAGTCTCTGGTCGTCCTGGGCGTCCTCCCGACTTAGGTCGAAGAAGGCCTTTTGGGCATCGCCGACCAGAAACTGAGCCACCACTTCTGCCCACTGGCCATCCGGTAGGTTTTCCCGCTCCTCTGTGCGCTCATAAATGGTCAGGAAGGCTTCCACATCGTCCTCCGGTCCCATCTTCCTCAACGCTGAGCGAACCTTGTCCCTGGCCTCGCGACGTTCCGGGGCTGGTGCCGTCGGCGTCTCCCGCAGGGCAGCAATCTGTTGCAGCAACAGTTCTTTGGTTTTTGCTGCTGCTGGTACAGTAGCTGCTGCTGCTGATTATGCTGCTGTTCCAGCTCCTACCTCTGAGACTGCAGCTGCTGCTGCTGGGTAAGTACCAGCTGCTTTAACAGCTCCTCCATTTTGTCCACGGGGTGGGGCTGAAAGGTGGCCGGCCGGATTGTGGTCATGCAGCGGCCAGTGGGGTATGCCTCAGTCACTATGCCCGCATTCTCCACCAAGCTGTAAGGCAGCGGTGTTCACAACCTGCAGTAACTGAGGCAGTGACCCAAGCAAGTCCAATATAAACAGCTTTATTCAGCAACTCACCGGTAAACAGAAAAGTCCTCTGGGATAACACAAGTCCTTAAACAACGGTTGCCATAGGCAACGGCCGCGCCGGGCCACTCAGAGCCTGACAGGTGCAGAGTCTTCCCAGGCGTGGGTTCAGCCACACTCAATCCTGATGAGCTTTCCTGCTATGCTCCTAGCAGGTTCCAACATAGAACCACACTAATCCTTAGTGCAGGGTTTTTAAAGGACCTGTGGCAAGAGCCACTGGAAAACCCGGCTTGGAGGGAGGAGGCCGCCCCACTGCCTTCCTGTAGCCTCCCCCAAGAAATGAAGGCCCTGCCGGGTTTTACTTAATCTGCCTTAGCCAGATAGCCTGACCAGGTCAATGCTCACCTTCATTCCTGCATTGCAGCCGGAGGTGAGCGTGTGACTGCAATGCACTCCAATGGATTTAATAGGTCTCTGTACACATTCTGGGGGATATATCACATCCCTCGTATACAATCCCAGTCACTGCATCATATTGGTTTCAGAAATATTTAAAAGATCACAGAATCATGTCATAGTAGCTTGACAAAGAAAGCTGGTTGGCATTGGAAACGCGTTGCTATGTGAATCCCCATGTACCTTGTGACCTCATCAGATGTTAAAATGATGTAATAACAACTTGGAATTTTTTAATACAACGTTTTTGGAGATGGAATTTTTCATTTCTTTTCTTGCAATACATTGTGCAGACTGCCCGTTGGGAGCTCTTATGACAGGAACTGCCCAAACCCGACCAGCTGATCACCCACTACCAGAACGTAATGGAATAACGCCAGGGGGCGCCAGAGAGCAGCATTCATAAAAGTAAAAGCTTGGTAACTTTTGAATGAAGCATAATTTTGAATCACTGTAAATTACAAAACTATTTATTTCCACCTTTTCTGGTTGGTTAACTGTATTCTTTATGGTGGCACAACCGCTTTAATTGTTTACCCTTAATGCTATGTACTGTATATAGCTAGAAAATATTAGTGTCTGCTATGTATGGGGCAATGCTGCGTTTAGGAGAAATTACATAATAAATTGTGCAGGCTAAAATTTGGGTCTAAAGTAACATATTAGCTAAATGGAATTTGACTTAATGGCATTTTTAATTCTTTCATTCCATTTTGCATTAATTAACCCCTTTATGGATTTGGACATATCCATACACCCAGGTCCCTGGTACTTAAAGGGGTTGTCCACTACTATGTAAAATATGGCAAAGCATTTTTATGTTGAAAAGCTGCTTCTTTGTAATTGCCTCCCTCTTCCTTTTCTGCCTGTGAGTGGCGCTATGACTGACCGCACCCCTTCACTCTCCTTATTGGTCAAATAGCCCTTACACAGCCTGGAGGTGTGTTTGGTGTCATTATCCTGTTGAAAAATAAATGATGGTCCAACTAAACGCAAACTGGATGGAATAGCATGCCCCTGAAAGATGCTGTGGTAGCCATGCTGGTTCAGTATGCCTTCAATTTTGAATAAATCCCCAACAGTGTCACCAACAAAGCACCCCCACACCATCACACCTCCTCCTCCATAATTCACGGTGGGAACCAGGCATGTAGAGTCCATCCGTTCACCTTTCCTGCGTCGCACAAAGACACAGTGGTTGGAACCTAAGATCTCAAATTGCACTCATCAGACCAAAGCACAGATTTCCACTGGTCTAATGTTCATTCCTTATGTTCTTTAGCCCAAACAAGTCTCTTCTGCTTGTTGCCTGTCCTTAGCAGTGGTTTCCTAGCAGCTATTTTACCATGAAGGCCTGCTGCACAAAGTCTTCTCTTAACACTTGTTGTAGAGATGTGTCTGCTGCTAGAACTCTGTGTGGCATTGTCCTGGTCTCTAATCTGAGCTGCTGTTAACCTGCGATTTCTGAGGCTGATGACTCGGATAAACTTATCCTCAGAAGCAGAGGTGACTCTTGGTCTTCCTTTCCTGGGGCGGTCCTCATGTGAGCCAGTTTCTTTGTAGCGCTTGATGGTTTTTGTAACTGCACTTGGGGACACTTTCAAAGTTTTCCCAATTTTTCGCACTGACTGACCTTCAATTCTTAAAGTAATGATGGCCACTCATTTTTCTTTATTTGGCTGCTTTTTTCTTGCCATAATACAAATTCTAACAGTCTATTCAGTAGGACTATCAGCTGTGTATCCACCTGACTTCTGCACAACACAACTGATGGTCCGAACCCCATTTATAAGGCAATCCCACTTATTAAACCTGACAGGGCACACCTGTGAAGTGAAAACCATTTCCGGTGACTACCTCTTGAAGCTCATCAAGAGAATGCCAAGAGTGTGCAAAGCAGTCATCAAAGCAAAAGGTGGCTACTTTGAAGAACCTAGAATATAAGACATATTTTCAGTTGTTTCACACTTTTTTGTTAAGTATATAATTCCACATGTGTTAATTCATAGTTTTGATGCCTTCAGTGTGAATGTACAATTTTCATAGTCATGAAAATACAGAAAAATCTTTAAATGAGAAGGTGTGTCCAAACTTTTGGTCTGTACTGTAATTTTATGTGTTTCCTACATATATATCCTAATTGTTTTTTTCCCCCTTTTGTCTTCCTTTAGGTCATTTGAACGCTTCACCAGGTATAAAAAAAAACTTACTTTTGGCTCTTACTTTTCTTGTCTATGTTTGCCATCCCATTTCCCCTTTTCTGTATTCTTTCTTTTTCTTTGTTTTATCCTTCTGACTCATTCTACACATCTACCATGCCCTATTTCTTTAATTATGTTGTTCGCGTGTGCGCCGTTTAACCTTGAGTGCTAGATTCATGGTGCTCTTCTTTCAAGTCCTGCTCTATGGTACCATGTTCCCTATGCTCAGACTTTTGAGTAAAATGGTGCTCGCGTGTGCACAGTAGCATCTCTCGGCAACCAAAAGATGCTACTGCACATGCGCGGGCGTCCATGTTGGGGATGTAAATTTCACATGGGCAGAGAAATTACACAGGCAGTATGTAAAAGAGTAGGCAGGTCACTGAAAGCACAGTGACCTGTCAGAGGAAAGAGATAGGAATACATGAATACAGAAGCAGAGCACCAGAGCACATACATATCATTATGGCAGCAGAACTGAAACTAAAGATGATAAAAGAACCACTGGACGTATTACAACATCCAAGGTATCATTTTACTCAGTTTAACGGCGCCCACCTGACAGTGTATGTAGTTTTCTAAGCACAATCCTGCTGACAGGTTCACTTTAACAAACTTGGACGTATGGATACCTCATGGCGATAGACATCGATCGGAGCATTTAGAGAGCTTGTATAGGGAGGAAGCCCTCTCTGCCCTTGGATTGGCGCCCCAAAAATCAGAATAGAAAGCGATCAAAAAATGTCATGTGCCTGAGAATGATACCAATAAAATGTCAACTCGTTCCGTAAAACAAGCCCTCACATGACGCTGTTGGACAAAATCTGGAAAAATTATAGCTCTCAAAATATAGTGATGCCAAAAAAAAAGCGTCTTTTAGTGTGTGACAGCTGTCAAACAAAAAGAAAACGATTAAACCTACAATAATCTCCAAGAGGAATATTCTGTCCCCATGGCTGTGCTGTAAATATAGGGTGCTGTGTCTTCACCTTTACTTACAAGGGAGATGGACACAGATAGCTTTAACTCGGCTGCAGGCAGGCACGTTGTAAAGAATTCAGAAGAAGCTTTATTTATCTTGAGAAATCTTGTAAGAATGCATGCATCAACAGCAAGTAAAAATAACTTTTCCTGAGACAGGCTGTAAGCACATGAGCTCCTAATTATTGCAAGATTGAGAATTAGGAAAGGCTGGAAGAAGAAGGGAGGGGCTAGCTACATCACAGTCACATAAGAGGGAGACAGGGAGAGAGAAGGGACAAACTTCAAGGAAGGTGAACCTTGCAGCAATGCAATCAAACAGTAATACACAGCAACTGTAAAAAGTTCAGTATATAGTCAGCAAATTTCCCATTCATGGGACGTAACACTCCCCGTCTGAAATCTTTAGATTTTAATGATTCGTTTAATGTGATGTTTTCTGGGAATGTCATGGTAGACCTGAAAGACAAAAGAAAATACACAAGCAAACAACAATAACAGTAATAGTTGTAGTCCAATTTTCCATTGAAGTCTTCAACAGCCGGATAATCCGAGTCCAAAACAGAAACCCATCTTCGGATTGGGGAAGCCGCAATGTGCAAACACTTCCACCAACCTAAGAATCCACTGGGAAAAGTTCAAATGTCCCAACACAGCTGGAAGTATATGGCGGTAGGCTCTCCGTCGTAAGCTGTGTCCTGAAGCAGTGTCTTTCATGTGATGACCTCCTTTTGTAAAAGGAGTAGAAGTTCAGTGACTGGACGAAAGAAAACGCGAGATGACCTTGCCTTCTACCTTACAAGTCTTTCCATCATTGCTTGGTGTAACCTTGGTGATAAGACCCATTGGCCAGTCATTGCGATGAGCTTCTTTATCTTTAAGGAGGATGAGGTCTCCCTCTTGGAGGTTAGGTTTTGCAGTCTGCCATTTGTGACTGGTTTGAAGTAAGTGCAGGTATTCAGCCTTCCAGCGGTGCCAAAAGACATTAGAAAAGTGTTGTACCTGTTTCCACTGACACCTGTAAATGTCTCTGTCCACAAACTTCCCTGGAGGGATTTCAGCATCTCCAACCTTCTGAGTAAGAAGTGTGGCAGGAGTAAGAATCATTGGAGCTTTGGGGTCCGATGATAATGGTACCAATGGTCTTGCATTTATCACAGCAGACACTTCAGCAAGGAAGGTAACCAGGACTTCATGGGTGAGAGGTAGCTTATGATCCAGCAACATCGAATCAAGGATTCCTCGAGCAATGCCAATCATGCGTTCCCAGGATCCTCCCATATGCGATGAATGAGGAGGGTTGAACACCCAAGTGCACCCATTGTCAGTCTAGAAGTTGTCTAACTGTAGTTCCTTGCACGCTCCCACAAAGTTAGTGCCACAGTCAGATCTGAGCTATTTGGCTGGTCCCCAGATAGAAAAGAATCTTCTGAGAGCATTTATGAAGCAAGAGGAATCCATGGATTCAATTACCTCAATGTGAACTGCTTGGATGCTAAGACAGGTGAAAAGCACAGCCCACCACTTACTTTTTGCGGCTCCACCACGGGTCCTTCTTGTAACAACCGACCATGGTCCAAAAACATCTACTCCGACATATGTGCATGGCTGGTCTGTGTTTAGCTGATCTGCTGGGAGATTTGCCATCTGTAGATGTTAGTGTTTTCTTCTTACTTTTTCTCACATAAAGCATTTATGGAGCTCTGAGGAGACACATCTCTTCATCCCCACGATCCAGAGGCCAGCGGACCTTATGATGCCTTCGGTAAACTGTCTGCCTTGGTGCTGCACTTTTTCATGATGGTGATGGAACAATAGCGTAGCATTGTAGTGCCGACCCGGAATGATGATACGATTCTGCTCCTTATTACATAGATCAGACTTCTCTATATGACCATCCACCTTTAACAGTCCGTAATGATCGACCACTGGGTTCAATTCAAGCAGTAAACTGTTCTTGGACAGGCTGGTACCCTTTTGTGATACTGTCGATCTCGTGACCATATTCTTGTTGCACTCACCGCTGAATTGCTCGGCATGTCTGATGTCAGCAACAGTAGGGTATCCTCTACACATGTGCCAGCCACAACACTGATGATTTGTCACTGGCAAAGGAATGAGCGATGTGAAGAAGACGAGCTATGGCCCGCACAACAGCTGACCATTTTGAGAAGCTTTCAAAGCGGTGAGATCTTAGTTTTGATTTTGGCATCACAGAAGTGTAGCGAGTAGAGGTGATTGGTCTGATCTCTTTTTCAGACTCCGGTTCCACCAGCTTATAAGTGTTGTTGATGTCCTTTGAACTAGAATCCTTATATAAGAGACTTGGAGGTGACAGCCACATGTTGTCATTGAGCTTAGACGCGGCTGTGAATCTTGTCCCTCGGTCAGCTGGGTTCAGGTCAGTAGAGACGTAGTGCCAGTATTCAGGGATAGAAAAGCTTCTGATACGCTCTACTCTATTGCTGATGTAGACGTAAAATTGTTTTTTTGGTTGTAAATGTAACCAAGTACCGCTCTACTGTCTGTGTAGAATGTAAATGAATCAATCACAATGTCAATTTCATCCTTTATAGCTTCAGCTAATTCCACTGCCTGTACGGCAGCACAAAGTTTGAGTATTGGTACAGAGTGAGACGGTTTCAGTGTTAGTTTTGCCTTGCCAAGGATGAATCCACAATGTACCTTGTTGTTGCTTTCTGAGGTTTTCAGGTAGGCTACTGCAGCTATGGCCTCTGTAGATGCGTCGGAGAAAATGTGGATTTCTCTCCTGGTGGAGGCTGAAAGGGTGCTTAGGGAATAACTGCGTGAGACTTGGACATGCTCTAAGACCTTCAGAGACTTCTTCCATATCTCCCACCTTTGTTGTTTCTGGGATGGTAGCGGAGTGTCCCAATCCATGCTCTCGGGGGTCAACTGTCTCAACAGTATATTGCAGTGATGGCAAACCTTTTACAGACCGAGTGCCCAAACTGCAACCCAAAACCCACTTATTTATCGTAAAGTGCCAATATGGCAAATTAACCCGAATACTGAGGATTTAGTTTAGGAAAAACAACTCGTACAGAGAGCTGGTGAGGGCAGCATAGAGCAGCCACAGAAAGGAGCAGGGTATGAGACTGCAGAAATAAAGAATGTGCTCACTCCCATCTTGGTATATGCCAAAATCCATGTATATATGTTGCCCCCCCCCCACCAATCCATGTATATATGCTTCCTCCCCCCCACCAATCCATGTATACACAGTGGTGGCCAAAAGTATTGGCACCCCTGCAATTCTGTCAGATAATACTCAGTTTCTTCCTGAAAATGATTGCAATCACAAATTCTTTGGTATTACTCTCTTCATTTAATTTGCTTGCAAGGAAAAAACACAAAAGAGAATGAAGCAAAAATCAAATAATTGATCATTTCACACAAAACTCCAAAAATGGGCCAGACAAAAGTATTGGCACCCTCAGCCTAATACTTGGTTGCACAACCTTTAGCCAAAATAACTGCGAACAACCGCTTCCGGTAACCATCAATGAGTTTCTTACAATGCTCTGCTGGAATTGTAGACCATTCTTCTTTCGCAAACTGCTCCAGGTCCCTGATATTTGAAGGGTGCCTTCTCCAAACTGCCATTTTGAGATCTCTCCACAGGTGTTCTATGGGATTCAGGTATGGACTCATTGCTGGCCACATTAGAAGTCTCCAGTGCTTTCTCTCAAACCATTTTATAGTGCTTTTGGAAGTGTGTTTTGGGTCATTGTCCAGCTGGAAGACCCATGACCTCTGAGTGAGACCCAGCTTTCTCACACTGGGCCCTACATTATGCTGCAGAATTTGTTGGTAGTCTTCAGACTTCATAATGCCATGCACACGGTCAAGCAGTCCAGTGACAGAGGCAGCAAAGCAACCCCAAAACATCAGGGAACCTCCGCCATGTTTGACTGTAGGGACCGTGTTCTTTTCTTGAAAGCCTCTTTTTTTTTCCTGTACACTCTATGTTGATGCTTTTTCCCAAAAAGCTCTACTTTTGTCTCATCTGACCAGAGAACATTCTTCCAAAACGTTTTAGGCTTTTTCAGGTAAGTTTTGGCACACTCCAGCCTGGCTTTTTTATGTCTCGGGGTAAGAAGTGCGGTCTTCCTGGGTATCCTACCATACAGTCCCTTTTCATTCAGACGCTGAGTGATAGTACGGGTTGACTCTGTTGTACCCTCGGACTGCAGGGCAGCTTGAACTTGTTTGGATTTTAGTCGAGGTTCTTTATCCACCATCCGCACAATCTTGCGTTGAAATCTCTCGTCAATTTTTCTTTTCCGTCCACATCTAGGGAGGTTAGCTACAGTGCCATGGGCTTTAAACTTCTTGATGACACTGCGCATGGAAGACACAGGAACATTCAGGTCTTTGGAGATGGACTTGTAGCCTTGAGATTGCTCATGCTTTCTCACAATTTGGTTTCTCAAGTCCTCAGACAGTTCTTTGGTCTTCTTTCTTTTCTCCATGCCCAATGTGGTACACACAAGGACACAGGACAGAGGTTGAGTCAACTTTAATCCATGTTAACTGGCTGCAAGTGTGATTTAGTTATTGCCAACACCTGTTAGGTGCCATAGGTAAGTTACAGGTGCTGTTAATTACACGAATTAGAGAAGAATCACATGATTTTTCAAAGGGTGCCAATACTTTTGTCCACCCCCATTTATAGGTTTGGTGAGGAATTATATCCAATTTGGCTTTAGGACAATTCTTTTTGTGTTTTTTTCATTGAAGACAAATTAAATGAAGAGAATAATACCAAAGAATTTGTGATTGCAATCATTTTCAGGAAGAAACTGAGTATTATCTGACAGAATTGCAGGGGTGCCAATACTTTTGGCCAGCATTGTATGAAGTCAGCACCCCATTTTTTTCATTATATTTATATAATTGAATATGAATTTCTTCTAAATGTGATCCTTGAAATTAATGTAAATAGGGTATAATGATATTTACATGAAATTATTTTCAAGATACCCAATTAATTTCTCTGTCAATTTCTTAATAGAATGAAAACCTACAAGCTGGCCATAAAGAATATATATATGGTCAGTAATCCCTAGAAAACTGAAAAAACTGATAAATAGCCTATTTTGGGGAAAAGGGGTGGTTATGTGGGAGAGAATAATCGCCCTAGTAGTCTATATCCCAATCCACGTGTTAGTGGACCCCAGAAGGACAAAAGAGGGATTTAATTCCAAAAATATCAATTTTATTAGAAATTTTAAAAATTACATCATAATTCACAATATAAGAGAAGGGAAGAAGAAGAGGTGGTAGGTAAACCATAGGGGCAGGTTTTAAGGAATAAAATCCTGCCAGGAGACTAATATCCCTAAACCAGCATAGAAGGTAAGCCAGGTACGCGTACTAGCTGCTATTTAAAAGATAATGGAAGGATCATATCAATCTATGTCCACACTAGTAATAACAGTGAGGTATAAAGCATGGTATACAAGATAATAATATTGATATGTGGGCATATGGCAGCATATATCAGATCATATAGCAGTGATATATGGGTAAGAGCATTAAACAAATAGCATTAGATAGATAGCATAAAACATGTACACCGGTGATACATAAGTGTAAATAGATCGATAGTGCTATTGATATAGTATTACTGTCTAGTCTGGAGCTGTCTAGTCTGGAGCTGCGGCTCTATAGAAAATCAATTACCTTGTGCCATATGAGAAGTGAGCTCCACATCCCCCCCAGCTCTCCAGGACACGCTGCTTTATCACTTCTCATATGGCACAAGGTAATTGATTTTCTATAGAGCCGCAGCTCCAGACTAGACAGCTCCAGACTAGACAGTAATACTATATCAATAGCACTATCGATCTATTTACACTTATGTATCACCGGTGTACATGTTTTATGCTATCTATCTAATGCTATTTGTTTAATGCTCTTACCCATATATCACTGCTATATGATCTGATATATGCTGCCATATGCCCACATATCAATATTATTATCTTGTATACCATGCTTTATACCTCACTGTTATTACTAGTGTGGACATAGATTGATATGATCCTTCCATTATCTTTTAAATAGCAGCTAGTACGCGTACCTGGCTTACCTTCTATGCTGGTTTAGGTATATTAGTCTCCTGGCAGGATTTTATTCCTTAAAACCTGCCCCTATGGTTTACCTACCACCTCTTCTTCTTCCCTTCTCTTATATTGTGAATTATGATGTCATTTTTAAAATTTCTAATAAAATTGATATTTTTGGAATTAAATCCCTCTTTTGTCCTTCTGGGGTCCACTAACACGTGGATTGGGATATAGACTACTAGGGCGATTATTCTCTCCCACATAACCACCCCTTTTCCCCAAAATAGGCTATTTATCAGTTTTTTCAATTTCTTAATAGAAGAGGTATAGTAACGCTCATGATGGTGTCATCAGCACTGGCTATATTGGAGTATTCGAAGCAGCGCAACACGGCACAAACGTCCTTCATGGAAGCCCATTCATTGGTGGTTAAGTGGTGTTGTTCTTCACAGCATCTCACCCCCGTGCGTGCTGCAGCTGAAACTCCACCATTGCCTGCTGCTGCTCACACAGTCTCTCCAGCATATGTAAGGTGGAGTTCCATCTTGGCACATTGCATATGAGGCAGTGAGTGTGAAGGTAGAAGTGATGCTGCAGCGCAGGCAGGTCGGCAGCCGCAGGGTGAGAACGCCAAAAGCATGCACATGCTGCCCTCACTTTCAGCAGCACCTCTGACATATGTGGGTCATTTTTAAGGAAGCTCTACACCACCAAATTCAGCACATGCGCCAGGCAAGGGATGTGAATCAAACCAGCTAGGCCCAGAGCTGCTAGAGTTTAGAAGAGAGTTTTCTTTTATTTCAAACATGTTTTCTGATGTCTCCTGTTGCTGTTTTATTTGTGCCATTTTCATCCTTTAAAAATCTGTTCATCTCTCAGAGGAAGTTACCATCCCTTCCCTTTTTTGTCACCCCTCTATCTACAGCCCACCTGGATTTACCACCTACTGTACAGTAAGTGTTTTACAATTTGTAGATATTTTTTAACTAAAAGTAGCAGCCTAGTAAAACTTTTTTTTTTAATTAATTCGGTCACTTGTCCACCAGACTACATCATTTTGCTAGTATTAATTTATTAAGTTGTTCTCATAGAGACTCCTTCAGAATTACATGTCTTTGTCTTTCCTGAGGAGGGTCACAAGAAATGAGTGCATTTGATTGAATTGCATGGTCTGTACCACACAAGATCTACACTGTGAAAAGCAAAATGACCTATGACAGTTACTGATGAGAATAAGACTGCTCCTGGCACACATGTATGAAGAAGATAAAGACAGTTTAGCCATCCTCACTAAATAGTTGTAATCTAATCATGTATTGGTGGTGGCAAATTCTGACAGGTTAAGCTGGAGAGCATAGAGGGCTTTATGGGGGAGTAGTTGGGGCAATTAGTCTTGGTTTCATCTCTCCACGTCTTGGCTGGTGCCATTCAGCCTCACTTCATTCACTTTCAGTATATATAACCCATGAGGTATAGTAGACAATGCGTTGGAATAAGCTGGTTTATGTCCTCAGTCATGCGCTTACATAGCACGGTGCCTAAAAATGAGCCTCTGTTCTGCACTTTTAATCATATTTGTCTATTGGAGAAAACGCTACTTTAGTGGTGCACAGTCTCAGCTGTATTATTGTCTTCTAATACTTTATTGACATGGATTACATACAGTACAGACCAAAAGTTTGGACACACCTTCTCATTTAAAGATTTTTCTGTATTTTCATGACTATGAAAATTGTACATTCACACTGAAGGCATCAAAACTATGAGTTAACACATGTGGAATTATATACTTAACAAAAAAGTGTGAAACAACTGAAAATATGTCTTATATTCTAGGTTCTTCAAAGTAGCCACCTTTTGCTTTGATGACTGCTTTGCACACTCTTGGCATTCTCTTGATGAGCTTCAAGAGGTAGTCACCAGAAATGGTCTTCCAACAATCTTGAAGGAGTTCCCAGAGATGCTTAGCACTTGTTGGCCCTTTTGCCTTCACTCTGCGGTCCAGCTCACCCCAAACCATCTCGATTGGGTTCAGGTCTGGTGACTGTGGAGGCCAGGTCATCTGGCGTAGCACCCCATCACTCTCCTTCTTGGTCAAATAGCCCTTACACAGCCTGGAGGTGTGTTTGGGGTCATTGTCCTGTTGAAAAATAAATGATGGTCCAACTAAATCCAAACTGGATGGAATAGCATGCCGCTGCAAGATGCTGTGGTAGCCATGCTGGTTCAGTATGCCTTCAATTTTGAATAAATGCCCAACAGTGTCACCAGCAAAGCACCCCCACACCATCACACCTCCTACTCCATGCTTCACGGTGGGAACCAGGCATGTAGAGTCCATCCATTCACCTTTTCTGCGTCGCACAAAGACACGGTGGTTGGAACCAAAGATCTCAAATTTGGACTCATCAGACCAAAGCACAGATTTCCACTGGTCTAATGTCCATTCTTTGTGTTCTTTAGCTCAAACAAGTCTCTTCTGCTTGTTGCCTGTCCTTAGCAGTGGTTTCCTAGCAGCTATTTTACCATGAAGGCCTGCTGCACAAAGTCTCCTCTTAACAGTTGTTGAAGAGATGTGTCTGCTGCTAGAACTCTGTGTACCATTGACCTGGTCTCTAATCTGAGCTGCTGTTAACCTGCGATTTCTGAGGCTGGTGACTCGGATAAACTTATCCTCAGAAGCAGAGGTGACTCTTGGTCTTCCTTTCCTGGGGTGCTCCTCATGTGAGCCAGTTTCTTTGTAGCGCTTGATGGTTTTTGCAACTGCACTTGGGGACACTTTCAAAGTTTGCCCATTTTTTTGGACTGACTGACCTTCATTTCTTAAAGTAATGATGGCCACTCGTTTTTCTTTACTTAGCTGCTTTTTTCTTGCCATAATACAAATTCTAACAGTCTATTCAGTAGGACTATCAGCTGTGTATCCACCTGACTTCTGCACAACACAACTGATGGTCCCAACCCCATTTATAAGGCAAGAAATCCCACTTATTAAACCTGACAGGGCACACCTGTGAAGTGAAAACCATTTCTGGTGACTACCTCTTGAAGCTCATCAAGAGAATGCCAAGAGTGTGCAAAGCAGTCATCAAAGCAAAAGGTGGCTACTTTGAAGAACCTAGAATATAAGACATATTTTCAGTTGTTTCACACTTTTTTGTTAAGTATATAATTCCACATGTGTTAATTCATAGTTTTGATGCCTTCAGTGTGAATGTACAATTTCCATAGTCAAGAAAATACAGAAAAATATTTAAATGAGGTGTATCCAAACCTTTGGTCTGTACTGTATGTGGAAATGAAAGCACTCATATTGAATGGCATAATACCTTTCCATGTAGTTAGTTAAATTACTAATATTTTTTCCTAATGTAGTATGTGTTGTTGCAAATACTGTATTTATAGAAGGTAAAACTAGTTTCTGCATTATATAGTGACACATTTTGTGCATATTTAGACACTACTTACTTCCTGACATGCTGGAGGATGACCCGGATCCTTATTTTGGGAATATGAACAGCTCTCCCGAATTGCCAGAACCATTCCTTATACCGCAGGTAAAATACTGTGTATGATAGTCTGTGTGACGCATTTTGAACTGTTTCAACACATAATTTAAATGTATTGGGTATGGGCATGACCAAGTGAAGCACTACATTGTTTCATCCTTCATGTTGATGTCTATATTTAAATTTACATTCTGCCAATATTTGTTGTGATAGATTGGTTCTATTCATGTTTCATTAAAAAGAAAGTCTGCCTAAGTGCTCCATGTTAGAAGATTTTCTCCTCTCTACATGACAGGTTAGGAAGCTGTTAGAAAAGACGTCTCCGGACCGCAGGAGAGCGAGCTATAAAGAAGGTGAGATTGGAAGGACACAGAAAATATGACTGTCCATTTGATATAGCTTGAATACTAATATTCATCAAAGATGATTTTACTAAATAACACTTATTAAAGGGGTTTTCCATTTCAGAAAAGCCTGGTCTCCAGACGTAGTCCAGGATCGGACTGGGGAGTCTGGGGCCCACAGGGGTAATTGACTCTAGGTGCCCACCTACAGCAATATGCAAATATCTGTTATCCGCTATCCCTGTTATAGTGGAGCATTGACTGACGGCTCCGGCACATCTGCCGTGCATATACTATAACTGGGATGTACAATTACGATAGTATGCATTAAAGGGGTTCTTTGGTTAAAGCAAGTTATCACCGATCCATGGGCTCCACAGGATAGGTGATCACTTATTGATCGTTTTGGTCCGAACATTGGAAAAGCATCGGAAGCATGGGGAAGTTTTATCCCTGTCAGGACACTTATCCCCATTTTAAAATGCAGTGACAGATGGGATGTCTGACCGCAGCTCCATTCATTCTCTTGGGGGCTTCCAAAAAAAGAGCAGCGCTCGCAGCCACTGTGGGAATGATTGGATCAGTGATCGAGTCGCACATGAGCTCCAGTCTAATGGGGAGAAAAGCTTCACATTCTGCCGATTGTATGCCAGCAGTCAGGACCCGACCAATCAGTAACTTATCACTTATCCTGTGGAGAGGTGATTACTTGTTTTCACCAGAGACCCTTGTAAGTGTACCTCTGACGCTCTGGTACAACTCCTAAAATATATACTAAATTGGGTACAGTAGTTCAATGCAGTTTGTGGAAAATATTTTTTTCATAAGAATTTGGGAAAGTTATGAAATGTTCTATAAATGTCTGTCCTATTCCTGTTCTAAGGATCTAGACTTTTTTAAATTCATCACTTAAATATGAACCATGTATGAGGGAGTCGGAGTCGGAAAGATGGAAATTGAGGAATCAGAGTCTGGGTCGAAGGTTTGGCTTACCGACTCCACAGCCCTGCATATTACCGCCACTTACTGACCGAATAATACCACATACAAAGAACAAGTACGGCCACACCATGACCAGACCACATATTACCACCACAAAGTGACAATAATACCACATGCAAGGAAAAAATACTGCCACGCCATGACCGGACTACATATTACCACCACCACAAAGTGACCAAATACTACAATGCTGATCATGAATACAAACCACAATACTAACAACACTGTTATTACCACCAGCGACATTATACACAGGAGTTCTGTATATACACCGCGTGCAGAATTATTAGGCAAATGAGTATTTTGATCGCGAGATACTTTTTATACATGTTGTCCTACTCCAAGCTGCATAGGCTTGAGAGCCAACTACCAATTAAGTAAATCTGGTGATGTGCATCTCTGTAATGAGGAGGGGTGTTGACTAATGACATCAACACCCTATATAAGGTGTGCTTAATTATTAGGCAACTTCCTTTCCTTTGGCAAAATGGGTCAGAAGAGAGATTTGTTTGGCTCTGAAAAGTCCAAAATTGTGAGATGTCTTGCAGAGGGATGCAGCAGTCTTGAAATTTCCAAACTTTTGAAGCGTGATCACCGAACAATCAAGCGTTTCATGGCAAATAGCCAACAGGGTCGCAAGAAGCATGTTGGCCAAAAAAGGCGCAAAATAAGTGCCCATGAATTGAGGAAAATCAAGCGTGAAGCTGCCAAGATGCCATTCGCCACCAGTTTTGCCATATTTCAGCGCTGCAGCGTTACTGGAGTATCAAAAAGCACAAGGTGTGCGATACTCAGGGACATAGTCAAGGTAAGGGAGGCTGAAAAACGACCACCTTTGAACAAGAAACATAAGATAAAACTTCAAGAATGGGCCAAGAAATATCTTAAGACTGATTTTTCAAAGGTTTTATGGACTGATGAAATGAGAGTTACTCTTGATGGGCCAGATGGATGGGCCAGAGGCTGGATCAGTAAAGGGCAGAGAGCTCCACTCCGATTCAGACGCCAGCAAGGTGCAGGTGGGGTACTGGTATGGGCTGGTATCATCAAAGATGAACTTGTGGGACCTTTTCGGGTTGAGGATGGAGTGAAGCTCAACTCCCAGACCTACTGCCAGTTTCTGGAAGACAACTTCTTCACTTCAAGCAGTGGTACAGGAAGAAGTCGGTATCGTTGAAGAAAAACATGATTTTTATGCAGGACAATGCTCCATCACATGCATTCAACTACTCCACAGAGTGGCTGGCCAGTAAAGGTCTAAAAGAAGAAAAAATAATGACATGGCCCCATTGTTCACCTGATCTGAACCCCATAAAGAACCTGTGGTCCATTATAAAATGTGAGATGTACAGGGAAGGAAAAGAGTACACCTCTTGGAACAGTGTCTGGGAGGCTGTGGTGACTGCTGCACGCAATGTTGATCGACAACAGATCAAGCAACTGACAGAAACTATGGATGGAAGGCTGTTGAGTGTCATCATAAAGAAAGGTGGCTATATTGATCACTAATTTTTTTGTTTTTGCATGTCAGAAATGTTTATTTCTAAATTTTGTGCACTGATATTGGTTTACCTGGTGAAAATAAACAAGTGAGATGGGATTATATTTGTTTTTCATTTTTTCATTAAGTTGCCTAATAATTCTGCGCAGTAATAGTTACCTGCACAAACAGATATCCTCCTAAGATCTAAAAAAAAAACCACTCCAACTTCCAAAAATATTAAGCTTGGATAGTTGAGTCTTTTGGGTTGATTGAGAAGATAGTTGTTGATCAATAATAAAAATAATCCTCTAAAATACAATTTGCCTAATAATTCTGCACACAGTGTAGTGTCAGTGTACAGATAATATAGTGATCACTAGTGACATTATAAACAGGAGCTCTGTGTATAGTGTACAAATAATACAGTGATCACCAGTGACATTATACACAGGAGCTCTGTATATACTATATAGTGTAAGTGTTCATGTAATACACTGACTCACCAATGATGTCTCTAGGTGAAGTCCTTCATCTTCGCTTTTCATCTTCAACTGGTACAGACCGCCATCACTTCTTCCAGTCATGAATCATCTCTGCAGAAAATAACACACAGTTATCAATAACTGATCTCTTCTAGAGCACATTCCCACTTTTTCCCCCCTGACTTCTACACTACACCAGTTGAAGAAAAAAAAGCGACATAGTGCCGCCCTGCACAGTAACAGGACCCCACTTTTGGTCCCTCCCATGGAAAACAGTTTCCTAAAAAGTAAATTATATTACAGAAGTAATAATGTTCATAATTGGAATCTAAAGTAATTATGTTCCCCACTCGCCACCATAAACAGTAATTAAGTCGCTTGTCCAGCCTGGCTCCCCCCCATATATCCCTTCTGTTCCCCATATGTCCAGCGTGGCCCCTTTATATTTATCCTAGCCCACGTGTATCGAGCCTGCGCCCCCCCCCCCATATATCCATCCTGGCCCCCATGTGTCGAGCCTGCCCCCCCCATATATCCATCCTGGCCTTCATGTGTCCAGCTGCCCCCCATATATCCATCCTGGCCTCTGTGTCCATTCCCCCCCCCCATATATCCATCCTGGTCTCCATCTGTCCAGCCTGCCCCCCCATATATCCATCCTGGCCTCCATGTGTCCAGCCTGCCCCCCCATATATCCAACCTGCCCCCCCCATATATCCATCCTGCCCCCCTTCCCATGTGTCCAGCCAAACCCCCCATCCTTACATGTTCAGCCAGGCCCCCCCTTATGTATCCAGCCAGCCCCCCCATTTATGTGTCCAGCCAGGCCCCCTCACCCATGTGTCCAGCCAGGCACCCCCTTATGTGTCCAGCAGGTTCCCCCTTATGTGTCCAGGCAGGCTCCCCCTTATGTGTCCAGCCAGGTTCCCTCCCCTCCCATGTGTCCAGCCAGGCTCCCCCCTTATGTGTCCAGCTAATCTCCCCCTTATGTGTCCAGCCAGCCACCCCTCCCATGTGTCCAGCCAGGCACCCCCTTGTGTGTCCAGCCAGGCTCCCTCATGTGTCCAGCCAGGCTCCTTCCTTATGTGTCCAGCCAGGCTCCTTCCTTATGTGTCCAGCCAGGCTCCCTCCTTATGTGTCCAGGCAGGCTCCCCCTCCCATGTGTCCAGCCAGGTCTCAGTTGTGTGTCCAGCCAGGCCCTCTTGTGTGTCCAGCCAGGCCCCCCCCCTTGTGTGTCCAGCCAGGCTCCCCCTCGTGTGTCCAGCCAGGCCCACCTTGTGTGTCCAGCCAGGCCCCCCCCTTATGTGTCCAGGGAGGCTCCCCCTCCCATGTGTCCAGCCAGGCCCCCCCCTTGTGTGTCCAGCCAGGCCCCCCTTGTGTGTCCTGCCAGGCCTCCCCCCTTGTGTGTCCAGCCAGGCCCCCCCTTGTGTGTCCTGCCAGGCCTCCCCCCTTGTGTGTCCAGCCAGGCCCCCCCTTGTGTGTCCAGCCAGGCCCCCCCTTGTGTGTCCAGCCAGGCCCCCCCTTGTGTGTCCAGCCAGGCCCCCCCCCCTTGTGTGTCCAGCCAGGCCCCCCCTTGTGTATCCAGCCAGGCCCCCATCCCATTCTGCATTCATTCACACACACAAAGATTCCTCTTAATATAATCAAAATATAAACCAATAACTCTAGTATTTTTCATCTTTGCAGGATACAACCAGGCTCTGTAGTGTTGGTTGGGGAAATAGGATGCTTGTCCCTGTAGTGTGTTCTTATACATAATAAGCCAGCATGGTGCACTACATGCATCTATGTGACTGGCACATTATACAGGTTTTATTCATGTGCATTTAAATTCTAATCATTCACCCCTTTCCCTATGAATGGTCGGTGTGAGTGGTTGTTCATCAGTATGTTGCACCTGTGCTACCTCCCATCTTTTATCCCTGGAGTTTGTCTGTATCCAGCAGTTAAATTAAGAATAAAAATAGGATTTTTTTTTTACAAAATCTTCAGTTTTTCTCAAATTTGTTAATGCAAAAATGTATACACCCCACATCAAAAACTACTACTTGTAGTGTTTTGTATGACCGCCATGACTTTTAAGGACAGCAACAAGTTTTCTAGGCATGGAATGAACAAGTTGGAGACATACTGCAACATCTATTTTTTCCCTTTCTTCAAGAACAACCTCTTTAGAGCCTGGATGCTGGATGGAGAGTGATGCTTAAAGGGGTTTTCCTCACAAAAAAAAGTACATTTTAATCAATAGATTTTGGAATAATAAGTTCCACAATTGTATGTGTTTAAATAAAATGTTCCTGTGTTGAGATGATGTTATAAATGTGCCCCTGCTATGTATGGCGTAATTGCCGTGTCTGATCGTACAGGGACCTGGTCTGATCATTCCATAGCTCCTGGGCAGGGGGAAGCAAAAGAATATACAAACATTACAGCAGGGGTCACAACTGATTCTTTTTGTGAGGTAAAACATTTCCCTGCCTGTTTTTAAACAATGTTTTACTTCAAAGAAAGAATCATCTGCGATCCCCTGATGTAATATCAGTGCACATTTTTTTTCTACCCCCTGCCCAAGAGCTGTGGTATAATCAGACCATGTTCCTGTACAGTCAGACACAGCCATTACACAGTACACAGCAGGGACACATTTATAAGATTATCTCAGCACAGGAACATTTTTTAAACATATCCAATTGTGGAAATTATTAGTATTCCAAGATATATTGATTAAAATGTACTATTGTTTGTGGGAAAACCCCTTTATTTTGTCTCTTCAGAATTCCCTGAAGGTCTTTTGATTGGGCTCAGATTAATTCTTGGCGACTGAATCTCTTTCACCCTGTTCTTTTTCAAAAATGCAACTTATGTGTGTTTTGGATCATTGTCATGTTGGAAATTGCATGTCTACCAAGGGCACAGAGTTATGGTTGCAGATTTTCTTTCAATATAGAGCAGTACATCTTTGAACTCATGATACCTTCAATGAAATATAGCTCCCCAGCACCAGCAGTACTCATAGAGCTCCACATAAGGATACTGCTGCCACCATGTTTTAGTGTTGGCATTATGCATTTACAAATATGAAATTAGAAAAATGCATGATGCCTACAGTAAAACATGGTGGTTGCATCAGTATCCTTAAGTGAGGCTGCATGAGTGCTGCTGATGTCGGGAGCTACATGACTATGATCCAAAGCACACATATGTTGCATTTCTGAAGAACAGATTGAAAATAATTCAGTGAGTATGTCTTCTAATCTGAACCCAAATGAAACACCTATGGGAGAAATTCTGAAGAGATAAGTTGAGCATCACGCTGCATCCAGCATCCAGTCTCTAAAAAGATTGCTTTTATGCCGCCAAGTTGTTTATTCCACTCCTAGAAGAGCTGCTTTTTTCTTGCTATAATACAAATTCTAACAGTCTATTCAGTTGAACTATCAGCTGTGTATCCTCCAGACTTCTGCACAACACAACTGATGGTCCCAACCCCTTTTATAAGGCAAGAAATCCCACTTATTAAACTTGACAGGGCACACCTGTGAAGTGAAAACCATTTCCGGTGACCACCTCTTGAAGCTCATCAAGAGAATGCCAAGAGTGTGCAAAGCAGTCATCAAAGCAAAAGGTGGGTACTTTGAAGAACCTAGAATATAAGACATATTTTCAGTTGTTTCACACTTTTTTGTTAAGTACATAATTCCACATGTGGTAATTCATAGTTTTGATGCCTTCAGTGTGAATGTACAATTTTCAAAGTCATGAAAATACAGAAAAATCTTTAAATGGGAAGGTGTGTCCAAACTTTTTGTCTGTACTGTATATATATAATGTATATATATATTATTTTTTCACCCTTACTAATAAGTGTTTCATTACTATACAGAGGAAGATTCTGAGGGAGATGATGCTTCACCTATAGGTATGTACTGCACAATACCATTCCATGTTTCTTAACCCTGTCTCGTGTAAATCAGCATTAACCTTCCTGACAGCCCCATTTTTCAAGTCTGATACGTCACTTTCTGCGGTAATAACTTTAAAATGCTTCTGTCAGTGATTCTGAGATTGTGATTTTGTTGTTGTAAAACATTTTACCTGTTACTACCGGTAAATTCAGATCTGTTGTTTTGTCTTTGTTCATGAAAATATTCCAAATTTTCTGAAAATTTTGAAAAATGTGCAATCTTTAAACTTGTATACCCTTAATGACATGTATATAGTGTAAGATGGCTGACGGACAGGTCCTTGAGGGGAAATATGTATCATCGAGGTTGGTAGCTTCGGTGATGTAAACCCGAGAAAGCATGCTCCAGCACGTATACTGCTGACAGTGTTAATAGGGCGTATCAGGCCGGTTTTAAGAGCAGTCATAAAAAATGGGTGGGAATGGCTGCCCACATATCCCCACCTCTGGAGCGTGGTTTGGTAAATAAAATAGAGACCAAATGTCTCATTCAGTGTCTGTGTCTGGAGACCTGTGGATCTCCAAGTCGTTAGTCTGTACTAAGGATTGGACACTGACCTGAGCAGGCGAACCGGTAACATTGTGTGGACATTTTACTTTGTGCTTCCACTTTGTGCCGGAAAACGCTATTTTTGTTTATGCTGTCTGAATAAACCAGTTTGGATTTCAATGAAAATGCTTCCTGTGTCTACCTCAACCGCAGACGAGTGAGTACTAAACCCTACAATTGGTGCTAGAAGCACAGTCACAAATCCCAAGGGGCAGTGTGACTGCTACAGGAAACCTTTTATGTCTTGGGTGAAGGCCGTCAGCCAGTAGGGGACGTCTGGCATCATGGAGGAGCTGATAAAGCAACTGGTGCAGGCTAATCTCCGGCAGCATCAACCGCAGCAGTGGCAGCAGCAGCAGTACAAGCAGCAGATAAACCTCCTAGCCGAGTTAATCCATGGCAGTTCAATCGCCCCACCCCCAAGTCCAAGTGATGACTCACTTGCCAGGAAGACGTTAAGAAGAGCCTTACAAAAGATGATCCCGGGTGATGAGGACGAGGCGTTTCTGACAATTTTTGAGAGGGTGGCGGAGCGAGAGATATTGCCTCCAGAGCAGTGGGCGGAGGTTCTGGCACCATATTTAACAGGGCAACAGCAGAAGGCCTATTATAACTTGGCCTTGCAAGATGCAAAAGAGTACATCAAGTTGAAGACTGAGATTTTGGCGTGCTTAGGAGTGACTCTGACTGACATGATGCGGGTGTACCACTGGGCCTATTGCAGTGACAAACCTTCCCGGTCCCAAATGTTTTACCTCCTACACTTGGTCCAAAAGTGGTAGCAACCGGAATCTTCCTCTCCAGCACATATAGTGGCGAGGATTGTGATGGACAGGTTCATACACTCCCTTCCAAGGCTGGTGCCATCCTGGGTTGCACAGGGAGATCCCCATAATGCCAATGACCTTGTGAGGTTGGTAGAAAGGTACCAGGCGGTCGAGAGTGCTTTGGGGAAGTAAGGGGTGGGAGCATCTCCATACTGTGGTTACCAACAGGGGGGATGGACACCCAAAAGTGGGGAACTAGAACCACATCTGGGGGGCATCCTAGAGTTCAGGAGGGGTCCCGAGTTGCTACCAAAGGCCCCATCCAATAACTTAATTTGTTGGCGATGTCACACCCCGGGTCTAATAGTGGCCTGTTGCCCTATGACCAACGAGCCAGTAGACTGCAGCACAGGACGGCGCTACTTTGCATATCCTGCTTGTAGTGCTGTCCCTCCACGAGGCGTGGGACCACAGGCATGCCCCGTGTCAGTGAATGGAGCGCAAATGACTGGTCTGTTCGATTCTGGGAGTTTGGTAACCCTAGTGAGGGCCATAATTCCTCATCGTCTGATTCTGCAGAAAAAAGTGGACATCTGCTGTATCCATCGAGACGCTAAGGACTACCCTGTGGTCCTAGTGGTCATAGGCACAAACTGTAGCACCGAGTCCCATGAGGTGGGCGTAGTCAAGGACCTGTTGCACCCTGTTATAATAGGGCAGGACTTTGCCTTGCTTTGGGACTTGTGGGAGAAAGGGAGGAAGCTGGGTTGTCCAGACCACAACCAGGTCGCTCCTAAAGAAACCTCGTCGCAGGCCGCAACCGACAGTTTTCCCTTTCATGTGCTTGTTGGGGGTGAGGATGAAGCAGCATCCCTGAGCTGGAGGTGGGGATACTTTGGAAACGCCCAGCTCAGGGACTGAACTCTAAAAGGTGTGTTTAATAATGTCACTGTTCTGAATGGTGTTGCTCAAGAGTCTAGGGCTGATACCTGATATCCGTACTTTGCTGGAATTGGGGAGTTACTATGTCAGGTCACGAAGCTCAGAAGAGAGGTAATCGATCAGTTACTAGTGCCAGGGCCGTACAGACGCAGGGTGTTAGATATGGCCAATGTACATGTCTTAGGTGGTCATCTGGAGGTAGAAAAAGCCCAGGAAAGAATCTTCCAGAGGGTCTACTGGCCCAGTTGTCACCGAGAGATTGTGAATTACTGTAGGTCCTGTCACACCTATCAGTTGACCTCCCCTGTGGCTCACTTCCGTAGCCCTTTAGTGCCACTACCTGTCATTGAGGTCCCAATCGATCGCATCACCATGGATCTAGTGGGACCCCTGGTCAAGTCCGCCAGAGCACATCAGTATATCTTGGTGGTACTGGACAATGCTACATGTTACCCGGAGGCTGTACCACCACGAAACTCCTCTGCCAAGTGCATAGTCCAGGAGCTAGTCCACATCTTTTCTAGAATGGGGTTGCCTAAGGAGATCCTAACGGACCAAGGGACCCCATTTATGTCAAGGGGGATGAGGGAGTTGTGAAAAATCCTGCAAATCACACAACTCAGGACCTCAGTCTACCACCCCCAGACAGACGGCTTAGTGGAGAGGTTTAATAAAACCTTGAAGGCCATGTTGAAGAAGGTCGTAGAGAAAGACTGCCGGAACTGGTACTGTCTACTGCCGTACCTTCTGTTTTCTATTAGAGAAGTCCCACAGGCCTCTACTGGCTTCTCACCATTTGAGCTGTTATATAGCTGACAGCCCCTTGGACTCCTGGATGTAGCAAAGGAGACTTCGGAGGCGGGGTCTACACCCTACAGGAATGTAATCAAACATGTGGCCCAGATGCAAGAAAGGATTGTTGAGGCGATGCCTATTGTGAAAGAACACCTCCTCAAAGCACAAGAGGCACAGTCAAGGGTGTACTAAAGATCAGCGAGGGTGAGACACTTCCACCTTGGAAATTGGGTACTAGTGCCTACGGTGGAGAGCAAATTCCTGACCAAGTGGCAGGGCCCCTATGAAGTTCTTGAAAAGCTTGGCAATGTCAACTATAGAGTCCACTAACCAGGGAAAAGGAAGCCCTACCAGGTGTACCAGGTCAACCTGATCAAGCCATGGCGACATAGGGAGTTTGTGGAAGCTCCTGTTTGGTGGCGAAGACCAAAGCCCACGTGAAGGAAGTCAAGCTGGCAGAGTCGCTGTCACATGCCCAGATGCCACAGTGCCGAGAGTTGCTATAGCGGAACTGAGACCTGTTCTCAGAACTACCAGGGCGTACTCGGATCATAGAGCATGAGTTTCTTCCGGGTCATCATGTCCAAGTAAATATGAAGCCGTATCGGATTCCCGAAGCCCACCGAGAGGTGATTGCAAAAGAGGTGAAGCGGATGCTGAGCATGGGAGTCATTGAGGAGTCCAGGAGTGGCTGGTCCAGTCCCATAGTCTTAGTGCCAAAACCAAATAGAGAATGGCAGTTTTGCAATGACTATAGGAAACTCAACAAATTCTTGAAGTTTGACACCTACCCAATGCCCAGTGTAGATGAACTGTTTGAAAGGTTGGGGCCAGCCAGGTATATTACCACCCTTGACCTCGCTAAAGGAATTGGCAAATACCCATGTCCCAAGATGCCAAGGAGAAGACTGTCTTCTCAACGCCAGATTGTTGATTCTAGTACACAAGGATGTTGTTTGGGTTGCAAGAAGCCCTGGCTACCTTCCAGAGGACCATGGACTTGATTCTAGCTCCCCACAAGAAGTATGCAGCAGCCTACTTGGATGACATCGTGATCTATAGCCAGGATTGGGGAAGCCATCTGAGCAAAGTCCAGGCGATACTTGATTCTTTAAAGAAGGCAGGGTTTTCTATAAACCTGAAGAAATGTGCCATGGGCATTGAAGAAACCAAATACTTGGATTATGTCGTAGGGAGAGGTGAAATAAAGCCCCAAATAAAGTCGACGTGATCAAGAAGAGTTGGCCACTACCCCTCTCAGGGAAACAGGTCAAAGCGTTCCTAGGCATCGTGGGCTATTACCGCCGGTTCATCCCTAACTTCGTCATGATAGCGGCCCCTTTGACAGACTTCCTTACAGGGACAAAGTCGGTTATGGCTAAGTAATCTCCAGAAGCTGAGACTGCCTTCGCGGAACTGAAGGTAGCTCTGTGTAAACAGACAGTTATGGTGGCACCGGATTTCTCAAATAAGTTTGTGGTCCAGACAGACATGTCAGATGTCGGGCTGGGTGCTGTCCTATCACAGGAAGTGAATGGGGAAGAGCATCCCATAATGTATTTAAGTCAGAATGTGACATCCTGTGGGAAGAATTACTCCATTGTGGAAAAGGCCATCAAGTGGGTGTTGGACACTTCAAGATACTACCTCTTAGGCAGGAAGTTCAGGCTAGTGTCAGACCATGCCGCACTAAGGTGGATGAGGGACAAGAAGGGGAACGATGCCGGAGTGACCAGATGGTCCCTAGCCCTTCAGGATTTTAGCTTCCATGCAGAGCATAGGCCCGGGAAACTGCATGGCAATGCTGATGCACTGTCGAGGGTCCACTGCTGTCGGGGTGGTGACTCTGCACCGTATGCCCCCTCTACTCCAGACTCATACACAGGTATATAGACTATTCTATACCCGCCTATATTGGTTTATTATTATGGAATAGTTTATACGTTAGGAGCTATTTCCATCATTGCCCCTCTCTTGCATCCTGTGGTTCTTTTGCACAATATTTATTTACACCCTGATAGAGGTAGTACATATGTTTTCCCCATATCTAATACATATAATCTGTATTGATATACACCTGGTTCCTTATTGTTTTATTTATATGTGTATTATATATATATATATATATATATATATGTATATATATATACACATATACATAATGGGTATGGAAAGTATTCAGACCCCTTGTGATCCTCCTTGAGATGGTTCTACTCCTTCATTGGAGTCCAGCTGTGTTTAATTAAACTGATAGGACTTGATTTGGAAAGGCACACACCTGTCTGTATAAAGGCCCCGTCACACTAAGCGATGCAACAGCGATCCCGACAACGTTACGACCTGTCAGGGATCGTTGCTGCATCGCTAATACATCGCTGGTGAGCTGTCAAACAGGCAGGCTCACCAGCGATCAGGGGAGCAGCGATATCGTGGAAAGAATCGTTCCACGATGTCCTGCTCCCGTCACCAGCCTGCTGCTTAAGCAGGAGCAGGCTGGTAACTATGGTAAACATCGGGTTACTAAGTGCGCGTGTGCCCCTAGTAACCCGCTGTTTACCATGGATACCACTCTGCTACGGTGCGCGGGAGCCTCCGCGCACCGTAGCAGAGTGGTATCCATGGTAAACAGCGGGTTACTAAGTGCGCGCGTGCCCCTAGTAACCCGATATTTACCATGGTTACCAGCCAGTTCTTTGGTCCCGCTGGTCACACACAGCGATGTGTGCTGGCCAGCGGGAGGCCAACGACAAAAAATGGTCCAGGACACTTTGCAGCGATCAGCGACCTCACAGCAGGGGCCTGATCGTTGCAAAGTGTAACACATAGCGACATCGCTGGTGAGGTCGCTGGTGAGTCACCAAAACCGTGACACAGCAGCGATCTCGCTAGCGATATCACTATGTGAGACGGGGGCTTAAGACCTCACAGCTCACAATGCATGTCAGACCAAATGAAAACCATGAGCTCAAAGAAACTGCCCAAGGAGCTCAGAGACAGAATTGTGGCAAGGCACAGATCTGGCCAAGGTTACAAAATAATTTCTGCATTACTCAAGGTTCCTAAGAGCACAGTGGCCTCCATAATCCTTAAATGGAAGAAGTTTGGGACCACCAGAAGTCTTCCTAGACCTGGCCATCCAGTCAAACAAAGCAATCGTGGGAGAATATCCATGGTGAGAGAGGTAAAGAAGAACCCCAAAATCACTGTGACTAAGCTCCAGAGATGCAGTAGGGAGATGGGAGAAAGTTCCACAAAGTCAACTATCACTGCAGCCCTCCACCAGTCAGGCCTTTATGGCAGAGTGGCCCGACGGAATCCTCTCCTCAGTGCAAGACAAATGAAAGTCCGCATAGAGTTTGCTCAAAAACACATGAAGGACTCCCAGACTATGAGAAATAAGATTCTCTGGTCTGATGAGATGAAGATAGATCTTTTTGATGATAATTCTAAGCGGTATGTGTGGAGAAAACCAGGCACTGCTCATCACCTACCCAATACAATCCCAACAGTGAAACATGGTGGTGGCAGCATCATGCTATGGGGGTGTTTTTCAGCTACAGGGACATGACGACTGGTTGCAATTGAAGGAAACATGAATGCGGCCAAGTACAGAGATATCCTGAGTGAAAACCTCTTCCAGAGTGCTCTGGACCTCAGACTTGGCCGAAGGTTCACCTTCGAACAAGACAATGACCCTAAGCACACAGCTATAATGACAAAGGAGTGGCCTCACAACAACTCTGTGACCATTCTTGACTGGTCCAGCCAGAGCCCTGACCTAAACCTAATTGAGCATCTCTGGAGAGACCTGAAAATGGCTGTCCACCAACGTTCACCATCCAACCTGTCGGAACTGGACAGGAACTGCAAGGAAGAATGGCAGAGGATCCCCAAATCCAGGTGTGAAAAACTTGTTGCTTCATACCCAAGAAGACTCATGGCTGTACTAATTCAAATACCGAGCAAGGGGGCTGAATATTTATGACCATGTGATATTTCAGTTTTTCTTTTTTAATAAATTTGCAAAAATTTCTAGGTTTCTGTTTTTTTTCCTGTCAAGATAGGATGCAAAGTGTACTTTAATGAGAAAAAAAATGAACTTTTTAGAATTTATCAAATGGCTGCAATGAAACAAAGATTGAAAAATTTAAAGGGGTCTGAATACTTTCCGTGCCCACTGTATGTATATATATGTATTCTGGTGGCAATGGTGGCAATGGTATATATTCCATTGATTTGTACTGTACATTTGCATGTGGGAAACACATGTTGTTCAGCGCTTTCTCCTGGTTGCGTTGTTCCCACCCCTATTCGTATTTTAGCTTGATCCATTAAAATTTGTTATATTTTAGCATACTCTGGTCTTCTTTTTGGTTCTATATCATTGGTTTTCTGTGTTTTAGTTACCGATTGGTCTATACAGTCCTTTTTAAACATGCACCCTGACTAGGTAGTGTATGTATGTATGTATATATACATGTGTGTGTGTATATATATATATATAATATATATACATACATGCATGCATGCATACATACATGCATACATACATACACACACACACAGTGTTATGCTTAATGCATTTCCTTCTCAGAACTGATTATTCTTCTTCTAATCTTCATGTGTATCGTCATTTTCGAATTTTGAGTTTTTTTGCTTATTGATAGCCAAGCCCGCCAGCTTTGGGCAGAGGAGGGTATGTAAGATGGCCACCGGACAGGTCCTCGAGGTTGTTAACTTCGGTGATGTAAACCCAGAAAAGCATGCTCCAGCACATATAGTACTGAAAGGGTTAATAGGACGTATGAGGGCCGCTTTTATGAGCAGTCATAAGAGATTGGTGGGAATGGCTGCTCACATATCCCCACCCCGGGGGCGTGGTTTGGTAAATAAAATGGAGACCAATTGTCTCATTCTGTGTCTGGAGATATGTGGATCTCCAGGATGCTGGTCTGTGCTAAACACCTAAGGATTTGAAACTGACCTGAGCGGTCGAACCCGCAACATTGTATGGACATTTTACTTTGTATTTCCACTTTGTGCCGGAAAAGGGTGTTTTAGTTTTGCTACCTGAGCAGTTTATGCTGTCTGAATAAACTAGCCTGGATTTCAATGAAAATGCTTCCTGTGCCTACCTCAGCTGCAGCCGAGTGAGTACCAAACCGTACAGTAGCTATACAATATTAGGGTCTGCTATACAAGGAGTAATGCTGCATTCAGGATAAATTGTTTAATAAATTGTGCAGTCTAAATATTAGGGCTGAAGTAACATTTTAGCTGAATGGAATTTGACTAAATGGAATTATTAATTTTTTTTCCTTATATTTTCATTAATGCAAAGCACCTCAAGGAATAGCAAACTTCTTGTATGCTTTGAAACCTCCATTCTTTAAATTGGGGTGTTTTTTAGGGGGTTACAATAAAAGGCCCTTCAAAGTCACTTCAAAAGTGAATAGGTCCATAAAAGTGCAGTTTATTTTAAATTTCCTTGGAAATATGAAAAATTGCTGCTAAAATTGTAACCCCTTCATGACCTTTGACATACCTATACGTCCTGATCGGGAAGGGATTCCCAACCACTGACATACAGTAACATCATGACGATTGTGCCGGGCCCAGGGGCTGTGCCCTCACCATCATCGTCGGGAGCTTGGCTTAAGTGATAGCAGAGCCTCGGCTGTCACTGTCAGGAGCATTGCCCTCACCATTCCCAGCTTTTTAACCCCTTAAATGTCATTATCAATAGAAATAACAGCATTTAGAAGGCTTGAGGAGGGAGAGGGCTCCCTCTCCTACGTGATCTGCATCGGGTGCCATCATACACTGGGAGATCCCCTGAGGTGCCATAACAGCCTGAGGACCCCATTTTACAAAGTACACCTCTCAGTGAACTCATCTAGGGGTGCAATGATCATATTAACACCATGGGTGTGTCACAGAATTTTATACCATTGGGCAGTGAAGAAAAAATAATTACATTTTTATCTCAAATATTTTGTTTAGCCCCAGATTTTACATTTTAAATGGGGTTAATGGATACAACTGGCCCCTAAAATGTGGCCCACAATTTCTGCTGAATGTGGAAATACCTCATATGTGACTGTACAGTACTGCTTAGCCACACGGCGACACTCGGGAAGGACGGAGCGCTATTTGACTGCTGGAGTATAGGTTTTCCTAGAATAGTTTGCGGACTCCATATACAGAGACCCTAAATGCTAAAAGAGCAGAATACCCCCCCTCAAGTGACCCCATTTTGTAAGTTATACCCCTGCCAAACATGTGGATGGTAAATCTGATGTAGGCACACACTGGAGCTCTGGAGGACGGGGGTGGGGGGTAGCATTAAAATTTCGGAGCACAGAATTTGCTATATTTCTTTTGGGGGCGAGGAGTTATTTCACTTTTCCAGTGCCCTTGTGCTACCAGTAACGTGGAAGCACCCTATATTTACATTGACAGATGAAACCAGGGGAGGAGTCCTGAGGAGATAATTTGCATATTCCCACTGCATTTTGGGATAAGTGAAGAGTCTCCGTGAGCTCAAAGAACACTGGATTTTGGCCGTTGGAGCTGAAAGGAGGACATCGGTAAACCGAATTTTGGAGCGTATTTCACTGTTTTCATAACACATTAACAATAAGAACATGGAAGAGTCCAGGAGCCATTTGGTGAGCTGCATATCCTGATACATGTTCACATACTTGTCAGGGAAAAGCCAAACTTCACATGCCAGAAATGCAAGCTTGTGTCCCTGTTGGAGGAAAAGTTGCGAAATCTAGAAGAGAGGTTAACTACCTTGAAAATCATTAAGGAAGGTGAAGAGTTCTTAGACAGAGGATAATTATCCCTTCATGATACAGGAAGAGAAGAAATTCGAACTGCACCTGATGAAACAGAGGAATGGAAGCATGTGACCCAGAGAAGCAGGAGTATCGAGAGGCAGTCAGCACCCATACTGCTCAGGAACCAGTACCAGGCTCTCACACAGGAGAACCATGAAGAAATACAGCAAGATAAGACTTTGCCCACAATGAATAACCTTGTAAGCCCTCAGAATCCTCCGGGATAGAGAAAGAAAATGTTGTGAAGGAAAAACGGAGAGTGGTGGTCATGGGGGATTCCCTGTTGAGAGGAACAGAGGCCGCTATCTGCAGACCAGACATAACCTCAAGAGAAATGTGCTGTCTTCCAGGAGCAAAAATTAAAGATGTGTCTGACAGGATATCAAGACTTTTCAGACCTACAGATCACTACCCATTCCTGCTAATACATGTGGGGACAAATGACCCTGCAAGAAAGGACCTGGAAACCATCTGCAGTGACTTTGAAGACTTAGGCAAGAAAGTGAAAGAATTGGGAGCGCAGGTGGTCTTCTCATCCATCCTCCCAGTGGATGGCCATGGAACAATGAGGTGGAATAAGATTCTACAGGTGAACAACTGGCTACGTCGATGGTGCTGTCAACAAGGATTTGGATTTCTGGATCACGGAATGAATTATCTATATGATGGACTACTTGCTAGAGATGGGGTGCCCCTTACGAAGACTGGAAAACATGTATTTGGAAGTCGCCTTGCTACACTCATCAGGAGAGCTTTAAACTAGATCAATGTGGGAAGGGAAGCAAAAGGCCAGAAAAAGCCATACATCTGACAAATACTATTGAGATCTCTGCTATTGGAAGTGGAAAGGAAGAACAAAGACAAAAAAATCTAAGTAATAAAAATATGGGAGGAAGAGAAACCAATCACAAACTAAAATGTTTTTATACAAATGCACAAAGCATGGGCAACAAACAAGGAGAATTGGAACTACTAACGCAGGAAAAGAAATATGATGTCATTGGAATCATTGAAACTTGGTGGGACGATACACATGATTGGAATACAAGGCTAAAAGGATACAACTTATTTGCAAGAAGCAGACTTGATAAACGAGGAGGAGGTGTCGCATTGTATGTTAGAAAAGCGTATATCTGCAGAGAGATTGAAGCAGAGACTGGGAGTTCTGTGGAAAGTGTTTGGGTAAGAATACAAGGAGAGAACAACGGAAAGGACACCATTGTAGGCATTTACTACAGGCCACCTGGGCAAGCTGAAGATATGGATGAACTCTTTATGTATCAAATGACCAAGTTCTCCAAAAAATATGACGTAGTGGTCATGGGAGATTTCAACTATCCATACATTTGTTGGGAATCTCTCTCAAGTAAAACTAACAGGTCAAGCAAATTCTTATCCTCTCTTGCTGACAACTTTATCTTCCAAAAGGTAGGGGAGAAAACAAGGGGATCTGCTACTTTGGATCTAATCCTTATAAACAGGGAGGAAATGGTTGAGGAGATAAAAGTGGCTGGGACCCTAGGAAGCAGCGATCATGCTATTATAGAATTTTGGATAACTAGAGGAGGAAGACATGTGAAGACTCAAACTTCAAGGTTAGATTTTAAATAGGCAGATTTTAAGAGACTCAGAAAGAGAATAGGAGGGATCCAATGGCTGGATGTCCTTAAGGACAAAAATGTCCAGGAAGGATGGGAAATTTTTAAAAATGAGATTCTCAAAGCACAATCGTTAACAATCCCGAAAAGTAGGAAGAATGGGAAGCATTTAAGGAAACCAGGATGGATGAACACAGAACTTAAACACATGCTAAAAAGAAAGAAAGAAATGTTTATCAAATGCAAAGAAGGAGTCATATCTAAAGAAGATTATAATGCAGTCTGCAGATCCTGCAGGGCACGTATCAGGTCAGCTAAAGCTGACAATGAATTAAGGCTTGCAAGAGATGTCAAAAGCAATAAAAAAGGATTTTGAGGGTATGTCAAAAGTAAAAGAAAAGTCAATGATGCTATAGGATTTTTACAGGATGAAAATGGTGAAATGGTAAGAAAGGATGTTGAGAAGGCCGAACTTTTTAATTCCTATTTTGCATCTGTTTTCTCTCAGAAAGAAAATGGAACATCAACTGATCTTCACTGTCCTATTAAAGGAATTGAAGAATCCAGGTTATCTGTAAACAGAAAGATTGTGAGGGAATATTTAGCTAACATAAATGAGTTCAAGTCTCCAGGTCCAGATGAATTAAACCCCAGAGTACTGAAGGAGATCGTAGAAGAAATTTTAGAACAACTCTCCATAATCTTTGAAAATTCTTGGAGAACAGGAGAAATCCCAGAAGACTGGAGAAGAGCAAATGTTGTTCCTATCTTCAAAAAGGGGAAGAAAGTGGACCCAGGGAACTATAGGCCGGTGAGTCTGACTGCTATACCAGGAAAGATCTTTGAACAAATTATTAAACAACATGTATGTAAGTACCTGGATAAGAATGAAGTGATTAACCAGAGTCAGCATGGGTTTGTAACTAACAAATCAAGTCAGACTAACTTAATTTCCTTCTATGACAGAATCACTGACTGGGTGGATCAGGGAAATTGTTAAGGGGACGGTTGCAAACAACTTTTATTCAATAATGGAAAGCAACCTTACTCAGGGTCCGCGATGCAGCCTGGTGGACTGCGGCCAAACACCTTCCGGGTGAGAAGGTAAAACAACCAACTTAAATAACAATCCCTTCCGTGTTACTGCACACCGGAACGGGAATAGGGATTCGCACTATCTCCGTTAACAGCACGAGAGATGTGCGATAAATAATATATCTGTAGCCCTGTTAACTGCACAGGGACTACACAGCAGACGCTAGGATGCGTGTGTGACTCACGTCGGCGAATATGTGCTCCCAGCCGGCGTGCTACCGCACTGAGGAGTATCTCTCCACGTGGCTTACAGGCGGTGCTGGGAATAGGGTGTCTGCAGACTGCTCGGGGTGTATGGCGACCCCTTTGTCGGAGCCAGACTGTCAGATGAAGCTACCTGCCTATTTCATCTAAGCCTGCCTATTTCCACTAAACCTGCCTGCCAGAAACTAAAGCACACCTGGAGCCCAAAAGACCAAGCGTCCACACAACACCATCACAGCTCAATGATCAGAGCGCGCCGCCATGTTTGTGGGCGGGCTATTTAAAGATTAAGCCCTGCCCACCGTCGCACTATTGGTGACGTCACCCGCAACCAATCAGGCGGCGCCAGGTCACCGGATCAGCTGACTCCCAAACCACCAATCACGGTCCACCATGTCACAGGCATGCTCAGTGCAGAGAATCCTGGACTTAAGCTTTAGCAGCCCTGTTTCCCTCCGCAACCTATCCTTCATGTTGCTAGGAACAAAGACCCAAGAGACAACCTGTACATCTCGTGCACCAGCTAGGCGTTGGGACTGATGATGATGTTGAGCAGCATCATCCCTGGCTGGACTGGAATGGGAGACTACAGAATCCACTGATGGTTCTGAACCTATTTCAAATCTAGCAAACACCTGACGCCTAACAGAAATGCCGTAGATATAGTATATCTTGACTTCAGCAAAGTATTTGACAAAGTATCTCACACCATCCTTATTGAAAAAATGACCAAGTATTGAAAGGACAAGGCAACTGTTAGGTGGATTCATAACTGGCTTAGTGATCGGACTCAACGGGTGGTCGTAAATGGCTTCACATCCAGCTGGA
Organism: Phyllobates terribilis; assembly: GCF_046119375.1. Classification (NCBI taxonomy): domain Eukaryota; kingdom Metazoa; phylum Chordata; class Amphibia; order Anura; family Dendrobatidae; genus Phyllobates; species Phyllobates terribilis. Next base: position 2,301,725 of record NW_027362972.1, on the reverse strand, counting down.
TGAATGTCTGAAGTGGGGTACCACGGGGCTCTGTCCTGGGACCTGTATTGTTCAACATCTTTATCAATGATTTAGATGAAGGAATTGAGGGTAAACTGATTAAATTTTCTGATGACACAAAGCTAGGAAGTATAGCTAACACTAGAGAAGAGAGAGACAGGATTCAAAAAGACCTAAATAAACTGGAGCAGTGGGCAGCAAGTAACAGAATGTTTTTTAACAGGGAAAAATTCAAAGTACTACATCTGGGCAATAAAAATGAAAAAAGCATGTACAAAATGGGAGGAATAGAGCTAAGCAACAGTACATGTGAAAAATACTTAGTTATACTAATAGATCATAGACTGAACATGAGTAAACAGTGTGATGCAGCAGCTAAAAAAGACAAATACAATTCTGGGATGTTTTAACAGAAGCATACAATCTAGATCATGTGAAGTCATTATCGGACTTTACTCCTCCTTGTTCAGACCTCATCTGGTATACTGTGTCCAGTTTTGGGCACCACATTTTAAAAAAGACATCGACAAACTGGAGCAAGTTCAGAGAAGAGCGACCAGAATGGTGACCGGTCTGCAACCATGTCCTATGAGGAACGGTTGCAGGATTTGGGAATGTTTAGCTTGCAAAAAAGAAGACTGAGAGGAGACTTAATAGCTGTCTACAAATATGTCAAGGGCTGTCACATTGTAGAAGGATCATCTTTATTCTCATTTGCACAAGAAGCAATGGGATGAAACTGAATGGGAGGAGACACAGATTAGATATTAGAAAAAACTTTTTGACAGTTAGGATGATCAACGAGTGGAACAGGCTGCCACGAGAGGTGGTGAGTTCTCCTTCAATGGACGTCTTCAAGCAGAGGCTGGACAGACATCTGTCTGAGATGATTTAGTGAATCCTGCTTTGAGCTGGGGGTTGGACCAGATGAGCCAGGAGGTCCCTTCCAACTCTACAATTGTATGATTCTATGAATCTGAGTATTTTGTTTGTTTTATGGATAGATTTGAAGCTTTTATTGGGAACATTTTACATAACATTTTGGATCATATTTATCCGGTGCTCTATGCTGAGCACTTATTTTGAAGTTTCCATTGAAATCTCTGGGTGACGTGATTCAGGTGACACCCCCCAGTGGATCCATTCATTATAATGAGGCAGCAGAGTTACTCTTCTGGGCTCCATCTTACCTCTGTTCAGCGTCGTCCTACTTTTCAGAGGTGTCCAAAACTGCGGCCGATCGCGCATTTATGCACACCTAAAAAGACGGACAATACCGACTCACAGGCCAGACAGCGTCCAGTGTTGCCATCTGCCTTGTTTTAGGGAATCGTCCTCTGGGACAGTCATGTAAGGGCTTGTTTTTTGCGGGACGATTTGACGTTTTTATTGGTACCATTTTTGGTCACATGTCATTTTTTGATTGCTTTCTATTCTAAATTTGGGGAGGGAAAATAAACAAAAACTGGCAATTCAGGAATTGTGTTTTTTTTTGTTTTTTTTTATGCCGTTCCGCGTGTGGTAAAATTGATAAGGCAGAGTTATTCTTCAGCTCTGTACGTTTACAGCGGTACCACATTAATAGCGTTTTTATACAAAAAATATATATATATTTTGCATCGCTTTATTCTGAGAGCTATAATTTTTTTATCTTTCCACTGATGGGGCTGTATGGCGGCTTGTTTCTTGTGGGACAAGATGACGTTTTCAGCGGTACTAATTTTATATATATTTGTTTTTTTTATCGTGTTTCATTCCCCTTTTTTTCCCAGTGGCATGATGATAAAGCATCGTTAGCCTCGTTTTTTTAAGTTTTTTTTGTGCGGCGTTCACTGAAGGGGTTAACTAGTGTGACACTTTTATAGGTCGGGTTGTTCCAGACTCGGCAATACCAAATATGTGTACTTTTTTTTATTTTATTTATTTTTTACATAAAAATGTGTATTTATTAGTGAATATTTTTTTAAAATTATTATTATTTATTTAATTTTTTTTACATATTTTTACACATTTTTTGCCATTTATTTTTTACTTTTTACTTAGTCCCTTTATGGGACCTTCACTTGTTTCTCTTTGATCACAGATATAATGTATTGCAATGTACTAGATTGCAGTGCATTCATTATACCTTTAGTGAAAGCTCCTGAGCCCATGCTGTGAGCATGGTTTCAGCAGCTTTCCGTAGCTTGGTGACCCGGGGGTCGTCATGACGACCCCTGGTCACCATGGCAATGATTGGGCCCCACGACATCGCAGGGCCACCGATCTGTCAGCGGATTTAACAGCCAGGGATGGTGCTGACACGGCTACTAGCTGTTTAGTGCCGGAGCTCAGCCACTGGTGGTGCTGAACTCCGGCACTGATCGGGCTGGAGACGCTGATATTTCAGCATCTTCTGCACGATCATGCTGAGATCGGTCAGTCAGATTGACTGACCGATCGCAGCGATCTAGGTGTGCGGACCGACCATATGGCTCCCTGCACCCCATCTTGTGCTGCTCAGCTGTCACAGATAGCTGTCCACACGTATCTGTCACTGCGTGTTTACACGCTGTGACAGTTTAAAGCCATAACGGACACTGCACGGCAAGGAGCATTAACTTACACCTGCTCATGCCGTGCAGTGTCTGTCATTGGGCGTTATGGGGTTAATACCGCTGTCAAGTGTGATGGTGACATGTAACAGACTTTAACATAATGGCCATCAGTTCTAATGAACATGGGGCCACCGTGCAGTATGAATGCACATTGACGAAGGGTTACCTTGACTGCCGGATGACCACTTTAAAAAAATATATATATGGCTCTCAGAATATGGTGACAAAAGCCAAATTGTTTTTGTAAATGTTTTTATTTTATTTTTAATTAGTAAATCATGAATAGAAATATATAGATTTGGGATCCCGTAACCATACTGACCCATAGAGCAAAGGTAACAGATCACCACCTGATTACCACAAAGTAAGCGGCGCTAGTACAAAACCTTGAAAAAGAAAATGTGGAATTACAGTTTTTTTCCTCACCGTTTCCACTTATTTCATAGAATAAGTTGTGTTCTGCAAAAAACAAGCCCTCTTGCGGCTATGTCGAAATATTAGAAAGGTTATGGTTCTTGTTACAAGGAGAGGAAAAACTAAGTTACAATATCCTGGGGAAAAGCTCTGTGTCTGCCTCCTGAAAACCTCCAGCTCAGGGTTTGTTACCCGACCGACGACATGTTTAACAGATTCCTTTGACTAAACCACCCTTCACATGTCCATATAATACCGGTACTGGAAAAATGGTACCGGTGTCATAAGTATTTTGGATCAGTGTGTCATCCGTGTGCCATCAGTGTTCCATCCGTGTGCAATTCATTTTTTTTCCACCATGACTTAAATATCAATTCCAAAGCTTCTCCTATACTTTGCAGTGTTAAACATGTACAGCACACGGTTGTCACAAGGATGTTTCACACGGAGCCAGAAATGTGTATTGGCCCTTGTAATCCATGCGGACGGGTCTCATGCAAAGATCTCCATAGATTATGATAGGTATGTGTGCATACGTGTCTTCAATGCATGTGAAAGCGAATGCCACACGTGCTGAAAACATGTACATGTGAAGGAAGCTTTACACACTGTGTGAACAAGTATGAAAAGTCACCTCTTAATCATTGAATTAAGGTTTTCTCTTTTGGTTCATTGCCATGGGTATAAAATCCAGCATCTAAGCATGTAGTCTGCCTGTGCGAACAGTTGTGATAAAATGGCTCGTTCTAAAGAGCTCCCTGAATTCAGCATCTTGCTGTCATATGTTGTCACAAGTCAGTTCATGAAAGTTCAAATAAGACATGGCTGGGTGAGTTTGGTGTGGAAGAACATGACTGACCCTTCAAGAGACCTAACCTCAACTCCATCAGATAGATACCTTTTGGATTAACCAGAGATTACAAGCCAGGTCCCCTTGTCCAACATCAGTGTCTGACCTGATAACTGCTCTTCTGGAAGAATGGACAACAAATTGCACAGAAATATCCCCCAATTTTTTTTTTTAGAGTGGAAGCTTTATTAGCTGCAAAGGGAGATCAACTCCATGTTAATGACCCTGGATTTAAAAAGCAATGTCATAAAATTTCCTCCAGGAGTAATGTGTGTGTGTCCCAATAATTTTATCCCTACAGTGTGTAATAGGTTCTGCTTCTTCCATGGTGAGAGGTGGAGACTGCTTCTCTGATGATGTGTAAATCTGGAGGTGAATGAGAATCATAATCAGTTTTGTTATATATTTTAGGAAGGACGTCCAGAATAAGAGGCAGAAAGCGTCCGATTATTGAGGACGACAGTGAGGAGGAGGTGCAGCCAACGTAAGCACTAAATACGACTATCATTCGTTACATTGTATTGTAAGGCTATGTTCACATGTCTGGTAGTTATACCTGTTTTTGGATTTGTTAGGGGTGATAAAAAATGAAAAGATACAATGCAAAATTAGTTCATTCAAATAAGGACGGGAATGTCTTAAATTGTTTTCTTTTTTACTGCAATCTGTTTTTTAGCATGATCATGTGACGATTTGCCATGAGCGTTACCCGTTGGCCATCGCTCATAGCAGATGATCATTTTAACCATGTGTAGCACAAGTGATCGGATGAAAGCACCTTCAAGTCTTCTAAGGAAACTATTAAGGCCAGAAAAAAGTAAAAAAAAAAAATGTTGTTTTTTTTAAAAATATAAACGTTCAAATCACCCCCCTTTTGCCCCATTCAAAATAAATGAATAATAAAACTAAAATATACATATATTGCTGCATTCTGAATCGCCCGATCTATCAAGATATAAAAAGAATTAATCCAAATGGTAAACTGTGTAACGAGAAAAAAAATCAAAACACCAGAATTAAGTTTTTTTGGTCGCTGCAACATCGCAATAAAACGCAATCACAAGCGATTAAAACATTATATCTACCTAAAAATATTATCAATAAAACCTTCAGCTCAGCGTGCGAAAAATAAGCCCTCACCCAGCCCCAGATCCTGAAAAAGGGAGACGCTACGGGTCTCGGAATATGGCGCCATTATAATTTTTTTTACAAACTTTAGAATTTATTTCACCACTTTAAAAAAAATAACCTATTCATGTTTGGTATCTGCAAACTCATAATGACCTGGAGAATCATAATTGCAGGTCAGTTTTAGCATTTAGTGAACATGGTAAAAAAAAAAAAACAACCAAGAGACAAGTGTAGAATTATACTTTTTTTTGCAATTTTGACGCACTTTTGAATTTTTTCCTTTTTCTCCAGTACACGACATTGTAAAACCAATGATGTCGTTCAAAATTACAATTCGTCCCAGAAAAAATAAACCATCACAGGGACATATTAAAAAATAAAAAAGTTATGCCTCTGGGAAAAAGGGGAGCGAAAAACGGAAAATCCCAAGGTCGTGAAAGGGTTAAAGGACAGAAATCCTCAGCTATAGTGATTGAACAGTACCACCACATACCACCATAGCATTACTGAATCTCTCTATACCATGTGTGGTTAATACCGTAACTAATACTGCCATATAGTTACTAAATTATACTTTTATAACATGATTTTAGAACCACCATACTGTAACTGAAAAACAGCATCATATTGTGACTTTATCACTTGGGGTCTGAGCTGTTTTGATGCCCAGCGATCAAAAAGTTATTTAATTCTAAATGCCCTCAGACTCATGAGATAGAAGTTGGCTAAACCCGGTGATTTTGGCTTGAATCGGTTAGCTTCCTAACGTCTGTGGGGACAGGCCTGATTCTAGCTTTTTTTTTTGGTGCCCAAGGCGAAAATTCAAGTGGCACCCCTCCCAGCAGTTCATGGTATACCTGCAGTGAATAAACACAATCCCATCATTGTTTTTTAGGTTTTGCTTTTAAGATATTCATTATGTGGTAAAAGTGACGTGTGAACATGATTCTTTAGGTCTTTGTGATTACAGTAATCCCAAACTTTCAGAGATTCTTATTTTTGTTAAAAAAAACAACATTTAGCTTGTGATGCTCTTTTAAGGACCTGTTAGAACAATAAAAATATATCTATGAAGCTATGTGAGGGCTGTTTTTTGCATAGTAAGTTGAAATATTTTTTGCTATCAATTCAGGGTGCATACATTTGGATGGCTTTTTGCTGTAAGAGGTGTGGTGACAAAAAAAAGTAGTTCTTCTATTTTTTTTTCTCTTTACTGCATATGTTAGTTCTTTTTATATTTTGATAGATCAGACTTTTAAGGATGTGGACATACCAAATTTTTTTTAATTGTTTAATTTTTTTTTAATGAGGGAAGACCGCACCAGATCCATGATCATTAAATGAATACATCACCAGAACATTCCATCAGTACATGAATGGCACCAGCATCCTCATCAGTACTTAGATACAGCACCAAAACAACCATTAATACACTAATTCATTATTAAAACCATAATCGGTAATTGAATATAGCACTGGGACCATCATTATTAATTGAATACATCGCCAGAACCACCAACTGCACATGAATACAGTGAAGAGCAAAAGAGTATCAATCTTTTGAACTTTTGACTTTCAGGCTCCATATCTCACCATCCACTACTTATTTTATTGTGAGACTACCCTCATTTTATAGACAATCATCTTGTCTATCTCATATATAAACTTGAGTTGCAACTATTTGGCATATGATTAATTATGCAGATTCTTGTCATGTCACTGCACTGTTACTGTTTTGCTCCTAAAAATCTAAATACAATTTTTTATTATTTTATTAGTATTTTGTAAATCCACCTTTGGCTTTCAACACTGCCTGAATCCTTCTGGGCATGCTCTCGATCATATTCAAACATGTCTTGACCGACATCTAATTCCGGGTCTCTTTTACATGTTCCCAGTTGGTGCATGCTCTTCGACTCGCTTGGATATGTATATAGTTTTTTATTCCATTCTACCCACAAGTGTTAAATTGGATTAAGGTCTGAGGTCTGTGGGGGCCAATCCAGCACTTCGACTTCATTGTCATTGAACCATTTATTTGCCAATCTCAACATATGCTTTGGTTCGTTGTCCTACTGGAACACTATGTTGTCCTTTTCATACCGATGGTACTCGAGTGTACAAAGTAATTAGTCTTGTAGGATACTCACATATAGCTCAGCATTGAGACCACCATCGATTCTGGTAAAGTATCCAACGCCTTTAGCTGTGAAACAACCCCATATCATCAGGCTTCCTTCACCGAACTTGACAGTTCCTTCAATTTCTCCATCCTTTAGCCCCATTTTCCTTTGTTTCTTCCAGACCCATTTTCACCCATCATAGCCTAGTCTATTGACTTTTGTCCCATAGCTCCAAACCACCCGTTTCCTATCTTCTACAGTTCACTTTTCATACCTTTTTGCAAACTTGTGTCGACGCTTCTTATGATGATATTGAAGTCGATGCTTCTTCATCTTTTTTTGAGCTACCATTCAAGACTTGTGTAACATGCGTTACACGGTGCTTGCATAGACATCTGTGATCTCACTATTACGAAACTTACAAGTCACTCCAGCCTGTGATATTGGAAGCAGACTTTGCATCCGTAAGTATGGCAAAAGATATGACGGGGAATGCATGATTGGAGCAGTAGGCTGGTACTCAAAAGGAGTTGGATATGCTGGAGACGTTGAAATGGTCTGGGAAGAAGCGCTCCCTGAAGGACGATACATTGCATACCGCATAGACTGCTCTTATCTAGGAGAGGCATCTGAGGTATCAGTGAGGAAGTGGTGGGTGCTGCCTTTCATGGTAATTGTAGGGTCTTGTGATGGTGTAGGTGTCTATCTGCCCTTTTTGACACCCACCTGGTTAGGTAAAATGCAATATCCAAGTAGTTGTTGGTGAATTAAGACCCATAAGAACAATGAACATTTCTTCACTCCACATTTGCAAGTACAACTCCCTCTACCTTGATGGTTTTATCATTTAAAATAGTATTTTTCTTTTCACTTTGACTCTTAACACAGACCTTGATTTGTATGTTTCTACAGAAAGAAATTCACAAGAAATGAGGAAACCCCTCCGTCGTCTTTTGTGGCTTTTGAAAGCGACGTTTTGTGAGTAATTTTGACAACATATAATAAGTTCAAGTTAAACTTCACTTAAAAGCTATGTTCACACATGTTGTGTTTTTTTTAGCATTTTTTGCTGCAGATTTTTATGCAAATTTTCAGCTGTGTTTTGCAGTACCAGCAAAGTCTATGAGAAACCAGAATTGTCTGTTCACACATCATGCTTTTTTGTTGTTGCGTATTTTGTGCCTTGGTTGGGTTTTTGGAAAATAGAGCATGTCACTTTCAGCATTTTTGTCAGTGTTTTTTCACCCATGGGAAATAATGGGTGGTTGTAAAGGGAAGTGTTCCAGGTTGTACATGTATATACGTATCTGCATGCTAGCCATGCTTGCAGATAAGTATACATGTATATATTGGCCCCACATCTCCCCATGTGTTTCAGTCTGTTTGCTGCTGGGGGAGGTTTCAATAGAATGTCCAGCCATGTGCTAAAACAGGTTTTGCGAGTATGGTTGGACATGAACAAAGATCTTAGCCAGTGGGCAGGGAATAATACATCATTTCCTGTGACATGAAGCTGGACACTGGCTGGACTTAAAACCCCAGAATGCACATGTGCTAAGGCCCCTTAGACTCTTGAAGATGGACATAACAACACATGGCTGAGTATCTCTCTTTCCCTGTAACTTCTTTACTTACTAGCCCTACATACCCTGTACTAACCCTTCTAGATATTGATAGATATATATAGGCAAAGTTGGTATAGTTGGGTGGGCCGATATTGCATGAGTGATTAGCAAACGTGGGTGGAAAATATATTAGGTAATTGGGAATTGTGAATCCGTTTTGTGTACTGTGTTAGTGTGATACATAGTAGTATATTAACTGTAGACTTTTGTGTAATAAATACCTTTTATTAGCACACGATTTTGTCTCAGTTGGTATATAGTATAAGGCCCAGATAACATTAGTGGAAATTAATTATTAATAGTCAAGTTTGATGTTAATAGTGAGGCTGAGTTCACACGATGCGTTTTTCATGCGTTTCCGCGGCGTTTTTGCAGTTGCGTAAACACCGCGGAAACGCATGAAAAACGCATGGTAGAAGGGCAGCAATGTTCCCCAATTGAAATACGCATGTGCTGTGCCCATGATGCGGATTTTTCCGCAGCGTAAATGCTGCGGTCAAAAATCCGCAGCATGTCAATTAATTTTGCGGAAACGCTGCTCTTTTGCCGCCATTGACTTGCATTAGACCGCATGGAATCCGCATCACTGTATATGTTGATGCGCTTTTCATGCGGTCTAATGTGCGGATGGTATCCGGGTGTGGAGGAGAGGACTCTCATCCAGACCCAGGTACCATTAAAAAAAAAAAGAATAAAATAAAAAATATATATATTCTCACCTTCTGACGGCCCGCGCTGCGTCCTGCCGGCTTCCCGCGCACTTCGCGGTTGAATGAAGGACCTTCGCTGACGTCAGAGTCATGTGACGGGTCACGTGACGCTGACGTCGGAAGGTCCTAAAGTCTTCACTGCCGGCATCCGGAACCGATGAAGCAGGACACCGGGGGCCATCAGAGTGTAAAGTATATATTTGTTTTTTATTTTTTGACATTCACACACTATATAAATCCATGCCGGTTGCATGGATTTATATAGTGTGAAGTTGACAAGCACTTTCCAAGTGATGCTAAAATCGCTTGGGAAGCACTTGTCAACCCGCATGCGGAAATGAAAGTGAAGACCGCTTCATTTCCGCATGTCCCTGGCAGAAAACCACATGTACAATCCGCATGCTTTTTTTCCTGCCAGAAAGATGCAGAAACGCTCAGGAAAAAATCCTGAGCATTTCTGCATAGTGTGCACATAGCCTTAATATCGGACCTCAGTAGAGGTGTAGGAGAGTGCCCCCATTAATTACTGATATTTTGGAGGAAAATCACGTCATTATACAGTGATGAATAAAACGCTAAAAAAATGCACCAAAATTTGCAGCAGCGTTTTTGATGGTGAAATAGAATGGGGTTCTTTTTTAACAGAACTTTATGTACATGCATAAATAGAGACAGGACAGTGAAAAAAATCGCTGAAAAAACTCACAAAAAATGCATCAAAAAACGCAGCAAAACGTTTTTGACGCAGCTGATTTCCTGCCAGAGATTGTGTTTTGATGCAGTTTTCTGAAGCTGAAAAACACAACATGTGTGAACACAGCCAAAGTAAAACTTAACCGGTTCCCGACCGCCCACTGTAGATAAACGTCCGCGCTGCCTGGACTCTGTGCAGCGCCGACGTTTAAAAACGGTGGGTGGTCGCGCAGCGCTCAGGACCCCCAGGGTCCTGCAAGCACTGCGATTCCGGTGCAGAGCGTTAGCTCTGACAGGGAACATCATCAGGCCCTGATTAGATCAGGTCCCGGTGATGTTAACCCTTTGCTGTCTTCTATATGCTGCGATCTATAGTGATCGCGGCAAATAGGAGACAGCAGGAGGAGAGGGGGTCGTCTTACCTCCGAAGACCTCCGTTTCCTTTCAGGGCCTGGGGTTGCTATGGCAGCTGGAGGTCACATGACCGCCTCCAGCTCTGCCATATATGGTGTCCTGTCTGGCTCAGCCTGCAAGCTGAGCCAGAGAGGAGACTGACTGAAACAGTCAGTGAAGATCTCATGTAATGTAATACATGTCTATTACATTACATGAGATCAGTGATCAGAAAAATAAAAATTAATGTCCCATACAGGGACTAAGTAAAAATGTAAAAAAAAAGTAAAAAAAAAGTTTTAAAACTATTAAAAAAAAATCACAAAATAAATAAAAATAAATAAATAAAATATTAAACCAATAAATCCATATATTTTTACAAAACCAAAAAAAGTACACATATTTGGTATCGCCGCGTCCGAAACAACCCGAGCTATAAAACTGTCACACTAATTAACTCCTTCTGTGCATACCGTAATAAAAATAAATAAAAAAACGGAGCAAAAAAATATGCTTTTTCATCATATCGCCAAACAAAAAGTGGAAAAAAATGCGATCAAAAAGCAGAATAGAAATAAAAATGGTACCACTGAAAACGTCATAAAAAAAAGCCGCCATACAGCTCCATCAGACGAAAAATAAAAAAGTTATAGCGCTCAGAATAAAGCAATGCAAAAAAATTTTTTTTTTTCTATAAAATTGTTTTATTGTGTAAAAGTGCCAAAACATTAAAAAAAATACAGTAAGTGTAGTATCGCTGTAAACGTACTGACCCGAAGAATAACGCTGCCTGATCACTTTTACCACACGCAGAACGGCATAGAAAAAAACTCAAAAAACAATTCCTGAAGTGTTTGTTTTTGTTAATTTTACCTCCCAAAAAACAGAATAGAAAGCGATCAAAAAATGTCACGTACCCAAAAATGGTACCAATAAAAATGTCAACTCGTCCCGCAAAAAACAAGCCGTCACATGACTCTGTCGGCCGAAATCTGGAAAAATTATAGCTCTCAAAATATGGTGATGCAAAAACTAGATTTTGCAAAAAAAGCGTATTTTAGTGTGTGACAGCTGTCAGTCATAAAAACCCGATATAAATCTGGTATCTCTGTAATCGCACCGACCCGAAGAATAAAGTAATCTAATCAGTTATATCACACTAGGAACGGCGTAAAAAATAAATTAAACCAATTCTTCACCTGCTACTGATTTGTTTATTATGTCTCCCAAAGATCCCAGTAAGGCTCTGCTCATATTTATCCTGTGCTCTGCGCTGAGCACTTACACCAGAGTTTCCGTGTAAATCTCTGAAATACGTGATTCAGCCGGAACCCATGATGGAAGATTCCCTGTAATGAGGCAGATATAGGCACTGTGGACGCCGTCTAGCCTGGGATCCCACGGTGTCATTTGTTTTAGGCATGCATAAAAGTGTGGTTGGCCACAGTTTTGTGCACTTCTGAAAAAAAGGACACCGCTAAACAGAGGCCAGACGGAGTAGAGAGTAACTCTGCTGCCTCATTATAGTGAATGGATCCTGCAGGGGTTTCATCTGAATTACATCACTTGGAAATTTAGATGGAAACCCCGATGTAAGTGCTCAGCCTAGAGCGCCGGATAAATGTTACGTAAAATGTTCCCAATAAAAGCTTCAACTCAGTCCTCAAAAAAAGCTAGTCCCCACTCAGGTCCGTCATCTGTTAAAAATATAAGGGACTTCCAAGTTACTGGTAGCAGAAAGGCTCTGGAAAAGCAAAATGACCCTTGCCCCCCAAAAGAAATTCAGAAAATTTTGTGCTCCCAAATCCAAATGCCTATTCTACAATAATTTGTTCTCCAATTGTCAAATAGCACTCCGTACCCCCCAGATCTCACCGTATGGCTAAGTGGTACGATACAGCCACATATGGGGTATTGCCACTTTTAGAAGAAATTGTGTGACACATTTCGGCACCATTTTTACCCATTGCCCTGTGTGAAAATGTAAAATCTGAGGGTAAAACATTTTTTTGTGGTAAAAATATAATTATGCTTTTTTCACTGCCCAATGGTATAAATTTAAAAATTAAAAAATACTCACTACTTCCCTAGATGAATTCCTTGAGAGGTGTAGTTTACAAAATGGGGTCACTTGTGGGGGTTTCTGCTGTTTTGACATGTCAGCGACTCTTCAAATGTGACATGGTGTCTGCTGCCTATCCCAGCCAACATAGCGCTCCTTTCTCTTCCGAACCCTGCCGTACACCAAAGCAGTGGTTTTCCCCCACATATGGGGTATCGGCGTACTCAGGAGAAATTGTACAACAAATTTCATGGTGCAATTTATCCTGTTACCCTTATGATAATGCAAAATTAGGGAATGAAAAACATTTTTTATGGGAAAAATGTGAAAATTTTATTTTTACGGCTCAATATTATAAACTTCTGTGAAGCAGCTGGGGGTGCAAGGTGCTCACCACACATCTAGATAAGTTCCCTAAGGGGTCTAGTTTCCAAAATGGTGGCACTTGTGGGGGGTTTCCACTGTTTAGGCACATTAGGGGCTCCCCAAATGTGACATGGCGTCCGCTAATTATTCAAACAAATTTTACATTCAAAAAGTCAAATGGCGCTCCTTCCCTTTCAAACCCTGCCATGTGCCCAAACAGTAATTTGCCTCCACATATGGGGTATCGGCGTGTTCAGGAGAAATTGCACAACAAATTTCATGGTGCAACTTATCCTGTTACCCTTATGATAATACAAAATTAGGGAATGAAAAACATTTTTTGAGGGAAAAATGTGAAAATTTTATTTTTACGGCTCAATATTATAAACTTCTGTGAAGCAGCTGGGGGTGCAAGGTGCTCACCTCACATCTAGATAAGTTCCCTAAGGGGTCTAGTTTCCAAAATGGTGGCACTTGTGGGGGGTTTCCACTGTTTAGGCACATTAGGGGTTCCCCAAATGCGACATGGCGTCTGCTAATTATTCAAACAAATTTTACATTCAAAAAGTCAAATGGCGCTCCTTCCCTTTCAAACCCTACCATGCGCCCAAACAGTAATTTGCCTCCACATATGGGGTATCAGCGTGTTCAGGAGAAATTGCACAACAAATTTCATGGTGCAATTTATCCTATTACCCTTATGATAATGCAAAATTAAGGGATGAAAAACAGTTTTGTGGGAAAAATGTGAAAATTTTATTTTTACAGCTCAATATTATAAACTTCTGTGAAGCACCTTGGGGTTCAAGGTGCTCACCACACATCTAGATAAGTTCCCTAAGGGGTCTAGTTTCCAAAATGGTGTCACTTGTGGGGGTTTAGGTACATCAGGAGCTCTCCAAACGCAACATGGCGTCTGCTAATTATTCAGACAAATTTTACATTCAAAAAGTCTAATGGCGCTCCTTCCCTTCCGAACCCTGCAGTGCGCCCAAACAGTGATTTTCCCTCACATATGGGGTATCAGCACGCTCAAGAGAAATTGCACAAAAAAATTTGGGGTCCATTTTTTTCCTGTTACCCCTGTGAATATAAAAAAAATTGGGTCTAAAGTAACATTTTTGTGAAAAAAGTTAAATGTTAATTTTTTTCTTCCACATTCCAAAAATTCCTGTGAAGCATCTGAAGGGTTAATAAAGTTCTTGAATGTGGTTTTGAGCACCTTGAGGGGTGCAGTTTTTAGAATGTTGTTACTTTTGGGTATTTTCTGTCATAAAGACCCCTCAAAGTGACTTCAAATATGATGTGGTCCCTAAAATAATGTTTTTGTAAATTTTGTTGGAAAAATGAGAAATCGCTGGTCAACTTTTAACCCTTATAGCTCCCTAACAAAAAAAAATTTTGGTTCCAAAATTGTGCTGATGTAAAGTAGACATGTGGGAAATGTTATTTATTAACTATTTTGTGTGACATATCTCTCTGATTTAAGGGCATGAAAATTCAAAGTTTGAAAATTTCAAAATTTTCGCCAAATTTCCGATTTTTTCACAAATAAACACAAGTTATATCGAAGAAATTTTACCACTATCATGAAGTACAATATGTCATGAAAAAAACAATCTCAGAGTCAGGGGAATACATTGAAGCGTTCCAGAGTAATTACTTCATAAACTGGCAGTGGTCAGAATTGAAAAAATTGGCCTGGTCACGAAGGCAAAAACAGGCTCTGGTGCGAAGTGGTTAATAGTGCTGCGGTGTACAGAAACAGTTCCAGAATTTTGGGCTGAGGCCCTCCAGTCTTCCTCTATAGAGAGGGGAAATATGTGTGAAGGTACCCCAGGAGGGCTCCAAATGTGTGGGTAAAATATATATCCCTCGGGGGGGGAAATTGAAAAAAAGTTTAAAAAAATTTTTTTTGTGGACTTAGAAAATTTTCACACATGTGTCAGACTTCCAGAGAGGGGAGCATGTCAGTGCGCGCATCCGATTTCAGTTCCAGAGCGATTCATCCGATGAGTCCTTCATACTTAGTCGTTTTTGCAAAATTTTTGACTTTTTTGAAAATTTCACTTTTCTGTGAAAATCTCCGCTAAATGAGGTTATACTATGTTAGAGGCCATCCCAGGAGGGCTCCAAATGTGTGGGTAAAATATATATCCCACAGGGGGAAAATTGAAAAAAAGTCGAAAAAAAATTTTTTTTTGAGGACTTAGAAAATTTGCACACGTGTCAGATTTCCAGAGAGGGGAGCATGTCAGTGCGCGCATCTGATTTCAGTTCCAGAGCGATTCATCCGATGAGTCCTTCATACTTAGTCGTTTTTGGCAAAATTTCTGACTTTTTGAAAATTTCACCTTTTTGTGAAAACTTCCACAAAATGAGGTTATACTATGTTAGAAGGCATCCCAGGAGAGCTCCAAATGTGTGGGTAAAATATGTATCCCACAGGGGGAAAATTGAAAAAAAAGTTGTAAAAATTTTTTTTTGTGGACTTAGAAAATTTTCACACATGTGTCAGACTTCCAGAGAGGGGAGCATGTCAGTGCGCGCATCCGATTTCAGTTCCAGAGCGATTCATCCGATGAGTCCTTCATACTTAGTCGTTTTTGTCAAAATTTTTGACTTTTTGAAAATTTCACTTTTTTGTGAAAACTTCCACAAAATGAGGTTATACTATGTTAGAAGGCATCCCAGGAGAGCTCCAAATGTGTGGGTAAAATATATATCCCACAGGGGGAAAATTGAAAAAAAGTTGAAAAAATTTTTTTTTGTGGACTTAGAAAATTTTCACACATGTGTCAGACTTCCAGAGAGGGGAGCATGTGAGTAAGCGCATCCGATTTCAGTTCCAGAGCGATTCGCGCAATGAGTCCTTCATACTTAGTCGTTTTTGGCAAAATTTCTGACTTTTTGCAAATTTCACTTTTTTGTGAAAACTTCCACAAAATGAGGTTATACTATGTTAGAGGGCATCCCAGGAGGGCTCCAAATGTGTGGGTAAAATATATATCCCACGTGGGGAAAATTGAAAAAAAGTTGAAAAAATTTTTTTTTGTTGACTTAGAAAATTTTCACACATGTGTCAGACTTCCAGAGAGGCGAGCATGTAAGTAAGCGCATCCGATTTCAGTTCCAGAGCGATTCATCCGATGAGTCCTTCATACTTAGTAGTTTTTGCAAAATTTTGGACTTTTTTGAAAATTTCTCTTTTTTGTGAAAACTTCCACAAAATGAGGTTATACTATGTTAGAGGGCATCCCAGGAGAGCTCCAAATGTGTGGGTAAAATATATATCCCACAGGGGGAAAATTGAAAAAAAGTTGTAAAAAAAATTTTTTGTGGACTTAGAAAATTTTCACACATTTGTCAGACTTCCAGAGAGGGGAGCATGTCAGTGCGCGCATCCGATTTCAGTTGCAGAGCGATTCATCCGATGAGTCCTTCATACTTAGTCGTTTTTGTCAAAATTTCTGACTTTTTGAAAATTTCACAATTTTGTGAAAACTTCCACAAAATGAGGTTATAATATGTTAGAGGGCATCCCAGGAGAGCTCCAAATGTGTGGGTAAAATATATATCCCACAGGGGGAAAATTGAAAAAAAGTTTAAAAAAATTTTTTTGTGGACTTAGAAAATTTTTCAACTTGTGTCAGACTTCCAGAGAGGGGAAAATGTGAGTGAGCGCATCCGATTTCAGTTCCAGAGCGATTCGCCCGATGAGTCCTTCATACTTAGTCGTTTTCAGAAGTCACAATTTTGACTTCCAGGACCCGCAAAACGTTAGTAAATTGAGCCCGCTCCCCAGTTCCAAGCGTTTTGAGGTGTCCCTGGTTGCAGTAATGCAGCCTGCCCACTAGATGTCGCAAAAGAGACAAAAAGTGAAAAAGAACCAGAATGAGGAAATTCCAGGGAGCCGAATCCGCCTGACAGTTCCAGGCGATCGGGTACTTTTTGGAATGCGTCCCTAAAGTGGGTATAGGGTGACACTCCATACAAAGACCCAGTTTTGCACACCACCGGCAGAATATATGAGAGAGAGGTACCTCTCAGCCCCGACACATTTTGACTCATTTAAGCAGGTTTTCACCTCCGTAGGCCCGGGTACGCGTTTTGGCTATGAGTCCCTGTTCGGCTGGAGGTCTGCACCTTGGCTGAACCCAGGCTTCCGCAGCTGCGTGGGGGGACTTTTGCCGGTCGCCTATCCCAAGTCAGAGAGGTGTTCCTGGGTTGAAGTGAGCCTGGCCAGACCCCCCCCACGGGCCCTGGTTCTCCACATGGGGGCGCCGTCAAGGCTAAAATCTGGATTTTTAGGCCCGGGAGAGGCTCCATGAGGGCGGATGCTTTTGTGGCTTTGACCCCAGTTCCACATCCAGTACCCCCTCTGCAAGGGCGCCTGTACCCGAGTCTCGCTTCCAGGACTCTTGGGCACGTATTTCCCGACGACAGGGGTTAGCAGCCTCCGTACTTGGGCAAGTCCCTCCACGCACCCCTGCTCTTCCTCCGATCGATCTGGCGCAGCGCTCCCGGGTGGGGAGGTGGCGCCGCTCGCTCGGCCCGGGCTTTGGAGCTCGCGCTGGCTTAAGGTGAGCGGTCCCCTTCCTCCTCTACCCCCGGGCTTTCGACACCTATCTTTGGGCGCGCACGCCGGCCTCGCCTCCCGTCCGCGGAGGTGGCCGAGCCGTGGGGAGATTGGCCCGACCCGAGCGAAGGCAGCGGTCCGACGACCCGCACGGGCGAACGGCGTGGCGCCCACCCACCCAGGCGTGGGGGCCGTCGTCCGAATCGCTTCCTGTGCGGGGAAGCACACCGATCTTCTCCGAGGGCGGCCCTTTTCTTCCAGATGCGTAACCGGCCAGCGGAGGCCCGCGCCGCCCCTCGCGTCCGACAGGGCGGCCTCCGCGGCGGTGGCGACAGCGGCGGCGGTGGGTGGCGTCTCCGCGCCACTGCCGAGCTTCGCGATTTCCAGTCTTTTCCCGGGCCCCTACGTCAGTGGGGAGGACGACAGATGTGTGGAGGCAGGCGAAGGGGGTTCTCACCGTGTGGTGTGCCCCAGCCCGACCGTCACCTTTCCCCTTCGACCCTCATCCTCCCTGGCGGCTCGGCAGGGAGAAGGAGAGAGAGAGCGAGCGCGGAAACCCCAGAGCCAAGGGGTTAGATGGAGAACGGGAGAAGGAACGAGGGCCAAGAGGTAGGGAGTACGGTGAAAGGCCGACCTGGGGTTCCCCATGCGCTCCCGCCCCCGGGCGGGGAGCAGCCCTGGGAGGAAAAGCCGCTCGGGCATCCCTTTGAGGTTACGGGCGCGAGCGGGAAGAGGGACTACTCTGGAAGGCGACGCCGACACGGCCTGGCCGACGACCACCCACGCGACCTCCGCGTCGTCGGGTTAGTGCCGGAGCCGCGGCGGACCCTGACGGCCAGCCCCCCTCTCCCAATCCTCGTGCCTGTCCGCCGGTGGGTCGAGGACCCCCCGCGGCGGAGGCAGGTCTAAGCCAGACGGTGGCGCCACATAGGCCCACCCCCGCACGCCATCTCCCCGAGCGACCCTGTGTGTTGCCTTGGGTGCGGTTGGTGAGACGGGGGCGGCCGTGGCGTCCTCCGGAGGCCAGTCACCTCGCCCTCCCCGTGCAAGGGGTGTTTTCCAGACGCCTGCCGCTTCGGGACCACGCACCGCACAGCGAGCCGCTCCTCCCGCACATGTCCCCGGTGCTGCGAGGGCTCCGTTCCCCGCCCCCCCCAGGGAAGCCCCATGCCATCCCGCATCCTCTCCGGACGCCGCACGCCCTGCCTATACCCGTTCCGTCCGGGCGCCCTGCCGCCGCGGGGCTCTTCCGCCGCCCCCCCTCTCTTCCCGCAGGCCTCTCCTCTCCCGAACCTCGACGCGGTCCAGTCGTGTTGGGGGGCTACCTGGTTGATCCTGCCAGTAGCATATGCTTGTCTCAAAGATTAAGCCATGCACGTGTAAGTACACACGGACGGTACAGTGAAACTGCGAATGGCTCATTAAATCAGTTATGGTTCCTTTGATCGCTCCAAACCGTTGACTCGGACAACTGTGATAATTCTAGAGCTAATACGTGCAAACGAGCGCTGACCGCCAGGGATTCGTGCATTAATCAGATCAAAACCAATCCGGGGTCCCGGGCGCGGCGTCGGGACGGTCCTCCGCGGCCTCCCCCCTGCCGCGCTCTCCCCGTAAGCGTTGCGACTCTGGATAACCTCGGGCCGATCGCACGTCCCCGTGACCGCGACGATCCATTCGGG